>NW_028076312.1:613718-1227436 GCF_014824575.4 Sturnira hondurensis
AATCAGGGCATAACCAAGAAAATGTTTCATATTCCCACAGAATTTCATGTAATGTTTCAGCAAAACATTAGAAAAAAATTTGACCTTAAAGACGAGTTATGCTTTTTTCCACAAAACATACATAATTTGTTCACATTTTATGTGATCACAAACATTTGTCAACCGTGTGCTATAAGCAGATATTTTTGAAAATAATAATCAAAGTAAAGGTAGCATTTTAACAGCGAACACAAAAAGAACCATTTTCAAAAGAAGCTTGCTCTGCAGAACATTTGATAACAGTTGTTTGGACCTGTTTTCTTTGCCAAATCTATGTAAGGGCAATCACCTTTGAAAGCTTTTGAATCAAACTCTTTTAAAACTATAGAAGCAGAATTTTCTACTTTGTTTTAAAATATTTGAAAACTTCTGATTGGTTTATAAGACCAACTGATTGACTTCAGAATAAGGAAAATGCCTAGGAAACTTTTAACAAAAATGCCTTTGCATAATTGGTGGATGAATCTGACAATCTGGTATCTAATTGATAGCTACAGATTGTGATGGTCTTTTTCCCCTTAGAGTTTTATGTCTTTGCCAGGAGTCATCTGTAACTCTAACAGTTGCTGCAGACAAGCAGAGATCTGACTTGTGAAACATTTAATTGCAGTGTTAAAACACTATTTTTACAAATATAAGCACATCATCTTTTTTCACTGAAATGCCATTTTAATACTTTTAGTTTTTCAGTGAAGGACCAATAAAAAGCTGGAAGTCAAAGAATAACAATATAAAATTGAGATTGGAGAATCAGCCTGCTTCCTACTTTTGCTTTCTGCCTATTGGCTGGCCGATCGTGGGCAACTTACTTTACTCTTCTATGCCTTTGTTTTTCCAATTCTTAACACAGGTAATGGTAATTCCAGTAAGCATTAAATAGATGTTATAAGTAAAGTGATGGCACATAGTAGGCATTAAATAAGTGTTAATCATAAGATCACCTTTTGTAACAGTGAGCTTTGGCACAAAAAGCCAAAGATATAGTTACGTTGAGTATATAACAATCACTACATTATTTTAAGATAACTCATCTTTATGTCTGTTCACTGCTAGACTATGTGTTCGTTGAGGGCAGGGACTCTGTCGGAGTCAACAATGCAGAAGCCAGAATGCTGCCTGCCACAAAGATCTTCAATAAATATTACTCAATTAGACATGGCTTAGGCATAAAACCTAGAGAGAGAAAGCACAATCTTTGCCTTTGTTTCCACATTCTAGCTTATGAATAATGCCAGGCTCCTCTGAGAGTCCAGCAGATCACTCTCGGGAAACCTGCAGGCCTACGTAGGGTGCAGGTTGAACTATGGCATCGACAATTGAGGTACCAGACAGGACTCAAGAGTTCTGCTTTGCAGAAACTCACAATGATCAGTTACTTGATCTTTTGGCTAAAGTTAAGTCAGAACAACACCATCTATTGGACAAGAACCTGCAGTTAGTCCAGGGAGCAAGGCATGGCCAACAAAGGCAGTCCAGACCATGAACTCTGTGTCTGATTCATCGCAAGAGACAGAATGTCAGCAACTCTGATCATTGCCAAAGCAGCTCTGAGCAACTTGCAGATGTATTACTCATCCTAGTCTATGTTTTGCTATATTATGAGAACATCCTTTAAGAAATATCAATAGCCTTGATATTTTATTTTTTAAAATATTTTATTTATTTATTTTTAGATACAGGGGACAGGAAGGAGAAAGAGAGAGAGAGATGTCAGGGGCTCCACCTGCAAGGCCCCCCCAGCCACCACAGATGAGAATAAGTCTACCAAGACATAATCTGCTTGGGGAGGAAAGGTAGCCAATCTCTCAAAGGAGAAGAGCCGAGAGCCTTTTCCTCAGTGGGTTTTTATTGGGTTCATTTTGCATAAGAATACAGGTAAAACTTATTAATCATTATCAGGCAGTAGGGATCAAACAACAGATAACATACAAAGAACTCTGAGGGCCTATTTTGAGTCAGGGTCAGATAGCTAAATGGCCGTAAAACTTTGGGGAACAAACTTCACCTACTGCTTGGACCCTCATCATTTAACTGAGAGCATTCTTAGCAAAGCAGGCTTCACAGAATTTTATATATTCTTTCTTAGGCGTGATTACCCAGGGAACCTGCCCTTTCCAGCACAGGGGCTGCACCACCCTCTGTCATTGTGTCAGGCTTAAGTCAGGCAGGGGAAGTAAGGCAGCCAAGAGATTAGGAGACTTTTCCCAGACAGAATGAGGATTCAGGCTATGTCAAAGCTGAGGGGAGGGTCCATCACCCCCTTTTGCTATAGCCCCCAAGTCCTTCCCTGGGGCCTCCCTGTGATCATGCCTGTCTTAGGTCATCCCCCCTTGAGTAATCTTACCCATTATTGGCTAACTGATCAAGCACTGGGGGCCAGTTACAGATGAAGTAAAAGGAGCAGAGCGGCGCTCCTGCCACAGAGAGAAGCTTTGTGTCCTTAGTGGCTTATGGTCCGAAGGTCGCTCACTCAGCCTTAGCCACGGGGGGGCTGGTGGTTACAGCTTCTGAAACTAGGCAGGGCGGTTCCCAACAGAGAGAAACATCAATGTGTGGTTGCCTCTTGCACACCCCAGGCATGTGCCCTGACTGGGAATCGAACCAGTGACCCTTTGGTTCACACGCCAGTGCTCAATCCACTGAGCCACACCAGCCAGGGCAAAAGTCTTGATATTTTCATTGAACCTGTGAATGGCTAATAATCTCATTGCATTTATTTTAAAATGGCTTCCAAATCACTGACATGTTGGGATTTTTCATATTGCTTTTTCAGAGAACATTATAAGTTTTCATTAAATGCACTATATCATAAATCATATTCTGGCCATATTAAATCTTATTCTTATTTTTCAATTTTAATAAAATAATTTCATTGTTTCTTAACTTTGAGGAAAAATACTGTGTGTGTAGTCCTGTAAAACTGAGCAATTTCATGAGTTTCCAACCTGTGAGCTATTTAATAGCTGCTCTTTGTTAATGATAGAGATTTATATCCCTCTCCTCAGCTCCCACAAAATTCAGAGCTGATCTGACCAGCCGACTCCAAGACTGACTTAGAGGTCAGTGCATACATCATCTTTGACAATAAACGGTTAGATTAGGATAATGATTTAAGACTAGTATATATTTGGAAATGAGAGAAAGAGGTTTAAAATTAATTTATAGGAATACAATCCACTGGTCATTTTCATGTTTAATCTAGTATATTTTAGAGGATGTCTCAGTACCAACTGATCACACTTAGGTGACAAAAGTCACTGCTCTTGCTTTACTGAGAAGAAAGTCATTCATCTCCTTTTAGGTTCAGACTTCTGGTATAACCTGAGAGTTTATCACTTATCACAGAATTAACATAATTGCATTTATCAAAGAGATTAGCATACTATGCATTCAGTTGAAGTTACAAGTCAAATAACATCTTCAATATTAATGTGTTTTGCAGTTTTCATTATTACATCGAAGGATCTATAGCTATCCTGGTTGCCCTTGGAATATCTCACAATGCTCAACTGCAAAAGTTAATTTATATTTAAGGACTTCATTGTTTGTATAATAATTACATATTTTATAAACAACATATAACATGTACCTTTTTAAATCTATGTACATAAAATTAATTTTTTAAAATCTAGTTATTTCAGGTTTTCTGTTTGTTGTTTTTTAAAAAATGAGATATATCTAAGATAAAATCACTAGCAGTATCTGATGCAATTTTAGTGAATTGAGGCTGTTTAACTCTACAGTTGTTTTTGTACATTATTTGTAGATTTGTATATCAATATTTTAGTTATCACCTTTCATTGGCTAGTTATTAGTAACCTAAATAGAGTGATTTTTCCATTTGTTTTACACAAGAAGCCTCTATTACAGATACCAATTTAAATATGCACTTTTTACAATATGGTCTAAAAATGTTTTCAGAAAATATACACATTAAATGGATTTTATTTCTAATCATTCATGCATTTACAATTATTTGTAACACTTCATTTATGCCAAATAGCCCTTTTCCTAGTGTTAATGAATAAAAAGGCTAGTTTGCCTATTAATAATAAAATTACAAAAATAATGTTAATAATATACATTTTAATTAGTGATTACGCCAATTAAAATATATTTATTTCTATTGATTGAAGTAATGTTCCTAGGATTCGCCACCTTTCTGCACACATACATTCAAGGCACACGAGCTGCTGCTCACTGCAGGCCCTGTGCAGCGCTGACCCCTCCCTCTCCTGCTCTCAGAGCTACTGTGGGGCACGGAAACAGCACAGGGAGCTCTCAGCCTCAGGTAGGAAGGTCACCATCAACAAACAACTCCGCGCATTTAAGGCAGATTTATGAGAGGCGACTCCTCCTAATAAGAACAGCTGTACTTCCAGGCATTAGTGCTTCAGTTGCTCACATGAGAGAAAGTAAATAAGAGACCCAATTTCTGAGAACATTCAGTTAAAGCACTTTGAGAGACAGAAAAGGAAAAAAACTGATAGCAAGAGAAAATGAACATAAAATTTAGGTCACTGCTAAATGAATATTTTCTCTATGGGTTTTCCTTTAGCGGTTGCTTTTATACACACTTCACATCTAAGTATTTGGACTAAATTCATTGAAAACCCTGCTTTTCCGCTGATGCTCTGTTAGCAGAAGTGAACTCCACAGCATCAGGGTCTAAGCTATTGTAAAATAAGGCACAGGTTGTGGGACTTTGGTACCCCATAGCGAATCATGGAGATTTTATTCTTCAGTCAGTTCTCCCACCATGCCCCTTGACTTCACCTCCTCAGAAGGCAAACCTCTGAAACATGTCAAGTTGGCCTCGAAGGCACTTTCAGTGGCACCTGAGGACATCCTGTTCTTTATTTATCCTAAATAAATTTGCCCTAGACGACTAAATAGAGCCCCTCATACTGAACTTGAGTCACTGTTCACACCATCTGCATATCATTTTCATATTCCCTTTTGATCATATGTAACATAAGGGAAGGTACATGGGAGACATTATTGTTGCATTTCTTTACTGACCCAGGAACCAGATACTATAGATATTTCATTCCTTTTCATGCAGTCTCCTGGGGTCTTAGTTTTCTTCATTGTTTTCATCAAATGTTGCTAAGAATGAATATGGAGATCTTGTTTTGCATATCTTGGCCTTCTTCAAATTGCTAAAATCAATGTTCAATAAGCCCCCTATTATCCCTTCTCTTTCCTGCATCTTCAACCCCTTCCTTTCCCCCCGTTCTTACCCATAATCAGACAAACCTGTTGTCTCTTATCTGAATAAAAGAGGAGCCTTTATCTGACTCTAGAGCCTTTTCACATCTTCATCTTCACAGCTAAACAGTTTCTGTACGTAACCCCATTTTATCGCCACTTCTTCACATCTAAATCACTCTAGGAGCCACAGTTGTGGGCTGTCCAGTTTTAGTACTGAAAATCCCATGACCCAGGAAAACAGGCAGTCTTAGACAAACTGGACAGTTGTTCGCCCTGCCCTAACTCCCTCCTCCTACAATCTCCATCTACAGTCACTTTAAGTTCTGATAGTTAAATCTCCTGTCTTCCATCTATCAATCCTTCCTATTTTCACAAACTCCTAGTTCAAATTCTCTTCTGCCCCTAGCCTGATGTATTAGCCTCCTCAATGAGACTGATTCCTTCATCTTACTATCAATCTCTCAAAAAGGCAAATCCAATTATGTTACCCTCCAAAGCAGTATAAAACTTCAATCAGATACTTATTATCCTGTCCTTGGCCATCTGTTGTCTCTTGTCTATCGTTTCATTTTTCTTCTCTCAGCTCTACTGAAACATATTATCATTCCCCAATATGCCATTGCTGCCTCACCCTCATCGCTTTGTACGTGCACTGCCCTTTCCCAGAGTCCACCCTACTCAAAACTACCTGATACATTATTGTCCTTCCCCTCCAAATCTCAGATCGTGACAACACGACCTCCTCCTGGAAGCCATCCACACTCATCCGAGCAGATGAGGGTTCTCCTTCTGACTTTTCTGCTTTACTGTATACACTCTTCCATTTTAACACATGTCTCATCATCTCCTTTTTCCTCCTTCCTTACCTAACTACACTTAAGGAGAGGCACTACCTGTTTCTGTTTCTTATGTGCTGACCCAGTAGAGTTTCAATTTCAATAAATGACTGAACCAGTGTTTAATGAACTCATTAGATTATTTGCATAGTCCTTACGTTTATGAGGCAGGGTAGATAAGAGGACATTGACAAGACCTTTAAACGGAAACACACTACCATTCTTTCACTTGACCTGCCCTTGCACAATTACTTTACAAGTTGTACCCATCACCTAAAGAGTGACTAAGAGTGACTACACTTATGAAAACGTGGAAAAAATGTTGTCAATCCGCTTACCGTTCTTGCATCCCAGATAGACAGGGACTTATCTGCAGAGCCTGTGAGGAGAGTGTTGGAGCAAAGGAAGAACTCGATGCTGTTCACGGAGTCCGTGTGTCCGTACAGAGTGCATCTGCATCTTTCACTGCAGACAGAGAGATTAGGAGCTAAAGTCTCAGGAATTAGCACCTACATGTTCCTTACACTGTCTAACTGTACAGAACAATGCTAATGCAGATAATTTAAATATCTAAGGCATGAAATCGTTTTATAAATGGCAAAATGTTTAAGAACAACAGTTGTAAAAAATTCTAAAATTACTTTATATTCTAAGCACTGTGTAAATTAATAACAAGAAATTGGCAGCTTAAATTGCCTTTAATTTATAAAGGCGTTGATGAAGCCATCTTAATACTACCCCACCCACTCCTCGTTGTGAACGGCTACATAAATTTGTTCCCAATTAATAAAGGAATGTGCTGAGAAAAAATTCTACTAATAGGTTAAGACCAGATAAACTTTACGTCATTCCATTTCTTTTTTTTCTTTCAGCGTCAGCTGTATATTAAAATCACCTGAGATACTTAGCCTCAAGCCTCAGACATTGTATTTTAATTGGTCTGAAATGGAGCCTGAGTATTAGTGCGAATTAACATCTCCTCGTGGTGATTATAATTTGCCTTTGGGGATGAGAATCCAAACCAATGGTTTTCAAAGAGCTTTCCCAGGACCAGCAGCATCCGCGTCCCTTGGGAGCATGTTAAATGCAAATTCTTGAGACTCATACTCTGGGGTTGAGACCTGGCAACCTGTGTTTAAAAAAAACTCTCAGGTGATTCTGATTTAGGCTGTAGTGTGCAAATGACTGATGCAAAATATAAGAAAAAAAAGCCCTGGCTGGCGTAGCTCAGTGGATTGAGCGCAGGCCTGCGAACCAGACGATCGCGGTTCGATTCCCAGTCAGGGCACATGCCTGGGTTGCAGGCCGGTTCCTTGCAGGATAACTACCAGCTGGGGGTGCACAAAAGGCAACCATACACTGATGTTTCTCTCCCTCTCTCCTTCCCCTCTAAAGATAAATAAATAAAATCTTTAAAAAAAATAAGAAAAGACAACCGCAGTTTTCCCATTTTACGAAGGGGCTGTTTCTTAATGAAACGGCCTATGCGTACAATAGTATCACTCTTCATTTGTAATGTCTGATTGCTTTAATTAACTTTATTTATAAATCCATTTGAAAAATAAAGAGTGGAAGGTAATTAATAATGTCATTAACAGATGATTGAGTATATTTTTAATATCACAATCATTCACTTAAGTTCTGATCAGCAGTTTTTGTCTGAATTACTGATAACTTTAATTAGATCATTTCTGATGCAATGTATGTCCTTCAGGGGACTGTTGGTTTACATCCATTTATTTATTCTTCAATTTTTGCAATTCTTCATAAGTTCTGGTTCCTTTTTATTATGACTTATCTTTGTACGGGGACAGCTATCTGCTAAAGATTAATGGCAGAGGAAGCGAAATTGAACTTAGGTTATCACTAATTTCTAAACATACTTATTGTCTCCCACAGACATGTCAGCAAGTGTGTTACCGACTTGTTCTCTGAAGTTCGTCTCTCCTCCACTTTCAAATATATTTTAAAGTACATATAGCTGTTGCAAAGCCCCTGAGTCACAGGCTCTATCTATGTCAATTGTGAATGCTCCTGACCCCACTACCACCCTCTACTTGCCTCCCTTATAGAAATCTTCTTTATCTCCTTTATCTAACAATAAAAATGTCTTGCTAGGGTTTATATTTCTAAGAATAACACAGTAACCAGTACTGTATGTACTTCTCCTCTCACCATAAACAGCTATACAATTACACAAATTGTATCAGGCAACTGTTGCTGGCATTGAACTAAACAGTACAGTTGGGAAGTCCCCGAATGAAGGGAAAAACTCAACATGAGCTTCTTAACTGCTGTGTGTTTCTGCTTGGAAGCATTACCCTGCTCTCAACTACAACGGCAGAACCCCAGGAGAACTAAAATCGCACTGAGCCGAGGGGCAGGGAGAATAATTTGGGTTGCTAACACGCCTGAATTTACAGCGTAGGGCCCCTGAGAAAAGGGAACTGCACTGGAGATGGCATCAGTCTGTGTGAGGATTTATCATGAACTGTGGGCTGAGGTCTAGGTGGCATTTCTACCGAGTAAGGTTCCAGAAGGCCTAGGCGAGATTTGCCACGTTGTGGCTGAGAACTGAACGTTGATAGCGGAGGCCAGGCACTGCTGCAAGACACTGGACGTTGACACCAGGCAGAGAAGAGGGAACTTACTGAGCACCTCACACTTTCTAGCTGAGACTGAAGAAAGGTTCCACCATAGGAGTCAGGGCCAAGTTCATGGATTTAGTTCAAAACCAAAGTAGACTTGTCTTACCAAAGAATAAAACCAAGCCTAAAAGGCAAAAATAATTTTCCTCAAATTAAACTGTTGCTAAAACAGAACTCACTACCTTTTATAGAAAGACTACCTAATTCAGACTCCCTGCAATGTGCCGTTAACAACACCCAGGATATCATTTTTAAATAACTACTACTGTAACCAGTCTGGAACTTCATTTGTTTCATATGCTTGTTTGCCTTTCTTCCCTTTTGATTAAACTGGTCTCATCTAGCACCCTGACTCATCCGCCTCCTTCTCCCTTGCACATCCACTCCCTTCGTTATTAAGCTCTCAGGACAATGAGATTCTGATTAACTTTGAATAATCTTAGGAACAGAACCTTGGGCCTGTTGACCAGAGACAGAATTTTAGCAAAACTAGAGATAACTTTTAGGCTTCAGTCGTCTTTCAGCTCCAGAACCACCCCACTGACCATGTACTTGTAAAAAACCAGACAAAGCCACACACACCCCCACTGACATCAGGAACAGATGAACGGATCTACTACCCCCATCCTAGTGCTGACCGATTGGTAGAGACCACAACCTTGGCCAGAAGTCTAACTCCCTTAGTCGCCATGATTAATAATCTTCCCCAGGTATAACTTATCTCCTAGGAGCCAAGTCTCTGAGCATTAGCTCATTTTTGACTCCAGGCATGGCACCATTTCCTCAGCTAATAAACCTCTGCTTTCTTCACAAAGTCTCCCATTCCCATTTGGGGGGCTTTGACACACAGTGGACCCCGTTCTGCGCTAACACTACGCATGTGAAGATGTTGAAAATGTGAATCATATACATTTCTGTAAATAACTGAATATTTATAATGATCCTATTCTCTTGTCCAGTATGTTTGCCATACATGTATGGGTCAAGTTATATCTGCAAAGATGGACAGAGAATCTTTAATATTTGGAATAGCTATTCCATGAACATATTTTGTCTTCTGCTTTCTAAAGGCACAAAATATATGGCTGGCCTGAGGCATTTTGTGTTTAGTTAAAGGGAAATAAAAAGTAAAGAAACATAAAATTTCACAAAACAAGCAAGAGAATATAAAAGCAACACAGATAATTACAAGAAAAAGAAAGATATATGTGGACAGAATCAGAAAAATATTAAAGTATTGTTCATATGTCTAACCTTCTATGAGCCATTGTTGAAATAAAATTTCCAACTATGACAAAACTAAGACATACACTTTGTAAATGTTTAGTTTGTGGTAACCTAGGGAGACTTTAGTTATAAAATACAATAAAACTAAATGGGGTTTTATTATTTTTAATTGAGCATTTCAACATATATGAAATTATTCTCTTAATTTTTTTTGCATACATAGCTATTAAACTAAAAGCAGTCTCCTGTTTGCAAAATTTGGTAGTATTTTCAAGGAAAATGCATCAGTATTATGAGTGTATTTGTTTCATCAGAGTAAAGAGCTAAGAAACACACACACACACACACACATATACAGAAACTGCGTAATCTAAGTTACGTGTGTCTTTATCTATTATATGTACTATTGGAAGAAAATGGTGCAAATTAAAAATTTACATTCAGGCTTCGTCTGTTGTCATTAAAACCCAATTCCATTCTTTGGGAGTATATATTCATTTACAGTTGTGGGTTAGAAGGAGCTATTTCTCAATGCTATACTAAAGCTCACAGAGCTTCCTAAATGAGAAAAAAGATGGGTTCTCCTATTGCTCAGGAGAAGAAATGACTGCTCCAGGGGGAAAGAAATCTGCCCAGGAGCCACTAGCTTAAGGTGAGGGGCAGGCTTGTGAGAGATTAATTAGCCGTCAGAGAAGGAAGTCCGGCTCCGACTTCTTCTGCAAGGTGAAAATGCACTAAAGTGATGGAGCATGACAGCACTGTAAGGGATGGAAATCATTTGTACATTTCCATCAAAAACATAAACACTGAAGCCTGATGCAATTTTCTGTCTGTTGCCCTGTCTGCTGTTTTCCTATCATTTCTGTGGACAGACGGTAGTTCACAAGCAATAGCTCATTCTTAACTCACCTCTTGCTTTTCCTTTATTTCCTTTTGTCTCCTCTATTCTCTTTCCTGCCCCCTGATTTAATCTACCCTTCTAGTAACTGCATGATGGATAGTTTTCTGAACTCCCAACTCACTGTAAAACAAAGCAAAAGCAAAGCTACCTATTCTTCTAGAGCAGTTACATTTTCATTTACAATATATTTCCCATACATACGTTAGCTCATAAGAGGACACCAATCTTAACACATAGTTTTCCTTTGTGAGGTGTTTTATTTTATTTTATTTTCTGGTGTGGTTGTTTTCACACTATTAATATTGAATATGAAATTGTACCTTTACATTTCAGGCTTGTATGAATTTAGAGATCAACAAAATGGGGTTAATGGGATTATAGAGCACTTATGAAAAGGCAACAGGAATATACTTTTAGTAAACATGAAGAAAAGGGCCTGATATATCTATCTTTTTTTTTTGAAAAAGTGAATTGGAATTCATTTTTATTAACCCTTTGTAAGACCTGGATTTTAAATAGTATTTATATAATTGAGCCAACATAAAATGATACAATTTACCATGGGGTTTATCTGAAATAAAAATTCTTTACAAAACACATAAATCTAAGACTCTAAAATAAACATAAAAGTTATTTAAAACCTTCTACTGCAGTTTGTAATGTCCAAGTTCAATGAGGAATTCCTTCTATCTCTGGTCTATTTTTTTAAGTGTGTGTGTGTTAGTTTTTACACCCCAGCAAAATTTCCATCTGAGCAAGGCAAAGTCCTCGGGTGACATCCAAATTTTGACTTAGAAGTTAATAAAAGGTAAACAATGGGAGCCTTTTGTGTGTTTTCTGTTATCACAAAAACATAACATCCCTCATCATGCAAGTTTCTTTTTCTGTGACCATGGAATTCAGTTAAACATTGAGTGGAGGAAGTGATATTTAAATGCAATCTACCAGGGAGTGTGCCACAAACTCTACCTGAAAGATCACTATAATCAATTGTGAAACACTAATCTGTGATGTGTTCTGAGTGTCTCTCCTAGGAAAGCTCATGAACAGGTCACAGCTCCTGAACAAAGGAGGACTCTTGTCCAAAACCCTTAATAAACGTACAGTCTGAGCATTTCTTCGAAATGGTATTAAAACCCCACATATGTAAAAGGGAGATTTATAGTAACCTCAAACACCTGGAATGCAGCCAGCATGTTGAGAATAAAAGCAAAAGGTGAATAAATAAAATAACTAATGGAGCTGAAGACTCAAGTACCAAGTCCTCACTCAGACTTGTTAAATAGTCAGCTGAACTGATTTTGCCAAGGGTGTGTGTGCAGGGAGGGGTTCAAAGGCTGCAACCATTCACATTGGTGATGGTGAGAAAAAGCAGATTATCTGTAAATGTCAGGAAACTGGGAAATGGACAAAATAAAATAAAAAGACCGAATATTGCAATGGCAACCTTGGCAAATTAGTAAAGGCAAAAGGGAATAACTGTATACCACAACAATTCCTACATTTAACACTGCAGTTTAAGCTGTCATATACTGTCTACTGTTGCAATGTCCATGTCTTACCACCCTATAATACAGTTGGCCGTCATTACTGGCAGATTCTGTATTTGTGAATTGCCTAATCGCTAACAGTCATTTCAGCCCCCAAAGCGATGCTTTTGCAGGCATTCCCAGATACAGGCGTGCACAGAAGGGCAACGAAGTAGAGCCGTGATGCACGCGTTCCCTACTGAGTTCAAACTAGGTGAAGCTCCACCTTCTTGTTTCAGGCCTCCTGCTATAAGCCAGGTCCTCTTGCAGTCTGTTTAGTGCCACCATTTTCACATTTTTGTGCTTTTTAAGGCAGTCTTGGTGATTTTGCTGCTTAAAAATCACCCTCAAGTGTACTGTTATCCTGTGTTCCTAAGAGCAAGGAGGCTATGGTGTGACTTAGGGAGAAAATGTGTGTTAGGTAAGCTTTGTTCACGCATGAGCTATATAGTGCTGTTGGCTGTGAATTCAAGGTGAGTGAGTCAAGAATATATTTTAAATAAGGTGTCTTTAAACAGAAAGACTCATAAAACAAGTTTATATATTGATTGATTGATGAATCAGCTCACAGGAAAAGAACCCTACATTTCTCTTAGGGGCAATGGTTTTATATTCACCAATTCAGTGTGCGTGGTAACGCTATAAAGCATAACTACCTTAAATAACAAAAACTGATTGTACTGATAAGTTTTCCAATTTACAGATATGAAAGATAAATATATCTCTTATAAGCTTTTACAAGCTAGGTAACTGGTATTACACAGGTGGTTAGTGATGGAGGCACCTTTTTCCCCCAAACAGTTGGCTTAAGACCGTGTACTTTTAACCACTATCTATACTGCCTTCCTCTTTGCACAGCACAATATAATGTCAACTGTGGACCTTGGGTCCTCAGCCACTGAGGAAATCAAGCTCTGTAGGCAGAACAATATAACATACATTTTGCAGATATTTTTTAAAAGAAATAGTTACTATTTGAAATATTTCAGTGCTCAAGATGAAATATTCATTATCTAGAATATTAATTTCTGTTAGGCTATCCTTCCACAATGCCAGAAAGATCAATTTTTATGAGTTAGAAACATTTTTTAATTTAGGTAAAATGATTGTCATCTGGCCTGACAGAGTGGTGCCCTGTTCTCAATTCGTGCTGGTTGACAGGGCAGTGGGACACATCGCTCCCCAGTTCCACATTTAGCAAACTGACCGGGGCAGTGTGGAGTTTGCCGTGGTGGGGATATTTAGGCCCTGGAAACCGGCAGGTGCTGCATGTCAGGGCTTTATTTTCTTGAGAGAGGGTTTACAAGCACATCTCTGCCTGATTCTAATATCCTTGGTTTAGCCAAAATTTACTTATGTTTCAAATTTATTTTAATTAAAGATTTCCTATTTTTTCCTTTTCATTAAATTTATTGAGGTGATGCCGGTTAACAAAATTATACGGGTTTCAGTTGCACAATTCCACAGTGCATCATCTGTGCACTGTATTGTATGTTCGTCAGCCCAGGTCAAGACCCCTTCCATCACTATTTACTCGCCTTCTATTCCCCCAGGTTCCCCCACCAACAACCCCCAGCAAGCGCCACACTGTTGTCAGTGCCCTTGAGTTCTCTTTTTTATTCTTTTTTGCTCAATCCCTCCACCACACCACCCAGCTCCCACCCCCTAATGCTGAGAGCTGTCAGCCAGTTGTGGGTTAGAAGGAGCTCTTTCTCAATGCTATACTAAAGTTCACAGAGCTTCCCAAACGAAAAGAAAAAGATAGGTCCTCCTATTGCTCAAAAGAAGAAATGACTGCTTGATCTATGAGTCTATTTCTATTTTGTTTTTAGCTCATTTCAATTGTTAGATTCCACATATGATCGAAATCATATGGTACTTGTCTTTCTCTGACTGGCTCATTTCACTTAGCATAATGCTCTCCAAGTCCATCCATGATGTCATATAGGGTAACATTTCCTTCTTTTTTATGGCTGAGTAGTGTTCAAGTTCCACAGCTTTTTTAATCCACTCATCCACTGATGGACACTTCCTTGGGCTGCTCGCAAATCCTGACTATTATAAGTAATGCTGCAATGAACATAGGGGTGCATGCACTCTTTTGAATTTCTTCAGATAAATTCCCAGAGTGGCATTACAGGGTCATAAGTCAGTTCCATTTTTAATTTTTTGAGGTAACTTCACACTACTTTCCACAGTGCCTGCACTAGTCTGCATTCCCACCAACAGTGCAAAAGGGTTCCCCTTTCTCCACATCTTCACTGACACTTGTTGTTTGTTGATTTACTGATGATAGATATTCTGATGAGTGTGATATGATATCTCAATGTGGTTTTGATTTGTCTTTCTCTGATGATTGGTGATGTTGACCATCTTTTCCTATACGTATTGGCCATCCGTATGACATCTATCTATTCACGCCCTTTGCCAATTTTTAATTGGATTGTTTGTGTTTTGGGTGTTGAGATAAAAGCTCTTCATAAATTTTGGATATTAACCCACTATCAGCTGTATGATTAGCAAATAGGTTCTCCCATTCAGTGGGTTGTCTTTTCATTTTGTTAGTGTTCTTTGCTGTGAAAAAAGTTTTTAGTTTGATGCAGTCCCATTTGTTTACTTTTTCTTTTTTCCCCTAGACTGAGGAGGCATATCAGAAAAAATCTTGATAGGAGAAATGTCCAAGACTTTACTGCCTATGTTTTCTTCTAGGACTTCTATGGTTTCAAGACTGACATTTAAGTTTTTTTTAAATTTTTATTTATTTATTTTTAGAGAGAAGGGAAGGGAGGGACAAAGAGGGAGAGAGAAACATCAATGTGAGAAAGAACCACAGATCAATTGCTTCTCCTTTGCACCTGACCAGGGACCAAAACTGTAACCCAGGCATGTGCCCTGGTCAGGAATTGAATCTGCAACCTTTGGCTTTGCAGGATATAATGCCTAGCCAACTGAGCCACATGGGTCAGGGCAACATTTAAGTCTTTAATCCACTTTGAATTTACTCATGTGTATGGTGTAAGAAGATGGTCTAGTTTCATTTTTTGCATATATCTGCCCAATATTCCCAACACCATTTAATGAATGGACTACTGTATATTTCTGCCTCCTGTGTCAAATATTGTCTGTGGGTTTATTTCTGGGATCTCTATTTTGTTCCATTGATCTATATATTTGTTTTTATGCCAGTATCATGCTGTTTTGATTACTATGGCCTTGTTGTATAGTTTGATATCAGGTAGCGTGATTCCTCCAACTTTGCTCTGCTTTCTCAAGATTGCTGTTGCTCTTTGGGATCTTTTGTGCTCCCCTATAGTTTTTTGGGAATATTTATCCTAGTTCTGTGAAACACGCCATTGTTATCTTGATAGGAATTGCAATGAATCTATACATTGCTTTGGGTAGTATGGACATTTTAATGATGTTAATTATTCCTATATACACACATGGTATGTGCTTCCATTATTTGTACTTTCTTCAATTTCTTTCTTCAGTGTCTTATAATTTTCCAAGTACAGGTCCTTCACATACTTGGTTAAATTAATGAAAAATTTCTTTTAAAATACCACTTATTATCAGATTACACCGTGCATGTATTAAGGAACATCTTTTTTATTTTCTTTGTTTTTTCTTCTTTATTTTTTAACTCAGCATATCTGATACGGTGAGACTAAATGTAAGTGCCTTGGTTCTTAAGAATGCAATACCAAAATATTTCTTTAGTAATTTCCTAACCCATCCTTTAATTTCAGAGCATAGGTTCATTTACCTCCCATTTATATCTTTCAGGTGATTTTGTACCTACTAAACAAATGTAAAATATTATTTTCCCTGAATATTATTATAAAGGACAGCACGAGCTAGAAGTGAAATGTCACATTGCTGAGTTGACTCATGGTCTGGGTGTCTGAAGTTAATAGACTAAATAAAATGGTTACTTATGCTTTCGAACCTGTGTCTTATGATGCGGAACTGTGCAAGCCAATCCTTCATATGCCTGAACCTCAGACTTGAGTCGGAAAGAGTGAATGCTCATATGCTTCAGTCATACACTGCTGCTTTTTATGTTCTGCAGCTAGATGACTTTTTAAAGAACTTTTGATTCTAAAAATTCTATGATTTAAAACTATCAGTCAATCATTTGATGTCTTGTTTTTTACATATACAACAGATCAACAAGGTTTTTTTGAAACATCTTTCTCAAAAAAATAAAGCTTTAAACAAAACAGGAACTAAATCAGCTTTAAAGATAATTCTATCAACTTCATTGTAAACTGTAAGTTGATCAATAGATGTGACAAGTAGTTTAAATCCAAAATACACTTCTAAAATCTTCTGTTCAATTTTCTGTTATAAAACATTTTAATATAATATGATCAAAATAGCCAAGTTAATACATTTGAATATTATACCTCTTTTCCTTTCCACGTCAACCCCTTGAAAGAGAGTTTTAATGAGAAACCAAATATCAGGATCAGGGCCAAGTTTAATGAAAAGAGGCATGATTTTTAGCCATAGCAGCCAGGTCAGTAGGGAGCTCGGCAAGCATAGCAGGAAGGAGAAGAAGTGAGGCTAAAATGAGGGGGAAATCCTTAGTTATTTGGGGACTGGATTGTTGGGAAAGAATGACTTCAGTCTGGGCTTTTCTCAGCTCAGAGTTTTCATTCAAAGCTCAGTGTGGTGTTTTCTGACCGTAAAGAGGTAGAAAACTGAATGGACCCACAACACCCATCCATCACATCACCCTGTTTGTTTCCTTCATTTCACCAATCACCAGGTGAAATCAGCTTGGTCATCTTTGTCCTTGTAACCTCTCCCACCCATCAGCCCTGACTAATGTCATAGGCTCCAGTAGGAGATCGTTATTTCCAATACTTAACCCTCAATCAGATCTCCATCCCTTTGGATTTTATATTGAAATACTGAACATGTTGTTTAAATATAAACTGAGTCTTATGTGGATTTCGACTACCTTAAAAAAAACAGAATTGTATGATTAACACAAATGATCCAAGAACTAAGTTCTTCTGATCTTAATTCACAAGCTTCGTTGTAGGACTAAAATCTTCCTAAAAGTATTAAATTGATAGTCCTGTGTCATCTCCTTGATGGTACCAATAGGCCGTCCCATTTTTCCACTTCTACTTTCAAATGTAGATAAAAATGAACACTTTAAAATGTTAGAATGGAAAGAGAAGCAATGGTGCAGAAAATGTTAGAAAACATTTTAAGCTTTTCAGGGGACCTTCAGTTTTGTCCCAGCGCGTCCAGGGCGCAATGTTCCCCGCAACGTCATTATCCCGTGGCTGCTGCCGTCATTTGCCCACAGGGACTTGACGCAAAACGGTGAAATGAAAAATTTCTATGTGGAATCTTAGCTCCTCATTTTCTTTCTCCTTCTGCTACATACATCTAATACCCTTCTGAGTTGAGGAAAAAAAAGGCTTATAGTAGTACTTCAGATAGAGTCATTTTTAGCATCTGAAGACAAATTGTATGGAACTGTTCTTAGCCTCTCATTTGTCTGTTCCTGGTGTGTCTTGCTATTTCTTTCTCTTCTTACCCTTTAATAAACCCTATAACACCTGGAAATAAGAATAAAAGATGAGAATCACTGGCAGAGGTTACATGCAACCAGACGAAATATAATTAAACTCAGCTTGAACTTCCTAAGTCAGGATACATTTCTTTATGAATGTCCTCCCTGGAAATGAAAATACTGGAAATGGTAAACACAATTTAGATACATATCTTTCCCAATAAGTTCAACTCTCCTGTTCACCCAAAGGATGCTCTCCTTCTTTCCAGAGCCCAGAGCTTTCTGCCCACCAAACCTGAACATAAAATACATGAAAATACTTTTAAAAAGACAAAATCAGTAAGGGCAAATAAGCTTGCTAATAGCTTTGGTAGAAAAGCTTCCTCATGACCCTCAGTCATTTTAAGTTACAGATTCAGTGACATTATATCTGTTTTTATGCAACATCTCTTTATATTGAGTGCAGTAACCATATACATTCCAGATTTTCCTGTTTTAATTGTGTATAGTTTCATTATTTTCAATAAGTATGTTATATGAAATATGCCTTAAATATAATTTAATTTCTATGTCTCCAAATATTCCATGAATGATACATAAGACTAAACTCCTTGTCATAACTTATCCATTATGTATTTGTTTTAAAATTATATTTTGGAATTAATTTCTTTAATATCAGTTTTCTTGGTGACATCAATGTGTGAAGCCATTCCTCTATGATAATATAATCTATTGAAACATTAACCTGCGTTATTTTCCTGGTGTTTTCCCCCAATCCCTCAGCTGAGGCATGGAGAGAGCCTTTGTAATTGTTTGCCTCTGGAATGTTGGATGGACAAATAGCAGGAACTGTGTGGAGGCAAATATGTTTCTTATCTTTTCTAAAACTCTAATCTAAAGAACATTATCTCTGAAGGAAGGGAAAGCTGCTATGAACCTTTTACGGGGAGGGGAAAGAGTGGGAGGGATTTCTTCAGAGAGAGAATGGATGCTTGTCAGATTCTGGGAGAAGGAATTTTATCATCGCTCACGGCCATGCCTAGAGAAGAGGCTGGGTCTCAGAGAGAAAGGCCATACGGTCCTTGTGAGGGGCGGAGTCCCAGATCCAGGGCTCACCATTTGTTGTAGCAAATACTCCATGGACAACACCAGAGGACCACACATCACCATGAAGCTGGGACACTGAGCAGCAAGTTGAAAACAAATGACTAGAAAAGGCTCCTGATTACTAATGGTGAGTAAAGTCCTAGATAATTGGCTCAAGTTGAGGGAATGGATGTACTAAGAATGCCTAAATTAGAATTTTCAAATAGATTTATGAGAAACAGACTCAAGTCCAAATTATCTTGACTTCTGGAAAATAAGAAAATAAAATATTTTTTATACACCTGATTTGTAGGCAGAGACACATACTCAGTGGTTATAAATATATCCATCACACAATTAAAGCAAGTCTATGTTCGTTACTTGTGGCAGGGAGAGAGGAACCTTGGGAGGGGTACAACCAGTCTTTTCTGTGCTGCCATTTGAGCACCACCGTGGTCCTCCCAAACCCTGGATTCCCCTCAGATCCTGAGCTCTTCCCCCATGTTAAAGTCCCCAGGGGTGTCTAGTCTCTTGGCATCTCTGGGCCACTCTGGAGAGTTGTCTTGGGCCACACAGCACATACACGAAAACTGATGAGCAAACAAAATGTTTTAAGTAAATGTATGGTTTTGGGTTGGGCCACATTCAGAGCCATCCTGAGCTACTAGTGGCCCACGGGCCATGGGCTGGGCACCCTGCAGCTGCTCACCAATTCTCTAAGGGTTTTTGCTGCTGTTCCCAGCACATATTCGTACTTAGAAGCTTTCCCACTTCATAATTCTCAGGTCAGGCTTTGGTGAGCTCTAGCTAATTTAATAAATTAATCCTAATGCTAATGAAATGAGAAGGGTACATGGGAGGCTTGCTTTAATCTAGCAGCCACCCTCCCTTTNACATTCAGAGCCATCCTGAGCTACTAGTGGCCCACGGTCCATGGGCTGGGCACCCTGCAGCCGCTCACCAATTCCCTAAGGGTTTTTGCTGCTGTTCCCAGCACATATTCGTACTTAGAAGCTTTCCCACTTCATAATTCTCAGGTCAGGCTTTGGTGAGCTCTAGCTAATTTAATAAATTAATCCTAATGCTAATGAAATGAGAAGGGTACATGGGAGGCTTGCTTTAATCTAGCAGCCACCCTCCCTTTTCCCTCAGGTCAAGGCCACCAGAGAATATTTTTAATAGTTACCTTCTGAATATTATAAGAAATACTATATAAAAACCGTAATAAAGCTATTTATTGATTCTTCTTCCAAGAAAAGTCATTCTAATTGCAGTAATGTTACTTCACATAAGAAAGGAAACAAATAAGATAGTAAGCTGGTAGGAAAATAGATATTTTTGGTCACAAAGGACCTTGTAATAACCCTTAAATTGTATGAATAAGTCAATCGTCTGTGTTTAGATCTGTTCTTGAGTATGAAAATAATTTTGCTCCATTGATATCTTTAAACAAAGTATATCCATTTTCTCTCCTTTAAATCGTAACTGTAATGTGAAGAACAAAACTTAAAATACAGGTTGCTTAACAAAAGCAGCCACGAATGTGTAGGTAAATCAGTCAGATCAGTCTCAGATCCAGTGAATGGAAGCAGACGGCTTAGTAATAATAATAGTAATTATTTCCTACCTGCATCATAGTTTCCTAAACCAGAGGTCCCCAACCCCCAGGCCATGAACTTGAATGGGTCGTGGGCTCTTAGGAACTGGGCTGCAAGGGAAGCTCACCTGAGCTCCACCTCCTGTCTCCACCCTCTGGTACCCCAACCCCGGTCCCTGACCCCCATCCACGGACAAAACGGTTCCTGGTGACAAAAGGTTGGAGGCTGCTGCTCTACACAACTTAAGGGAAATTATTTTCTCTCTTTGAACTATCTATCTAAATAATAGCTGGACTGTAAGAGATGACTTCTTAAAAAATCTCATTTTTGATCTGCAACTAGTAAATAAAACTTTTATCATTCTGTTGATCAGAAAGGAATAATTGGATATGGCACATTTTAAAGACACATTTGCTTAAGAATGTGCTTTCATGTCTCCACTTTATTTACTCAATGACCTCTACTTTTTGTATGGAAACTGACATTCTCTACTTTCTTGGTCATTCATTTACCAGTCCATTAAAATATGTCACCTCGTGTGTGTCCCTCACTGTTATTACAATGAATTATGTATTAGGGCTCACTGCATTTTATTGCTATTGTGCCAGCTACTCACACCTCCTTCCCATAAAATCACACAAACACTGAACTAATTAATGTTCTAAAGAAAACCGCCATCTGTAAAAAAATATATTAAAACAAGTTTGAGAAAGACACACATGCTTTTCTTTATATTTATAACATCATATTGCACTAACTTTTCTTAACTTCCACCTGCTGTGTTTGCTTCACAAATTGATTTGTTAGGGCCTGAATGTAGTGTTAGAAAAGTTATGCAGGATCTTACAAGTTATTATAAAGATATATTATTACCTTGGTCCTGTTGGCAGATTGTCGCCAACCTAAAGATAAAGATCATAAAGAAAATGGCATTTGTATTGCTCGCCTACCATGTGCTGTGTTCAAAGCGCGGACGGGACTTTGCAGTGAGCACCCATGCACAAACATAGTAAAGTGACCAGATTAAGACATTAAAATGCCAGTTTGTTTTATGAGGCTGTAAATACATCCTATCGTGTCTTTACATTTTATGACCTCTATTTTATTCCTTGGTAGATGCTCGTAAGACATACCCAATTACTCAAGTCTAGAAAACTACCAGCATTTCAATACAGAAAGACATCTTTTGTTTACTATATTGTAACTTTGATTCAATATTTTCTTAAATAAAACTGAGATTTTTATGTGAGAAAACACTGGTTTCCTATTAAGCATATCTTTCTTGAGAAGCAATAGATATTTCTGGAGTATTTCTTCCACTTAAAGTTGGATTTCTTCTGCTTTCTGGCCTGGACCGGGAACTGTATGTGATGTGAGTACGATTTCCAGAACAGAAACTGAACTCAATACATGGCTCTAGGGCAGTGCCATTAAATGACACTTTAGGGTGCTTAGTTTTAAAAAATATATATTTTATTAATTTATTTTTAGAGAGAAGGGAAGGGAAGGAGAAAGAGTGGGAGAGAAACATCAATGTATGGTTGCCTCTCACGTGTCCCCTACTGGGGACCTGGTCCGCAACCCAGGCATGTGCCCTGACTGGGAATCGAACCAGCGACCCTTTGCTTCACAGGCCTGTGCTCAATCCCCTGAGCTACACCACGCAGAGTGGTGCTTAGTTCTGAATGTCTATTTTTCTTAAGAAACAGTAATCAGCACATTATTTATATTTATGCAAATGACACATTCTCAATAGTCCTGTTAAAATGATTTCAGCCATCCCACTGAATCACACAAATATGGCAATATCTTCTGCACTGCATGACTGGGCTATTGACCTCGAGGTTTCTTGTTCAGAGGAGTGGGTTTGAAAGGACTGATTCATGTCAGGCAATGGCTTCCTCACAAATTGCAGAAATAAATAAATATGCTGTCTACGTATTCTGTCCTTTGAGTGTGAGGAGCAGCTCCTCCTACCTGCAGGCCCTCATTCGCCATTAGCAGTCTCTCAGCAGACGCTTCTGTTTAAAGGAGGCAGTGAAGCCGCTCCAACTCTGCCCGCTTCAAGCCGACATGATCTGCTTCTGCTTGTGCCTGTCACTTCGTAGCTCATTATGCTGCTGTTAGTTTTGCTTGAAGTCTTTCGTTTATCCTTTGGGCATGGCCAGCCTCCTTCAGATAGTCACATAATTGTTTTCTCATTCAGGTGCCATCCATTTTCATTACATGACTGGTCAGCACGGCGAAAAGTTGATGAGGATGACTCATGTGCCGACTAGACATCTGTATTACAAGGCCAACTTTTGTATGACTTTGTCTTATCATTTGTGCATAGCAACACTTATACGCAATGGGAAGATCAATCAACGCATATGTCAATAATTCCCAACAATTTTTTTTCAGGCTTATGTAATTAGCACTTCTTAGGTTCACCTAAATAACTTGCTCAACTTTTGTACCTATTAGTTGTTACCAGTCTGCTTAATTGCTGCAGACAGTAATTCTTAATTCCATGAGCTCAAATGGTCCCTCCAAAACACAAAAACATACATATATTTACCTATATATGTAGTTGTATCTACTATATAAAAATGAAATTAGTAGAAAATAATAATCTAGAAAAATCAATATATTAGCCTGGCTATCCTGTAAAAAGAAATAGAAATAAAGTACTTTGTAACAAAATAATGTGTTTTCCAATATATAACTGCTCAGGCCCTATACTAGGAGACATAGTGCTGGAGCCAGAGGCTCACACGCATGGGACAGATGTGGCTGGATGCCATAAACACACACTGCTAAGGTATGCTGTCCCCGAGGCTCAAATTTGAGTGGTCTTCCCACCACTGAGGTAGTTTTCTGCAACAGTAAACAATTCTTGGTAAAGTTCTGATAAAAATTTATAAAGCATTTGCATTCCTGAAAAACAGTATATAACTAAAGCTTAGTAGACAATGCTTCGTTGTTTATTTTTACTGTGGAGTGGAGTTCTAGCCAATAAAATATTTTTTTAAGAATTCTCAACTGGATTGTTTTTTCAAATTCACTAATATACAAAGGGGCATTTGGGAGTCATGTGGTATACAAAAAATGTTTCCTTCACACAGGACCACCCTACTCAACAAGATGTATGGCATGCCTAGCCCCCACCACTTCATGCCAGCAGGGCTCATGAATCATTGAGACAATAAAAAACACTTTCTGAATTATTCAAACCTCCCTTTGGGAGTGGTACTGCCCACTGTTCTGGGGAACCGCTGACACTGATTACATGACTTTGCTATTTATTCTTAAGAATCAATGCATTGCTCCAAAAAGAAGACCTTGAAACATCCATTGAAGGTTCCAGGAAAGCCAATTTTGTATTTATTGCTGCTGTTCTTCAAGTCCATCTAAAATATAAACTGGAGCCCTGGCTGGTGTAGCTCAGTGGATTGAGCATGGGCCTGCGAACCACATGATTGTGGTTCGATTCCCAGTCAGGGCACATGTCTGGGTTGCAGGCCAGTTCCCAGCAGGGGACTCATGAGAGGCAACCATACATTGATGTTTCGCTCCTTCTCTCCTTCCCTTCCCCTCTAAAGATAAATAAAGAAATCTTTAAAAAAATAAAGAAATAAAATATAAAATGGATGCAGTTGGGTATGTGACCCATGACTATCCTGGCTCCCTCCAGGAGCTGGAGGGGCCAGGAGAAGAAGTGGGTAAGCAACATAAGACGCCCACGATGCTGGAAACATGTGGTGTCAGGAGAAGAAATGGAATGTGGAGATGCCAAACTAAAGACAGGTGGGAGCAGAAGGACTGAGAGGAGAAAGAAGCCGGGAAAACTCCCCACCTGCAGCCAACCTTAAGGTACTACTTTTGTTCTTTCCGTCATTCAAACTCATGAAGAAAATGGGTCATCTGACAAAATTCCACAGCTGCTTTTAAAATTCCATAGAGTATCTTTCTGAGTAGCTTATCAGACAATTTATTAATGGATAGAGTACAAAATATGAATAACCTCATCGCTTCTGATACGGCCTTTCCCCAGAGTGTAGTTCTAGTGTTTTGACTACAGACAATTTATCACATATATTCAGATATAATAATATTCAAATACAAATATAAATCACATTTCTAGGTATATTATTTTATATAATCTTCAATTTGGGGCCATATATATTTCTAATTACCCTATGACAAAGCAAGAGATGAAGATATATAAATGTAAATGGGGAAAAAAACTGAGTTTAGATCTGATACTTTTCTAGTAAACGTAAAGATCATACTATGTCAAATCATTTTTGAAATAAGGAAAAAAATCACTTATTAACCACTGCAATAAAGAAGAAACATGCAAAATAAACGGCTCTTCTAAAACCCAAGGCATTGTTTAAATTTACTGACATAATATAATGCTTATAGGACTGTTTAATAACACCACTTCCTAGAGGTTTTGTAGAAAAAGTTTTTACTAGACTGTGAATTTGGGATTATGAATCAATTCTGCCATGCAAGACAGTAGGCAAATAACATATACTCTCTATAGTTACATATAATCAGTATAAACTAAAAAAATGCCAGAGTACTTCAAAAATTATAAAAGACTGGCTAAATATTAAGCAATACCCCTATTACTCTGTTAACATGATATGACTTTGGATCATTTCCGTCAGAAAGGATTCCTGCCAGAAGTCATATCTCACTCGGTCAAAGGGAACCAAGTGTGACCCTCTCAGCTGTGGTCAACTATGAAGACAGGGGAACGA
The DNA here is from genome assembly GCF_014824575.4 of Sturnira hondurensis. Classification (NCBI taxonomy): domain Eukaryota; kingdom Metazoa; phylum Chordata; class Mammalia; order Chiroptera; family Phyllostomidae; genus Sturnira; species Sturnira hondurensis. Next base: position 639,087 of record NW_028076312.1, read on the forward strand.
ATTGAGTCATATGGAGTAGATACTTCTACTAAAGGCATGCTCAAATAAGCTTATTTAATTGGAACTTGGGAAATTAGAGTTAATTTTTTAAAATGAAAACAAACCCCACATGATAACACACCATGTGATAAAGCAAATATGGATATAATGCAATTGGCACTTGCTCTTGCTTCCTGAAAGCTGGGTTGGATAAAGGCCTTATCTTTGGTAGGGTGGCCTGAGAGGATATAGAGGAAAGGGTGAAGATAGGTAAGTCAATATCAAAAAACTGTCTTGGGAAATGAGAAGATAAATGGAGGGTTCCTGTGTCCTCACAGTAACCTGTTTTCCCAGGCCCAATCTATAGGGAATATTGGAGCCACAAAACAAGCACTAACGAGAATCACTCTCACGCCCTAGCAGTTTCAGTCCATTATGGAATCCAGATTCATCCCTGTACCCAGAACAAATTTGAATCCAGTATTCAAACTCCCGCAGTTTCTATCACGTGGGCTGCATACCCTTGCCCTAGCTGTTTCAACTGCAATGACAGGACCACACATTTTACACGACTGAATTATTTGTCTATTTACAAAAAATGTATCTGGAGTTTTGATAGGAATTGCATTAAATTGTATATAAATATATGGAGAATTGCCATCTTTACTATATCAAGTGCTCTAAACCATAACCATTATGTTTGTCACTTATCAAGGTTTTCACAGATTTCTTTCTATGGTATTTTGTCATTTTAGCATACAGATTTTATACTTTTTTACTCATGTCTAAGTTTTTCCATTTTTTGGAACTATTGTGGATATATATATATATTTTTAAATTTTGGTACAATTGCACATTTTAGTATATAGAAGAAATAAAATTGTTTTTGTTCATTGACCTTGTATTCTTCCACCTCGTTAGACTTTATCCCACCAATTTTAATATGCTGTGCTTTTATGTCATCAGACTGTTTCTAATTTCCTTGTGATTTTTTCTTTGACCTTTGAGTTATTTAAAATGTGTTTTTTTTTATTTCAAAATGTTTGGAGATATTCCAGATATCTTTCTGTTACTGATTTCTAATTTAATTCAGCTTTGTACAGGAAACACTCTGTATGATTTAAATCATTTAAAATGTATTGATCTTGTTTTATGGCCCAACATACAGTCTATCTTGGTGATAGTCCATGTACACTAAAAAAGAATGTGTTTTGCCTTTGTTGGGTGCAGCGCCCTATAAATCTCAAGTAGGAAGATATGGTTGATGACGTTCAAGTTTTCTTTATCTTTACTGATTTTCTGTGCATTTGCTCTATCAAGTACACCTAGCCTGTATTTGTATGGATGACCTCGGCTTATATAAATGGGTTAGACATACTTAGGAAAAGTTTAGGCACTTAGAAAATGAATTATCTATTTGCATCTTACATAACCATCTCAACTCCCTAGGTTTAGAATTCCTTCCTTCTCCCATTTCAGTTGGCTATTTCTTGACAGTGAAAACATATTTACTTAAAAGTGCTCCTTTTACTCTAGAAAACTGTTTAGGATCTGCTCAACGTAGAGATAGGTCCTCTCTTACAGCACAAGCATAGTTTTCCTTGCTTGTGTATTGTTGCTAACATAATTTATTAGAATTTAAGGAGTTTGTTATTAAAGAAGGCACATATAGCCCTGGCTGGCGTAGCTCAGTGGATTGAGCATGGGCCTGTGAAGCAAAGGGTCACTGGTTTGATTCTCAGTCGGGGCACATGCTTGGGTTGCAGGCCAGGTCCCCGATGGGGGACACATGAGAGGCAACCACACATTGATGTTTCTCTCCCTCTTTTTCTCCTTCCCTTCCCCTCTCTCTAAAAAGAAATAAATTAAATATTTAAAAAAGAATGCACATATATTTTTAACATGCACATGGCTCAATATTTTTCCTTTCTCACGGTGTCAAATATAGGCTTAATTAACAAATTAAATATCAGCCAAGTGGGTGTAACTACAAATGTCCTGAATTACTGTTGTAGCCTCAGAGAGAAGCCAGGGAGCTAAATATGGAGATACAATACATTAGTCTATGAATGAGTATTTAGAGAACTCAATCCAGAAGCGGAAGCCACAACCTGACTTGCCTTACCAAACATATTTGTTTTAAAGTTAACATGATTATCCAAAAATAAGGATAAGTCTGAAAACAGCACAAACCATTAAATACAGTACTGGATCCAACATTTAGCCTCTCCTTCTCCTGCAGGTTGGTGAGCCCCAGAGGTCCTAATACAGAGCCTGTTCAGTTAAGAATGAAGTAGGCAGGCAGTGGGCGCAGCATAGAAGCTTGAAAGTATCAGTGCCTCTGTAGGAATAAGGTCAGGGTTCAGGGCCGGGTGAAAAGAGTCAATATCTAGCTGTAATGTCTAGCACATGGTGAGAGAAGAAGGAAAGGAAGGAAGAAAGGAAGGAAGGAAGGAAGGAAGGAAGGAAGGATGGAAAGAAGGAAGGAAGGATAGAAGGGGGGGAAGGGAAGAAGGAAGGAAGGATTACTAATGGCTTGACCAATTAACAAGATTATCATGAACTTGAACAAATGAACTTTAGGTGTTCTTCCATTTCCTCCCACTGGGGTTCCCATCGAGGGTAGACATGATCAGATCTACCTTTAGATCAGATCAGATCTAAAGGATTAATTTAAAACATACATTGTGGCATTTTGTTTTCTTACCCTTTTATCTTAAAATAAATGTAAGTATTTTTGAGACTTCCTTAGAATTTTTGGGTAAAATCTAGGGGCGGGAAATTGACTATAAACTGTTTTCATTTAACTGGCATTATTAAAAAAGAAAAAAGCTTATACTATGTTTTATTCAACTGCTATAGTTTTATACATAGTCCAATTTCTTTTTTCCCAATTTCACAAGTTGTAATAAGGCATGGTTTAAAATCTGTTTTATGTCCTAAAGAAATATGAAAACCTGAACATTTTTTAATTTAAGAGTAATGTGAAAATAGCTGTTTGGGCACAAGGTTTCTCTCCGACTGAGTGAATTATTTCTATGAGGCATTCTAACAAATTATGTTGTTTCTTTTGTAACTACTCCAGTGTTTTATAGACCTAAAAATAAGGCACTTTATAAAATTTTAATTTCAACCTTTACCTAAAATATAGCCTTTTTCTGTGGGTTTAAGTTTACTTCCAAACTAAGATACGAAGATAAACAAAACTTAAAATACAGCCTTTTGAAATCATTAATTTAAATGGTTGTTAAATAAGTGTTTCCTTCAACGATACTCAAGATGGAGTTGAGTCATTTACTGTTAAATGAATTAATATAAAACATGTCAGAAAAAAAGCTAAAATAAACAGTGAGAACACTGTAATCCATCTGGCTTCACCTACTCCCCAACCCTTTGCACATTTCTGCTCCAGCTCGTAAAGTCTGCTCATCTTAGAATGCCTTTCTACCTCCCGGGCAACCCAAATTCCATCCGACCTTCAAGGCCCACCTGCAGCCCTACCTTCTCTGTGAAGTCTTCTCTCATCACTCCAGAAAAGGGAAGGTCCTTTTCTCTGTACTCCCACAGGACTCGAAAGCCTCGCTATTTTCTTTTAGTGCTTACTGCTTCCTGCCTTGTATTGTTATAGTTTATTAACATATTGCACCCCCTTTCAGTGAAGAAAGGCAATTCCTTTCCCTCACTTCAGAAGGAGAGGTTACCAATTTGATTTTTCAGTATTTGCGACCTCAAGCACAGCGAAGCCATCTGTGTGTCGGCCACTGCGTGTTGGGGGGCCGCAGTGGTGTGCACCTCTATTCTCCCCCTATGTCCTAAGCTCTTCGAGAGAGAAAGATACAGCCTGCCCTCAGCAGGCCCTGCCATTTTCCTGTCTGGCTCTCTATTCTTCTTCGCGACGTTAAAATTGACTAGTAGAATGGTTTTCTACTAATGAGAGTGTCATTTGGGTACTCTGCCCTTTTATTCACTCCCTCTTTGCTTATACACCAGAGAGACGGCTGATTCTTGTTCCAGGTGCTATCCAGCCAGAACCCTGCATCCTCCCAACTTGCAGAGCCTGTACCCTTCCTTCTGGTGCTTTTATGCACAGCTCTGTGGGGTCGGGGAGGGGGTCGGTTATTGGGAGAAAGTGATTCACATCCAGATTAGGTTTACACGAACTGTCCTGAAAAACTTATATATCTAAATTATAAATATATATAAACATACACACACACACACACACACATAGCCAAACATTTTGTTCCACTAAATCATAACTGAGGTATAGTCCTATATACAATGTCAATTCAAAACATGAGAAGAATTTCGATAATGGTTATGTAATCAGCAATTAGATGTTTTAGTTGGTTGATAATATTCATGTAATTGGATTTGATAGAATAACACATTCATTATTTCAATCACATTCATTCATGTGTACGATGATATAAGCCTCATTCACTTCACCACTGGGATTCCGGCTGGAAGAGGAAGACAGTGCTATGTCAATCCCAACATTCTCCCAATCCTGAGGTCAGTCTCACTCAGTCCCACTTATTCCTTTACTTCCATATTAATGTAATATGGGCAGGAGTTTATAACAAGTTTTATATTTGTTCCAATGCCACTACAGTGATATTATTGATTCCTATGCTTAGGAAGGCAAGGTCATATTCTTTATACATATTTATAGTATGTTCTAAACACTGGAGGGTAAGTGCCCCCTTATCTGAGGGAAGTATTCCAAGGCCCCCAGTGGATGCCTAAAGTTGCACCTAATAACAAACCCTATATCTTGATACAATATATTTTCCCTCTGCGTACATACACAGGCTCCTACTTAAAGGAAGCACCTTGGAGCCTCTTGTCGGCATATCCAAATTGCCAGCACCACTACCCCTGTGCTTTGGGGCCATTATTAAGTAAACTACGGATTACTTGGACACAAACACTGTGATATGACAACAGGCAACAGGGTAACTGAGGGGCTACTGAGTGACCAATGGGCAGGGAACACATACCACATGGAGACACTGGACAAAAGGCTGATTCACATCTGGCCAAGGTGGAGCAGGATGGTGAGATATTCATCACACCACTCAAGATGGCGTGCAATTTTAAACTTAGGACTTTTTATTTTGGTAATTTCCCATTTTAACATCTTAACTGAATCCATAGAAAGCAAAACCACAAATAAGGGGAAACTACTATTTGTGAAGGACTTCCTCAACCCCCCTTATTGTCATGGCACACAATAAATACTGTCTACTAATGACAAATAAGCTACATGAATGATATAATAAAGCTTTGTTGGTACTCAAAAAAATACGTTTCCGTTGGGGAGTGTTTGAAAATACTGATTCAAAACTCATTCTGTTTCTACATGGTGGGATAAATGGCACCCACAGATTCTTCGGTCGTGGAATATCACAGGCCTTTAAAAGTATCTTTGCAACTAAAATTTAATTCTAAGATATAGTCCATAAGAGGCGTTATTAGATTTTTAGGATGCTAAGCAGGTCTTTTGAAACAGGCCACCTAAGTCATACTTAAAATGTTACCTAGAAACCCAGGAGAACTAACAACAGTTCGACACAAAGCAGCACCTGAAACTGTAATGGGTTACTATTACTATTATTATTGTTATTAAGGGAAAACAACCCAGCTCGAACTATGCCTTAATGGAGCCTCAACTAGCTTATTCTAAACTCCATACTTGATCTTCAAGGCAAAATGTCAAACCTTCAAGTAACCTTTGAATGATTGGTATATTAACATTTCCAACTAATTTTACCAACCCTAAATCTACAAAGCAGAATATTACAGCTCTTACTTTAAAATCATAGGCAAAAGTTATAAGCTTAAGGCTTCACTGAAAATTATTTTCATATGTTCAAAATTTTCAATTACAACAACTAATATTTATTAAACACTCTATAGCATTGCTCACAGAAATAACTTATACAGAACAGTACAATTTAAAGTAAATGTTTAAGGTAGCAAATTGGTTAGGAGTTGTATTTTGGACTATAAGAATTCCAGGTAACTATTTAAAAGTATAGTAAGAAATAAGTATTAAAATAATAATACTATTAAAATATATTTTTACAAATTTTCTATGACTGACTCTTTATAGAAGAAGAATTATTGGCTTTAATTAACAAATTAAAAGCAAAACAAAGCATTGGTGATTCTCCCAAACTTCACGGAGGTTAACTTCCAAATGTCATTTTGCTCAGTCATCTTGTCCTCTAACATTGTCATGAGTGTTGAGTCAAATCTCAAATGAACCACACGATGCAAACTCCCTCCCTCGTCTCTCTCTCTCTCTCTCTCTCTCTCACTCACAGACACACACACACACACACACTCCAGAAACTATATCTTGGTGATAGGATTCACTTGTTTATTTGTATTTGTTTTATTAAATTAAATATATATTTTATTTTATTTCCAAACAGTCACTTTTATAATTTTTTTCCAGGGCTAAAAAGTGCTTCAAAACTTTGTTGTAAATAAGTCTGAAATACAAAAGCATCTTCCAACTTGTTTCAGTTGCTAAGACGATATATCATGATATTTTAACTCATTAATGAAAATGATAAAATTGAAAATGTAATTAAGATACTTGAAGAGTTGACTTCTCAGAGCTGTTTTGACAGAGAGGAGTCATGCAGTTTTTAATTGTAATAAAAAACAAAGGCGGACTAACGGATGAAAACATGGCCAGATGCTGACTTCATGTTTGCATTTGAAGTTAGTGTTTGGTCCTTTGTAAAATCACTCTTTAAAGTAATTTCTCCTTTTACTGACTTCAGAAAGACAGTAAGTCTTATAAGTAAAGAACACACTGACAGTAACCAGAGGGAAGTGGGGAGGAGGATAACGGGGGAAAGGAGGGGAAGGGCCATCAAGGACCACGTACAAAGGGCTCGTGGACAAAGCCAAAGGGGGGAGAATCGGGGGTAGGAGGTGGGAGTGGGTGGGGTGGGGGAAGTGGTGGTGGGAAAATGGAGACAACTGTACTTGAACAACAATAAAAAAATAAAATAAAATTTGACATAAATTGGTAGAAACTGAATATAATACTAACTCGAGCTTTTATCTCACTCTAACAGCATTTTACATTTTATTAAGAATTTGTTTCTAACACTTAAACTATGACATATGAGTTACTAATTTTAATGTATTCAATCATTTGTGTCTCTTGTAAGCTTCACATTTTCCTTAAAATAGTAAAAATATAAAGTATTTTTAAATGTTATATAATCATTAAACTCAAATATTAATTAAAAATGTATTCCATAAATTAAACTGATTTTTTAAAAAATGGTTGTCAAATCACTCTTTATTTTTGTGAACATGTTTGCATATATGTTTGGAAGGGGAAAGCTCAGAAAAGCTTAAAACAATCTACTACTGTTATCATGGGCTTTGTATAAAAATGAGATAACTGTATATAATGGATTTGTTGTATCCTTTATATTAATGTAAGTTCAGTACAACCCTCTAATAAGGAGAAACTGAGGTGAGCAAAATATTTTCAAGTCCATTTTTAGGTAATGCTGTTTTTATTTTTTAAAATTTTACTTTCTTACTACTAGTTATGTACGGAGGCAAATTCTGACATATTTCTTTCTTTTTTTTAATATAAAAGTGTGTTAGCCTTGGGTGGTGTGACTCAGAGGCCTGTGAGCCAAAGGGTCACGGGTTTGATTCCTAGTCTAAAGCGCATGCCTGAGCTGTGGGCCAGGTCCTTGGTAGGGGTTGTGCCAAAGGCAACCACACAGTGATGCTTCTCTCCCTCTCTCCCCCCCTTCCCTCTCTAAAAATAAATAAATAAAATCTTTAAAAAAATAAAAGTGTTTTAAATTGCAATGTACAATATTAAACTTTAACACAAAATTTTTTAGAACCTGAAATTCAGGAGATATTTTTTTCTACAATAACAGTAATAATGGAACTCCATATATTGTGAGCAACTCACTGATTGGGAACACAGATACAGTAAAAGCTTACTGTCTGGACTACCAATGAGAAAAAATAATGTAAATAAAGACAAGTCCCTCTAGGGACAGATAAAAAGCCCCTTCCTGAAAGCTATAATACCACAAAAACCAAGCACAACATTTTCTCCTCATAGGAAATGCTGAGGACTTGACTTGATGAATTGTGTGCCCTCAAAATGCACATGGGGAAGCCCTACACGCCAGTGTGACTCCTTGGAGTAAGGAAGTGATAAAGGTTAAATGAGGTCGGAAGGATGGGTCTACAATTAAGAGGACTAGTTTTTTATATGATACAAGAAAGATCTTGGTTGCTCTCTCCGCTTGTGAGAACAAAGAGAGAGGGTAGCCTTTTGCAGCAAGTAGGACAGGTATCACCAAGGATCAAGTCTGTTGGAACCTGTACCTTGGACCATCCCTCCAGAGGTCTGTGGGAAATACACTATGGTGTTTACATCCAGACAATGGTATTTTTTTTTACGGCAGCCCCAGCAGACTCACATAGAAATATCCACCTATTTTCACTTCAAATGTATTTATACTTAACTGGTTACATAATTCTAGCAAGTCTGTTCCATCACATATAGCACGTGGGTGTTGCAAACAATAACACCTGGGACAGCAGAGAAAGACTTTGTCAGTCCAGAATATTTTTATGGGTGCATTATGGCAGAGGGTGAACTGAAGGCTAGGGGGTAAAGGAGAAGATAGTTATGGGGATTTTAAAAACTCAGTGGTACAGAAACATAATGAACACTGGAAAGCAGTGTTAAATACACCAGTAGACCACGAGGGCGTCCTATTTAATTGCTGGAGAAAATCCAAGAGGTTTTAGGCCAGGGACCTGGGTTAAATGTCAATTGTCTTAAAGCACTATCTTGGATGAGATTTTTAGCTTCTCAGAGACAAACTTTCCTACATTGTAAAGTATAATCCCGTATGAAAATAAAAATAAAAAGACATGAGTCACTGGGTGCCGAAGGGTGAGCTGTGGCAGCCAACCTCTAAGAAGCCCTGGGTGATCTGGTGTCCCCTCTCACACTTTACCACGGTCGGTACATTGGACCAACAGAACATGTGAAAAGTGGTGGTATGTCCCTTCTGAGATTAATTTATAGAAGACTCATGCAGAGAACAGACTGATGGTTGTCCAAGGGGAGGGGAGGTGGAGGACTGAGTGAAAAAGGCAAAGAGATTAAGAAGTACAAGTTGGCAGTTACAAAACAGTCATAGGGATGTAAAGTGCAGTGTAAGGAATATAGTTAATAATATTGCAACAATTACATATGGTATCAGATGGTACTGGAAATATCAGGGAAACACTTTATAAAGGATATGACTGTCTAACCATTATGTTAACACCTGAAACAAACACAAAATAATATTGAATGAAAGCTATAATTGAAAAATAATATTTTTTAGAAAAGATACTAAAGTTGTCATCTTTAGTTCTTCCTGCCTCCGCCCTCTGCCCCAACCACCATCTCACCTGTAAGCTCTCTCTCTCTTCATCTGACATTCCAATTGCTTCCTAGCCTGCTGTGATGGAATTTCTCCTCTCCCCAGAAAAATTCCACTCTGGAATTGATCAAATTTTCTTTTCTAATGCATTAATAGGTAACTTTTGTCAGTTTTTCTCTAGATTATTGAGTAAGATAGTTTTATTTGTTTGTTTATACTTCATTCTAAATGTCTTTAGGTTTTTCTTTGAGCTGTTTTTTTATCATCATTTTGTATGTAATACTGTCACTTCCCTGCAATAATTCTATAATTAACTAATTCTGTAATAAATTCAATAATCCTATAATCACATTTTAAATTCTCTTAGACCTATTTTAGAAATATGTTATTAAATTGGCATAGGATTAAATATTTCAGTTAATATTTTGTTATTAACTTTAAATTTTGTATCAGCAGGACATGAGAATGTGGCATGCATATTTGTAATGTTTGAAAAATTTTGATATTAACTTTTTGCCTTAGGGCATTATCACTTTATTACCTTTGTAACTGTTGTATAGAAACTATTTGATTCTAGAAAGGGTTGTATTTATCTATCTGTCTCTATATATGTATGTGTGTATATACATATATATACAAATATATTTATTTTGTATCATATTTAATGTCTGGGTTTTTACTTATCTTTTCGATCTGCTGAGGATTTAGAAAACAGAACATTGTTATTTGAACATCATTATGATGACGATGATAATAGTTTTCTCAATGTCTCTTTGTACAGATGATTTTCTGCTTTGATAAATCTTGCTCAGATTCCTGATGTTTGATGTCTGTTACAAACAAAGAGGATGTCAGGAAGCCACTAAAGTCTTAAGAGCCTGAGTGAATTGATTCAAATTCCACCTCTCCCAATTGTCGCCTATGTGGCAAGGCAGTTTCTCCACTTGTCTGTCTCAGGTCTGTCATTCATAAAGTGAGTGCGATGGCAATAATGGTCCCTAACTGCCAGGCTTCTGTTACTTGAGCATTTAGAACAATGCAGGGCACACGGGATGCACTCAATAAACACTGGTTCATAATATTATCATCTGTATTATACATTTTAAGTGGTATTTATATAAGTATCTTTCTTATACTATTTATTATATTTCCTTGACATATATATTGATTGATACTGATACTTAAACATAATTTGTTTTTTAATCACATATGACTATTATTTTGAATCCTGGGTGTCATGATGTTTAGTTGGATTTTTACATAGGCAAATTTAGTTATTTATTCACATAAAGTGAGAGTTTCTCAATTTCAAAAAGGCTTAATATTTTAAAATAACCACATTAGTTGTAATAGCTAATGCTATCATTACATTTCATATGTCTACTTCTATTATCATCCTTTATCTCTTTAGAAAGATTTCTTTCTTTTATTCTATTGATTCTAATTTTGTTTATTTTTCTTCAATAATTGAAATTTCTAAATTATACTTTAACTAGTGGTAAACATAAAGTTATATATATTGACTTCTCTTTATAGAATGTGATAACGTTCTGTTTTACATTTTTATCTCCAAGCCCCTTAAACTCTTCTGGGTTTTTATGGCAATAATCTTGGATATTTGATCTACATTATTTTTAAATTTCTTTTTACTTTCTTATAAAGTACTTAATATTTCCTTAAAAGTTAATATCCATATTAATAATTAATGTGAACTTACTTCTGTATTATCTTGTTTCTATCACTCACTGTTTCACTCACATCTTTCTTGAATTCTTCATTTCAATTAATTACTAAAGGAGCTGGAATATTTTTAGAAATGTTTGTAGAAAGAATAGGTAACTTTTAGCCACTGACAGACCGGGTATGGAATTTCTGAGACCCAATCTCTTTCGTTTTCATTGTATGTGTGTATGTGTGTATGTGCATGTGTGTGAATGTGTGTATGCATGCATGCATGTAATGTTGTATGACCTCCTTTAGCTGCTTCTCTTTCACTTTGGTTTTAGATGAGCTACATTTTACCAAAGTCGTCAATGTTTCTAGCATCTGGATGACGCGTTTTCCTAGGTTTTGCTGGGCATATGTATTTTCTCTTTTCTTCTTCCTTTGATATTGTAATGATAAGTTTTAAGCAGAAAGTAACACTCACAGGCCTGATCACTATCTGGGACTGGAAGTGACTCCCAGGTAACTTCTGAGGTTCTACCAGATAAGATCCGGACACCTCGTTAGCACACACTGACAACTGTTATCTCCCGTCGGGGCTCAGCGGCCCTCCGCGGATGGCCTCTCAGTTGTACGGATCGGGGGTACACAGCGGCAGGCCCGCCTCCCACCAGTCTTGAATGTCTAAGGCGAAACTTGCTGACTTCCTCTACTGCTGGAAAATTATTTTTTCTTTCAATAAGTTCTAGGACAGATTAATCTATTTTAATCTTCATTAGGTATTACATCAAACTACTGCAGATGGGCGGCAGCCACAGAATACAGACAAAAAAATACCCTGGTCATGGAAGAGATTTTGTCATTGTCTTTGAACTCTGGTGCATGAAGGACAGAGGCAGGGATGATTTACAGAGTAGTTTGGATTAATTAATACTGAAGAATCAAAGCACACAAAATGATTTTTACTGCACCTATGGGGAATTTTTTTGTAACAAAGTAAGTGGCTTCATATTTTATTGTCAGAAAACAACATTTATTAAATATCTAATGTAGGTAAAACATGACAGGGCATTACAAATTAGAAGTCATTTGATTAATAAAGCATGTTGTTAATGACATAGACCTATGTGATAGCATTAATTAATATATAAAAATATTTTTAAGATAAAATGCTAGCTATTTCTAAATAGGGAGCCAAAATACTCCAAGCAGAAGGCACTGAAGATTCTGTACAAACTTCAGTGTTGGCCTTTAAGTCAGTATAATGGACACTTACTAGGTGAAAGATGATTTCATAATAAAAAATATCAGCTCTTATGGACAATCTTTATTGATTAATAGATAATCTACATTTTATTGCAAAATACAGTCTTTATATGTTGTATTGTATTAAATGTAAATGAAAAATTTGTGATAAATTGATAATAAACACTAGAGAATGGCTTTCAATTGTTTTACAAAATATAGTAGATTCTTAAGCTATTAACTTATTTAAATTTTTCAAATTAGATGTAATTGTTAATTCTTCATACATAAAATATAAGAATTAAGCTACTAAGAAAAATACACCCATCTCAAATCAACACAGACATTTGTGTTCTCAATTCACTCTATACATTACTGACAAACTAAACTTCTGAAGCAACAGCCCTAATTATAGCATTTCTTCGCTTAAACATTTTTATCTTCATCGCCTTCTGAATTTGGAAATAATTATCATCTCTCTATCTTCCACCGAAACCCTGCAGATAGCCTACCTATAAAACATGACTCTTCTGTTTTATTTCTCATTCCTTGTATTATACTTAGGCTGTCACAGCTGAACCTTTTCTCCCCATTATCGCCAACTATAAAAATCCTACTTAACCCTCAAGTCCACCTTAAAAGTTACCATTATGAATCCTTTCCCATCTCCTTTGGTTTATAGCAGGTCATAAACGACCTCCATTACAGAAATTTATATGCAGGACAGGAGTCTCTACATTCCTAGAGGGCCAGTCTTTCACCTGTACATCTCCTGTAGTACTTAGCACTATGCCTGTCTTATAATTCTCAGGTTACTTATTAATTCCACTGACTCTAGTTAGAATATAAAACTTTAGTACAGGAGTGTGATATCAGCAAAATGGTAGAACAGGCAGCTTCAAAGAACTGCCTCTTCACAAAAAACACTGAAAAACCAGCAGAAACTGTCAGATCCAACTTTTCAGAAAGCTGTAATAAATAATCAAAGGAACACAGCAACTAAGCAAATGCTGAATCAAGAAAAAGGCAACTTAAAATGGTAGGAATGAGCTGTAGCAACCTGACATCCAGTTCCCCCCTGGCTTGGCAGCAGATGGAAGTCTGCATTCCCAGTGTGGGGCCAGTGCCTGGTCTCGGAGGGAGCCCAGCAGCAGAGCAGGCCTTGTGGCCAGACAACTGGGTTTGTTCTAACCTGCGTGGAACTACCTGAAGCACTGACTATACTAATTAAGAACTTTCACAATGCAACAACAAAAAGACAAACAACCCAATTTATAAGTGGGAATAGGCCCTAAACAGATATCTCTTCAAAGGAAAAAATGGCCAAATAGCACATGAAAAGTGATTAACATTAGTAGTCATTAGGAAAAGTAAAAATCAAAACCAGGAGACACACCTACTAGATTGGCTGTGAACAAAACAACAGGAAAATCACAGGTGATAGGAAGGATGTGAGAAACGGAGCCGCGGCACCTGCTGGCAGAGTCGTCAAACGGTGCAGGCCTCGTGGAAAACAGTTCGGTGGTTCCTCAAGAAGTTAAACAGAAGAACGTACGTGTACCGGTATCTCTCTAAGTTCCTGCTTTTGATTCTTTTGGATACATATCTAGAAGTAGATTTGCTGGATCATCTAGTAAATCTATGTTCTGACAGTTTGAGGTATATTTTCTGTCTGTGATGAAGACAAATTTTGAAATACGGTGTGAGGACGGTTGCACATCACAGTAATTTACACACCACTGCAAACTGTGCACTTAAATATAATTAACATGGCAATGTCATTATATATATATATATATATACATATAAATATATACACATATATACAAACAGATATATATAATTCCTGAAGGTGGGGCTGTTGCTCCCGCCCAGGCTGATGCTGCTTGGAGGGGAGCGCCCTGTCTGAGAAAGATGGCCTCCGAAGTGTGGGGAATGACTCAGCGCAGGGATCCTGGTGGTGGTTTCTTCAGTTCTCTCCCTAGAATCATCAGCCCCAGTGTCTCCAGTTCACTCTCCCTTCGTCTGCCAGAGCCCAGGGTAAGTGGCTGCACATGAAATTCTGCACGTTAGCCCTTTACGTGCATCTCCAGGAGTACTTCTCTGGTCTCTGGTAGACAGAAACCCTGCTGCTTTACACAGCTGGAAGTTGCCTGGCTTCCTTTTCTGGCTCTGGTGTTGTAGGCTGGAGAGCCCAGCTTGGGGTTTAGACCCCACATGTTTCAGGGGGGACCCCCGGCTGCTGAATATCCCCCCTGCACTTCAGCCGCCACCTGTGGGAGCCCAGCCAGCCCTCTTGTACCTTCTCTGCACTCCCTCCCAGTCACATTGGGGTGAGGTGGTTTCTTTTGTCCGTCTCTGGTCATAAGGCTTCCCTCCAGCTAATGTCCAGTTAGTTATTTAAGATGATTTCTCTACAATGTAGATGTGATTCCAGTTTGGCCCTGGGAGAAGGTTCCTGTAGCTTCCACTCACTCTTCTGCCATACTGGATCTAATCATCAGTATTTTCAAAAAGGTTTTTAACATATTTACTCAATGTGAAGATAAAGAAAGTACTTAATTCAATTAGTAATAAAAAGTGTTGCAATGATGCAATAGTTATGATGAAAAAGGTACTTCTTAGTACACTTAGATTTATGATATCAATGACCTAATTTTTTTCTTCAAAAATTTTAAGTAATTTTCAAAAATTTACTAAAATCACATTTTCAAACAATAAACTAAGTAAGTTTTGGGAAAAGAATGCTTATTTTCATTGTTAACTATCAGCCTGGGATTATTGTCTGTTGATTATATTTAACCGAAATGAAAAATGAAATGAAACATATATCAATTTGTTAATATACATATTATATTCACTCTCATCAAAACAACCTAATTACATTCTTGGGTATCAAAACAAGTATGGCATTAATATGATTAGTGTAGGAAAACTGTAGTCATGTTTAATGAAAATTAGGCCAGTTCTGCCAGTGTTATGAGCAAATGGGGTAATTATGGAAACTTAATGGGGAATGCAGTAGCTACCACATATTCATTCAGCACACATCTTTTTAAGTATTTACTGTTCATGATAAACGTGTGCATGCACACACTATATAAACTGTCTCGGTTTGGTATGTACCTGGAAGAAGGGCGTCTGTCACATATTTCTGATGCATTTCTGATGCAAGAGGCCAGGATGCATTTTTTCTAAGGCACTCTGCGTGCAGATCCTGTTAACCAGGGGCTACCCAGCACTTTCATCAGCAGTGTGTGCTTTCCTACACATTGAGCATTACTTGGCTGTCAACAGTTTACTACTGTGCCCTTGCTTTTACTGTTAAATGATAAGCAAACTGATTAAATTACTAAACGATATCCCTTGAGTTCAGGGTTTCAGGTCTTAGGAGGGATTAACTACCTGGCATCTTCTACTGACAGCAGATTTTAAGGTAAAGATGTGTAAGGCATAGGAATCACTTGGCCATAACCCACATTAAGAATCATTCAAAAGCTCCTGTGGCTCCACACAGAACCAACAAGAAGGCCCATACTCCTGCCTTGGCCTCTGTGACTCTGCCCTCTTGTATCAAAATGTGCTGCACACCTCAGTTCCCACCACGTTTCCTCCTATGTCCTACATTCTGCTCTCTAGCCCACACTGTACCACTCACGACTCAGGTAGCTCCTGGCCCTGTTCAAAAATCATGCTTTCACCTCTTTCTGGAGCTTTGCTTCCTTCTCTTTTTAAGTCCCACCTCAACCACCTCCACATTGGTGGAGCATTCCATACTTGCTTGGAGGTGCCCCTCTGCCAGCCTCCTGTAGCTCCGCACATCTGCTTATCATGACTCTGAATGAACACTGCTTGTATTTTCCCCCTTCCAGAGAAAGGGAACTCAGCCTAAATATAGGTACTAAATACATATGTGCCACATACAAAAGGTAGAATGAAGCCTCACAATTTGCAAAACACTTTTATGTTTATTATTTCATTTGTTTCTCCTAAGGTGATAGATGATTTCCATTTGACAAAACAGATCTAATGTTCACAGAAATCAAGAAATACATCCAATGTCAAACATCTAGTAACACCTGATGAAGCCAGGATTTAAGCAGAGACCATCAATTTCAAATCAATAGTTTTATATAACTTAGAGAAGAGAAATGAAATAAAAAGGAGAGTTAAATTATTGCCCAAGGATATAGGATTTAAATTCAGTTCTGAATATAAGCCCAGTAAATTTCCCATCTATCAGGAGAAGCCCAATGCTATAGTAAAAGAAAGCAGCTGATATTTTGAAATTGTAGATAAATCAGTGGATTGAGGCAGCTATGTAGACAGCTTCATATAATATGTTGGGCATTATAGAAGTAGACTACCCTTACACATAGAAATATATTAATAATTGGCCATTAAATAAGCCAATCACATGTGCCATAAAAGGAACCACAACCACTGTAAACCCCTCTCTTCATTTAATCTATGGTCCTTCAAGTCCCATAAAACTGGCCTGAATGTAGTATACACAGAGATTATGCAATCTTCAGAGTATAATAAAATGTGCATAAAGCCCATAAAACAGTACAATCCTACAATATATATTTAACTTAAAACTAAAATGCTAGCTATAATCAACATAAAGTATGACAATTTAATTTGTAATTATCTTACTTTACTTTTTAGTAATCATAGCAGAGGTTAGAGTAAATTTACATATTCACTGTTTTCAAAAAAGCTTAGTTTAAGGATTTCATTGTGTACTTACATTTTTGGGGATTAAAATATACACTTAAAATTGACCTTAGGGTCACAAATAAAGATGATTTCCTCCCCCAAATAGCTATGGTAATGTCTGAATATTTTAAAATATTACAAATTATTTCATCTATGATATTACTATGTCTCTCTTTCATTCTCTCTTTCTTTTAATGTTTTTATTTACCTTTGAGATTTGGGTTTGTTAGACTTAAGGGGTTTTATTGGGTAAAATGCAAAGTGAGACAAAACCAATTCCCTAATGAAAACCAAGGGTGAGATAAAGAAATTTGATGACTGCCATATTTTATGAGCTCCACGTAAAGAAGGCACTGATGGGGGAGACTTTGTCAGAATACTGTCTGAGGTTAAAAAGAGAAAAAGGTGGTAGGATTTAGTACAGCATTTATGTACTTAACAGTGGACTATAACAGAGAACAGCTACATTATGCTTGTTGAATGATATCGCAGGCTCTCATGTAAAAATCACAAGAATAATGATGATGGAGTGTAAGAGAATAGCTACATTAGAATGACATAACAGGTTCTAATAAAAATCACAAGAATAATGATGACAACTTGAATTCGTAGGTTATAAAAACAGAACTGGATTGAACTACTCTGTTCAAAGTTGCAACAGCCTGAGAACTTCCGGCGGAGTGCCCTTCACCCTCCAGCTCAGAAGGCCAGCGCTCGCAGCCTGCCGGAGCTGTAGGTGACAGGAGCAGCCTGGAGCCAGAGGAAAGCAAAGGAAATGACTGCTCAGGTGTCAACTTCGTCTTCACCTCATGCTTCCTTAGTGAGTATGGGCACAGCAGTGGCCATAAGTCACATTCCATGTCAATTAAGATAAAATGCCCAGACAGACAAAACAAACGTAGTCAGAAGACGGGAAAAATGATGAAGGCAGGAGACAAGAAGCACTTAATGAAATCCATTCAAATATTGTCCAGGGTCTAAGAAAGGCATTATTACTTTTAATAATGCATTTCTTTCCAATTATTAACTAAATAAATGTATTGTAGAAGAATTGGAAATATGTAAAAATGTGTCAAAGAAAATAGCTCAAATCACATAGCTCAGAAAAATATTTTTATAACATTTTGATATATTTAAGAAAAGTGTATCTTTTATTCTCGGCTGTTTATATTAATATTTGAAAGGCTCATAGTATATAATGTTGTGTTTCTGCTTTTATACATAATATAATATTGGGGTACTATCCTTATTAAAAATAGTTTTTTTAAAAAAACTTATCTAATTACTTTTCAAGTACAGTTTTCTATTACTCCATCCCATCCCACACCCCCGTGCTCCCCTCCTCCCTCCCATTTCCACCCTTCATAGTTGTTGTCCATGTATCCTTTATATAGGTTCCTCTAAATCCCTCCCCTATTTCCCCTGAAATTCTCTCCCCTCTCCCCTCTGGTCGCTGTTCCCCTGTTCTCTATTTCAGTGTCTTTGGTTATATTTTGCTTGCTTATTTGTTTTGCTGTTTAGCTTCTTGTTAAAGATGAGATCATATGGTATTTGTCCTTCAACACCTGGCTTATTTCACTCAGCATAATGCTTTCCAGTTCCATCCATGCTGTTGAAAAAGGTAGGAGCTCCTTCTTTCTTTCTGCAGCATAGAATTCCATTGTGTATATGAACCATAGTTTTTTGATCCATTCATTTACAGCTGGGCACCTAGCTTGCTTCCAACTCTGGGCTATTGTAAATTGTGCTGCTATGAACATTGGGGTGCATATGTTCTTTGGGATTGGTGTATTAGGGTTCTTAGGATATAATCCCAGCAGTGGAATTGCTGTTATACATATGAGGTCTGTCCAAGAAAGAATCCAGCCATGTCATGTGAAAAATAGAGACAGTTACTGAAGAAGAGACAAGATACAAGAAACACTGTACACAGGACAATGATGCCTCAGTACCCTTCAACACTGGGACCTCACACACTTCTCTCAATCACCATTAGCTGCCCTACTATATTTTCCTGAATCTCAGTGATGGTCTGAAATCACCTTCCCTTTCAAAGGTGATTTTATTTTTGGGAAAAGCCAGAAGTTGCAGGGCACAAAATCTGGGCTTTAAGGGTTTGAGTCACCTGGTTGAATTGATGTTTCTCAAAAAAAAACTCTGCATGAGACATTGATGCAATGGCGGGCTGGGCCCACCATTGTGCTGAAACTGCCAGTCACCAGGTGCCCACAGCTGCAGCCTTCTGCATTAGCTAAATAGTTTCCCCAGAGGAATATTCAAGCTTAATGTAAAATTTGATGCAGATTCACTGCTCGGGTGGCTCAGTCATTTTGAATGTGACAACCACACAGTACACATGTTCACTCAACAGCATCTACTGCCCCCACTGACTAGTACAGTGAAGTCATCATTGTTCACACATGTGCATTCCAGTCCACTCTCCTTGGTCGCCAGGTTACACTGATGTCACACAAAATGTTCTCGTTATATTAACAACAGCTGGACTTTTTTCTGGACAGACCTCATGTATATTAGAAAGTGATATATATTTTATAATTTTAACTATTTATTCATTGAAATTTTTGGTTTATAGAGGAAAATTAGGATTTACCTTCGAGGGTTTTCCCACCAAATTCACTAATTGTCTAAGATCCTATTTTAATGATAATAGCTTTAGATACATTTTTATATGCTCAGCACATTGTATATTGAATACATAATGTGTCAGTTTCTTCTCTATTACTTTCCATGATGGAGTTTTTTTGTCATTTGTCTTGTGTCTTATTTTGTCTGATAACTGTTAAAATAAATTATAACTGTTTATAAGTTTCACCAAATTATAAAAAGAATTCACAGACCCTGGCTGGTGTAGCTCAGTGGACTGAGTGTGGGCTGCGAACCAAAGGGTCGCCAGTTTGATTGCCAGTCAGGGCACATTCTGGGTTGCAGGCCAGGTCCCCAGTGGGGGGGTGCGTGAGAGGTGACCACACATTAATGTTTTTCTAACTTTCTCCCTCCCTTCCTCTCTGTCTAAAAATAAATAAAATCTTTTAAAAATTTTTTGAAAAAAAGAGTTCACGGAATTAAAACTGCGGGGAATAAGGGGTGATGGCAGATCCTTTGCGTTACATTGTGAACATGGGATGCACACCTACAATGTCGGCCGTGCTGTGGCCTGTACCAGACATCATCGAGATCACTACTTCACGCAGCTGCCTACGTTCTCTGATGAAAACTTTCCCTTACTACCACTGAATACAAATTGTTTTCTTAACTACCAGGTTTGAGTGCATCTCAGACATCTTCAATTACACAAATAAAATGTCCTTGCATGGCTATCTGAAAGTTTAAAGTGCAAGTGTTACTCAGCGTCAGGAAGGGAGTTATTACAAGCATGCATTTGGCATCTTCCTGGTTCCATTCTCACTCCTCAGTGTTTATCCTGTCATTTCTTTCAAGTTTAATATGTACTCTTCTTCTATCATATTCTGTTTATCCTTGTAGAGTGATTTAAGTATGGGGGGGGGATAAGAATATAAATAAATCAAATCAAGTGTGGAAATTAAACCTGGCTCCAGTATGCTTTTGCTTCATCTTCATTTTTTCCTGTTTTATGTACTTATATCTTTTGTATGTTGTGTAACTACTTACACTCAGAACTAGAGAAATCGGGGCAGGCTTGCTATGTCACAATCTTGACTTTGACCATCTCTCTACCTTAAAGGAACAAGCTATTATTGTGACCTCTAACCCATGCACACACTATATTTCTGCTAACTTAGAATAATTGTCTAAAGACTTTATTTATTTATTTTTGGAGAGGAAGGGAAGGAGAGAAATATCAATGTGTGGTTGCCTCTCGTGAGTCCCCTGCTGGGAACTGGTCTGCAACCGAGGCCTGTGCCCTGAGTGGGAATCGAACCGCGATCGTGTGGTTCGCAGGCCCGCACTCAATCCACTGAGCTACACCAGCCAGGGCTCAGAATAATTTTTAAATTTAGTTTATTATAACTAACATTTCTACTTGAATGTTTATTTTGCATCATCATAGTAGCCCAAATTTAAATACTACAGGTTTCTGTACATATAAAGGAGAGTAAATTCTATATTTCCCAAAATATTCAATTTTCTTCCTTAGTGAGAGTTTGTCATCCCCACACTATGAATTCTTGAATTTCAAGCAGAATTTGTGCTATATACCTTGTATGGTTGAATATGGGGACCCTAAGGGTTTTAGTTATCAAACTACAAGTATTCCCGAGAAAAAATATCCATCAACTTATGCCAGACATGTTATAAAGAAAACTGCGTGAAAGGGAAAAACAGAAACAACTCATTTCTCAAGCAAAAGAAATGCATCCAGAATAATAGTTTTTAAAGGCCTTAAGAATACATAAAAGCAATTTAGAAGCTACAGGGGTTATTGCGATGCTCTGGAGACTGTGTGAACAGGAGAAGCCATTGTTAAAGGGTTGTGCCACCTGTGTTTGCATTAAACTAAAATAGACCAGAGATGAAGGGGCAGAGCTTAAAAATGAGATGAGTGCATATGCACATGGGTACCCATCCCTCTTCTGTCCACAAACACACACCAGGACAAAAAAATAACTATGACCATAAGAATAGAAAACTGTCACTGGACAGTGAGGATTTTTTTCCAAATCTCATTTTTTATCTCAATTTTTAGAAGAGGAAAGGGAAATAAAGATCATTCACAAAGACTGTCACAGGTCACAGGAACTGGAATTCAGAGGAGAAGCATTGATGTGTGAAGCAGCATTGCACGAACCTTTTCTTTGATATAATGCGATCAGCTTATTTAATTCCAAGCTAGAGTATATTCGTGGTTGATAACAATTTTAAGATTCAGGTGAATCCTCCTTCTCATGCAGTGGAACTCATGAATAAGAAATATGTGTCAGTGCATGTCACCTAACCACAGATATATGCAGTGAGAGAAGCTTCAGTGACTTCGATGTGACATTATATATTTTGTGTCATCTGCATAAGGGCTACATTTTGGTCACACATGTAGGGCTTGTACTCAGTGAAGCAGAGATATAGAGCACAGATTTGCAAAAGAAAGAGGAAGAAAGGACAGTCATTTTAATTGATATTAATATTAGTTTTAGAAAATAAACTCTACATAGTTTTTCTGTGCCTTGAATTTTGTCAGATTCAAACCTGCTTTTTCACATGCCTGATTATGCAATCAAAATAACGCACACATGTAGACAAGGTAAATAATTTTTGGAGTTAAATATTCAGTGAGAGGATTCTTTCAAACCTAAAGTTGAAAATTATTTACTTTAATGGGAAAGACTGAATACCAAAGACCACATAGTGCAAATAAATACATATTTAAGAGTAAGAAATGTGAGTCATTTTGGCAAAATGCTTTTGATTCATTAGAGAATTTAGTTTTTCAGTGTTGGATGAGTAAAGATTAAAAAGAAGTACCATAGTTGAGTAGTGATGCAGCCTCCAGAGAAATATATATAATATGTGTGTGTGTATATGTTTATGCATATATATCTATATACACACACATGCATATATATACAGTCACATATGCACCATTTTTATCTAATTTGTTTTCTTTCATCACTTTATCCTTTAATGTTAGTAATGCATCTGAAGAAAGTTTCAACGGGTGTTAAGATTTCTTAGTTCACATCCAATATGGCTACGTGAAGATAACGCCAAAGAAGCCCTACTGCAAAAGACAATGGCTGAAAGGTTATGTGCAGCTATTTATTCAAGCTCAGACACTGTAGGATATACATATCTTCCTAAAGAGAGAGGAGTTGTGCTGGAACAACTGAACTATTTGCAATCTACAAAACAACTCTAACAAATATATATGAGAAGATAAAAGTTTCTTTTCTTTTCTTTCTTTTTTTTTTTAAATATTTTATTTATTTATTTTTAGAGAGGAAGGGAAGGAGAGAGGAAGAGAGACATCAATGTACGGTTGCTTCTCGTGCATCCCCTGCTGGGAACTGGCCCCTGCCGGGAATTGTCCTGCAACCCAGGCATGTGCCCTGACTGGGAATCGAACCGCGATCATCTGGTTCACAGGCCCGTGCTCAATCCACTGAGCTACACCAGCCAGGGCTTCAGTTTCTTTTCTAAAAGGCTAAAGACTTAAGAAAGAATTCCATACTGTTTTCCATAGTGGTTGTACCAGTCTGCAATCCCACCAACAATGGGTTAGGGTCCCCTTTTTTACACCACTTCTCCAAAACTTGTTGTTTGTTGCTTTGTTTATGATGGCCATTCTGACCGGTGTAAAGTGGTATCTCATTGTGGTTTTAATTTGCATCTCTCTGATAGCTAGTGATATTGAACATCTTTTCATGTGTCTCTGGATCCTCTGTATGTCCTCCATGGAGGAATGTCTGTTCAAGTCCTTTGCCCACTTTTTAATTGGGTTGCTTGTCTTCTTAGAGTGGAGTCATGTAAATTCTTTGTATATTTTGGAGATTAACCCCTTGTCTGAGGTATCATTGACAAATATGTTTTCCCATACAGTTGGTTGTCTTTTTATTTTAATACTGTTTTCTTTAGCCATGCAGAAGCTTTTAATTCTGATGAGATCCCATTTGTTTCTTTCCTTTATGTCCCTTGCTCTAGGGGACATATCAGTAAAAATGTTGCTGTGTGATATATCTGAGATTTTCCTGCCTATGTTCTCCTCTAGGACTTGAATGGTGTCACAGCTTATATTTAAGTCTTTTATGCACCTTGAATTTATTTTGGTGTATGGTGTAAGTTGGTGCTCAAGTTTCATTTTTTTTTGCACGTAGCTGTCCAGTTCTCCCAACACCATTTGTTGAAGAGGCTATCTTTACCCCATTTTATGTTACTGCCCCCTTTGTTGAATATTAATTGACTGTAGAGATTTGGGTTTATTTAGGGGCTCTCTCTTCTGGTCCATTGGTCTATATGCCTGTTTTTATGCCAGTACCAGGCTGTTTTGATTACAGTGGCCTTGTAATACAGTTTGGTATCAGGTGTTGTGATCCCTTATACTTTGTTCTTCTTTCTCAAAATTGCAGCTGCCATTCTGGGTCATTTATGGTTCTATGGAAAACAGTATGGAATTTTCTCAGAAAACTAAAAATGGGCCTGCCTTTTGACACAGCAATTCCACTGCTGGGATTATATCCTAAGAACCCTAAAATACCAATCCAAAAGAACGTATGCACCCCAATGTTCATAGCAGCACAACTTACAATAGCCAAGTGCTGGAAGCAACCTAGGTAGGTGCCCATCAGTAAATGAATGGATCCAAAAACTGTGGTACATTTACACAATGGAATTCCATGCAGCAGAAAGTAAGAAGGAGCTCCTACCCTTTGCAACAGCATGGATGGAACTGGAAAGCATTATGCTGAGTGAAATAAGCCAGGTGTTGAAAGACAAATACCATATGATCTCACCTTTAACAGGAAGCTAAACAACAAAACAAACAAGCAGGCAAAATATAACCAAAGACACTGGAATGGAGAACCAGCGGACAGTGACCAGCAGGGAGAGGGGAGGGAATTTCAGGGAAAAAGGGGAAGGATTTACAGGAACTGGTATGGAGGACACATGGACAACAAATAAAGGGGCTGGAAATGGGAGGGAGGTGGGGAGCACTGGGGGGGCTGGGCTGGGCTGGGAGTAAAAGACAGAGAACTGTACTTGAACAACAATTAAATTTTTTAAAAAATTTTAAAAAAGAAAGAATTCCAAATGAAATGTAGGACAGAACACGAGATAACATGACGTTAGTTAAGTATTAGGGGGCCACAGAGGGTATTTTAAAAGGTAAACAAAAACAGGAGATTGTCATGTGGCACAAGGTCAACGAAGGCGTAGAGAACTAGAGCAGAAACATGCTTTATGACATAGAACAAATTCACAAAAGCCTGTGCTGGGTTGCCCAACAGAAAGATGAAGCTTGTGCCTAGGGCACCAGAAAAGCAGCCGCATCACACTGGGAGAAGGATAACAGTAAAAAAAAAAAAAGAAGGCTTTAAAAAATAATTGTATATTCCTAAGGATATGTAAAAACAATAGCACCTAAGGTGGGGCCCGTGGGAAAAAGATCCAATTCTGATGGACTTTCACATACACCCATCATTGTTTGCTAACCAGGGNGTATTTTAAAAGGTAAACAAAAACAGGAGATTGTCATGTGGCACAAGGTCAACAAAGGTGTAGAGAACTAGAGCAGAAACATGCTTTATGACATAGAACAGATTCACAAAAGCCTGTGCTGGGTTGCCCAACAGAAAGATGAAGCTTGTGCCTAGGGCACCAGAAAAGCAGCTGCATCACACTGGGAGAAGGATAACAGTAAAAAAAAAAAAAAAAGAAGGCTTTAAAAAATAATTGTATATTCCTAAGGATATGTAAAAACAATAGCACCTAAGGTGGGGCCCGTGGGAAAAAGATCCAATTCTGATGGACTTTCACATACACCCATCATTGTTTGCTAACCAGGGTTAGCATTTGACTGTGGGAAGACTGGCTGGTGGTACAATTTCAAAGCATTTGCTTCTAAGAAGCTGTCGTTTGGAGGAAATTAGGAGGAAGGGAATGTGGTCTAGAAGTGATGGTAAAGAACACAGAGGAAATATAAGTCATTAATTTATATATTAACTAAATAAACATTTACTACGATCGGAGTATATTTCAAGGTCTTTTGGGCACTGGTTACAAATTAATGAAAACAACCTCCAGGTCCAGGGGCAGGTTGAATTAATGTCAGTAACCCCAAACAAACTTAACTTTTCCATTTTATATGTATGAATTAATATGTGACAGATGGGCACAAAACTTGAAAATAAATGTTGTGTGTGCACCTCCAGGACAGGGTCTACTTGCTTAGTATTCACAGTGAGCTGTTAATATTTCAGAAAGAATTAAGGGGAGGAAGTTTCAGGCTCCATTAGGAAAGGGACTCTATTTCCTCAAGGGATAGCTAGTTTAAGCAAGAAGATAAAAGTGTATATTGTAGAGACTGAGGATATGGAATATTTAGCTGATGACAGGCACTGAATTCCAATGCATACAATGGAAAGGATACCAGAGGAGAGTGAGGGAATGATTCTGATTGGTGGGTATGCAGACAATACCTAGAATGCAGTGATTGGCCTTACTGTGGTTCTCCATACAAACACAACACCTGACAGTCTTATGGTATGGACAGCAATGACTTCTTAAGGATGGTAAACAATCAGTCCCAATTTGGGCACTAAGTTCTTAGGTAGAACATGAACATAGATAATAAGAGCCATGACAAGTCAGATAATTAGGAGTGACTTTACCGTTGGATCCATCATTGAAAGCCTCAAGTCCAAGAAGAAACAGCATGCTTAGAAATTAGTAGGAGGAAATGAGAGCAAGAAGCAGAGGTGACTGCATAAATAATTGCCATATATTTAATAAATATATGGTAAATGTTATTTATATAAGAGATTTATATTTGTAATGAATATTAAGCAAGTAGGTAATACCTGTGGGTGCAGACATATGATTTATTATTATAGTGTCGCATATACCTATACTATAATAATATTTATGTGTAAAATAGTAAAGTTACACTTATTCTTGAGCTACATTAATATTCTCTAAAAAAGAGTTTTTATAAACTTGTCAAAAATCTGGACAAAGATAATCAAGAAAAATAATAAATACTTATTTCTCATTGCAGTAGTTATGGCTTTCATATAAATATAAAAATAATATCTAGGCTAAATAATATCTAGGCTGTTTTGTGTTTCTAGGCTAAAACATTTCACCTCTTACAATGCCAGTTGCTATAATTATCATAAGTTTCTGACAGCAACTTTAAATCTTAAATTCATGGTTAAGAAGTTGGAGTTAAACACGTATTCATACAATAATACATAAAATCACTATAATTAATTCATTCTACATTCTTCAAGAACAATTTTTAAATGTCTGTATTACTTAGTTTAAGTAAGAAAAAACAATTTTTAGATCCCTTTGCATGTCTATACATTTAGGAAACACATAATTTATTCATACATTCTTACTAGTCAGTGGTAGAACATGTAAACATAAGCAGGGTGGGATACAGCACATCTTAGTGTAATTATTTCTAATTGTAACTACTGAATAGCATTTTAGATTTTTTTTGCTATAGTATATTATTATAAATTCGTCATTTTCTTTCTTACTCAAAACAAAAAGAAACTGACATAACCCCAAACCAAACTGAAATAAAAGCATCACAGGAAAGCTCACTCTTCATGTGAAAACTACACTAAAGTATCTCAACTGAGTGGTTTAGATAACTCATGACATTTGTATTTTATATAATAACTTAAAAGGGGGGTAACCAGCGGCTGGCATGGTATGTAGTTGGTATGTACCAAAGACACGAATAATCCATTTCTAAGTAAACAGCCGTTTTTAGTAATTCTGTGGTCAAATCTAGTAAATGATTCGAGAAATTATAGGCCAAACCAGAAGGCATGACATTTCTAGAAGGTGAAATCCTGCAGGAGGCATTTCTCCCTGTGGGACTTGTTCTAGGTTGTGCGGCGACCAAAGGCCAGACCCACGGATTCATCACTCCGCATTCCTGGACAAAGGCAGTCCCTTTAACTGCCTACCCAGGACACATGTTAACATGTTCTGCTCTTATCAATATGTGTCAGCATGCTGCACGAACACATGTCAGACAGCGTGAAACAGTATTTAAATTTTCTATGGAAATGTTATTCCCTTGTTGGCCATAGGCCATGCCCAACCCATGGCCCGTGGCCGCAGGGGGCCCAGGATGGCTATGAATACGGCCCAACACAAAGTCATAAATTTACTTAAAACCTCTTTGTGCTCATTAGTTTTTGTTAGTGTTTGTGTATTTAATGTGTGGCCCAAGACAACTCTTCTTCCAGTGTGGCCCAAAGAACAAAAGGTTGGACACCCTGCAGTAGTTTATGAAACAGAACAAATTCACCTTTACTATCTAAGTAGAAGTATTTATTTAACAACATGGTTTTATATAAGGAAGTAGTTTAATTCAACCTAAAACTTTATTACTTGTCATTTTTATATCAACTAGTTTACATCTTTCATTTTGTTGTGATGTACTTGGACATTCAAACCATTTAAATAATAATTAAATCAAATTATTGATTTAGCGTTTTCTTTATATGAAAACCATTTCAGTAATTCCAGTGTTTCAGGGGCAAGTGAATACTTGGTTTTTGCTCTTTCACATAAATGGTTTAAAACAAGTTGGGTTTTGCAGTCACACATAAAGTGTACATAAATAAAATATCTTTTTGATTAAATAATACTTAACATACTTAAAATAGTCAAATATTTACATCACTCTAAAATTAGAGCTGAATATTTAAACTCCCTGCATCAATACTAATAAATATAACACCATGTTAGTAAATACACATGTGTACACACACATATGATTAAACCTTAAATATAAAAATACATTATACATTTTAGTTGTTTTCCTCATATGGACTATACCTAGATACTGTTTTTAACATATATTAATAAAGAAATGCATTAAACACTGTTAGTTATTAGCAATAAGTTAGATCATGGGGCAAACACAAGGCCCACAGGCCACCTTGTTTTATCCAGCCTGGTACCTTGTTTGTCCCCTGTGGCAGCACTGAGCTCCTAGCCCCTAGTTAAGGAGCAGTTACATCTACACAGTCCTAAATTACATTCAGCCCTTTGAAGGCAACTGTGCAGCTGATATGGCCCCCGTGAAAATGAATTCAACACCCCTGACGTAGACTAAGACATCTATGGACAGATTTTTACATTGGGGTGGAAAGGGGGTGTTGCATATTACGTATGTTAAAGTGCTTGTTTAATTGGAGGTGATAGAGTAATGATATAACGTGTTATAAAATACCTATATTAAGTCTTATCAGAATATCTTTAGCTCCATCAATACTCATCCAATATCTTTCTAATATATAGTTTTACTGTTTTCTGATATAACACTGTAATTTGTTTTATGTAAGCTGGATACGAATTATATAAATCATTTACATAAAATAAAATGCACAGAGCTGAGTTTAAAATCTTAAAGACATGTATCTTATATTGATCAATCCATGCACACTGATATAACAGAATGTGCACATCAAATTATTGCAGTGGACACTGTTTAAAGCATTTTTCACAAACACACAAAGTCGTATGGGTTTTGAGAGAGCTTCTCAAATTTTTAATCATAGTATAATTGCTAAATGAAATCTAAACTTAGGTTTAATACATATTTTCTCCTTAAAACAAGCACTCTTTGAATAGTGCTTATTAATTATACACAGTTTGGGGAGAAAGATGGCAGTAAAAATGTATACCATACTTTCTTTTTATTAATGTTTGTGCTTATCTATATATTTATACTCAATAATACTTAGATATAACTTAAAGTCTATATTTCCAGGGGAAACTATTAATGTGAATATAAATGAAAATCCAAGAAGATGTAAGAATTGATTTATTATTCTTAGAAGAGGATAAATTAATCACAAGAGGTCAATTTCAGAATGTTACCATTTTTTTTAATGTGACATAATTATGTTTCAAGAACTGTTCAGCAGTGCATTAATACATACCTGAGGTGCCTTTTTAAGTATAAAAAGGGAAACTTGTGTCTTTACGAGACAGGTATTAATGTACTAATAATCTATGCCCTTGAGTCTTCATACTTTTTACATTGTTTTAAGACCATTAATATTGCACAATATGTTCTTCATCCCTAAAATATCCAACTTTGCAAATGAATCAGAAAGAGCATGAAATGGATTATTGATGAAACACTTCATTTTATAAATACTAAGCTCCATTTTTATAGCTTATTTGGTGTTATCTTATGGTTCCTAATTTTATAATAAAAAATAAATTACTTTCACTTTAGAGTCCACCTTGGTGCATTATTTGCCCAAAAGGAATTTATAGAAAATATTATTAAAAGATGATAAAAGCATAAGAGAATATTAATATTTTACATTTCTTTTTTCTACATTTGAACTGTTCCTATTATCTATAGCCTTCTGTTTCCTTCATCTCAGCCCAGGAATTATAATTGAAAATGAATTATTCAATTACAAAGAGAGCAATGCTGTTGGGCAGGAGGGAACACTGAAATATCTTCAATGAAAATCACGCATTAGATGAACAGTGTTGAAAGCATTCCTCATTCTACAGTTGTTCCTGACATTCCAATTGATGCCTCTGGTTGGAATAGCGTCTTATAAAGTTTACATTAGTGTTCCAGCATAAAGAGAACAAACCTTCTGCTTTTCAAGTGTCTCAAAATGTAACAGGTGATTTGGTCTTTTTTCTTTTTCTCACAACCCACAATATGTCAGCAATTCCTAGTGGCTTTACCTACCAAATCTATCCAGAACACAAACAAATTCTTATTACTTTTTCTGTTCCCATTATGCCTCAAGCCTTCATTGTCCTTTTGCCTGGGTTATTGCAATGCTTCTCAGCTGGTCTTCCTGCCTTTACCCTTGTACCCCCACCTTCTTCTGCCACAGTCTAAGCTCACCTCAGTAACTAGGGTCAGTCTGTTAAACCAGAAAATACAACCTGGCTCCACTATTCAAATCCCTCCAGTGAATTCCCATCGCATTGAGAATTAAGGTCAAAGTCACTCACCTGTGCTATGAGGCTCTGTGTTATATGTACACACCCAGGCAACTAACTGCCTTACCTCTACCATTCACTCCCCTGCTCATTCTACTCCAGTCTCACTGGCCTCCTTACTGTTTCCAAGCCACTTGAGTTCTGCTAGCACCACGAGGGAATTCCCTGCCCGGAGGAGCTTGGAATGTTCTTCTCCTGGACATGTTCTTGTCTTGTTGTTGTACCTACTTCCAGTTACCCAAATGTCACTTTATACTGAGAATTTCCCTGACCATCCTGTCTGTCCCTTCCTTTATGTCTTCATTTCATTTCTTTTTAACTTAGAAAGTCCCAGAGGTAGAAAGAAGTGACTCAGCTGGGCTGTGTGGTCTCAGGAAATGGGTTATAGAGCAAAAGAAGGGCCCTTGGAGCTGGGGGAAGAGAGAAAAAAAGGGGGATGAAACATCATTCAGGTGAGAGAGAGAGAGAGAATACAAATGAATGATGCCTGGCTATCCTGTTTAAAATTGGAAATCTTTACAGTGCTCACCATTCCTTTCTAACCTTCCATATATACTTCTCTATAAAGCTTATCACCCATAAATGCTGAACATATAATTATTATTTGGCTTATTTTTTGGGTCCCAATAGAATGCTATCTACATGAGGGCAGGAGTTGTTTGTTTTTCTACCTTGTTCACTGCTGTAAGTTATTGACTGAAACAACGTAACAGAGTAAGTACTAAATGTGGATTTACTGGATCTAGAAATAAATGTTTTAAAACTTGTTAGGGCAGCCACATGGAAGTCACTACTTGTATTCCATCAGCTTGACTGCAACCTGCAAAACTGATTCTCATCAGCTGCTATTCGGGGTTGTTTACAGTTCCATATACATTTTTGAAGTGTTTGTTCTATGTCTGTGAAGTGTGTCATTGGTACTTCAATAGGTATTGCATTGAATCTGTAAATTGCTTTGGGTAGTATGGACATTTTGATGATGTTAATTCTTCCAAACCATGAACGTGGTATATGTTTCCATTCATTTGTGTCTTCCTTGATTTCTTTCTTCAGTCTTGTGTAGTTGTCTGCATACAGGTCTTTTACCTCCTTGGTCAGGCTTATTCCTAGGTATTTTATTTTTCTTTTTGAGAAAGAAAAACAAAATAGGAGGGATCACAATACCTGATACCAAACTGTATTACAAGGCCACTGTAATCAAAAGAGCATGGTACTGGCATAAAAACAGGTGCATAGACCAATGGAACAGAACAGAGAGCCCCAAAATAAACCCAAATCTCTATGGCCAATTAATATTCAACAAAGGGGGCAGTAACATAAAATGGACTAATAATAACCTCTTCAACAAATTGTGTTGGGAGAACTGGACAGCTACATGCAAAAAAATGAAACTTGAGCACCAACTTACACCATACACCAAAATAAATTCAAGATGGATAAAAGACATGACACCATTAAAGTCCTAGAGGAGAATATAGCCAGGAAAATCTCAGATATTTCACACAGCAACATTTTTACTGATATGTCCCCTGGAGCAAGGGACATAAAGGAAAGAAACAAATGGGATCTCATCAAAATTAAAAGCTTCTGCATGGCTAAAGAAAACAGTATTAAAATAAAAAGACAACCAACTGTATGGGAAAACACATTTGTCAATGATACCTCAGACAAAGGTTTAATCTCCAAAATATACAAAGAACTTACTCGACTCCACTCTAAGAAGACAAGCAACTCAATTAAAAAGCGGGCAAAGGACTTGAACAGACATTCCTCCATGGAGGACATACAGAGGATCCAGAGACACATGAAACTATGCTCAATATCACTAGCTATCAGAGAGATGCAAATTAAAACCACAATGAGATACCACTTTACACCGGTGAGAATGGCCATCACAAACAAAGCAACAAACAACAAATGTTGGAGAGGTTGTGGGGAAAAGGGGATCCTGGTTCACTGTTGGTGGGATTGCAGACTGGTACAACCACTATGGAAAACAGTATGGAATTTTCTCAGAAAACTAAAAATGGACCTGCCTTTTGACACAGCAGTTCCACTGCTGGGATTATATCCTAAGAACCTTAAAATACCAATCCCAAAGAACCTATGCACCCCAATGTTCATAGCAGCACAATTTACAATAGCCAAGAGTTGGAAGCAACCTAGATGCCCATCAGTAAATGAATGGATCACAAAATTATGGTACATTCATACAATGGAATTCCATGCAGCAGAAAGAAAGGAGCTCCTACCCTTTGCATCATCATGGATGGAACTGGAAAGCATTATGCTGAGTGAAATAAGCCAGGTGTTGAAAGACAAATACCATATGATCTCACCTTTAACAGGAAGCTAAACAACAAAACAAGCAAGCAAGCAAAATAAAAACAAAGACACTGAAATAGAGAACAGGGGCACAGTGAGCAGAGGGGAGAGGGGAGGGAATTTCAGGGGGAAAAGGGGAAGGATTTACAGGAACAAGTATAAAGGATACATGGACAACAACTAAGGAGGGTAGAAATGGGAGGGAGGTGGGGAGCATCTGAGGGGTGGGCTGGGATGGGAGTAAAAGACAGAAAACTGTACTGGAACAATAATTAAATAAATTTAAAAAATAAACTAATGCCATTTGTCATTGAGAAATGTAATAATACTGGTGTGTGTGTATTTTACTGCCGATGACAAAAACATAAATAAAAGCTCGTGATATTGTTAAAAAATATATATAAATTTCAAAAATAATGAAGCACATTATCAAGACCCATCGAGTACATAGAGTGATTATGAAAACATGGGGGTGGTGTAAGGACACAGAAACGGGCTCTGAGCACCACACTTTGGTGGGCAAGTGATCTACGACAAAAGGGATGCCGTAGTGCAGTGGGGCGCGTGTAGTGTTTTCCAGTAAATGGAATTGGGTAAACTGGATATTTTTGTTGAAAAAAAAATGCATCTTGATCCCTACTTCATACCATAAGCAAAAGCTATTTCAGACACATTGCAGATCTAAATGTGAGAGGTTTAGAAATAAAAATTTTAAGAGAAAGCATAAAAAAAAACCCTGATTCTCATCAGTAAATACAGTCAATGCTACTGCAAAACTGAGATTCTTAGGGCTTTTTATTGTTTAAATCAAGTAATTATTACTGAATCTGATTTCCACAAATGGCGACACTAACATATTATAGTTGAATATTTTCCTATAATTTACAGCTACTTTTATAGACATTAACTTGCATGTAAGCCAGTTGCTGAACGTAAAGCCTTTATCACTAGTAACTAGGACTTCAGAGGCTCCGATAGCATTGCAAGCAAACAAGGAAAATCAGAAGGGGAAAGGAAAAAAGCTAGAGGGAGCTGTGTAGCTACCTACTATCAGCACGGAATGTCTATTACTACCTATCCAAATAACTGTGAGAATACTGCAGGGCTTGTCTTGGCTGCCTTATTAATACATCATGAGGGGAAATCATCACCTAAAAATATTTACCAGGTGCCTATATTGGACTGGACAGGCTCAACTGCTATAACAAATAGACTAGAAATATAATGTCTTAAATAAAATAAAATTTATTTTCTTATTGCTAAAGAATCTAGACTAGAGGATGTTATAGGCTAATTGGAGGTAAGGAGTGGGGGATGTGGAGAGGCTTTACTTTAAACAGGCTGACAATGGCTCTGTTATTTTCCATAACTGGCTTCTAAGATTACTCT
This sequence comes from Sturnira hondurensis, assembly GCF_014824575.4. NCBI lineage: Eukaryota > Metazoa > Chordata > Mammalia > Chiroptera > Phyllostomidae > Sturnira > Sturnira hondurensis. The sequence goes on from NW_028076312.1 coordinate 673,526, forward strand.
GGTCATTGCCACTGATATTCCAGCACACCATAAGGGGGGCATGGAATATACAAATGGTATACGTCATTTCAACCAATATTCTATTCGGATAATGTGGAGACACAACCACACTTAACTGCAAGGGAGGCTGAGAAATACAATTTAGATAGACAGCCAGGCGCCCAACTAATACGCAGGAGAGAGTGGATTCTGACAAACAGCTAATAGTATCTGCCACAGTTGGCACACATATTTGTGCCATCCTTCCTTCCACTTGGACAGTAGTCACTGAAACCCTCCGTCCCCCCAAACGGAGACAACACAAAGTCCCACTCATTCACTGCATGAATTTCACGGTCCATGATCTTGCATGATGCCCACTCTGCTCTGTCGGTTCAGAGGTGTCCCTTGGGCTCTGGTGCCCCACAGAATAGAAGCCAAGCTTTCTGCCTCCCCCACCACCACACAATGCAGAGCGGTGAAGCAAAGACAGAATAACTGTATTGCACGCTCCAGCACAGGACATGGAAAGGGGAACACGTGAGAGTCACTAGCCCAGACAGGTAGAATCCTGGGCAGGCATCGTGAGAAACTTGGCCATGGCAGGGAAGAAAATTCTTTGATTGGATCATGCTTCTCTCCCTAAGAGGAGATCCTTTGTGCGTAAGTTCCTGTGGCCTCTGGCTTTGTTCCACAGCGACCTGTTTCTGTGTCCATTACCTTGCACAGCCACACCTGGTGGCAAGGCCGGGGAGGGTGCTGTGGTCTGGGCCTTCTATGGGGATCGTAAAACACTGAAGTTCCTTTTTTGGGATGTAAGGTAAGGGCCCCAAGGGTTATTTTTTGAAGAGTCATGTGGATACAAAGGATAGACTCAAGGTTTCTTTGCCAATATAATTCTGCCAAAGACTTAGTAAGTTTCTGACACAGTATTTGCTTATAGTCAATGCAATACAGCAATGTTCACGAATTACTTTTCTAAACAAAGTTTTTAAACCCGCTTCATTTTTCTCTCTCAACTTAATCTTGAAGTGATCTGAAAATATACATTTGGATATATGGGCAACCAACAGATTTATTTCTCACTGCGAGAAATCCGAGTGGTTGAATTTCACAAAACCCTCTTTGCCTCCTCCATCCTTGTGACAACCAAAGCAGCTTATGCCTGTGCAGTGTCTCACTAATGGGAGGTGGGGCAGCTGCACTCAGTAGCTTCGGCTCCAACCCCTTCCACTCAGGCTACAAAGCAGGCATGTGTCCTGCCTTCCAAACACCACAGTGAGAGTGTAGCATAGTTACGCAGCTAAACATCCAGATACCTTGGAAGAAAAGCAGCCAGAAGTCAATCAGGACACCCTATCTGATATTATAAATTGTACATGCAATGCATATTCTCTGACTGCTTCAAAATTGCTACATATTAAAATTCCTTTAATCTCATTGAGGGAAATAACAGTGTCTTTGAATTTTCTAATAACTATAATATAGCCAGACACGAGTAATTCACTTCATGAATATTTCTTGATAATCTTATGAGTTAAAGAAACACAAATTATTTTTGTAGCCAACTGAGAAATTTTCTGATATTCCTATCCTATTTTCATCACTTTGTAGATTCATATAGAATAAGGCAACAAAATAAAATAACCAAATAGAAACAGACTCAGACAGCACAACCTGACAGCAGTCAGAAGGAACTGGGCTTGCGGGGCTGGGTGGAAAAGGTGAAGGGGTTAAGGGGGAAAAACCCAGAGACACAGACCACGGCACAGGGATTACTAGAGGGAAAGGGGGATGGTGAGAGGTAGAAGAAGGTAAAGGTGGGTAAATGGTGATGGGAAGTAGATCGGACTTGGGGTGGCCAAACACGATAGGATACACGGGTGATGTCTTACAGAATTGTACACCTGACTCCTACATACTTGCATTGCCCAATGTCACCCCAATACCTTTAATAAAAAAGAAAAATAAAACCAAATAAATTATAGTCTGAATGCTAATGGGAGCAAGGAGAATATTCCCTTTTATACAAATGTTGAGTTTTTTTTGTTTGTTTATCATTAATGTAACTAAAATACCATTTGCCAAGCAGTCTCTGCTTAGGATACAATAGGACATGCACGTGTGTTTTAAGTTGGACTTTTAACTAATATATTTGAAAATTAAGGTGAAATAAATTGTTACACATTGAAACACATACAAATTCCCACTTTATGTAAATAATTATGCAAAGATCATCACAGTACAATACCATTGTTAATTGCGTGCAGCAACTTTGTACAGTGTTGCTGCATCCAGGCTGAGGGCGCCACAGAGATTGTTCTTATTAGCATTTAGTAAAAGTGGCTTTTGATCTGGATTCCTTACATTAATTATAATGACCAGTTACCCAATTTTGTGGTGAGGAGCCAATTAGATGGCTCCACAGACAATGTCCAATTCAGGAACAATGGAGGGGCAGGGGCCACGGGCTCCAGGGAAGGGCAGAGTGTGAGTGAGAACACATTCTCAACTCTTTCCATGAGCAGCAGAGTCACTATAATCTTTCCTATTAGGAAGGATGTAGCACCAAGATTACAGACTACGGCCCAGCACAGTCCAGCTGCTACCACCACAGTCTAGCCAAGGCAAACCGCCTCCCCCCTTAAGTCACTATGCTGGTTCCAATAACCTTTGACATTTGAAAGTCAGACACTAGTTTTAGACATACCTACACAGCATGATTCATGAGTAATCATAACTTACAGTTCTGTGCTTTGATGATAATTCTGAAAGATATATCAATAACCACTGTATAAATAATCAATGTCTCCCTTTTCTGTCAAAATGTGTCTATTCCCTCAGCTTCCAAATTAGTAGAAGTTTTTGGCCTTTGATGATGAAAGTGAGCTCTTGACAGTGATAGGAATTTTGAAATGTAAGGAATTTTGGGCATCAGAAGAAATTTTAATCTGTTATATCAACATCTACTGAGTATCAGTTGAAAGGCAGTATTTGGATATCAGGATCATGGAGAAAAGCTGTCAAGTCAGAGTGTCTGAAATCATATTCAGAAGGGCTGAGTGTATTGGGAATTCATTTTTAGCCACAGTTTGGCTTAAACACTAGGACTGTATAAGACATTTAAAGATATGTTATCTTTTAGAGTGGGCCACAATCTTCTATTAGGGTCTTCATCTAAACCAAAGGCAACAAAAATTAGAATTAAACACTAGTATTACATTTAAGTTATATAAGATGATTTAATCCTAAATATACGTACAACATAGTACCTATAGTTAATAATACTGGATTGTATGTCTAAAATTTTTCTAAGAGGCTAGATCTTATACTAAGTGTTTTTATCTTAAAATAATAAATAAAGAGAGTAGGAGGAAACTTTTGTAGGTGATGTATATATATATGTATATATATATATATATATAATGTGTGTGTATGTATATATATATAACACATAGATTAGTGATGATTTCATGATTTATACTTACAGTTTGTCTACCTAAAATACAGCTTTTTATATGTCAATCATACCTCAATAATGTGGTTTTTAAAAATTCCAATAACCTACTATAAGAAATATTTATGAAATCTGGTTACATAATGAAAAACATACCATTAAGTATACATGAGTTATTATTCCAAATAACCAAATGGTACCCATTTGAAAATTAAAACATAGCTTAAGCTGCCACTATTTTAAATACTAAAAGGTCTAAAATTGATTATTCATAGCCATGTCTCCTCACACAGTGTATTACAACATTACTTACTGTATCTTCATAACTCAGCTGGATTATGTTATTTATGCATTAATTAATGCCCTTTACCTGTCAAGATCTACTCAGGATACAGAATTTGCCTCCATTATTTTAACAGTAAGGAGTTAATATTATACATGGGATCCTTAACTATGTATAAGTTGTTAACTAGGTAACCAAAAAAAAAAACATTAAGGTATCGTGGAAAATCAACTACAGTCCTACAAGGTAGAACTGAATGGACAAAGAATCGGGATAGATTGGAATTAAAAACTTAGAAACTTGAAAAGGGGTACCCACAGAACTGAAACTCGGCCCTCTGTGTGTGGGCACTTTTGTGCTGATGTAGGTGTTCTGCAACCCAGAGGAGGGGCCATGCAGAGCTGGGAACACACACTTCTGCAAAGAGGGCATCTTCACACCAGTCAGAATGGCCATCATAAACAAACCAACAAACAACAAGTGCTGGTGAGGTTGTGGAGGAAAGGGAACCCTAGTGCACTGTTGGTGGGAATGCAGACTGGTACAGCCACTACTGTGTGGCTGTGTGGAAAAACAGTACGGGATTTCCTCAAAAAACTAAAAACGGAACTGCCTTTTGACCTGGCAATTCCACTGCTGGGATTATACCGTAAGAATCCTGAAACACAAATTCTAAAGAATCTATGCACCCCGACGTTCATAAGTGAGTGGATCAAAAAACTGTGCTACACTTACACAATGGAATGCTACACAGCAGAAAGAAAGAAGGAACTCGTAGCCTTTGTGACAGCATGAATGGAACTCGAAAGCATTATGCTAAGTGAAGTAAGTCAGGTGGTGAAACACAAATACCACATGATCTCACCTATAAGCGGAACCTAGTCAACCAAACAAACAAATGAGCAAAATAGAACCAGAGACATTGAAATAAAGAATAAACTGACAGTAACCAGAGGGGAGGGAGGAGGGGGGAAATGGGGGGAAGGAAGGGGGAAAGGGTCATCAAGGAACATGTATAAAGGACCCATGGACAAGGACAATGTAGAGGGAGGTCTGGATGTGGGAGGTGGGAGTGGGTAAGGCAGAGAAGAGTAATGGGGTGAAACAGGGAAAACTGTAATTGAACAACAATAAAAAAGAGGGTACCTATTTGCTGGGGCTACTGTCTTTAATGATGGCACAATGCACTTGTCTGTGCAAGTGTTAAAAAGACTACCAACTGGATTCAGCTGCTGTGATGAGAATGACCTGCTGTCTTTCAGGTGAAGTAGTGCCAGGTTGATGCTCACTGAAGCAAGCCCCCTCTTCCTTCTCCAGCCTTGCCATCTTACAAGTAACCCCTATTGCTAAAGCCTAACAGAAAGTCAGCTGGCAAAGCAAGAATGCGGTTTCCAAATATCCACTTCCCAGCATCACTAAAACAGATGTAGAAGGGTGAGTTTGGGGCTAAGTAAAGAACTCACATAATGCTTGCACCTGACATTAGGAGGTAATCAACTCACACGTAGGAGAGAGCCCATACTCTCAATGAATCCTCCCAGAAAATCTGCAGGCTTCTTGCAAACACCTTACTTGTCCCTCTTCTAAATAGGTTACCCACGGTTCCAGGAAGAATGGAGAAAGTTTGTTCAAGGTTGTATGCATGCCTTCAAAGCAACAGTGTCCACCTATAAAATGAGCCCATTTCCCTCTTCCAAAATAAATTACAATGGCTCAGTGGCAACTGTTTACCTAAATTTTTAGCATTGTTATGAGTTATATTTAGAATCTGGGTATTGTTCACTAATTAAAGTGATCAAAAGTCTGACTGATGAGTTAGAATACCTTAGCTAGCTGGAGCAATCATGATATTTAGGAGTAGCTCTTTATATCCTATTTGTGTACCTAACAGACAGTAATAATCATCCAAATACACATCAATTACATGCATTCTGATACGGTAAACATAATAGATTTGTCTGTCCTGAATTATCAGCCAAATGAAAAACTTCTTTTTTCATGAGATATTGTATAGGACTTTGTATGCAATAGATTGCATAAGTTCTTATAATTTGTGAATATTCAAGCATTAAATTTGGAAAAACATGAAAATTAAGCATAAAGCAAGTAATTATTTCTGTCATGTTTATGTCTACTCAGTTGTTAGTTTGATGATACAGAGATAATAATCCTGTACATGGGAGAACTAACAACTTAACTCTTTAAAATAAGGATCTGTTTCTACCTTGCTTAAAGCAAACAGCTTTCCAATGAAGCAATTCTAATCGTATTACATAGGCTTGATCTAGATACCTGCCTTTGGAAAGGACTCATTATCCATAAAGACTAATGGAGTTAAAAATGGATTTCACAGAGATTTTAAGTACCTCTCTATAATTTTATCAGCTAATGGTCTTTTCAAAAAATGCTTCTCCATGGTAGCATTGAGGGGAAACAGAAAACATTACCAATGTGTATTTTTCAAAGTACAGAATTAATAATGTTTAAGTACTCCTTACCTATTAACATCCCAGATTTTACTGGTGGTGTCCAGGGAAGAAGAAGCCACAAAGTCACCACAGGAATGCCATGTGCAGGACCACACTGCATGCTTGTGTCCTTCGAAGGTCAAAACGCAACTGCCTTTGGACAGGTCCCATAATTTCACTGTAGTATCGCCGCTGGATGTAGCCAGCTTGTTGCCACTATTTACAGAAACATTAAAAAGTGATTTGTTAAAAAATAAATTTATAATTAATTTACTTTTATAAGTGGTTTTCTTCCGTGAGTAATTTGGGTGTATTTGTTAATTTTACTTATAATGGCATATCTAAATGCCTAAATCTTATTAAGTATACACAATTAGATGCTTGCTTGTATTGCTAAGTAATTCAAGTCGATGAAATGGCCATTACACATTTTCTAGTTCTTCTATATTCTTTAGATTAATTCCCCAATTCAGTACCTTTTTTTTAGCATGTGCTAGGTTCAAGGTTATACATTAGGCTCTGTGGATGATGTAGCCTCAGAATGATGAAAGTCCAGACATAGGTGAAGACAATTTCAAAAACATAATACAAAACAGTAGGTCAGTGTCACTTATGTTCTATTAATTGACACAAGGAGAACGGTTCAGATGATGAAGAGGAAGAAGTGAGTCAGGAAGAGGGGCATTTGAGCCAGATCCGGAGAGATGAAAGATTTGAAGTGCTGGGTAGCTGGGGTGAGTCACGGGGTTTTCCATTTAGGTCATTAGCAGATGTTTAAAAAAAAAAGCTGTGCCTTTCAAGTGCTGGGTGCAGAAGCTAATTTAAGAAATGAGTGGGTGTCAATAACATAAATGGAAGTATCTATTTTTTGGTAAAATATCAGATGCAAGAAAATTTCTATTCCATTATCTCCCATATTGCCCAGCATTTTATTACCATTCTATGTGTTCTCTTAGTAACATCTCTCTCACTGAACATAATAAAATGCTTATTTTCTCTCCTTCCTTGTGTTTTTGATGAAGAACTGTTTCCTCTCCCTGTTTCTAGAATATCAAGCATTATGACTGACCAGTCAAAGTGCTAAGTAAATGTTTCCAGGAAAAAAAATTTGAATGAATGAATGAATGAATGCAGTTACTCTATGAGTGAAGAAGAAAAGATGGCAGGTCTTCCTAAGAGACAAAATGGCAGGACCAAGAGGAGGGTTTTGCTTGATTCCTTTTTGTTTTGAGGGTGTGTTTATTTCTGTGCTGAGTGAATTAAACACTTATGTACAGAAGAGAAACAGCCGCTGGAGAAGGAGCTTAATAAAGGTATCAGGGAAAGGAAAATTATAGTTGAAGGAGTTCTCAGTAAAGTTAGAAAAGAATATTTTATTTTTCAAATTAGTAGAATTGAAAAAAATGCTGTGTTACAGGTAGTTCTTTACTAATAGAAATTAAAAACTTTGCTTTGTAGCTGTTCTGTTTCATTTGTACATGTATTTTCCATTCAAAATTTTATGTTTTAGTGTTAAAGACTAAACCTACATTTTTGCAAAAATATCAAAACAAACATAGAAATAAAAAGTAATTTAACCATGTCTCTTTCTCAAATCTTTTTAGTGGCCTACCAAAGTATTATGTACATAAATCTTGCCCTAGAATAAAAATTGCTGTGTTGTATTTCTGCCTATGGCTGAAAATCCTTTCAGACAAGCTATATATACTTCTATCCAGTTTTAAACTATGTGTGAAACAATAATCACAATAAAAATAATTACAACTGGAATATAGCCATTGCAATTACCTTTTATAATTACCATAAACTGATTTTAGCCAACAATATATATAATATTCTCATAATATACTGTGATTATGGTTTATGTGTATGAACTCAACCAAATGCAAAATATATAGAATGTGAATTTCTAAAATGTTATTTTCAAAAGGCATGATTTGAAATATGGAAAACTGTATGCTTTGGATTCATAAGAAAACAAAGGCATATTGGAGGGCTGAGAGAAGGAAAAAATGGTGAACAAAAATTCAAAGGTTGCTTTAAGTCGTGCTAGAGTCAGGGTTTCCTTCCTTTCCACACAAATAGGAGATGCTAAACCCTCACAAAGAGCAGAAGCTAATCCAGGTTATTAGCATACAGACTCAATCATTCTGATTTTAGGCTCCCAGGATTGCACAGATGAAAGTCAAACAAATATGAGCTTACAAAAAAACATTACCAAACAATGAGAAGAAAAAGCCATGACTGAGGGTCAAGAGATAAAACTAACAAAGACATACGCCCTAAACAACCCTGTAGTTGTTTTAATTACGGGGCAGAGAATATAACTATACATGAAATCTATAAAGCAAAAACAGGGAAAATAAAGGTTTTCAAGCAATGAAGTATTATTTTAAATGATCAGATATGAAACAAAAAAGCATTTAAGAATAAAAATAAAATTATTGAAATTAACAAACTTGTGGGTAGGTTAATAGCATATTAGGAATAGCAAGAGACATAATAAATGAATTGGAATATAAATCTGAGAAATAAATTACCCCACCAGAGTACAGATGGACCAGGAAATGAAAGTGTCTTAGTCGGCTTGGGCTGCTATAACAAAATACCATAGGCCAGAAGTCTTAAACAACAGTAATTTATTTTTTACAGTTCTGGAGGCTGGAGAGTCAAAGATCAAGGTGTCGGATAATTTAGTTCATAGTTCAGAGTAAGGGCTCTCTTCCTGGCTTGCAGATAACTGTGCTCTTTATGTGTCTTTACATGGCAGAGAGAGAGGAAGCTCTGATGTCTCTTCCTCTTTTTACAGGGACATTAATCTCCTTAAGGGGTTCTATCCTGATGACCTCATCAAAATATAATTACCTCGCAGAGCTCCCACCTCCTTATTCCAGCACATTGGGGGTTATGGCTTCAACAACGGAACTGAGGGACGATGCAGACATTCAGTTGAATAACGGTATATAAGCCAAGGAGTAGGGATGATGAAGTAAAAAATATATATTTTCCTAACTAAAATCTCGAAAGAGAACGGTGTAAAAGGATAGGTGCAATGCTCAAAGAATTAAAGGTTGAGAATTTATAAAAACTAGAAAATTTAAGAATAGAATTATATATTCAGGAAGAAAAATGTGTACCAATCAGGATAAACAGTGTAAACAGAAAGAAATGTTCACTTAGGTAAATTTTAGTCAAGTTCAGAGTACCACAGGCAACAACAATAATTAGGAGAATGAGGAGAACAGGAAAAAATAGGAAAGACATATAGTGCATAGTATGTGACAGAATCCTACTTAGCACATTTTATATATTGGATCTTCACAAGCATATAGGTTGGACACCAATATTATCTTCAAAACATTTGAACAACATCATAGAACTAGTAAGTGTCAGATCTAGAATTTCTGCAAAGACCTAAGAGAAAATAATGCTACTCTAAAGCTATCAAAACTTCCTCTCAGAACAAAGGCAAATAACAATATCGTTGGCTAAACAAAGCAGCCTTCCCTAGCAGGAACTATTAATAACAAGAATGTATATTTCAGGGGAGAAAAAGATCCTAGCAGGAAGATTGAAACCTAGAAGAAAGATCTGAAATGAAGGCATGGTGAGTACATGTTTACATTTGGTAAACATGTCAGTACATCTAAATATTTGTGCCCACAAATAGTTCCTAAAAAATAAAAATAAAACAACAATAATATTGACAATAATGGTCCCGTGTTGTTCAGAGGGGAAGGTGATACACTGATACTCTTTGGACTTTTTGAAGTTATGTCTGAACAGTAAAATGTCAAGGGTAACTATTATAATAACAGAAGTAAAGTATATATTTTCTAGCCTTGTACAAGACAAAAAGAAGTGGGTAAGGAAAGCTAACAACTGTAAACATCCATCCAAATTATAAACATATGTCCAAAATAAAGCATAAAAGGAAGAGGGGAAAGTACCAGAATGAGAGATACAAATAGAAACAAACAAAAACCACAGTAGAAATAAATTTGAACACAATTATACCAATAAAAAGATGGACTAAACCGAAAGCTAAAAGACAAATATTTTTCAGTTTGACTAAATGGAAAACAATTCAGCTACACCTTGTTTACATGAAGCACACTAAACTTTTAAAGATATACAAAGATTGGAAGAAAAGGTTTTTAAAAAGATACCTAGGTAAAGGAAATGAAAATAAAGATGAAGTAGGCATATTAATATCAGGCAAAATAGACCACAGGGCAAAAGTGTGTTGTTAGAGACAAAGAGAATTCCTGTGTAATAATAAAATGTTTCATCCCTAAAAATGTTTAAAAACTAAATTTCATAAAAATACTAAATGTATCTAAGCTGATAAAAAGTAAAAATTAGACCCAGAGAATAAAAACGATCAATGTGTTCACAGAATAAAAGATTTACACACCTCTCTCAATTTAGTTTTCCAATTTAAAATATAAATAAAGATATAGAATATTTAAGGAATTAAAATTACAAATTTTAAAGGCCACTTATAAAATCCTTCACCAAATAACTAGTGACTACATAGTTAACTGAAACATATATGGAACATTTATAAAAACAAATAATATAATAAGCCACAAAACAACTCTTAACAAATTTAATGTAATTGTTATAAAGATTATATGTTCTTCATCATGATTCAATTGGCATGAATGAATAGCTAAATTTTGTATTTCTAAAACCTGTGTTAACTTTAAAACAGTTTTAAATAACCTATATATTAAAAATAAATATTATTAGATATCTTCGCATAACTAGAACTAAATAAAAACCCACTTCAAAACTATGAAATAATTTCAAAATAATATTTTGAAGGTAAATTAATTTTTTAACCTCTTTATAATGGAAAAAGACAGCTTCTAATTTTTTTTGCTAAACATAAGACTTTAAGTTTAAAACATATACTATAATAATGGGAGATCAATAAAGACCAAAAGTCTATGAAAAAACTTATAAAATAAATAAATCTTTGCAAGGCTGGAAAAATGAGAAAAATAAAAAGGTTCTTTAACATGGCAATCTATGAAGACAGATACGAAAGAAATTTCACAAAATTATCATGTCATTCTTTAGAGTTTTTATTTGAGGATTATGTTTACTTTCATAAAAATGTCTATGTTAACACAAGTTTTTTTGCAGATTATGAACAATCTACACATAAATTATAGCAAATTTGTTTGGTTTGACTATACTTAGCAAACAGTACACAATAAGTATCCATTGTATTTAGAACACTTTATATGCCTTGTAATTGCTTTATTTCATATTTTCCATGTTTTTATACAAACTTATTGACCTTTTCAGACTTTAGCACATGACCGCAGAAGGATTTGAGCTTGTCCCTTTTGAAATGACTTCAGTTTTGAGAACTAAATACGTTACAGGTTTCGGACCGACTCCAATTACTTGTTTTTACAGAGACGTGCTGAGCGTGTTCCATGGCAGAGGGAGGATGGGGAGGCTCAGAGCCTCTCGTGGCACAAAATAGGAAGAGCGAAGGGTGAGCTTGAGGAGACCTGTTCGCCTTATTCTGCTGTGTTAGCCCACGTGGCCTTGGACAGACCATTCAACATTTATATTTAACATCTCTGACATACACTGTCTTTATTTGAAAATAGCTATGCTCTGTATAACTTAAAGTATTGTTTTGAAGATCAAATATGAGAATTCATACACCAGCACATTTTAGGTCTGGGTACTGCTCAAATTTAAGTTTATTTTTTTTAAAAAAAGATTATCTTGTGATCTCTAGTTCAGTTTTTATATGGAGTTGATTATAACCACATTTCTATAAATAGTGGAATAGAATCATTACTCCCATTAGGTTGTAGGCCCATTTACCTGTCCTATGTGCTCAACAGGACTATTTGAATTTAGAAAAGGCCTATTGGTCACAATGTTCTCACTGAATCATACCAGTAGCCTCCTAACTGCTTCTGTTCTAGTCATGCTATAGTCTCTCTTTCAGTACAGAAGCTTAAAGGTTCCTGCTCATGCTGTTCCTCTGCTCAAAACCCTCCAATGGTTTCTCATTTCTCAGAGGGAAAAGTAAAATCCTAACAATGAAATGAGGCCCTTTATGGTCTTCTGACAACCTATCTCCTCACTACTCGGACTTGGCTTCCTGCTCCTGCTCCTCCATCTCTGTTCTCCTCTAGCTGCACAAAGCCTTTGAACTTGCTCTTTGTCCGAAGAATGCTCTTCCCAGAAAAGTAACGAATGACTGGCTCACTCCCTTTTCTGAGCACTTTACAGGAAGACACATCGGGGGGACTTCCTAGAATGCACTCATACAGTCTCGCTGGTAACACACAAGGCTCCTATCCTATGCAATTTTTATAGCATTTGCCACTATTCACTTACTATATACATTACTGAATTCTCTTGCTTACTATGTTCTCAAGCTCTCACAGGTTTGTGGGCCTCTGTTTTACCCAGTTCTTTATTCTTTGGTATATAGATAAGGAATGCTTTTTAGCTAGATTGCATACCCTACCTTAATCTACTTCTTACGGAAACATATTATTTATGAACAGCCTCAATCCCACCATCTTGCAAAGTTTAAAATTACCATCTCTGTGCGTGTGGAATGTGAGGACCCGGCTTTTGCCTCTTTTCTCACAAAGTTCCTCATTTTCCTTGAGGACGGGACCCAGGCCTGTTCTCCTGGCACCAGTCACTGGACTTCTCCATTTCCACACCTTGGCTCCTGACCACATGGGCCACTGGACGGTGAAGCCACTCTTTATTCAGAGTGATATTTTTCTCACATACAGTTTCAACTTGGTCTTACACATCCCCGAGTCTGTTTACGTACTGAGGACATTTTTACAGCCCAACTTGTCTAGTGCTTTGGGTACCTTCCAATTGGTTCTGTGCTATAATTAGATTATTGTGTTTTTTAAGCCCAGTTATTTATCCAATTTCTTCTGTGTATCCACTATTTACCAGGAATACAGAGGGTCTAAAGGATATAAAGTATGCTTATTGCTCAATCTTTTTACATTTTTCTTTGGATTACATTGCGAGATTTAGAAGTTTGTATATTCTCATATTACTTTTCCATTTTCTCTTACTTTTACCTTTGAATTGCATTTACTGAGTTACCTGTGGTGTTGTTCCACTTTTTTATGATAAGGAAAGTTATCCCGCACCTTCATTACCGCTCAAAAATTATCCTCATATCTAAATACACTTATATCTAAATTATCTAAATTCCTCTGGAAAATAAATAACATAAAACATAGTTTACAACCCTGAAAGGATACTATGTGCTGAAGATAAAAATCCTCCCTTTTCAAGGACCCCACTGTCTAACAGGTTACACAAACATATAACCAACTAATACTGATATTTCCTAAGTGTTTCAGGTGACATATAGGATATAGTGAGAGGACAGAGAAGGGTGCAATCAACGTTCTAAGCTAGGAAGGCAATTATGAAGGCTTCACAAGAGTAGAAATATCTGACCAAAGTCTACGTGTATACGCAGATGTTTGCAATGTGAAAATAGGAAAGGAAAAAGATGAGTGTTCAACACGTGGGAGTTGTGGCATATTCAGAGATATTTAAGCATTTTACATTCAAGATGAGAAAATAATGGAAAATTGGTCTACACAGATAAACCTCCATCAAATAATAAAAGGCTGTTCTTTTTTTTTTTGGTTGAAATAGTTTAATAATGTTAAGGGTATATAATTTTACTAGTTCTTTTTTTTGGTTGAAATAGTTTAATAATGTTAAGGGTATATAATTTTACTAGTTTTGTAATAAAATAACTAATACATATGCTTTGGAAAATGTCATCTTTCAATCATGATACTGCAGTGTTTTTAAAAACTTGTAAAGTTACATTATGACTTTATTATTAATTTTACTCTTTTTTCCCCAATTTTTTTATTTAATTATTTTTCAAGTACAATTTTCTGTCTATTACTCCCATCCCATCCCACCCCTGTGCTCCCCCCTCCCTCCCATTTCCACCCTTCTCAGTTCTTGTCCATGTATCCTTTATATATGTTCCTCTAAATCCCACCCATATTTCCCCTGAAATTCCCTCCACTCTCCCCTCTGGTCACTGTCAGCCTGTTCTCTATTTCAGTGTCTTTGGTTATATTTTGCTGGCTTGTTTGTTTTGTTGTTTAGCTTCCTGTTAAAGGTGAGATCATATGGTATTTGTCCTTCAACACCTGGCTTATTTCACTCAGCATAATGCTTTCCAGTTCCATCCATGTTGTTGCAAAAGGTAGGAGCTCCTTCTTTCTTTCTGCAGCATAAAATTCCATTGTGTATATGTACTATAGTTTTTTGATCCATTCATTTACTGACGGGCACCTAGGTTGCTTCCAACTCTTGGCTATTGTAAATTGTGCTGCTATGAACATTGGGGTGCATAGGTTCTTTGGGATTGGTGTTTTAGGGTTCTTAGGATACAATCCCAGCAGTGGAATTGCTGGGTCAAAAGGCAAGTCCAATTTTAGTTTTCTGAGAAAATTCCATACTGTTTTCCATAATGGTTGTACCAGCCTGCAATCCCACCAACAGTGGGCCAGAGTCCCCTTTTCCCCACACCCTCTCCAACATTTGGTGTTTATTGCTTTGTTTATGATAGCCATTCTCACTGGTGTAAAGTGGTATGGGAAAACATATTTGCCAATGATACCTCAGACAAAGGTTTGATCTCCAAAATATACAAAGAACTCACACAACTTCACTCTAAGAAGACAACTAACCCAATTAAAAAATGGGCAAAGGACTTGAGCAGACACTTCTCCAAGGAGGACATACAGAGGATCCAGAGACACATGAAGAGATGCTCAATATCGCTTGCTATCAGAGAGATGCAAATTAAAACCACAATAAAAGGCTGTTCTTACAGTACTAAACATTTTCAATCTATAGGCTATGACGAGAGATTAAAGAGTTTTAGGAAGAGCTGGAAAAGCAATCACCTATTAATTTTAGGATGATAACTCTGGAAACATGACAAAGACCAGATTGTTAGAGAAAGAACAGACAGTATGTTGGAGAATTGATAGTGGTTTCTGTCATAGGCTTGTGCTTAATAATTGAACCTCATTATTTTGACATCTATGCTTTGTATAATCACAGTCATTCCCAGATTTTGGTAAATGACTCTCAAGTCTAAATCTCAGTCTAACATTTGTCTTTTTCACTTAGCTAAAGAATCGTTCCAAGTCTAAATTACAAAGTGCGGGGAAATGCCATTATTGCAGAAGAAATCCAACCCCCCAGCTGTAAGGCTTGCTGCTTCTCTACCTTCTTTCAACTTTTGATGTGACTTGGTAAAAATCTTGAATTTTAGAATTTTTCAATGTCCTGTATTATGACTTCCAGTACATGGTAACCAAAACACACAGGTATGATGCAGAGTTCAAGACCTAGCAGGACTGATTTGACAAAACAGTCAAGATCAATAGAGGCAGGATGCATATTTCAACATCTGTAGCCAATGACCAACTGTAGAATGGAACACTTTTTTAGCAGCTGCTTCTTTGGCGCTGAGTTGTTGCACAAAGTTTTAATAAGAGAAGAAGTGTCATGAAGAGGACTGCTTTTCACAGACTTGTGAAATTTCTAAGGGCACTTGGGACAATATTTTCCAAATAATTATTCTTTCCATTCAGTCTGGAAAGTGCAATTAGAAGTTTTTCTCCTTGTGTGTTTGGAAAAGAGTATTTAATCTCAGGCTCATATTTTTTCATAATCCACATCTACTAAACCAAGACTGTCTGCAAGCTTACAATGAACATAGCAGAATATTTCTATGGTTCCATAACAAGCAGGGTTTCTGATTTTGGTATAAAATAAGAGGTTTTAAAAAATAATAATTGGCAGTATCATAATGACAATAGGGATATATTTGAAACTAGCTTGGTCAAATTAAATTCATGTATCACAGAATTTTAGAATCTATAGGACAGAAGAGCCCTTAAATTCATCTAATCTAATCATACATCCCTCACTTTAATTATTTCTACTGATACTGTGTTATTTCATTGCCCATTCTTTTATTTCAAACTTCTAGTACCAGAAAGCCCAGTTCACTTGGTTTTGAGTAGCTCTGTTAGAAAGCCTTCTTTTTATTGAGTTGATTTACTTATATACAAAACTTCCCCTCATTAAAGTTTGTTATAATCCTTGGCATCATAACCCCTCTTGTTCAAATTACCCCTCTTGTCCAGTAGCCTTTAGAGTAGAGGAGGAACGCCACCATGTCCCAAGAATGACATGTCACCTCCTTTGATGACATGTCATCTCCTTTGTCACCCAAGTATTCTCCGTGCTGCTGCTGCTTGTGAAGTCACGGAGATCCAGGAATCTGGACACCCACTCTCCTTGGCTCATAATTAGTCTGTTTCTATTGAACAGGGCATATATTTCCATTAGTGTACTCCAATTCTGTGTCCTATTATTTTCAAATCTTGGTAATAAATATAAGAACATATGCACTCCTAATATTAAAATGAGATTCACTTTGCTTAATTTCCATTCTCCGAGGCAGTGGTCTTTCTTATTCTTTCAGTAATTACTTCTTGTGTTTCATTTCCAAATTGTTATCTTCCTTTCCAAAGCAGACCTATTTTTCGAAGGACCAGACTTACAGTCAGGTTGAAGTTCTTTTGATATGATCAGCTTGTTTCTCCACGAACAAAGCTGAGCTACATTGTATTTCCACCCAGGAATCCAAATGAGCATTTCAGTTTGTGAAGCCACTTTTCAGAAATCCAAACTCTATTAGTTTAAATAATGTTTAAAGCCAGTTGTTTACCTTTCCTCTTTCTCCACCCCTGCCAAGTGTAGATAAGAGGAAGGAGTAATGGTAACAGCACATGTATCCCCAAGCCTTCTAATTTCCTGTCAAAGATTTCATAATCAAATTCAAGGAGTTCATCATCACCAAGCCCTTATTATATGAAATTTTAAAGGGACTTATCTAAGAAAAAGAAGATGAAAAATATGAACAGTGAAAGGACAGCAAATTCACAATTATCAACAACCACACCTAAAACAAAAGCAAACTAAGAGGACAGCTAGATCAGGAGTGGAACCATAGAAATGAAGAACACATGGAGGGTTAGCAACAGGGGAGTGGGAGGAGAAGGAGGGAGAAGGTACAAAAAATAGCATAGACAGTAGGTAGAAAATAGATAGGGGGGAGGGCGAGAATAGTAAGGGAAATATAGAATCTAATGAACTTGAGACAAGTGGTCATAAACTAAAGGGGGGAATGGTGGGGGAGGGGTGTACAGGGTGGAGGGGAATGAAGGGGGGAATAGAACAACAACTGTAATGGTATAATCAATAAAATATATTTTAAAAGATTTCATAATCACTAAAATGCTTGTTGGTCCTTTTGAGAGTGTCATCTGTTTTACCATAAAATCAGCCAGTGGAGAGGATAATAATGTAATCTCAGATGATATTCATCACATTTCTAATAAACTCTAGAAAAACAACACAGATTTCACTTAATTTGCCAAGTTTTCCTGGATTACACATCCTTTACCAGTCTGTACCATCCACTAAAGAATTAATAGAAGCCCAGGTGACTATTCATTTATTCCTAGCAATGTGAATTCTACACTTCAAAGCTTTGCAAGTGTAACTAAATTGGATCCTTTATGTGTGCCAAATTTAGTACTCAATAGCTCTGAATTGCTCTGGAAATAAGGTAACCCAGAATATTAGCAGAAGGCAGAACTCAGGTTCTAGCAACATCATGGTCATTTAAAAGTTTTGCGGCTTGTGGAACAGTCTTTTGGAGATTAGTGTTCTCAGGCATAAAAAAAAGAAGAAAAGATAGCTTTCTACTGGGACTCTTTAGTGTTATCAAACTAAGGATGTTTGCCAAAACAGAATCCAAAAAACAGCTGTGGGCCGTAAAAGTGAATTTTGTGTATATTTATAGTAATAGTTGTTAAAGGGTTGTCACTTACATGAAGCATGCTGCTATAGATAGATAGATAGTTAGATGATAAACAAGACAGGTAGGTAGGTAGGTAGGTAGGTAGATAGATAGATAGATAGATAGATAGATTTTTTTAAAAACCCAGTCTCTTCGAGGAATGCTGCTAGACCAAGTGGACATCCATATACCAAAAATGGATCTCAGATCTCACACCCTTCCCGAACAACTCAAAATGGACTACAGACCTAAATGAAAATGCAAAACAATACAACCCCTAGAAGATAGCATATAGAAGAAAACCTAGATGACCTTGGATCTTTGTAGAAATAACACCAGAAAGATCCATGAAATAAATCATAGATAACCTATATGTCGTTAAAATGAAACACTTCTGTCTTGCAAAAGATAATGTTGAGTGAAGACATGGAGTGGGAAAAATATTGGCAAAAGATGCATCCGACAAAGGACTGTCATCTAAAATATACAAGGAACTCTTAAAATTTAACAAGAAAATGACTTTACAAAGATGTCGAATAAGCATATGAAAAGATGTTCCACATCATGTGTCATTGGGTAAATGCAGATGACAACAATGAGGTGTCACTGCACATCCAGCCAGAATGATCCAAATCCAGAACACAACGACAACAAATCCTGGGCACGATGTGTGTTCATCAGGGACTTTCACACGTTGACAGCAGAAAGGCAAAATGGTACGGCCACTTTGGAGGACAGGTTAGTGGATTCTTACAAAGCTATACACACTGCTACCATACAACCCAGCAATTGAGCTCCTTGGTATCAATTACTCAAGGGAGTTGAAAACTCATGTCCACACAAGAACCTGCCCATGAATATTCCCAGCAGCTTTATTCATATTTGCCAAAACGTAGGAGCCACCAAGATGGCCTTCAGTAGTGAATGGAGAAATCAACCTTGTTGCATCCAGACAGTGAAATATTATTCAATGTTGAAATAAATGATCTGTCATGAAAAGACTTGAAGGACCTTAACGTGCATTGCTAACTGGAAAAAAAAAAAAAACAGTCCTAAAAAGCTGTATAATGTATTACCACAACTATATTACACTCTGCAAAAGGAAAAATACAGAGACAATTTTGTTGAGAGGCTTCCAGGGGTTGGGAGGTGGAGAGATATGCATAGACAGAGCAGAGTATGTTTAGGGCAGTGAAAATACTCTGTATGCTATTGCAATGGTAGATAAGTCATTACATTTTGTCTGCCTTGGACTTTGAAAATTATGATAGGCCAGTATAGGT
This sequence comes from Sturnira hondurensis, assembly GCF_014824575.4. Lineage (NCBI taxonomy): Eukaryota > Metazoa > Chordata > Mammalia > Chiroptera > Phyllostomidae > Sturnira > Sturnira hondurensis. Next base: position 692,940 of record NW_028076312.1, read on the forward strand.
TAATCCTTAATGAAAACAATTGTAACATTCTGGTACGTAATAATGGGAGAGGGTATGTGTGCATAGGGGCACAGGGCATAGTGGAAATCTCTGTACACCCCTCTCCATAATCTAAACTGAAAGCTGCTATAAAGAAATAAAGTTACCAGGAAACTAGAAGAAAGACAAGCAAATATTAACCAACTGTGAAGGATGACATTTTGAGCTATATGTTCACAGAAAAAAAAATCCCTCCAAATGTTAACAAACATTACAAATTCTAAAATTAAATACTCTAAAATTTAGCCAAAGGGGAAAAAATACACAAGCTAAACAAAAGGTTACTAAAACTTCAAAAAAAAATGAAACATACTGTAATTATAAATGGTTGATTCAAATTTAAAATAATTCCACATGAAAAATTAATAAATGGGTAATTAGCAAAGGTGAAAATGTAACTTGTTTACATACAAAATAAGGGTCAAGGAAGTAATTAAAGAAATATAAATAAAAGTAAAACAATCTTTTCTGTTTGCCAAAATATCATACGAAAGTCATTTAAAATTATTATTCATGATTAAATTGTTACATTTTTATGAAGATATTGAAAGTTGAAAAGAAAACAATGGAAATGTTTTTTTTCCACTATCTACTTTAGGGATTTCTCAGTTTCACAATAGACTATTTTTCTAATAATTACGTGGGGAGGAGGGTTTAGCTTCACATTTACTCACTTTCTTGGTGCAAATACATAATTGCAGTCATTGAGGAATACAAGATTACTGAAAGGAGATTATCATTTACTAATATGATCTTTCATATTTAATGTGGTAGTTTTTCTATTTAATTTTCACATTTCTGTATTCAGGGTTTCCTTCACATAACCTGTGAATTTTTAACAATGCCACTGAAGTCATTAGCTTAGAAATTTTCTAAAAACTGTCCTTCTCACTAAAATTGCCAATATTTATAAAGCTCGAAACTGTGTAAGTGGCTTGAAGGTTGCCAATTTATAGCTGATGTCGGTCTGCTGAACTCAAGACCAAATTATACTAATTTCAGGAAGATAATTACAAAGAAAATTATCTACTGATCTCAGTGTTTTCATATTGCAATTATTTCATTTGCATATACTACCTATCACACTATAACATTACTCCATGACAACTTCATTATTCAAATAACAGTATAGAGATTTTTATATTCAGAGAATATGAAGTAATTTACAATTACGAAGTTTTATATTTGGGTACAAAGTCTAAGTATTTTAATACAAAGCCTGATATTTCACAGATTAGACGCTTGCCATGAAAAGGCTTCTAATTTTTCTCCAACTTTCAAATTTGGTAGAGTACTTTACATAAGTAAATGTTAAATGTTCAAAAAAATAAGTTATGTTTCAAGAGACAATATTTTTTCTCAGCACTACTCTTTTGCTTGCCCCGAAAGATACTTTAGAAAAATATCTATTCCATTGCTCAAGGAAATACCATAACCATAAATATAAGTTTTCCTTGGTAGTTTAATATAATAACTACATGTCTGAATAATACTTCTGAGGTTTCCTTAGAGTGATAAAATGTGCAGAGTAAATAGTTTTCATGGGAGGTTAGATATCTTTTAGATGATACGTTCTATACAGAGGTGATTTAAATTGTTGCTTTATACATAAAGTTAAAATGTTTTGTTTATTTTTAGAGGTAATTTTAATTTATATTTTGGGTACAAATGGTTTATCTTTGCACACTGCAATGCATTCATATTGCAATAAAACTGAAAAACTGTTCAAGAATTGGAAATGTTGCTTAGGAAATTTATGATATAAATACAGTTAAGGTGTGGTCTTCTTTAAATCCCTTATAGTCTTGTATACTTTATGGTGCTTTAATTTTAGTTAAGAACAAATGTTAAAGCAGAAATACAGTGTATATCATCATAGGTTGTTCGTGTAAATAGTCTTTCAGTACTACAAAGTGGATTTAATTTTGTTTTATAGATTCAATAATAGGTTTTCCCCTTGTAAGAGTGAAGAAAGAAAACATTTTCCTTCAGATCTTTTTCCATAATATAATCTAGTGAGTATCTCACTAGAATCATTAAGAATGAGTTCGTGCCCTGGCTGGTGTCGTTCAGTGGATTGAGCGTGGGCTGTGAACCAAAGGGTTGCAGTTCGATTCCCAGTCAGGGCACATGCCTGGGTTGCAGGCCTGGTCTCCCGTGGGGGCCATGTGAGAGGCAACCACACAGTGATGTTTCTCCCCCTCTCTTTCTCCTTCCCTTTCCCTCTCTCTAAAAATAAAAAAAAAGAAATAATTTTTTTTAAAAAGAAGGAGTTTGTGCTATCTCATTGTGGTTTTAATTTGCATTTTTCGGATGATTAGTGATGTTGAACATCTTCTCATATGTCTATTGGCCATCTGTATGTTATCTTTGGAGAAGTGTCTATTCAGGTCCTTTGCCCATTTTTTAACCAGATTTTTTTTTTGTGGTGTTGAGTTTTACACACTGGTTGGAATGGCTATCATCAATAAGTCAACAAACAGTAAGTACTGGTGAGGGTGTGAAGAAAGGGGAACGTTTTTGCATTGTAGGTGGGAATGAAGACTGGTGCAGCTACTCTGGAAATCAGTATGGAGTACATCAAAAAGTTAAAAATGGGGCTGTGTTAAGACCCAGCGATTCCACATCTGGGAATTTATTCAAGGAAACCTGAACCACTAATGCCAATGAACATAAACACTCCTATGTTCATTGCAGTATTATTTACAATGGGCAGGATACGGAAGCAGTCCAAGTGTCCATCAATAGACGAGTAGATAAAACAACTATGGGATATTTACACAATGGAATATTACTCAGCCATAAAAAGAAGACAATTTTACCCTTGTGACAGCCTGGATGGACCTGGAGAACATTATGCTAAGTGAAATGAGCCAGTAGGAGACAGACAAATACCATATGATTTCACTCCCATTATGTGGAGTCTAATGAACAAACTGAACCAACAAGCCAAGAAGACACAGGCTCACAGATGAAGAGCAGACTGACAGTTCTGGTGGGGTGTAGTGGTTAGAGGGTGGAGGGATAGAGTGAAAGGGAAAAAGGACTCACGGACACGGACAACAGTGTGGAGATCGTGGGGATGAGGGTGGAAGGTACAAGGGAGTGAATAGTAAAGGAAAAACACAATAAAAAGAAATTTATAATAAAGAATAAGGAATGAACTGGACCCAGCCATAGCCATCCTCTCTCTTGCCTATTAATCATATATCATGACTTCCTCTAAAAGTAATTTATTTAACTTTTAGAGTTTTTGGTTTATAGATTATTTAAAGACATCTTAAATTGTTTACATAGAATGAACTATCTCCCTAATATAGAATTCAGAGTAAACCTTCTCTTTATATAACTTAGCATAAATACCATTAATAATTTACATATATATTAATATATTTATTGTTTAATTTATATTTATTATGAATATATGTTAACTAATCACTTTGAGTAAAAATTATAAAATGCATACTGTGCATAATATATAATAGGCATTAAATATTTATTGATTTATTTGTCTAAAGAAGTAACAACTAAGATTAAGACAATACTCCTATACAGCCAGTCATCAAATGGGTACAATTTTAGAACTACTTTTTGAGTACAAATGAGTACAATTTTAGAACTACTTTTTAATCTAATTTACTTTTTGTTGTTGTACAATTACAGTTGTCCCCCTTTCCCCTGAAAATCTAATTTAATTTTTCCTATTGTGACAATTACATACATAACAGCTCTGAAAAGCACACAGAAATGGGTCAGAGATGGTCCTAACTAAACATCAGAAAGCTCTAACATATAACTGTAAACAAATCAACGGTATAGTAGCTAATATAACTCCTGAGGTAAAAGAATAAAACACTATCATTAGTATCTCACAATTAAATAAATACATGATTGCAGTATGTATTTAATTACTTAAATCACTAAATTAAGTAAGCGCTCTGAAGACATCTAAACACATGGAAAAGAATTTGTTTTAAAACAACAATCTCAACAGGAGCTTTGACAGAAAATAAAAGTGTTATTAGAATGACTCCTATGAAAAAATTTTTATAAAGTCACGGATTATGCTGTTTCCCTAGGGGAAGATGTTGTGGACAAAATGGTAGGACTTGAAGAAGAATACGATGTTCTTCTCAAAGCGGTTTGCATTTCGTGGAGCTGAAAATGACTGGAGAATCCACGCATTTTGTTCAGTTAAAGTGAAAGAACCTTGCTTCCATCTTTGGTGTCAATTAACTAGAAAATTGTATGTAAGACAGAAAAATAGATGCTTGAAAAGTTAGATATTAAAAGGTAATGGTTGTGTGATAGGCTAAAGGTTTCTTTTTTATTTCTTCCATTGCTATTAATCCCCATTATGCGCCCCACTGGCCCACAAGCACCACCCAGCTGTCCACGTCCATGAGTTGCTTTTCCCTTTTCCCCAATCCCTCCAATCCCCAACCCCACTCTGGAGTGGTCAGCCTGCTCTAAAGGTTAAAAAGTTCAGGCACATGCTGACTCTGACAAGCACAGATTTGTTCTATCTACTAAAAAGGAAAATACATAAAGTGAGAGCCAGCCTGACAGGCTATTCAAGAGCTTGTCACCCCAGTGACTCTTGAGGTTAAAGAATGGACAGGGAAAAGGCTGTGGTGGACCAAGGGCGGGACAGGCAGAAAAGTCTTATTTGTCCTATACGAATTCACCAAACACGGATAAATGTAAAGCATAATAGTGATTCTTACTAAGAAATATAGCTAGCAGTTCTATGGTAGAATGCTCAAATCTTTATATTCTCCCACCCAACCTTAAGAGTCTGAAATGGAAGCCAATTTGTAGTTAAACCATCATTTGTCAATCATGAAAGGAGACGGAAAGTGTCGGGTTGTGATGAAGAAGCAGGTGTCCTCACGACATACAGGCCCCTGACAAACTCTGGCCTTTGGTTCCACTATTTCCACTAAGAAGATTTTTTTCCTGCTAACATACACTTTCTCCAGACAAGTTAGAATGAACTGGATATGGCTGTTTCAGACACACTTTTTTACATCAATCACTTTCCAGACAAACCTTTCTCAAATCTCCACCAGCAGATTCAAACTAATTGATTTATTTAAGTTAAAAGCCCTAAGTTTTGGTCTAAAATGATGTGAGTTGGCCCAGTTTGTGGTGGTTGTCTTTTAACAAGATAATTTCTGTTTATATATCGAGAGATTTTCCAGCAATTCTCAAATATGGGAGGTACTGAAGTAAGAGGTTTTAAAGCCTTCAATTTTATATGTGGATATTGAAATATCCCAAAAGAAAAAGATATTATTTATGTGTGACTTTAAATGAAGCCATGGTGGGTCCTTCAAAGTACAGAGTTTATCAGAGGCTATCAGTTCAATTCCATAAATATTTAATAATACCTCTAATGTGCTAGCCATCAAAAGTTCAATATAAATAGGATAACAACTTCCCTTTCTCTCAAGAGTGTCACAATATAGGGAAGAAACCAACAATCTGCTAAGCAACCGAAGCCTGTCACTTGAGAATACTAGCTGCCATCTGGGGATTTCAGGTTCTTGGTCCATGAGAACAGTAGTAGATCTAATGTCTCTCTCCAGCATAAAAAAATTCAAAACAATTGTAGAGGGTCTTGACTGTTACTCTGAGGAACATTTTTTTCCTCCATAAATACCATGGTGATAGAATGGTTGCACTGGAATGTAACATGATACAAAAGTGTTTTAGGAAAACAAATCAACCAGGACTGGACAATGCAGCCTTGAGAGAGGCAAGTGGAAAAGTAGGGCAGTTTGTGCCATAATTCATGGATAAGACCACAAGGTCTTAAAATAGCAAATAGACAGTTAGTGTGATGAAAAACATTTTTCAGTGCCACAAGATGTTGGGAATAGAGAAGCAAACATTGTGGTTCCCAATCCTGCTATCCTGGAGTTCTCAAATCAGTTGAGAAAATATTCTTTAAAAAATAATTTCTTGTGTGAAAAATGCTGGTAAGACGTAAAAGTACAGCTGGGGTGTTTTTCTATTCTTAGAGGGTCACAGGAAAAATATTTTTAAAAGTGACTTTAAAAAGTCAGTGCTTTAGCCCTGGGTTGGTGTGGCTCAGTGGACTGACACAGGTCTGAGAACCAAAGGGTCACTGGTTCAATTCCCAGTCAGGGCGCATGCCCGGGTTGTGGGCCAGGTTCTCAGCAGGGGTCCCATGAGTACAACCACACAGTGATTTTTCTCTCCCACTCTTTCTCTCCTTTCTTTACAAAAATAAACAAATGAAATCATAGTGTGACCATATTTGAGATGAGGCATTTGCCTTTGGGAGGTAACTAGCTCCTGACGGTGGAGCCACCTTGCTGTGAGGAGTGCCTTTGTAAGAAGAGACACAGAGACCTCTCTCCACCGTGAGGATGCAATGAAAACATGGCCACCTGCCAACCAGGAGGAGAGCCCTCCCACGCACCCTAATCGGGGCCTTCCGAACCTTCAGAACTATGAAAAGGCCACCCAATCTACGATAACCTATCTATGTTCTAGCAGAACCAAACGGAGAACCAAACTGTCCAAAACACTTAGCCCTGAAAACAGATCAAGAGGGACTATGTAAAGGACAAGGGGAGGGGAGAGTTTGAAAACAGTCCTAAGCAGAAAAGTAGACTATGTTAAGGTCCTGAGGTGCTAGGTAAATATCATAACTAGTTTCTTTTTTACTTTTCTATGATATTCAAGAGCCTCTGATAAGCAAAATAATTAAAAGTATTCATTGCTGAGCTGAGCAAACTTGGGCAGAATTATCTTGCTAAACATGCTTCTCTCTTCTGTACAAATTATAAAGTTGTTTGAATTTATGAAGTCATTGGAATAAAAATAATTTGTATAAATGTGTTTCTGTTATTTCTTTGAAGGCATTAACAAGTTCGGAGGTACATTGCATAACATCAGAGCAGAAACTCTGATATTGAAATTATGGAGAAGCAGAACAGTATATGATTCAGAAATGAGTCCTATAGCATATGGCATTATGACAAGAAACAAGACCAGCCAATAACAGTAACAAAGATCAGGTAAGCCAGAAGCAGAGCTATATATATAGCCTGGGAAGTGGAAAGGTGGAGGGAAGAAGTAAACATTTTAATCAAGTCTAATACTCTGTTATTGATTTCTCTTTGCCAGACATACCTTCCAGCATACTTATAATGTTTTTGACATTCAGATGTTTGGCTAAAGCTATCGGATTAGTCAAGGTAAAAGCTCGGCTCCTGGTGTAATCTCTTATATTTCACTTACATGTGATGTATTCCTCTCTCTACAAGAATGTTTTTTTATTGATAAAATAAATAAAATTGAGAATCCCAAAGGGAATGCGATGTCCACTTACGCGAAATAGGTTTGTCAAGTGTAAGTAGCAGCCAAGAAAAGGGTTTAACTACCAGAGGATTGTGGGTTTCTTCTCTTCCATTTTTTTTCTCGTTTGCTGCAAAGTCAATACTACTCACATTTTCTGTCCTTTTATGTATTAGCCCATTTAGTTATCCTTGAAGTTTCAAATTACCAAAAGCTATGTTCCTAATTCAAATGCAGGTTTTGTTATCTAAAAAATTTAATGTCAGTTATGGCCATTAAGGCTGTATCTGCTTGTCATTGGAAACTGTTACAATATGTGAAACTTAGAAAGCTTTTAAAGTAAACTCTCCAGCGGGGTAGTTGGTGTCTTATTTGCTTCATCATCTCTTAGGACAATTGTCAAAAATACCTCAGCAAGCCTTAGCAACGTCATATTCAATATGTTCAGTAAGGTTCCAGATTGAGACTGAGCTGTCACAACTTCCCAATGTTTCAAATAATGTCCTGATTAATATTTAATATAACCACAGTAGATCTTCCTGGGTTTTGTGTCAATCAAAGGCATCACATACACAGAGAAAGAGGAATTTACAGACAGAATGAAACAAAATTAGAATAATTCCAAATGAATACACAACAGGCCATGTTCCTTTAGTGCTAGCGATCATGAAAAGGGAAGAAATGGAAACTCCAGGCTTTAGTTCTTGTGCATTTGGTTTTAGTCTGGAGTTGGTATTTAGTATTCAAACCCTGAGAATGTTGTGAGACTTGAAGGACCTCATTCCTCAAAGCACAGTCTTTTTTGTTTTAAATATAAAACCAAGAATAGTCAAATGAAAATTCCAATGTTAAATCAGCGTGAGAGCAAGAACCAGGGTCAACTCTTTAATTCCCTGCCACCAGTCTTCCGAAACCTCTCAGTGTGTTCATCAAAGACTTCTCGTTATTAAATGTATTAGACATATTCATTCCATATTTTATTTCACACGTTGGTGGTGTTAACCTTGTCATTTATTCCTCCTTTATGCATATCTCCCCTCCTGGTTTCCTAAAACTCATTCTGTCTCGGGTCATCTCTGAGGCACTGCCTCCATGGACTCTAATATTTAACTCTCTGACTCATTTCACATATTGTTTCAATGAGTTCATCAATTCCTAGTCACACCCTCCTGCATATAGGGCTCCTGTATGATTTAACACTCAAATTAGAACAACTTTTACAGTAAGAAAGGGATGCTATCAATAGTTCTGTAAGGATAGCAGGAATATCCTGAGACTTTTCTGGATAAACCTGGATGTATGGTCATCCATCCATACAAAATGATCGAATGCAAAAATAATTTTCATTCTCCACCTCTACCTTTATGCAAGCCCCTGACCCTGTTGCTTTTGTTGTCCCAACCCTTTCTCACTCTGGATGTTGCTCAATAGAATGAAAGGACATTAGGTCATTCTAGTTCAAGCCTAGTCATCAAGAGAATACACCCACTTCTGTAGGTTCTCTTGCATAGTTGGGCTTGCTTGTTTTTGCCCCAAGCTCCTTTGTAAGAACACACCAGCCTAGCCTGTGGGAGGGGTGTGAGAAGCATGCAGAGCAACAAACTTGTGGGAGATTTTGAAAGCATGCCAGCTGATACCACCAGAACCTAGGCTATCCAGCCTACTGGACCTGAAAATAGATATATGAAGAAGCCCAGCTGAGATAAGATCTTCCCAGACAGGCCTGATTTTTACTGCTACATCACAAATTTCACTTGAATTCATATATTAAGCTAAAAATATTTGAGGTGGTTTATTATGCAATGAGAGTGCAGCAGGAGATAACCCATACACTACCTCCCATCTCTTCCAGAGTTACAGAATCATATAAGAAATATCTTTACCTGAATCACCCACAGACAGTCCAAATTCAAGGAACCGAAAATGAAGTTACAGAATTTTCCACAATGATATCCCTTTACCTATATGTCTTAATCTCAGAAATCCAATATTCCGAGTGGAAAATCTGGGACCATGTTAAATTATCAGTCCCAACTTCAATGGGAGAGCTATTCTTACAGAGTCTAACTTTTATATTTCTTTATAAATCATCATTTCCTTGAGAAGGCCTTGACTCAACCTTCTCAATCAGGGTTCTTGCAAGAGAATCCCTACTGTTCTAATGAAGGTAATGCATTTATTTATCTCCTATACATCCAGAACTAGAGAACTGAAAAAGTGTTCACTCAAATCATTTCCTCTAGAGTTTAATTCCCTTGAAGAACCAGATTTAAGAAGGCTTTGCTCATTTGTTAGGACATCATTACAATGGTTTACACGATTGTTCTACTTAGAAAGCCTCCCCTTCTGATTGCTCCTCTGTAAGCTCTGAGGTGCTCTGGCCCTTGCCATTGTTTCTTATCTGTGAGTGAACTGCATGCAAGAAAAAAGATCCTCTATGACATGGGTGCTAACAAAATTTAAACGATGGTATATATATATATATTTTTTTTTAATTCTTTTTATTTTATTTATTTATTTATTTATCTTCAGAGGGGAAGGGAAGGAGAGAAGGAGAGAAATATCAATGTATGGTTGCCTCTCATGAGTCCTCTGCTGGGAACTGGCCTGCAACCCAGGCATGTGGCCTGACTGGGAATCGAACCGTGATCATGTGGTTCACAGGTCCGTGCTCAATCCACTGAGCTACACCAGCCAGGGCAAATGATGGTATATTTAATATATCACTAATACCTTTACATTGCTTACCTGGCTATGCATCAGTAACGATACCTAAGTATGAAAGCTTGCTGCTGCTATGTCACTACCTTTACCTCTCTTTGATGGACTGTAGTGAGCATTTGATAAAGACTTTGAAGAGAGTTGAAATCAAATGGAAGAGCCATGCCATGAACTAGCTGGCCCAATAGCTGTGGCCCTGGTGCACTTTCACACTAAAGCACATGGCGGGTCCAGAACGACCGCACTTGACCTGAGGGCTTGACGCTGTCTTTCAAGGTGTTATATCCTCTCAATTACAATGCTTTGCATATATTACAATACCTTTCCAAGATGAGAATTGTGAGCTCCACCACTATTTGTGCAGCAATAAAATTTTCTAAAAACTGCAGTAACTTGCCAAGTAACTCTGTAATTTAATCAGACCATCAATCAGCAAGGTTAGGTCATACAAGCTAATATTTCTTTAGAGCTTAGATACAGTTGAGTGATTTTTGGTTGAACTAGAGGCAAAATGTTAGTTCCTCATGACATTTAACAGTTCCAGGAGTCATTATTTTGACAGCATCTATTTGACCTGAGAAACTTCTTGCCTACTGAAATAGCTGCAGGGCAAAATTTGCTTATGTGAAAACTCAAGAATAAAAATGACCTTAAAGGTCAGTTTAATCATCTATTAAAAATAAATATGGGCTTCTGAGTAAGATGGTAACATGGACCCAGACTTACCCCACCCAGAGTTTATACGAATGACCAGGAAAAGATGAAAACAAGGAACAACATGCTCTAAGCCAAAGATTTCAAGGAATATCTGCTAAATATAGTGCACATCAAATCAGTTGTAAGGAAGCACAATGGTCTTATTCGCAGTCTCCCTTTCAAAAAAGCACTAAGAACTCTTTAGAAAAGAGCCTGGAAACCCCACTAATTCCCTCTCAGAGAAGGGAGGAAATTTATGAGATGAGTCGTTATAATACATAAGGGGGCATAGCAGAAAAGGGTGTATTTCTGAAACAAGTGTCTGAGCTATAAGCAGAATACGCAGGGGAAGATCATTCTAGATTTGAATGGGTCACAAAACCCCAGAAGCAGATCTTTCTTTTGGGTAAAGGACAAAAAAATCAGAAGGTGCACAAAGTCTGACTTCATTCTGAAAGGGCATATAAAATAAGTGGGAAGTCAGCACACCTAAACCAGCCTATGAATGCACTGTTTCTTCTTCATCTTGAATTTCCCTTAAACCGTAAGATCTTTGAAATACTACTCAAGGTCAGAAAAAGGGGGCAATTTCAAAGAATTAGAGAAAATATATTTCTTTGAAGTCTTCATGAACAAAGGAAGGAGAAAAAAATTAGAAAACTGATGAATCATATTTCCAAAAGGTCAAGACAACTCAGCATCAAATAATTTAGCATGTATGAAGTTATAGTAAGTAATAGGGAGGTAGAAAAAATAGGAGATAAAGACAATGTGTTACATTGGGGAGGGTGATTATAAAGATGGAATACTGGATGATAAATCCCACTCAGAAATGGCATTAAAAACTATAAATAATTTCTGTATATGGTAAATATATATTTTGTTAAGTTGAAAGTACCAATTATGTTTGTGTTCAGATGTTTTCTGCTAATGCAACAAGTACCACATGTGGCTCACCTTTGCAGAAGTATTTTGTAAAGAGAATGCCGTGGGGAGCTTCTTAGTTGATCAGGTAAGGAGAAGGTCACAGTTCCTAAACATGCATCAGCGGACAGCTGAAGACTCAGGATGCTCCAGATGGTTGCACCAAGGGCATCCCTTCCAAGCTGTGTCACTCTTGAATGCCAAGTTGAAAGAAAAATGTGATGTGAACTATTGTATTCTGTCGAGTCTGTCGAGTATGAATCCATGACATAGATATATTATATAAGTGGAAATTGAATATCTGCCTGCCACGTCAATAATTCAGACTGAAATCAAATTTAGATTATTTGATAGAACAACAGGACTGCATACAAAGACAGCCCTAAGGAAGTGAAATAAGCTACTTTATATGGGTCTCATTAGAGCTCCTGAGGGTGGGCCCCAACACTGCTGGGACAGATGGCAGACATGAGTGTGAACTGGGGAACCAAAGAAAGAAGAAAGGACACAGCTTCCCAACTTTCCAGGGGAAATGGAAGAACAGTGCCAAACCCAGAAATACATGTGGTTACTCAACTGTTTATGGACAATTAAAAGAATCATAACCACAGGTCTCTTTCATGTAGCAATAAAAAAATAATTATCAAAGATGGCCTTTATTATGTTTAGGTATGTTTCCTCTACTCCCACTTTGCTGAGAGTTTTTATCATAAGTAGGTACTTAAGGATGTTATCAAATGTTTTTTCTGCATCTATTGATATGATCATGTGGTTTTTTACCTTTCACTTTGTTTATATGGTGAATCACATTTATCAATTTGTGAATGTTATAACAACCTGGCATTCACAGAATAAATCCCACTTGGTCACTGTGAATGCTTTTATTTGATGCATTGTTGTATTTGGTTTGCTAATATTTTGTTGAGGATTTTAGCATCTATGTTCATCAGAAATATTGGCCTGTAATTTTCTTTTTTGTAGTGTTTTTATCTGGTTTTGGAATTAGAATAATGTTGACATCATAAAATGAGCTTGAGAGCCTTCCCTTCTCTTGAATTTTTTGAAATAGTTTGAGAAGGAGAGGTGTTAGTTCTCTCCAAAATGTTTGCCAAACCCACTGACAACCTCATGCATGAGGGGCAAAAACTAGAAGCACTCCCCTTAAGATTGGGAACAAGACAGGGGTGTCCACTTNACCCAGAAATACATGTGGTTACTCAACTGTTTATGGACAATTAAAAGAATCATAAGCACAGGTCTCTTTCATGTAGTAATAAAAAAAATTATCAAAGATGGCCTTTATTATGTTTAGGTATGTTTCCTCTACTCCCACTTTGCTGAGAGTTTTTATCATAAGTAGGTACTTAAGGATTTTATCAAATGTTTTTTCTGCATCTATTGATATGATCATGTGGTTTTTTACCTTTCATTTTGTTTATATGGTGAATCACATTTATCAATTTGTGAATGTTATAACAACCTGGCATTCACAGAATAAATCCCACTTGGTCACAGTGAATGCTTTTATTTGATGCATTGGTGTATTTGGTTTGCTAATATTTTGTTGAGGATTTTAGCATCTATGTTCATCAGAAATATTGGCCTGTAATTTTCTTTTTTGTAGTGTTTTTATCTGGTTTTGGAATTAGAATAATGTTGACATCATAAAATGAGCTTGAGAGCCTTCCCTTCTCTTGAATTTTTTGAAATAGTTTGAGAAGGAGAGGTGTTAGTTCTCTCCAAAATGTTTGCCAAACCCACTGACAACATCATGCATGAGGGGCAAAAACTAGAAGCACTCCCCTTAAGATTGGGAACAAGACAGGGATGTCCACTTCCACCTCTTTTATGTCCACTTTCATCTCTAGTAGTGGAAGTCCTAGCCTCAGAAATCAGATAAGATGAAGAAATAAAAGGTATCCAAATTGAAAAGGAAGAAGAAAAACTCTTTATTTGCAGGTGACATGATACTGTACCTAGACAACCCAGATTCCACCAAGAAATTGCTAGAACTGATAAATGAATTTAGCAGAGTAGTGGGACACAAAATTAATATCCAGAAATCAATTGTATTTTTATATGCCAATGAAGAACTAACAGAAAGGGAAATTAAGAAAACAATCCCACTCATGATTGCTTCAAAAAATACTTAGAAATACCTAATCGAGGATATAAAAAGATCTATATTTGGAAAATTATAAGGCATTGTACAAAGAAAGTGAAGAAGATACAGATAAGTAGAAGCACATAACATATTCATGGGTAGAAATAATTCACATCATTAAAATGTGCATACTACTCAAAACACTCTATAGATTCAATTCAATCCCTATCAACATTCCAATAATGTATTGCACAGAACGAGAACAAATATTTCAAAAATTCATAAAGAACCACAACAGGCCCTGTATAGCAACAGTGATCCTAAGAAAGGAGAAGAAAGTTGGAGGAATCACACTACCTAATATCAAACTATACTATAAGGCCATAGGAATTGAAACCGCCTAGCACTGGCATAAAAACGGACATATAGATCAATGGAACAGAACAGAGAGCCCAGAAATAAACCCACACTTTTATAGTCAATTAATATGCAACAGAAGAAGCAAGCACATACAATGGGCTAAATATAATCTATTCAATAAATGGTTGAGGAATATTGGACAAATACGTATAGAAAAACGAAACTAGACCACCTTCTTACACCACACACAAGAATGGATTCAAATGAATTAAAGACTCAAATTTAGATCCAAACCATAAAAATCACAGCAGAACACACAGGCAGCAAAATCTTAGATATTGCTCATAGCAGTATTTTTTCAGATATATCTCCCAAGACAAAGGAAACAAAAGAAAAAATAAACAAATGGGATTACATCAAACTAAAAAGATTTGCCCAACAAAGAAAAAAACTAAAAAGACAACCCACAGAATGTCGATACATCTGATAAGGGGTTAATACCCAAAATTTATACAGAAACTACAAAACTCAACACTCAAAAAAAGGAACACGATTAAAAAAATGGGCAAAGGACCTGAATTGACACTTCTCCAAAAAGCACATACAGATAGCCAGCCAACAGACATGAAAAGAGGCTCCATGTCTGAGAAAAATGCAAATGAAACTACAATGAGAGATCATCTCATACCTGTTAGATGGCTATCATCACTAAATCAACAAGCAACTGTGGGCGAGGATATGGAGAAAGAGGAACCCTTTTGCACTGTTGGTGGGAATGCAGACTGGTTGTAGCCACTGTGGAAGCAGTATGGAAATACCTCCCAAAATTAAAAATGGACCTGCCTTTTGACCTAGTGAACCCGCTTCTGGATCCCAAAACACTAATTCTGGAGAACACAAGCATCCCTACATTCACTGCAGCATTGTGTACAACTGTCAAGATGTGGAAGCAGCCCGTGTCCATCAGTAGATGAGTAGATAAAACAACCATGGGACATTTACACAAGGGAATATTACTAAGATGTAAAAAAGAAGAAAATTTTACCCTTTGTGACAGTATGGATGGACCTGGAGAACTTATGCTAAGTGAAATAAGCCAGTCAGAGAAAGACAAATGCCATATGAGTTCAATCCTATGTGGACTCTACTGAAGAAGCTGAACTAACAAGCAAAATAGAGACAGACTCATAGGTAGCAGGATGACAGCCAAGGGGGTAGAAAGGAGTAGGAGTCAGAGGGATTGAACAAAAAGAAAAAAGGACTCCTGGACATAGATAACAGTGTGTTGATTGCATGAGGGAGGGACATATAAGGTGACGAACTGATACTGGAAAAATACAATAAAAAGTAAATTGAAAAAAATAATAAGTATTACCCTGGGCGGGTAGCTCAGTTGGTTAGTTCATCCTGCTATGCCAAGCTGCAGGTTTGAGCCCCAGTCGGGGAACAGACAAAGATCAGCCAATGAATGCACAAATAAGTGGAATAACAAATCAACGCTCTCTCTTTTTTCTTTCTCCCCTTCTCTCTCAAATTAATGGAAGAAAACATAATTATCAAAGTAAAATCTGCAAGGGAGCTATAAACATAAATACATTATTTTACAAATGGTAATTAGTAAAACAAAATTTAATTTTTTTAACTTGGCCTCTGGGAGAGGATAAAGAGATGAATTAGACATAATAAGAGATTGATATACATAGACTATAGACTTGGGAAATCAAATTCATGTTGAATAATGTAGGAAGAAAGGACAAAAAGATGAATCAAAACATTAATTATTAAAATATCAATTAAAAGGGTGTTCATTAGCTACAATGTTTAGATTCAATCTTTTATTCAAAAATGAGAAAATTTGTGTTATCAAGAATCGTCGCATTAAGAAATATCATGGATCTATGCTTGAAGGAAACAACAAAGAAAGAGCTTAAGAAAAGGAAAATATCCCCTGGCTGGTGTAGCTCAGTGGATTGAGCTCGGGCCTGTGAACCAAAGGATCGCAGTTCCATTCCCAGTCAGGGCACATGCCTGGGTTGCAGGCCAGTTCCCAGCAGGGGACACATGAGAGGCAACCATGCATTGATATTTCTCTCCTTCTCTTCTTCCCTTCCCCACTAAAGATGAAAAAATAAAAATCTTGAAAAAAGTAGAAAGAAAAAAGAACTGGAAAATATTGCTATAAAAACACCAGTGGCAAATGACATCACCAGCTAACCATAAGAGTGTTATAGAGTTATATAAACATCTAGTATCAAAATAAATACTGAAAATAAATACAAATGATAAAAAGTTTAATTCGAACCTAAATTTAATGTTGTATTTAACATAAAGATAGTTATTTTCTTTAATATATTCAGAATAAAATAAATTGATTAACTAATAAAATGTTTTAAATGCCAAACCATAAAAGAGAAAAATAAATGGTTAGGTAAAACTTTTATTTGTATTAGGGTAAAGAAAGAACCTTAAAAATAACTGTATGTTAGACAATACTATATAAACTTTTGGAAATATTTAATATCAAACTACAAAATGACAGCTACAAAAATATAAACAAAGCTCTTTATCAAGCAAAGTTATTTGAAGATAAGTCCTGAAGCTCTTTATACATAGCATAATATGAAATGGTTTTATTTAACAAATAAAGGATTCTTACAAATAAATAAATTAAAAAAATTAAAAAATGTTGAGTAGTTGATTCACCAAGGAGAAACAAAAATAACTAACATATAAGAAAAATTAGTTTCACCAATAATTGCCGTTTTAAATGCCAATGGCATACTCATTACACATTCAAGACTTTGGACAAAAAATACTGATATTCAAAGTCGGCAAGAATGAGCATTCTTATGTTATGAGAGGGAGGAGCATGGATTGGCACAAACTTAAAGAACTTTATACATATTTTTAACGTAGTTTTTAGTTTTTACTATAGAGATTAAACTGAATATCTACTTTGGGAAGATAGTATTCAAACATTTATTGTTTCACTGATGAATCTTGTCAAACCTTTATAGAAGAATTAACACTAATCCCTCACAAAATCTTCCCAAACTTACAAAAGGAGGGAACGCTTCCCAAATCACCCTGTGGGAACAATGTTGCTCTCATGCCCAGATCAGACAAAGACATCACAAGGAGACTGTAGACCTATGTCTCTTATGAATATAGATGCACACATCCTCAATGAAAAGTGTTATACCATGACCAACTAGCACATATGACAGAAATGCAAAGTTGTGTAACGTAACAAAGAAAATCACCATATTGATAGAACAGAGAATTAAAATGAGATGATCATTTTAATAGTTGCAGAAACAACATTTAACAACTTTCAAAACCTTCTCAGGATAAACACACTCAAATTGGGAATAGAAGGGAACTTCCTCAACCTGATAAAGCCATCTACAAAAAATTTGCAGGTATCATCATACTTACTAATGAAAGACTGAATGTTTTCCCCCAAGGATGTCTGCCCTTGCCACATCTATTCAACATTGTTCTGGAGGTTTTAGCCAAATAATTGGATGAGAAAAAATGGATGAATGAGTGAATGAATGAATGAAAGGCATTAATCTCAGAAAAGGAAAATTACATTCGCAGACAGTATGACCTTGTATGTAGAATTTCTACAGAATCTACTATAAATATTAAAATTAATAGATGAGGTTATATATTGATATCATATGATTACTCAAACCTCAGTTCTTTTCTACACCCTAATATTGAATAATGTGAAAATTAAATTGAGAATATTTCATTTACATTAGCATCAAAAAGAACAGAAGGCTTAGAATAAATATAGCAATAGAAGTCCAAGACACATATTAGTTTTATAGTGCTGTGGTAAAGAATTACTACAAATTTAGCACGATTAAAATGATGCACATTATTTTTTTCCAATTCTGGAGACCACAGCTCTGAAGTGAGTGTCCCTGGGCTGAAGGCAGGATCAGTCAAAAGTACTGGTCTCGCTAGTGTCCCCAGGGAGAATCCCTTTTGGATGTCACCGGGCTCTTACTCTGTCTTCTTCCGCATTTAAACGAGCTTTGTGATTACATTGGACCCACTCTGACAGTCCAGGATAACCTTATTTTAAGGTCAGCTGATTAGAATCTTAAACATTTGCAATGCTAATATACCTCATTACATTGTATAACACAACATATTTACAGGTTCTACACGTTGTCCTGCTAATCTCATGTTTTCTACGTTTTGTTATTGTTGAAAACCTGACATTTAAAAAATATTATGTAGAAACTCTGGAAATCAGATTTCCTTCTTTCCAGGGCTTTTTGTTGCTGCTGCTAGTTTATGAATTTTTTGTTTTTAAGTATCTTTCTTGAAGTAATTCAGTAAAGTCTGTATCCTTTGCTGTGTGTGGCCACAGAAGTCAGCTTGTTTAGCTCAGTGGTCAACTAAAAGTCAAACACACACGGATTAAATGCCTTGGACAAATAAGTCATCCAGTCTTTGGCCAGTGGCTCTGTGTGCATAAGGGGACACATTTTCAACACTCTGGGAGTTTACAACTCTGCCTCAGCTTTTACTTTTCACTTGCAGAATCCCTCCAGGTCAGCGAAGAGGTAAGAGATTATTCTCTTCTCAACTTTTTATTGGATATTCTCACTGTTCTCTAACTGCATTGGTTATTCATCTACATATGGCAGAGTGTTTTAAACCCCCTACAGACATTTAATTCTCCAGTTCTTCTGCTTAAGAATTTGGTCAACCACTTGTTCACTCAACTGTCAGCTGCTGCCTCAGGCAGGTGCAATTTTCTATTGAATTTATTGGGGGGGGGCATTGGTTCACAAAAATTATATGTCAAGTGCACAACTCAACGAAACATCTGCACATTGCATGGTGTGCCCATCACCCCAGGCAGTCTCTTTCCTTCTCCCTTTGTCACTCATTTGCTTACCTGTGCCTCTCCCCCTCCTCCCTGTCCCTCTGGCTATCACCACACTGTTGTCTGTATCTGTGTGTTATGTGTATGCATGTGTGTGTGTGTATATTTTCTTTTTTGCTTTATCCCTTCACTTTCTTTCATCCAGCCCCCCTCCTGCCTCACCTCTGACAGCTGTCAGTCTGTTTCATGTATCCATGCCTCTGTCTATTTTGTTCATCAGTTTATTTTGCTCATTAGATTCCACATAAAAGTGAATCATATGGAATTTGTCTTCAGGTAGCTGCGATTTTAAACACTTGCTCTTACATGATTGTTTGCTCCAAATGTTCTAGCAAATAGTCCATTTAAACCAAATAAGCCCTGACTCAGGTCAAATAAAAACAAGCCCTACAAACATAAATTTCCAGGGGGCTTCCAGAAAGTTCGAACAGTCACACTTCTCCAAGCCCGGGCCTTTGCAGGGATCTCCCAACCCATGCCACACTGCTCACTGATGCTGACGCGCTCAGTTACCGCAACTGCGAGGCCATTGGTTTACAGGTTTCCACAGAGTTGAGAAGAGGGGGTTGGCAATGATACAAGCCAAAGCATGAAAAACTTCACTTCTTACACAGATTCCACAATTTTTCTTGAATAAATGGTCTCTGGCTTGATGCAGGCTGTTGGTTAAGATCTAAGTTCTAAAGAAAATTGGCAATTTTGCTTTTATGGAGGAGGTTTTGACAGTATTTGTTCTGCAATTCTGGAATTAGTTCTCTTTATGGTAGGTTTTGACTGAATCTTAGTCTCATTATAATATTATTCAGAGAAAATTTTCTATTTTAGGGTTTTTATGACAAGAGAAAGGCTTCCATTAGGTTTGGGTTCCTTTCATACAGTGATCTCAGTAGTAGCATGTGGCGTGCCTGAGCAAGCATGTATATGTATATATGTGAGGATATCTCTATGATCACACGATACCTACCAGGAGTATTAGAGGAGGTGGCCAAATTCCTGGTTTAGCACCTTCAATTCTGTTCATTTCAATTAAAAAAATATTTATGGATTCCTTACATTTCAACTGATCTGCTATGTCTCAAGGACACAAAGATGAGTAAGACACAGATGCTCCTCTTAATGTACTTACAGTATTCCTTAGCCTTTTTGTTGTGTTTTGTTTGTTTGCTAGAAAGAAGGGGCTAAGCCAATAGATCTGGAGGCAATATTGGTTTCAGAGAAAAATGCATCTAGGCTAGAATCTGCCAAAAAAAGTACCAACAACGGTACTCTTAGCAAATGGTTACTGTGAGCTGATGACTCCAATGTTTTACATAGATTTTCCTCATGCAATTGTCATGAAAACCTTATGAAGTATGTTATTCCCATTTTTAAATGACCCACTGAGGGTCTCAGAGGTTATGTAAAATGACAGAGCTGCTGCTTTGTCATTTCCACACTTGAAAAGAATTCTGACTTCAGAAGGTGCTTCTAATATACAGGGAGATCCTGCCACTGAGGAGGGCCCTTGGGCAGTCAGTCACCCCAAGTTTTCACTGAGCTGTGAGACTATGCAAAATACATTCTTAAAATACTCCTCTCTATGGTGATCATGTATCACTTTTAGAGTTAGACAAGAGACGCATTCAAAGAAGTGTGCTGTTACTTTCAATGCTCAGCCTCTTCATGCCCTTCATGTAAAAGTGACAAACTTTGCTAAGAACAGAAGCACAACACACCCTTCTTCAGAAAATATGAAGTAGGATATTTTTTATTTAACAGGTATGTCTAAGAACTATCTTGGTAAAGCTCTGGCCAGGGAGCTCAGTTGGTTAGAGCATTGCCTCAATATGCCAAAGTTCTGGGTTCGATTTCCAGTCAGGGCATCTACAAGAATCAACCAACAAATGCATGAATAAGTAGAATGAAAAATTGGTATTTCTCTCTCTCTCCATCTCTCTCTCTCGTAAAAAAATAAGTAAATTTTAAAAAACCGTCTTGGTAAAAATCTAGTGAGGTTTCTGATTATGGAAGCATCTACTTCTGAAACTCAGGAAGACACAGAACATCACAATCTTAGGGAAATGGTACATCGACCTCTTCATCGTGCTTTGAAATTTGAACTCTTGACTTTGTTTCTAGCAAATAAAAAGATCATCCATGCTTCAGTTCTTTTATGATATACTTGACATACTTGTCAAGGAGCTTTCATATTGCAGTTTTAGGCACAATATAAATACACGAACAGGTAGCTTGTACAGGGAAGAGAAAATATGAGGGATTTTGGAGAGGGTCATTTATTCACAATTCACAAATCACCTTATCAAGGGAGAAGTTATGTTTAACAGAATACTATCAGTTCTTTTTCTGCCTCAGGCAGTGAACTTAGGAAAACATGCAGCACCATGAAATTGTTTGAACCACTAATCCCAACTGCTTTTATTTTGTAGAGATATCTGGGAAGATATATGCTGTGTCACATAATCAGCTGCAGTCCTACACAAAAAAATGCAGCCCTAAGTATCAGGAAAATGTACATTGTGTTTACATTCAAAACCACACTATTGTCATTTACTTGGTAAAGATCAAATGATACATTATTAAGTTAGTGTAGTATGCATTTTATTGATGTATTAATATTGACCTGTATGATTGATATGCAACTCTATTTCAGTAGCTCAAAGCTCATCTAAATGGACCAACAATATAATCAAACATGCCTGTGGTCATAGAGGTTAAACACTATATGCTTTACATTATTAAGAAAATGGAACCAAATGAAAAAAGCATCTTAATATTTAAATAGTGTAAAAAGTATTTTTCTTCAAAAATATTTTTCTTCCAAAACATAATCTAAATCATATATATATGATTTATGTACAGAATTATTTCTTTCTTCTGTAAAAACAGAATACAAAGAGTTAATTGGTATAGTTTTTAAATATGTATTTTAAGGGTTAAAAACCAATAGATAGCAAATATTTTCACAGTAATTATATTTCTTTTTTTAGTCTATAACTGTTCCCATGTTTACTTTGCTCAGACCTTGAGGCATGGTGTTCCCAATTAACGTTTCATGAGTAGTGCTCTTTTAATGGAGCTTGGTATAACTCTGACATCACAAAAGCCTCTTTTCCTTCTTAGCCCATCGTATTTAAGGTTATCTGTTTTATAGCAATTTTTGAGCTATGAGTTCTCTAAGTTCTCAAATTCTTATGAATGAATACAAATAATAATGGGTGACATTTATTGAGCCTACATGTTCCAGGCAATAAAGGTATTTTTGTTTTTCATACATTATAGCCTTCATAATTGACCTACAAAGTAGGTATGACTATATTATACCAATTTCATAGGTGATAAAACTGACGGGACTAGCAAACTTAAAGCTAGGAGTCTATCAAGGGAACCTGAAACCCAGACTCGAAGTGCTAGATGTTTAGATCCAGCTTGCAGTGGAGCGTGCTCCCATGCACCTCTCCCTCACACGGGAGCATGCTCATTTTAGCCTTGTACTTTTGCTTTTGTAACAGTGCAAAGACAGTGCCAATGCACATCCTCTGAATTACTCCACTCAGTCATCAGTCAGTGACTATGAATAACTTTCAAGGGCTAGTTCATCCGTCTACCAAGTAGATACACAGAGTGCTTTACCTTACCAATGTCCGATTACCCTCTATGGGTAACTATGTAATAACAGCCAGTTCTACAGTGATTGGGTTACCCATGTCACTCCTAAGAAGAGTCCTGATACACAAATTTTACTAAGGAACCTACAAACTTAGGTATAAACAAAACCAATCATATTATAAACAATACATGGCGATAATCAGTCATGTGTATTATGTTATTCTGGAACAATGTATCCTTTGTAATGAGGGTTTTCAAATGCCTTTAGTATGTATAGTCTGTATATTTGCATAATTAGAAGTTTTCCACATGTATTTTCTATTTTGAGTATAAATATGTTTAAAATGTAAGTGTTGAAAATATTTTAATAAAAATAATCGTCATCATTAAGGAAAATAAAAAATGTGGCAAACATTTACTGAGAATATCCACCAGCTAGTGAAGTAGCTAGGTGTGAACAGGTGTGTGAGAGTGTGGCCAACGGCCCCTCCTGCTGTTTTGATTTGAGGTATTGAAAGTAGTTTTGCCTGTTTGCTTTTGGTTCCCCACTTTGCCTGTTACCTTAAACCACGTATTTCTCTCCTAACCCATTTTAATCCATGACATCCAGATTCTACATTCACCTCCCAGATCTTCTTGGTTCCCAGCTCCACAAAATCCATCCTTCTTGTAAACTTCAAAACATGGTGCTTCACCACCCCACCTTAAAGTAACTTTTGCCATCTATCTACTAATATAATTTATAATATGATACCCTCACAATTAGATCACTTAATGTACTCCATGCTTTTCAAATACAAATGTTACTTGATCATTGCAAATTGCCTTTAAACGTATAAGTAAATTACATTTTCTGTATTGTTTTAAAGGTTCTGGCCCTGGCTGGTGCAGCTCACTGGATTGAGTGCAGGCCTGCGAACCAGATGATCACGGTTCGATTCCCAGTCAGGGCACATGCCTGGGTTGCAGGCCAGTTCCTGGCAGGGGACCCATGAGAGGCAACCATACATTGATATTTCTCTCTCTCTCTCCTTCCCTTCCCCTCTAAAGATAAATAAAATCTTTTTAAAAAGGCATTTATATGAAATAAATAAATAAATAAATAAATAAGGTTCTGAATCTATTGTTGTGATATGAGTCAACAGCTGTGAAAGGGGGGGCACTACATTTGTTTAGTTTAGAACTATGTTTACCCTGTATTTGTAAAACCAGTACTAAAATTTCTGTTTTACTTTCCTTTTTCCCTCAAAATTCAATAAGGCTAAAAATTAGCTGATTATATTTTTAATAAAAATTTTAAAACTGCTCAAGATAGAAACACAAGGTAGAAGTTCCAAAATTCAGTTATTTGCAAAAATAATAATCTATTCTGGGTTTCTGTTTCATCTTAATCCAATATTGGTAATATCTATTTTAATAGACATCTATTGTTTTATGAAGAAATTCAAATATACCATATTTTTCAGACTATACAATGCACCCCCAAAATTTGGAAGGAAAATGAGGGTGTGTCTTACAGTATGAATGTAGCTTTACATTGATGAAATATTATGTTATTTATGTTATTAAATATTTTACCACATCTTTTGCTACAAATTTTTTTCCTATTTTCCTCCTCCAAAACCTAGGTGCATCTTAGGGTCCGAAAAATATGTATGTATGTATGTATATATATATATACATACATACATACACATACATACATATATAAAGATGGACTCTAAGGAGGATTACCATTGCATTCATTAACTAAAGAAACAAGGATATATAGAATTATCATATCTGAATCAAATTTATTGTTTGATTTTTAAAATTATATGATAAAGCATATAAATAGGAAAAATGTATCTTCAAAAATGAACTTTTTTTACTGACTTAATTTTGTAAGTCAAAATAAAAATCAAATTACATAATTTTAAGTTTCAGGAAGTGTAAATTTCAAGACTGTTTAAGATATAAGCATTATATAAATATATACTATATGCATATATTATATAAATATTATATATGCTATATATATAAAGTATGTTGCATGTATATGGTTTTCATTGTTGATTTACATACCTTAAACATAAAATGAGGTCTGATTTTTAAACTTTTTCAGAATTGATTTCAAATTGATGGTTGTCAGAGGGGAGGGCGTTAGGGGACTAGGTTAAGAAGGTTAAGGAATTAAAAAATAAAAAACGGTAATATAAAATGGTCACAGGGATGTAAAGTACAGCATAGGCAATGTGTCAATAATACTGTAAGAATTCTTTATGGTATCAGGAGAGTACTGGAAATTTCAGGGGGATCACTTAGTAAATATGAGCTCTGTCTGGAAAAAGTCCAGCCATTGTTAATATAACAAGAATGGTTTGCTCAATATCAGCATAACCTGGCAGCCAAGGAGAGTGGACATGTGTGAACAATGACGACTTCACTGTATTAGTCAGTGGGGGCCCTAGGTGCCATTAAATGAGCACGTTTACTGTGTGGCCATCACATTCAAAATGACTGAGAGAGTAGAGCAATGAATCTGCATCAAATTTTGTGTTAAGCTTGAATATTCCTCTGCAGAATCTATTCAGATGATTGAGTAGGCATTCGAGGATGAGGCATTGAGTGCCGTGCAAATAAGAGTGTGGCACAAATGCTCCAAAGATGGTCGAGAATCTGTCAAGAGCGAGTGATCCTTCACAATGAGCAGAATACGTGAGAATGTTGAATGTGTACGGACTCCAATCAACGAAGATCAGAGACTGACAGTGCAAGAACTAGAAGCTGAGCTGGGGATTCCAAAAACTACTGTGTCTGAGATTTTGATGCTAGATTTTGGCATGAAACATGCCATGGCAAAATTTGTTCCACAGTTTTTGCCACTAGAGCAGAAGGAACATCATGCTCCAGTTGCTAATGACTTGACTTGGTTCAAACCACTACCAATGAACCAGATTTCCACTGGAAGGTCATAACCAGAGATGAATGGTGGGTCTGCAGCTATGATCCAGGAATGAGGGCCCAGTTGTCTCAATGGAAGCCACCTAGTTCTCCATGCCCAAAGAAGGTGCAGCCAACTCCTAGCAAGATCAAGACCATATTAACTGTGTTTTTTGAATGGGAAGGTGTTGTCCATCACGAGTACACCCCTCCTGGCCAAACAATTCATAAGGAGTGCTACCTCAATGTTCTTCACTGGTTGAGAGATGTGATATGACAAATATGGCCACAGCTATAAACAGCTGGTGACTGGCAGCTTCATCAGGACAATATGCCCACTCATGCATCACGTCGAACACAGAGAGTTTGATGAAACATCAAATCACCCAGGGGACTCCATCCCCTAAAGCCCATGTTTGGTGCCCAGTGATTTCTGGCTTTTCCCCAAACTAAAATTACCTTTGAAAGGGAAGATATTTCAGACCATCAATGAGATTCAGGAAAATACAACAGGGCCCAAAATTGATGGCAATTGGGAGAACTGTGTGAGGTCCCAAGGTACCTACTTTGAAGGAGATGGGGGTTTCCTTATCTTATGTACAGTGTTTCTTGTATCTGGTATCTTTTTCAATAGATGTCTCTGTTTTTCATATTACATGGCTAGATACCTCCTGGACAGACCTCATATATGATTGTCTAAACACTATGTTATACAACTGAAACTAAACAAAATAATAATGAATGCAAACTGTAATTTAAAAAACATAATTTTAAAAAGATGATCTCTACTTAAATTTTTTTAAAAAGAATTTTTTATTATTTTGATAATCATTCCTGTTCATTAATTCTACAAAAGAATATTTCCTGTTGAATATTACTCATTTAAAAACACTTATGACACATGGATATGAACTAAAGCAGGGGAATGTGGGTGGGAGGGGGTGTGCAGGGTGGAGGAGAATGAAGGGGGCAATGGGACAACTGGAATAGCATAATCAATAAAATATATATTTTTTAAAAAAGACTTTCAGGGACTAAACTTCTACCAGAAGGCAAGCACAAAACCAGTATAAATAAATAAATAAATAGATAGATAGATAAATAAATAAGCACTTATGGTTAAATGTATTTTCTCTCATGTATGAAAAGAGAGCAAACACTGTAACTACATTTTACTCAAATTCTGCCAAAAACAGTACTGAATGTAAATTTATATTATGAATGAATAATGATATATTTCACCTCATTTTAATTGCAGTAATTGAGTGGGGAAATGGGAAGACCTGTTAAAAGAACCCTGTGCTGGTCAAGCACTAATGAGGAAATATCTGAGTCACTGGCTGCCATGGTAACCGTGCATCATAGAAATCTGATTAGCATGCCCAGCAGCTACATACGTGATAGGCTATACTTCTAATTGTGTTGTCTCTGCTTGCAAGATGGGTTTTGTGTTCCTAAAACATGAGAGGTGGCATGGCTCTGTTTCTCTATGCACCTGATATGGAATGCACTACGTGTTCAAAAATTAAATTCAAACATCTAGCACTAAAGGTAAATTACACTTTGAGAAATTTTTCAAAAAATGAGTTCTCTGACAAATTCCTGAAAAACTCAGCTTCTTCATATCTATCTAATTTCATTGACATCATATCAAGAAAAAATGTTTTTAAAAAAGAGTTTGGTAGAAACATGAAAATAAATCAATGAGAGTCTTCTTCAGAATAAAATTTCCTAATGGACTGGTTTAGAAACTGCACCAAAACTGAGTCTCCGGGAGTAATAAGACCAGAGAATGTACTGGTGTCAGATGCAAGCATGTTTACAGATGCTGGGTGTCGTGATGGACAAGAGAAGGCATCGGATTGGGCAGAAGTTGACCACAAGCAACTGTGGGCAGAAGTTTTCAGTGCATCTCTGCGTTTAGTAATATTTTTTCTTTTGTGTCCTTGGCCTTTACAGTACAAAAATTCAATGAATTGTTAAAAATTACAGAACTCCATGCTTTCAGTTCTACTTTGTTCTCTTTAATATCTTGAGTGTCACTGAATCTGTAACAAAATTGATCACTGCCTTCTGATTCTTTTTTTGCCAGATAACTTAATTCTAAGTGAAAAACCTGCAAGATTAGGTGAGGCAAAGTAAACACTAGCATACATTAGAGTAGAAGTCCGGGTGTCTTGTCAGAGCTTGTGAGTACAAGAAGCATTAATAACACTTCTTCTGGGAACCTTTTTACTCTTGTTAAATGCATCAGCACCTGGACTAAGTTTTACAGGTTCCAAATACCAAAAGCAATCAATCTGAAGTCAATATAATGAACGCCAAAGGAGCATTTATCTACACTTTTCTAAATTCAGTAAGGGTGTGACGTTGCAGAGAAAAAAAATAGTGTCATCAAAACCAGCAAAGCATGAAGTCTAACATATACAAAGTAGTACTAGAGCTCTATTGGATTGTGTGTTTGAAATTTGCTAAGAGGGTAGTCTTATGTTAAGTATTTTAATGATGGTGATAATAATAACAAATCAAGTGGATGGCAGGAAACTATTGGAGATGACAGAAACATTTATGATACACAGTGCTGATGTTTTCAAGGACGTATACCTATCCCCCAACTCATCAAGTTGCATATATTAAGTAGGTACAGTTTGTGTCTGTTGTTCCTATTTCAATTTGAAAAAGGCAGGTTAGTGAAGAAGCAGAATCTACAAGTGCATTCCTTAGAGAGAAGAGGCTGGATCAGGGGTTCATGAGCACTGACCTGGGATGCAAGCAGCACTTGGAAAGCCAGTCGGTGTGGCCAGTTCCTGTGACTAGCACTTTGCCTTTGGAGATCTCCATCGCCTTCCAGAGGCGGTCCTCACTACAGGAGATGAGGACGTCTTTGTCGGGGTGCATGATGATGCTGCACAGGGAGAGAGGAGAGAGAGAGTGATGGGGGGTATAACAGAGAATGCTTTCACACTGTGAATAAATGAAGTGGCAGTGGTGGGCCATTCCTGGGGTGCTGGAGCTCAGACGAACCAGATCTTTGTCCTGGCTACGGCTCCAACTCTAATTGCTTTCTGATAACTGTCAATCTGATTAACTTCACTGGACTGCAGGTTCCTTATGTGTCAAGTGAAACATTTGGTTTAAGTAATTTCTTGTGTCTAATTCTAATCTGAAAACAGTAATTCTGGGTTTTTTTTTAGGAGGAGAAAGCGATGCCAATGATAATTTGATATTAGGATAGCTGGACCAGTAACCATGTTTATTATTAAGAAAATCAAAATTCTTCTCAGATTATAGCATCTCTTAAATCAGGCATTACCATCTAAAAGATCATGAATCATAGCCACCATCATAGCCCTGTAACAAACACTATAAATGAAAGATTAACTCCATGGCCTACTATCTACACAAAACAAAGGAGCTCAAATTCAGTGCTAATATGCCACTTAAATTGGCTCAGTCAATGCACAGTACACAAATTATGGTAATGAATTCAGGATGCATAAGGCAATTCCCACTCTACAAAGGCATATAGGGAAATAAGAGAGAAGTATGCAAAATGATGATTAACACATTAAGCAGTATTATTTGAACCGGGCTATGATCATTGGGGTTATTTAAATATTGTAGCTAACCCATTCCAAAATCAAGAGTCTAGAAGGTTTGTGCCCATTATTTTATCTATGGCAATGCTTTAATCTTATTTATATAGAATTTCAGCTATGCCTTGCAATGTAATGGAACAAAGGTGCCCAAGGTTAAGTACCATCAAAACACCAGCCTAAATACAACTGACAAATGTTCGATTTCAACATAGCCATCTCAAAGCTAAGGCATAATGTTTTTACTTGCCCAAATAGTGAAGAAAAACAATGACTTAAAAATAAAAACTATATATTCATTTCTCTCAAAGTACTCTCTCCGAATGGCCTTATTCCTTTCTTCCTCAATATAGATGTTAGGAAATTCAATTCTCAAAGAAATAATGGTCTCAGTCCATCCCTACACGGGTAGCTCCAGGGCTTACATGAGATTAAGCTTACTTCCTTTCCTTGCGTTAGACCTATACCATTTTGGAAATCTGAGGTCAATCAGTGTTGCAAACATTCAACTCACAGGCATGTACCACTATGAGCAGAGCCTTCTTTCTAGTGAAACAATGTTTCATTTTTCTCCAGCACTTCTCTGCTCAAAATAAACACCGTGGAAGGGACATTTTTCATTTTGCAATTCATCATAATGTTGGTTTGTGACTTTCAGAAGGCCAATTCAGGGAAGAAATTTATTACAGCTCAAACTGGGTAGAGGTTGCATTTATAGAACTTAATTAGAACAAAAATATGATGAGAGGTAAAAAAAAATGTCAGGCTGAAATGGATTCTACATTCAAATACACATAAGAAGGCAGACCAAATCCTTGAAGCTACTGAACATGATGTATATGGGCTCACAGCTTTCCTGGCAGACACTTGCGCACTTGAGTAGATGATAAATTACTCTCTTTAAGTGAAGATAACTAAATCATTGACATCTTTACGAACTTTGAAAGATAAGTTTCCCAAATGACTCTTGGGAGGAGAGCTATTTGTAGGCATTAAGGAAAAAATATAACCCCCAATCCATTGGTGGCTAATCAGTTTTAGAAGTGTTTTCCCAGACTCTCATCTTCTCTGCTCTGGAGCTTCCTCTACCCCAACTGCACCGCCTACGTCCCCAGCACACACTGATCACACTCTCTCGCGTCTTTGCCCACACTTTCCTTTTCTAATGTGCCTTCACTTTATACACTTCCTTCATAAATGTTTTTTCCTAATCATTCTGCACAAATTTCAGCCAAATGCTGATAATTCTATTTTTTAAATAATGCGTTTTACTTCACCCATAAAATGTCTTTAAATGAACAGAAATATTTCCAGCATGTATCAGAAGGGGCTTACTACTTCACGACGATCAGCCAACACACCTGTGTTACTGACTTGGTCGTTAAATAAGTGCCCCGGCAGAGGCTGGGTCACAGCGATGAAGACCCTCCATCAAGATTAGACTCCCAACTCAGGTCACTCCATGTGGGAGATGATCAAGATGGAGAACATGGGGGCCAGAAATGGTTCCCCAGATACAGAAGTTCAACGTCATTATCAAGTCCATAATGTGGTACTGGTGTCTGAAGTCTTCCCCCTCATCCTTGGCAATTTCTGGCGACGATATCCAATATTGGTTGAAAATTTTACGTGCACCAGAACTTGTGCTAAGTGCTTCTGATTTTCACAAGGTGAATGAATGCTCATGAGAGGAGGGTGCATGGCTGTTTTGTTTGCCGCATCCTTTCTGTACACTCACCCCCAGCTAGACTGGCACATAGCTACTCAACAAATGCGTGTCCAATATCTGATCAAGGGATTGACTTGGGCACTGTCAGTTGTGTGATGTCACAACAAAGGGAACAGAGGTTGAGATATGTAAGTTGCTCCTGTTCTCATTTGGTAATGGACAGAGGCTGACTGAATTCAGGACACTTTGATTTTGAGGCTCATGATTTTAGTTACTTCTCCTTAGCACCAATCTTTCACAGTTTGTTATTTATATGTGTGTTATAAACATCAAAAATATTATAGAAATTGAAGATAATTGCTATCATTCCCAATAAGTAACTGCTTATGTTGTTTAGGGGTGTCCAACCTTTTGGCGTCTCTGGGCCCTACTAGAAAGAGAAGAGTTGTCTTGGGCCACACGTTAAATACACAAACATTAATGAAAACCCATGGGCAGACAAAAGGTTTTAAGTAAATTTACGATTTTGTGTTGGGCTGCATTCATAGCCATCCTGGGCTGCATGTGGTCCATGGACCATGGGTTGGACTCCTCTTTAACTTAAACACTGGGTTAAAGAAACCATCTGGGAATTGTCAGTGTGCAGACTGGAGTTGTGCGCCACCTGACGTGACAGTCTCAGAGGGAGGAGAAGACCCTGCCCTTCACAGGCACGAGTTCTCCGGTGCTGCAGGACAACCCGGGTGGCAGCGCCCCACCACCTTCCTGTCAGCATCAGGATTCTGTGCGATGTACGGCATTCTGCACCTGATAAGGTGTTTAATTTGTTTTCCTGTGCTAAAATTATGAGCCTTGTCATGAAAGGCAAGGACCTACAACCAAGATTACTCTGTCCAATGAAGCTTCCCTATAGAATGGATGGGCACATAAAGTGCTTCCCAGATAAGGTCAGGTTAAAGGAGTTCATCATCACCAAGCCCTTATAATATGCAATGTTAAAGGGACTTATCTAAAAAAGAAGATGATCAAAAATGTGAACAGTAAAATGACAACAATCTCACAATTATCAACAAATGAACCTAAAAGAAAAGAAAAAACAATGAAAACAAAAACTAGACAAACATCTAGAACAGGAACAGAATCAGATAAATGGACATCACATGGAGGGCGTTCAGTGGGAGGGGAAAAGGAGGAATAGCGGGGAAAGGTACAGGGAAGAAGCAGCATAACTAGTAGGCATAAAATAGATGGCGAGAAGTTAAAAATGGGATAGGAAACAGAGGACTCAAAGAACTAATATGTACAACCATGGACATGAACTAAAGCGGGGATGCTGGAGGGCTGGGGGGCAGGGTGGGGGGGATAAAGAGGGGAAAATTGGGACAACTGTCATAGCATAATCAATAAAAACACTTAAAAATAAAATAAAATAAAATCATGAGCCTTGCTTTGTACTTCAAGTTGTCAGAGAGCATTGCCTTTTTACCCATTTATTTTATAAAGCCCACTATAAATAATAGTTGTGGAGAATATTTAAAATGGACTGATAATCTTCCTAGAAAACTGAGTTCTCAACTGTTACCATTCTACTTATCTCTGAATCAGTCTTTTGAATAACCCGAAGAAAAAGAGAAATAACTACCACTCCACAGGAATCAGGTCTTTATCCTAAGATCACATACATTAACTCCAAAAATTACAGACAAAATACCATAAATCAATTGCATATTTAATGGCCCTAACACCCTATGAGTTAAGTCTGCTATTACCCCACTGTGCAGATGGGGCACACAGAGGTTAAGTGATTGGCTCAAGGTCATGAATTTAGGAAGTGGCAGACCCAGGGCATAAATTCCGATGGACTGAGCCCAGAGTCCATGTCTCTCCGTAGAGTGAGCTCAGAACCTTGGCTGCCTTATCTTTTCAAGATGATATGAGGAGCAAGGGCTAAGCCAAATGTTGTCTTATTTCTGTCTAGGAGATTTATTGAGATGCATCTTGAAGATTCTAAAAAACCGAACTTATTCTTCTCTCATTTTCTAATGATGTATGAGAGGTTATAACTACTGTCACTTGTTAGTTTCTATTGGGTAGGCGCTGGCTAGTTTCAGAGTGCTGGAGGGATGGATCAAAGACGATTGAGAAAGGAGTACTTATGCTCTAAAGCAGAGGTTGGCAAACGTTTTCTGTAAAGGCCCGGATGGTAAAATTAGGGGTCACGTGGTCTCTGTCATGACTATTCGAATCTGCCATTGTAGCCTGAAAGCAGCAATAGACAAAATAGAAACAAAATGGACAAGGCTGTGTCCTGGTACAACTTCATGTATAAAAAAGCAGGTGGTGGGCCAGGTTTGGCCTTTGGGCCTGAGTTTTTCCTACAGCCTGTTTTAAATCCTGTGCGAGGCACGGAGTAGACTAGTATTTTAAGAGTGTGGACTCAAGTATTTACTTGCTGGGCATCCTTTGCCAGCGGGTCCTCATCTGAAAAATGGGAAGACTACAGTGTTGATCTCCAAGGTTTGTCCCAAGAATGAAATACCTTAGTACATAAAAGGACTTGCAACAGAGATGTACATATAGTAAAAAATCAGTGCACATTGTCATAGTAGAGAGACAAGGCCTCCGATGCTCGCCTGCTGAGATTTGAATACTAGCTTCCCACTTATTCTTATTAGCTGATTACATTATACAAACTCTCAGCCTCAGTTTCCTTATTTATGAAAAGGAGGGAATAATAAAACTGATCATTGGGATGTGGTAAGGATAAAATAAGTGCATCTACATAAAGTGGTTGGAACAACATCTGAACATGGTTAGCTCTCCATAAAAGGGAGTAGCTATTAACATTAATCAACACGATTGTACTTCATTGTAACTGGCCCTTCAAATAGTTAACCTCTGTAAGCCACACATGCCTCTTTTAGAGATCATGGGCAGCAAGTCGGCACTTAAAACTGTAGGTACTTAGAGCTAAATTATGTTCCCACGTGGTTTTGATAAATCCTGGACTCTGCCAGTCTCGATTTGATGTTGAATAATCCTTTGACTGAATTGTTGCCCTCATCTATAATACTTTCACAAGCTACCATAAAGGATTTGTGTGGGTGTGTTCGTGAGAGAGTGTTCAGGAATGCATTCGGAGGGACAGTGGGCAGTGTGCACACACTGACACCTACCCCTGCCTTCACACCCACAACTGCTCCGAAGGAGCCACGGGCCACCAGAAGGCCACTGCTCGCCAGGCCTGGGCCACTGAAATGAAGACAGTGCGGTGCGTCTCCTCAAGCTTGGTCCTCAAACGGCCCACAGGATGACTTTGCACAGAATGACTTTCTGTGGCTACATCTCTGGTAACCACAGAATGACTTTCACTCTCAGAGATGTCTCCCTGAAGTTGTAATTAATCAGAATAATGAGCTCCTACTTAATATCTCCCTGGCACCTGCCCTAAGTGCCACAGAGTCATTTTCCTTTACACTTTGAATATAAGCTTTCCGCTTCCCTTTAACTTACTATTAATTATAATTATAAGGTTCAGAGACAAAGGCCCTGTCACCTCGTTCCCACTTAATAAGCTTGTGACTGGGGTGAAAATAGTACAGAAAACATCTTAAGGATTCAAAGGAAGAAAATGTGGGTGAACGCTAGTTCTGCTTCTTGATCAAGTCGTATCCTGATGAAGTATCCATAAAATGTTGTGTTAAACAGTATACCAGGTGTGTTACATAAAATATCATGTCCCTGCAGAGATGTTCTCTCTTTTATAATTGGGCGCCTTCCCTGTGCCAGACCCCCTGATCTGTACTTCCAAAGCTCTCCTTTGTACTTGAGGCTGCTCTTTCCAGGAGCGGCATTACACGAGACTATTTTGGAGAGAAGGTGTGTAGGTGTGTGGGGAACACTATTAATTATCAGTAAAGTCGAAGACATAAGCACCACCGTTAGACTTTTCAAAGAGAAGAATATGAATCCAAAAAAAGATTGTCACCAGAAAGACTAATTAGATACTCCTGTCTTCGCTTCAGGTTTTTCAGCATTGTGAATGTTTCCTCCACTTCACTTCGCAGGCTCTCATTATTTCCAGCACAGAAGATGCACAGTGAGCTGAAAATATATCCACATCCAAATGTATGCCCTGTGGACATTTGGTGACCACTTATGTACTCTTAATGACAGCCCACACTCGCACAGGACATCTCCAGTTTACCAGGACAAATATACTCATGTTGTCACTGGGCTCATAATGTCATGTTATATTTGGAAATGCATCAGGATTTGTTTCAACAAACACAGATCAAGAGCCTAGGACACATTCTGTGAAATGGTCAGAGGCGTCCCTTTCAGGAAGCTTCTGTACAAATGGCAGCAACAAGCAGCAACATTGATATAAACAAAATAACCCAGCTGTACGAAAACTGTAAAGTGATACGACAGTGCTTTGGCAAGAGTGTTATACTCAGTGGAGAGTCGGGGGGCCCCCACTGAGGATGTGGCATTCTAGCGGAGATCAGAACGGTGAGCAGAAAGAAGCATCCTGCTTCCAGGGGCGGACGGTCAAGCTCACCTGACTGCACGTGCCAAAGTGCTGAGGCTGAGCGGGGTTGGTGTGTTCGAGGGACAGAAGGGGCCAGGGTGCCTGCAGAGAGCAGGCAGGGAGGGCTGTGTTTAGGATGAATGAGGAGCAGAAGCAAGCCAAGGACAAGATCACAGAGGGCCTCCTGGGCTGAGAATAGAAGACTGGACTTTATCCTAAGATCACTGAATGGTTTTAAGTAGGAGAATGCTCTACGATGGATAATTATTTAAAAGCTCTCTCTAGCCGCTGTGTGGAAAATGAGAAAATTGGAGGCAAGAGGGAGAAAAAGGACACTAATTAGGAGTAAACAGTATTAAGCTAAGAATAATGGCTTTAAGATCCATTTAACATACAGCTCCTCATTAGATATGACAGATATCATTTTAGCTTAATAGCATTTTCACCATTACTTTCAGGAAGAGTCAACTCACAGTTGTTCTCACCAATAAAAAATATTAAATAATTAAGCGTGCTTTAAAAAATCGCAGCGTACAACTGGGACAAAAGTCAGAAGCAAGTGCATGCACAAAATTAAATAATTAGAAATTGTCAAAATAAGATATCAGGTTTCATTTGTTTTCATAAGTCAGTTAAGAAAATGTGAAAACACATTTTAATACTTTCTGGTACTTTCAGTTAAAAAACTGTGATATTGTAGATTTTAAGGAGGATTTATATTGTCCAGATCTGGAAAAGTGGCACCTTCCTTTCATTTTCACTGAATAGGTGGGATATTTTCACCCCTTTGTGGTGTATTTACTAATAATACTCTGGATATAGCCATAAAGGCTAATTTCTCCTTATTTTTCCAGTCCAAACTGATGTTCTTCCAGCCTTGGATGTTGGAATAAACACCCACCTCCCCGATACTCTCCCCACCCACTGCCTTTCTACCTCCCTGGTGGTGCTAATCCCAGCAACCAATAAGGTAGGAAGCAGCCCTAACTGGGTCCCTGCTCTTGCTCTTCTGTGGGGAGACGCCTCATGCAGTAACTTAGATAACAGGTATTGTGAATCGAAAAAGACTATTTATTTGCCCTGGCTGGTGTGGCTCAGTGGATTGAGTGTGGGCCTCTGAACCAAAGGATCGAGGTTTGATTCCCAGTCAGGACACATGCCTGGGTTGCAGGCCAATTCCCAGCAGGGGACACACGGGAGGCAACCATACATTGAGGTTTCTCACCCTTTCTCCTTCCCTTCCCCTCTGAAGATAAATAAATAAAATCTTAAAAGAAAAAAAGACTATTTATTAAAAGAGCAAATTCACACACAATAGGTAACATCACGACAATCATCCATATTATCATTTTACAGACTCAGTTCAAATCCTTCTTAACAAGATATAAATTGTTTGGTCTTTCTTGCACCATGCAAAGAAGCAGATCCACACAACTTTCCAAAAATTTATGATTTATTCTCAAATTAGGTAGCACAAACATATACTTTTAAACTAAAGCTTTAGCTTAACTCCAAAGGTAATCAGTTCTCTTGGAACTGATTATTCAGGTTGGATAAAGTCAAATTTTAGCTATTATTAATTAAATCATCCATTTATAAATAATGGTAATGGCATTTTTTGTTACCTCTTCTATATACTAGTGTAAACGCTCCATTGAAATTTGTAAATTTGTATTTTTTTAAGATTTTATTTATTTATCTTTAGAGGGGAAAGGAAGGAGAGAGGGGGAGAAACATCAATGTGTGGTTGCCTCTCGTGAGTTCCCTACTGGGAACTGGCCTGTAACCCAGGCATGTGCCCTGACAGGGAATCAAACCGCTATCTAGTTCGCAGGCCTGTGCTCAATCCACTGAGCTACACCAGCCAGGGCTTGTAAGTTTGTATTTTTAATATAGAAACTTCCTCAACTTCACATACAAACATAGAGATTGTCTACCAACACTCCACTCAAATATCAGTGATCAGAAGCTAACACATATGCAAATATGCAACCTAACAATCTCCCAAATGCAGCTACACAGCTGGGTACCTGTTTCGGGAGGTGGGGAAAGATCCACTTCTGTGAATGCACACGCCAGGTCATTTCCCAGTTATCTTTACATGCCATTTCTTAACAGTGGGGGACCAGTGGAGTAGAGATCATTTAAGTTTATTCTGTTTCTGTTTGCTCACATTAAAAAAATGGTGATATCACTGATTTTGTATCCTTCAATTCATTGAGTAAAGATCATTTAAGTTTATTCTGTTTCTGTTTCCTCACATTAAAAAATTGTGATATCACTGATTTTGTATCCTTTAATTCATTCTTCTGTTATTTACTGCATTTAAAAAAAATAGAAAAAGACATTCCTAGTCTGAACAATATCATATCTCCTGAGGTTGTTGAACTTTCTAACGGGTGAAAGACTATTTGAGATACAGATTCAGCTCAATAAAATGATCAACTCCAAAGCCTGGACCAGGCAGGCCCCACTCTTCTGGGGAGTGGAATGAGGAAGATCAGCCAAACAAGTTAACTACTTTCAGATTTATGAAACTATCTCCTGGAACTTTCCTGGTACCTTAGCAGCTAAACATTTTATGCTACATAGTTTTACACACATTGAGCTCCATGTTAGGAAATTGCTGTAGTTCTTTACGGTTTAACAAGTTTGGAAAGTTACATTACACATTTATATTCTTAAGAAATCCATTTCAATAAAAAGTTTATTTGGTTATTTCATGTTTCAGCAATTTACAAGAATTCTGCATAGTGATGAATATAAAAATGTTCCATGTCACATCTCCTCCGTGTATCAGTGACACAGAGCGGATGCTGTTTTAGGCTTAAGTCCAACCACCCCCTGGTAAGAACTCCATCATAAAAACCTCTTTCCAGGAGGGTATTTAGAAATATAACCAACATATCATCTCAGAATAACTGCAAGTATTAATATTTAAGATACGGAATCGAGGTCAACCGGCATGTTGTAGCACAGAATTCTGTCTAACCTTGGCCGGATTTAAGGGAAACCACTAAACCAATGTGATGATTGTGATAAGGTTTGACTTCTGACAACTATTTTTGGTACCTATGTGACAGATCAATTAGAAAACCAAAATTAAGTATAAGTTCAACATTTTCTAAAAAGTAGCTTTTTCCTTTTTATTGAATTTATTGGTGTGATACTGGCTAACCAAATTATACAGGTTTCAGGTGCACAATTCTACAGCACAGTATGTGCTCTCTATCGTGTGGTTCACAGCCCCAAGTCCAGTCTCCCTCCATCACCATTTATCCCCCCATTACACCCTCCCTCTCCCAGGCTGTTGTCTGTGTCCTTGAGTTTTTTCTCTTATTTTTTTTGCTCTATCCCTCCACACACCCCGCCCCCTCTCCCACCAGGGAGCTGTCAGCCTGGTCTTTATTTATGAGTCTGTCTCTATTTTGTTTGTTAGTTCATTTTGTTCATTAGATTCCATATATTAGTGAAATGCTATGTTACTTGTCTTTCTCTGACAGGCGTATTTCACTTGGCCTAATGTTCTCTCCATGCTGTCGTAAAAGGTAAGATTTCCTTCTAAAAAACTAAGCTTTGGAATTTAAGAGAAGCATATTGAAATCATCATGTTATCAAAATCACCTTGAGTCTCAATTTGCACATTAAAACGTGCTAAGACAATGAGTTCACATCATCACGC
This sequence comes from Sturnira hondurensis, assembly GCF_014824575.4. Classification (NCBI taxonomy): domain Eukaryota; kingdom Metazoa; phylum Chordata; class Mammalia; order Chiroptera; family Phyllostomidae; genus Sturnira; species Sturnira hondurensis. The sequence continues at coordinate 732,037 of NW_028076312.1, forward strand.
CTCGGTTGTACAATGCAGTCCCAACAGGAGCACGTATCTTTCATGTGATGCTTTATTATCTACCCTGAGTTCTGCAAAATTCAGTGGGAGAAATAAAAGGCATGCGCCATTCTCGACACTTTCAAGTACAGAGCTTAATCAACCCTCCTCTTATAAATAACTCACATCATTTTCCTGTGTTGCAGTGTTTAATATCTACAGCACAGATGCCTCCGGAAATTCCTCAAGGCGTCCCCCATACCACGTGGCTCTGCCTGCGGTCGCTCTTTGCATTAGGCGCGTGTTTATGATGTAATGAAGAGCACACACGTGGTTTATGATGTAATGAAGAGCACACATCCCTGCAAGGGTGACCAGGAGAGGCGGTGTGCAGCGTCTACAAACCCGTTCCCTTGTTTGTTTCAACACCCGCAGTTCCCCTCCTCCTCCCTTCACTTCACTGGTGTAGGAATAAGAACGCACAGGAATCTCCCGTTCTCTGAGCTTTGGTACCCTGTTTTATCTCTTCTCCATATACAGCTTCAATGGCCTGGACACTTCCACCTGACTTAGTAACTTCATTTATTTCATTTGAACTCTACTTGGTATTTTCCCATCCTCTTATTCCACAGATCGGCTGCTCCTCCTAGTCTCTCACCCACATCAACATTGCTGGTGCACTAAAGCAACGTTCGAACTGGGACAAAAGGACCACACGGCAGATAGTTGTGGGAACTACTTATTTCGCTCATTTTGGGCGAACTTAAGCACTGACAATTCTGAACACAATGTTGCAGATGTATGAATAAAAATCATTCTCATTCTAGAACATTTTTTGCCAAAAGGAAATTATTTTGTTGTAACATAAATACGTTATTAGTTTGACAAAAATAGAAAGGATTTCAGATGTCATGATCCTACACACACATACACACATACAAGCATGCTAAAACTTACAACGCGTTCTCCCCGCGTTTCCAGTACTAACCTGGCGCCACACAGTTACAACGGCATTATGGACCGCATTCCTTATGCTGTGCTTTGCATCCCCCATTGGTATTCCGGCACTGGCTCCATTAGTATTTTGTAATTACCAATTTGTACTTCTTAATCCTTCACCTCTTTCACCAATTTTTCATTTATTTCTCTCCTGAAATTAGTTTAATTCTATATACTACAGAAAAATATCAGCTTCAGAGACAACTGCTGTTTTCTCAACTGCCAGTTTCTGTACTCAACCCCTCTGCAGGGTAACTTTGTAGCAGTTTTCCCAGCTCTGAACGTAGGCCTTGCCCTGTGAATTCCATCGGCCAGGAGATGCTAGGAAATGCCGCACACTTCAGAGGCTCCAAGAGTGTTTTCTTAATTTAGGTTTTCCTTCACTTTTGCCCTCTGTTGTTGCCATGAGATGGGATGTACCTTCCCTACCCTGGCATCACCAGGGACGCGTGAACCAGTGCCAGCTTTGTCCTGAGTTTCACCACATACCAAAATGAGCTCACCCTCACAGTGAGAGTTCAGTTAAGACCACAGGAACCCCCACCCAGCCCAGCTTCAAACAGCGGGCTTGCCTAAGTAACTACCTCTGGTGTCTGAGCATTAAATACTCATTTTACGTAGCACTGAGGGTTTGTGGATTTTTATACATAATAAATATTTTTAAAAAGCTAACTGACACATACACATTACTATATAAGACTTTGTATCCTTTGAGATACTGCTTTTTCAGAATCAGGAAAATGTTCTGTTCACATTTTCCCCATTTACTGCTGTTGAAATAAAATGCTCTTGTTATGTATTACTTTGAAATTGTCATTAAATTTTATGCACCTATGTTTAGAATCTATTAGGTATCAAGAATCAAATAAAATATTAAGAATTTTAAAACATTTTCCCACATGCACTTGTTTTTAAGACAGTTTGCACAAGAGAAAGTGTTTATAAGCCACCATGTAACTCAGCATTTTGAGACACACTCACTGGACGTGAACAGAGGGACTGTCCATTTGGCTATGTACCATGTTATAAGTGCATTGTGGAAAAACATTTATTTCCAGATTCACTTTCCAATGCTACTTTATATTTTGGGGCTCCGTTGCTATGTAGATGAAATTATTTTATTATCCTGTGGTAACCTTTTCAAAAACATTTACTACTTATGACATTGCTTCCTTTAATTAGTAAAGATAATAAAAAACCTGCTATAGCTTTAAATGGTTAAAAATAATTTTTAAAAAACTATGTTTCTTAGAGCCTCAATTTTATCCATAATCATCTAGTATTTTTGACTATTTACTCTAATTTTAAGATTTTACTAATCAATAAAATAAGGATATTATAAGATATCTTTTCTGTGTTATTGAAATTGTAAGCAGAGGCATTTAATTTTTGTCTTCTGAAAACAGATAAATATTATTAATATTTTATAAAATAATATATTTTTAAAATTTATTTTCTTCAACTTAATAATATTTTACCTGTTCGAGATTTCAAAACATTATGCTGTAAGTCCTGACAGGCTTGTTAGAAAGATGACTAAAATCAGTATTTTTATTCCTTCTATCAAGTATAGTTCCTCTTTATCAATGATAACAATTTCCCTCTAATTTTGTTTTTTTCTCTTTGACTTCATCTTTTCCATCAGCTCTTTGAAGATTAATTAAACAGAGACAGGTCTCTTGCATTAGACATTCCTCTCACCCAGCTTTTTCCATCCATTCATTCAGGTTCATTTGGTCATGCTACTGAGTTGCGGGAAATGTCAAGAGAAGTAGCAAATCTCTGTGCAAAATGAGTGCTCCCTCTGTTCTGGTCCTCTGTTCTCTGACAGCAATTAGAAGGCAACCAGCTCCTTGACCTTTAGTTTGAGCTTCCTTAGCTCCAATATCACTGCCACACATACAGCCTGCTGTTCTGAACTACGAACACTCCACAACTTTAACGAATGGCTCTAAAACAATTAAGATTATTATTATTTTCACACATTATAATGATTATAATGATAAAAGACTATCACAAGGCCTTGTGTTTTTTTTGAGGGATTTCCTTTAAAGGCAGCAACCCTGGCCTCCCTCCACCCCATGGCTCACTCCTGAGATGCAGGAAGAAACTTATCTGCTCGGCTGTACTTCATCTTTGGAGTAAAGCCAGGGATTTGGGATGCTCAGCTACTTCTACCTCCTGTCTCTTCTCTGGTTCAGCCTGCCCGCAGTAAGTACACTTTCAGGTTTTCTGTGTTGTGCATTACAGTGATAGGCTCCAGTGTGACAGGCCAAAAAATATTCAGTGTACCTGTGGTCCACGATGTTAGAATGCGTGCAAGAGGGGACTAGTGGAAAGCCCACTGTGGCAACATATGGAAATACCCTGCTAATATAGCTGTTATCAGTAAAAGCTAATATTTTACCTCCACCTTTCCGAGTTCAACATTTATCTCCCAATGGATACTTGACTTGATCAAGGAAAAAGTGATTATTTATTAGCTCTCTAAATTCCAGATCTCGAGAAAGAGACAAACAGTAGTGTTTGGAAGACTAAAATAACATGGCTTACATAATGCTGGGGCATTCTGAATTTGATCCTAGCAGCTGTGGTTAGCTCCTAATATTCCTTGAACTTTCAGGTTTGCAGACCTGTGGATGGTCTAATATGGACCAAATGCACGGATTGGTAAGCCCAGATTGTGGGCTTCTAAGTGATGAGTTTCATGAATCAATTTCTCAAACAATATACAACATTAAACTCTAAAATCATATTTTTCCCAGAAATTGCTTATAAAAGTAAGATTTCTTTAGATATATAAGACACAATGCTTTTCCTTTCCTAATTTTCTTAAGACTTTAATATAATATCTCCTACTTTGAACAAATCACCTGGGTTACCAACCTATACTTTGTTTCCTCATTTATAGAAAATGGATGTCAGGAAATGAAATCTAATATAAATTAAATCATATAACAAGCACTTACGAGAGCACCTGTTACATATTAGGTGCTCAATTAAATATGGGTTATTATTTTGTCATTATTCCTACACTTATAAATTGATTTGAAAATTTTAACTCACAGAAAAAAATTATGTTTCTACTTTTAAAGTATTTAATTGGTTTTAAGCATCTCTTTGATTTCTTTAATATCCGAATCCTTCAAAACTACTAAACAGTGTTATTCTATATATACTGTTTAACAGGGCCTAGAAAAACCCAAGAGCTCAAGTAGTTATCTCCTGGTGTTCAGTCTCTTTACGTCATTGGAAATATAAACTCTAATGGAAAGAAGTGATTGATGGGCCCTTTCTTCACACTAAACTACCCGAGAACTATCTCTATAGATTTCCTAAGTTGGGTTATAGGCAAAGGCTACAAAAGATCCACAACAATCTATCAGCACTTTTCTTTCTGCATGTAACACAGAATAGCTGGTTTTCCTCTCCTTCTCCCAACAATAATACACCATCTGTCTCTGTCACAGCTCATCATGAGAATCACTGATTTGAGCAGGACAATGGTCGAAACTGGTGATGTTCTTCTATATAAACATTTCTAATCATACTAGAGTTGCTTAGGAACTGTTTTTTAGAAAATTAGTTTTGCCTTTCAACTTTTTCTGGAAACACAGAAAACGTATGTGTTAAAATCAGGGAAATGTCTACTTATTCAATGAAAATTCATATACAAAAGGAGATAACATAATACACTAACAACTCATTTTTTAATGCACTGAAGTTCCACAATATCTAGTTTTACATGTTAACAAAATAAACTTTTGGCAAGCAATGCAATACACCTAATATATTCACCTCCTATCTTTAAGAATTTACTTCTTAGCAAACTTACCCAAGTGACAAGATATATGAAATGGAATTGAATGCTTACATACAAATTGTATACATGATTTTGGGGGGGTAAAAAATATAGACATTTTGTTTCTTACTATTAAATGAATCATAAAAAAAGTGAAACAAAAGACCAATAAATACAAAAAGTTGTGAGACTCCTGCCAAGGAAATAAATCACTTTCAAATTATACAAGATATACATACAATAATAATAATATTATTAAGTTTGTGGTCTCGTGCCTGTATTAGTAAACCCAACAGATGCTTCTCCATGTGAAAGAATTACATTTCATAAGATTCTAAAACTTTATAAACTCAGAAAAAATACATTTATAGCCTTCAGAACATTATTCAAAATCTGGAATTATTAATTCATGTGTTATATGGAGTATTACGATGCTCTTGTTTCATTAGCCTTAACAAAAAGATCACATGATACAGACCTATTTTACAAGACTATAAACATGAATAAGAGTGCTTCATTACAAATTTAAAAATCACTAAAAATATCTCTTCCCATTTTTTCCATTAAAGTATTCTTTGTTCCTTTCATGATAAAAAAAAACATATCTTAAAGCATGTAGAGACTGAGAAAAGTGAATTTCTTATACCTTAGATTTTGGTTATATAAATATTCATGACACTAAGCAAAAGCCCCAAAACAGTAATGTACAAAATTTTTTATGGGGCTTGAAGGACTAATAACGCCTGCTTTATCTGACACAACGAACATAGCTAATTACAGTCCACAAGAAAGAGTATTTTCTGTGTGTAAAAAACTGGTCTTCAATGACCAAATAAGCTGCCTTATATTTCATTAACTTAAAAATGTAACTTTACTTTATACTCGAGAAGTAATGAAACCTTAAAAACACCTCAAGAATTAAGTCAAAGCTGCAGGCACGAGAAGAATAATGTTAAACCACACAAAGTATTATTACAATGAAATGCTTTTCAAATTTTAAGTCCATTTTCATTAAAGTGATTATTTTACTCATTTTATTTCAGAGATTTCTTCAGAAAAAAATGGCATTCATCTATCCAGAAGGCAAATAGAAAGCAATTGAGCAGACCAAAGACCTAGAATGGCCTTGTGCCCCGTCAGCATCCCCCCAGGAGCAGAGAACAAACAGTCCTGCCAACCTGAGCCCCCCTTCGCCTGCCCTCTTATCCTCTTATCCACAAGGGTCATACTCAAGCAAGTTTTTAAGTTGGGGTGGAACAAAGCAAAAAGTCTCTCTCTTTGTCTCTCTGTCTGTCTGTCTTCCTCTCTCTCATCTTTTTTAGGGCAATCAATAAAAAAAAAATCCAGGCCACTAATGAAAAACTCCTTCCTTCACTGAAGGAATCAATAGAAATGTTACATACCTAGGCAAATTAGTTGGCAGTAGATGAACTTCACCAGAGCCATAAAGTTTATTTGAGGCCTTAGTGAAGGGTATGCTTTCAGACTGAGAAACTTTTCAGGACCTACTATGTGCTTGGGCCTCAGCACGTCTTTATTTATCTGTAATGACTATTATTACAGTGTCTAGTCCTAGTTTCCAGGGTTTTTCTATGAAACTACACTATTCTCTGATCTACAGACATGCTCAGGAATACAGACAGTGTCCCTTTCATTCTTATTGTTTTGCTTCTGCTGTCACTAAGCCTTAAGACACACAATAGCATATCCCACTTCCCACTGACCAATCCTAGCTCCATCTGAGACTTAAATACCCTGTTCCAAAGATAGCCTCTTCCCAGAAGCCCTTCTTGCTTTCCTCTGGTTTCCCTCTCCATATTTGACCCTCCAGAGTGTTTATTGTAGACATACACAGAGTTTATCTTACTCCGCCTTAAACTGATTAGTTTACATTCCTAAATTAGTGAACACTGACCAAGCTTTCTAAAAATTGAGGTAATATTCCAAAGTCAAACAATCACTGTTTTATTTCTCATTTACCTTTTAAATGACTTCTTCCCCCAAAGAAAGACAATCCAAGAGTTTGTCACAGACTGGAAAAAAAAATTTCCATTTTGACTTAGGTAGCCCAGTACCTCTTAAACAAGCAGCCTCACTCTCAGGCCTCTTGTCCAGTATTTAGCTAAGTAAACTGGGTAATACCCTCTGGCTGCTTTTGTCTGAGTGGTCAAGGTAATTGCTTCAATTCTTTTCTTCACTGAGTAATAAATGCCTGCCTATTATGGTTGTTATTAAAGCTTAGTGATTAAAAATATAAATTCCTTCTCTCCTAAGTTTCCTATCAATATTTTAATCTGCATTTATAATTTCTAAGTGTTAAGATTATCCAAATTCAGAAAAACAAAAATAGGTGCTCTCTCATAAATGGCTTGTTTAGAAGCTCTCAGGAAACCCCAGAGACACTGCAAAGCTGGAAGACAGAAAGCTTGTGGAGCATGTGGATTTCTCTTTAGGGGTATAGCCAATGTAAATGTTTTTTTTCCCCCTACATTCTCTCTTTCTCTTCCTTTTCATTATAGGAAGGGCCTCCCCCTCCCTACTCCCCTCTTCTTTTTCTTTCTGTAGCTGTTAGCAAGAAGTCATAAATTTCATTTGAAAAAAAAGATGTTTTAAGTGGTAGCTCATGAGAAAGTGGGTCATTTTCTGCTACAGGATTGTACTGTAGTGTAATCAACCCCTGGAATCTGGCGATGGATGGATGATAATGGCTGGACGCACGCCACACGCTGCACACATCAACTTTACCGCTGAGCAACAATAATGTCGCATTCTAGGTTGTGAAATATGTTCTCTCTTAAGGAAACTTGCAATACATAACAAAAAAAGATCTCATTTCAGAATTGTTGGTTTTGGCTAGATACTACATGTGAGAGAACTCACGAAATGTTTTAGCATTTTACAACAGTAAGTGTTAAGGATCCTTTATTTTAGACCATTTTTATGCCTACGATCTTGGTAAGAAAATTCTATTAAGATAGTGGACATTTCCTTAGGAACTATGAGTGGGAAAAAGATCATGAAAAATGGTTTATCATATATATGGAAAGCAAAAGAATACATTAATAACCATTAAAATCCTACATGATAAGTAGTTTCTTTTTTGAAATGAAGAATAAGAGCAGAAGACTCACCTAATAGCAAGTCTGGTAACCATTCCCCAAGTCTTTTTACAGAAGCACGAGGCAGCTCAGTGTTTTAAATAGGATGGCAGTTGAAGAATCGTGTTACCTAGAGCGGATTTAACCAATCCATCTTACAGATATCACTTACTAAAATGTGTACTTTTCAGTTTCTGAGGACTGGCTCCCCTAATCGTTCACAATGCCATTTCTCTTTCTTTTTTCACTATTTATTCTAGAAAGCTAAAATACTTGCCTATACTATCTTGATAGTACCGGTAACCATGTGGCACAGTCCTGATGCTCACTGAGAAATAGGCTGACGTTGTTGGGAATGGCAATTTCCCTAAAGGCAGGAACAAGAACCAAGCTTTTTGCCTTTTGCCTTTTGCCTTTTGCCCTTTGCGTTTTTATTTTCCTACCTGTTATGGATATGATACCTGAAAATACAATAACACATGAAGGATAACAGGAGGAAAAGAAGAGAAAAAGGAATCAGACTGCATGACAATTTTGTTAAGAGTCCGCTAACCCTACACTGCATGCATGATGTAAAGAAGTTCCTGTTTTTAGAAGTTCCACACACTAACCAATGGCGCCCCTGGAGCTCCGAAATGCCTGTTTTTAAATGAATGGTAGTTATTGGGCCTTCTGTCAGCTGAACACATCCTAATGTTCCATTTGGCACCGAAAACTGCATGGCTATAGAGTCAAAACCTAAAACGTGGAACTGCCCTAGTGAATAAGACACAATTGAATGACCCAATAATTTTAAACTTTGGTAATATGTTGGTGAAACATTTGTACAAGCTGAAAAATATGCTATATGCAGACCACATACTTGTCAATAGAACGCATCCATGGATACATACTTGTGCCCTTGGTATATTTTTTAAAATTACTAACTTTCAAGTCCAGAATGGCTGGATACTCAACATCCATATTCCACCACTTTTACACAGACAGTTAACACTACCAGGTAAGGAGGATGGGAGATGCTACTTCCAGGCCACCACAGACTCTCAAACTGGCAGACTCCAGTTAAATGGACTTAGCCTTTGGGCCCCTGGTGTTCTTCCTTCTTCCAGGAGCTGTGGCTTCTTCGGCGCCCTTGGACAGAGCTCCTTTCGGAGGAGCAAAAACTGCTCGCAGCCAGTCCCTAATGGGGGCTCAGACTACAGACACTATTCAAGGGTTGGAGATATCGGTGTTACTTCCTACTGCAGTAGGAACAAACCGCCACAAACTCCATGGCTTAACAAACATTCTCATGGTTCTGGGAGTCAGAAATTTGTAATGGTTTCACTGGGCTAAAATTAAAGTGTCTCCAGGACTGGCTCCTTCTGGAGGGTGCAGGGGACGCTATTCCCTTGCCCTCTCCAGCTTTAGAGGCCGCTGCATTCCTTGGTTCGTGATCCCTTCCTCCAACTCCAGGGCCAGCAGCACAGCCCCTCCAAACTTGCCTCTGACTCTGAGGCTTTTCACCATCACATCCCCCAAGACCCTCCCGCCTCCCTCTTTCTCGCTTGGGCTCACTCAGATAATCCAGAATAATCTCCCCACCTCAAGACCCTTACTCACATCTGCAAAATCCCTTTTGTCATATGAAGTAACCTTCCCAATTCCAGTGATTAGCACATGGGCATCTTTTCTTTTTTCCCTAAGATTTTATTGATTTATAGAGAGACAGGGAGGAAGGGAGAAAGAGAGGGAGAAAAACACTGATGTGCAAGAGAAATATAGATTGGGTGCTACCCGCATGCCCCCAACCAGGGGCCTGTGCCCTGACTGGGAATCGAACTGATGACCTTTTTGGTTCGCAGGCTGGCACTCAGTCCACTGAACCACAGTAACGAGAGGAGCACAGGAACATCTTTGAAGGGACATTATTCTGTTTACCTCGATGTTCTTTTTTACATGCAGCACAAACAATGATGAGAATGCTGGTGACTTAAACGTTGCTGTGAAAATAACCCGATGTTCTTAGCTGCAAGTAGTGACATTATACGGGCACCGTAAGGAAAAGTACGATTTAAAATCTATCAAACATGCTAAGAGGTAGAAGTGACTTTTGCATGTTTAGAAGCGTCCCTTGAATAAAACAGATACAGTTTGGCATAGTGGGGACTCAGCTGTGATTTTCATTTAGGAACAGCACAGAAGTTGTCAGGTTATATCAATAAAATTTATTCTTACATGTATTAGAACATAACCAAAATAACTCTCTTTATTCTTGATCTGAGTCTTATACATTAAATATACTCAAATTTTCTCTAGTTTAGTTCCCTAGCACAATACAAAATTATTATCTACAACAGTGATCCTCTGGGTAGATAATAAAGAACGTTGTATGGGCACATAAATATATTTCATGGTTCATTCCCTTAATATGGTATTCACAAAGTAGGGAAGCCACTAAGAATCTATTTGTATCTTTTCTCATCTTATAGAAGATGAGAAAAGAAAGGAATTGGTGGTGGCGAGAAGAGGAAGAGGCATGAAAACGAGGAGCCTCTGATAAAGATGAAAGGATCCGGGAGATCCTGGGGCTGATTCACAGAAAATAAATATATTTTTAGGGGGAGTTAATATCAACTTCTTCATTTCACAGAGATGAAGCACCATTGAGAAAATAAAAATATTAATATTCAGACAAAGTCTTATAATAAAACCAGAGTTGCTGGAAGGCACAGAGAAATTTTAAAAAGAGCCATTGGATAGCTGTTTGCCATCATAAAGGACTAATAAAATGTAACTCTGAAACAACACAATACCTAATATAAATGCAAAATAATAACAGCAAGCTTTTACACTCTATTATAATTGTCAAGTTAGATAAAAATACATTAATTAAAAATTTAGTAATAATTTTCTAATTTAGCCAGACCAAGAATTTCCACTAACCCATACGTCTCATGTTTAGTTAAGACAATTTTGGAAAAATTAGTTTTCCCTTTGGCTAATACACCGCTCGGGTATGCTTCTAAAGAGAAGAAAACGAAAGGAGTGATCATAGTACCCGATGGCTTCACAGCAGTTTTTTATTCTCTCAGACATGGAAAAAGGAAAAACACGCTAAGTGTTTAGTTTGCATTTGCTCTTAGAGATAAAATGAGTGCTACTAATTCATCGTATCCACTTAAACTTTTAGATGCTGTTGGTCTCCGATAACTAACAGATAATGTTATCATTAGTAATTCCATTTGCACTGAACTCAGTCCCCACAGAAAAATCTATTTATCAAAATACACAAACAATTACTTTCAGAGCATGAAGTAAAAATGGCTATAGGTTCGATGTTGCTTTATTTAAACCACAGAATAAATGGGATCTTCCAGAATGAACACCCCCCCCATTTTCATTCTGCTTCAAATGAGAAACCCTAACCTTCTAATATTAAAATAAAGTGCAAATGGATGAATTCACCTGGTTGCAGTTACTATTCTGAAAACTCCAAATTGGACAGTGTTCTTCCAACTAGAATGTAAAAAAATTGACAGGCCAAATTAGTACATTTTATAATCTTCAGAGGTTAAAATTTTAGGGGCTAGAGCTCCCATTATAGTGCCTCATTATGCAACTACAAATCTAAAAAAAAAATTTTAAAATTCAGTGTGCAACAAAATCTTTGAAAAATAAGGATTTTCATACATAATAAGTATTTTTAAAAAGCTAACTGACACATACACATTACTATATATGACTTTGTATCCTTTGAGATATTGCTTTTTCAGAATCAGGAAAATGTTCTGTTCACATTTTCCCCATTTACTGCTGTTGAAATAAAATGCTCTTGTTATGTATTACTTTGAAATTGTCATTAAATTTTATGCTCCTATGTTTAGAATCTATTAGGTATCAAGAATCAAATAAAATATTAAGAATTTTAAAACATTTTTCCACATGCACTTGTTTTTAAGACAGTTTGCGCAAGAGAAAGTGTTTATAAGCCACCATGTAACTCAGCATTTTGAGACACACTCACTGGACGTGAACAGAGGGACTGTTCAATATAAAAGTTGGGATACCCAACTTGTAGACACCATAACATGTTAGCATAGATTCTAGAAAATATATTTGAGAGGTAAATTTTATAATAATCTTTAGAATGAAAAGCAATGGTTTAAATAGTTCATGGGGTTCTCTAAGATCTATCCTACTAAAAACAATTATGAGACAAGCTGGCAGTGAGGGGCTGTAATTTAACATTATTGGATTATAAAATAGAATTTTGTGTGAATTACTTGGATTTTTGTCTTTCATAGAGAAAAAAATATGAAATAGTATGAAAAAAATTTCATACTATAAATGCAAAAACAGACATGAACACTACCTGGCACTGGAATTGGACATTTCTGGGTTCCGACCCTAGCTCAACACTAGTACCTACAATTTATTTAATATGGCTAAGCTTTGTTTCTGTGTCTAGATAAAATTTCTTTGAGCTTGGTTTTCTCCAGCTCCCACTAAATTTGAGTCTATAGAATCAGAGAAATAGAAACTGCCCAAACATTCTAGTACAAATCTAACAACCACCTAGAACCAGAAAGTCTGGTTGGAATTGGGGGCGTCAAATGTCTTCTGCAACAGGAGAGAGTGGCCAGGAAGAGGACCCAGGGTGGAAAGGAGCAGGGGTGTACTGCAGTCTACCTAACCATCTGCCCCTGCATCGGACCAAAGAATATAAACAAACTGTAAAACCGACCTGTGCTCCTGTCTGAAAAGCAGTTTCTGAAGGCAAATAGAATATGATGCCTTCTTTATATAAATATGTCTTTTCTACATTAGTTCAGATTCTGTAACTAAGAAGTCTGAAATACTAGAAGGGGGAAAAAGTAAAATACCTGTGACAGGTTTATCACAGGATACACACACACACACACACACACACACATATATACACACACACATGTAAGGGCATTTATATTGGGAGATGAGAGAAAAGTCTATAATTTTTCTTGTCATCTATTGGTTTAAATTTCTCAGAAACAAGCCATGTGGGTGGAAGATCCCATATTGGCCCAGCAGCACATGAAATGACATCTGAAGGGAGCAGGTCCAAGAACTGTTTACACCTCCTTCCTGCCCCTGCCCTCCAACAGTAAGTGAGAGAATCAGGTTATACCAGTGCACATGGAGAAAGAGAATTTAGTTCATAGAGTTCACATGCTCTGTATGTTAGAAACTAATCTGGTGGATCTCTCACCTTTACAAAATAAAGGGAAGCATCAATTGCAATAAGAGCAATACTAGCCTAAGATCGCTCAGAAATACTACAACAGAAAGGAAACAGTATTTGAGGTGAGAAAGGACATCTCTCTGGGACAGAGAGGGGGGATATGTTATCGGAATTAAAGTAATATTTAGGATACAAGAACGTTAAAAGTGTGATTTCTAGGAAGAAGAATTAAAATGCTATGGAGAAAGAATATATCAGGATGGGGAAAAAAATAAAGCAGCCTAATAGTTTTTAAAGACTGTAATTCAGAGAGGCTTGGACAAAGAAAGGATCGTATAAAACTTATACAATCAACATTCATAGCAGAATTTAACTTTGTATCATACATGATGAAAAGCCAGGCTTGCACTTCAGAAGTCACACAGCCCAAGTTCAAGGACAGGGACTTGGGAACTTATTTCAACTCTTAATAGTTGTGCAGTATTGGGCAGATTAAAAAAGATGTTTAGTGTCTTTTTCCTCATCTATACAATGGGGGAATAATAACAATAACCTCAGTATAGAATTATTAGGAGGATTCAATAATTAATAGTTGTAAAGTTTTAGATCAATAAATGTTAGTGATCAGTAAAACCAGACTGGTGGGGTGGCCCATGGCACATGTGTGCACTCCCAGAGTGCAGCGCAAGGTTGAGAAAAAGGAGGCCTGGGGTTATCAGACTTCAAGGTTATTAGTCTGTAGAAGAAATGTATAGGTGAAGTAAAATAAAAATCAGAGACACAAATTAAGAAAATTTTTCCTGAACTGAAAACAAACAAGCAAATAAACAAATATAAAATATAGCAAAAATTATCACCACAACGAAGACAACTACAAACACTAAATGGACAGCAAGCTGGCTAAAGGGAGGTATCTAATTCATTAGAAATGTGTAACACAGGGATTCTCTGAAAATGAGTTTCAAACAAGACCACGCTAACTAAACCAACAAGCTAAAAAAAAAAAAAAAAACTTTGGCAGGGGAAAATATCAGTTGTAATCAAAGTCAAGAAGCTATGCTTCCCTTTTCAACAACAAATTTGAATAAAATGAAGTATCAACCAAAGAATTTTGAGAGGAAAGAATTATACATTAGACCTTTATTCTGCCAAATATCATTCACAAGTAAAGGTCAGAAAAAAGACAGGCTAAACTACTCAACATCTCAGAAAACTCAGCATTCATAATAAATGTCTTGAAAAGATATACTGAAAAAATATTTGGCAGTCTCAACAAAATGTAAATCAAAATTAAGAATGCAGATTTGGGGAATTTCAAGGCAGTCAGCCTTGGTAAAAATAAAACAGATTACAGTTGCGTACTGAATAAAATTAAATATATGATAAAGCCAAATAATTGCTGTAAATGTGAACTTGCAGTGAAACAGAATAATTAAATTACAACGTTTGAAAATGAAGATGCATATTTTACAATAAATAAGAATTTTACCGATAAAAAAGCAATTTACTAATAATAAAGTACAATATCTTTTCTAATGAAAGGTTAAATGCATAAACGATTTTATTTTTATTTGAAGAAAGAATGGGTTAAATAATGTTTTACAGCTTTCAGGGTAACTCCCAGTAGAATGAGAAAGAAGCTGTAAGCTTCCCAATTTACTGGAGAACAAAACAGGCAAGAAGACACTTCAAAAAGCAGAAGATAGAAACTAAAGTCAACACTTTGTCTGACTGTATAAAAAGGGAGACCAATATGACCGAAGAATGAACTTAAGGGATTTCAACAGCTTATTCAGAAATAAGACTTTACGGGCTGGGCTAAAGAAAGCAGTCACACAACAAAATTTACGCATTTTCTGTTTATAAGCAACTCGATAGAGAGATGTTAAGGAAACAAGGACAGGTAAATACTTACCAGAATTCAGAAACAAATTCATACATGTGTTTATTGCTCTATGCCCAGATTCTTGCACGGCAGACAAACTCAGGACATAGTTAATAATTATTGACGTATGAAATATAAACAAAACATTATACATATGAAAAGTGAACAAAATTAAGTTGATAGCACTAATTTTACATAATTAGCAATTATATTAAGAAAGCGGATTGGTAACATAGGTCACTTAATATTGATACAGGATACAATCCATAATGATGATATAAAGACAAAAATATAGAGAGATCTGACAGGACGTCATCTATATATATGTCAGCTATTTAGGGGACTTTATTATAGCTCTCTCATTCATTAACAGATTAGACAGAAAAGAGATACATAAAATAATCTAAATAATATAATATCCTAAGAAAGTTTTTCATACTGTATCCTCTTTTAAAAAATGACTTTGGACACTAAACTGATGATCTTTCAAACATACATTCTTATGAAAGCTGCTAAAAAGTCCCCCAGGTGCTAATTGATATGTCTGGTCTATCACCAAAGGAATTTGTAAACTTTGTTGAAATAAAAATATTTCCTTAAAAAAATGTGTTACCAAAAACAACAAAGAATAAATAAAAACCTAATTAGGTCAGTTTTCATTTTCAAAATTAGTTCAAAAAATGGCTTACTCATTCATTCCTTTATTTGTTCATATCAGAAATATTAATTGAATAGTAATCTCAGTTACCCCTGTGCCAGTAACTGAGAATACAAAGGTACACAGGGAATAGTCTCCATTTACCTTCTGAGAAGGAAAATAGACAATAAACAAATAGATATACAATAAAATTTTGGCTAGTAAGTAGTTCCACATTATAGTTTTAAGTCCAGGCAGCTTATCAGGGAAATTTTTCTAACTTCCAAACAAACATCTTTTCATGATATGCACTGAATAGACTTCCTCAGAAAAACAGAAAGAAATGTAAAACTACCTTATGGAGAGTTCAGATACTGTTCCACTATAGGGTCTGCTTTACTAAAGACCATGAGAGTGGAAAACAATGTTATTTCATGTCTCTGAACATCTTGGAACTCAATTTTATTAACAAATTTACCACATTCACTACAACATAACTTTACTAGAACATAAAACACAACCAGTATTTTTAAAAACATAAATTCACAGAAGGATGAATATATATACCCTCTTACTCATTCATTCATACATGCTCATTTATGCATGTAGGCAGTTGTATAAAGAAGAGAAGAACAAGGTCCTCAAAAAAAGGAGCCTAAAGGGATGCTTTCTGGTCCTTGGCACCAGCGAGGTGCTAGATACCCCACTGTTGTTTCTCATTTCTGAAAATCTCATGGGAGTCAGCCTACACAAAATTTCCAAAATTGAAAAATTTTGACTCAAGGGAATATTTAAAAAATCAGGTTATTTGGGTATAATTTACCTGTGATAAAATTCATACTTTACCTATGTACAGTTTAATGAGTTTTGACAAATTCACACCATCCACTATAACTGCAATTTTTAAGATGAATCAGAACTTCTCAAAATAAATTTTGTCATGAAATGCAGTCAATTTTTACAACGTTTGATTTTTTTTTTTGCTTACCAAATTTGAAATTATGATTTGAAGGTAGTTTTTCAAACTTTTAAAAATCCTAATCTTGTCCTTAAATAAGTCTCATGACCATTGTGCATTTTGAAATTCACAAAAATTTACAGCATAAGAAATAATGTATCAAGACAAAGAGAAAAAACATGTTTTCCTTTTAAACACTCATCCCAGTTTCCTAAGATTATGTGGCATTTGCCTCGTTATATAATTTAAGGGCAACACAATAAACAGCTGCTGTGTGAATGAATGAGTGAGTGAGTGAATGAATGAATGAATGAATGGACAAACCAAAAGTTCTCTACTATGTTAAGCAGCATTAAATATTACAGATGTCTGAGACATAAAATGTCTTAATACGTTCTGAGATAAAAACGCAAGTCTCTTCTTCCCAGAAATAATTCTCTGCACTGCCCAGCATCCCTTCCCTGAAAAAACAAAAAAATAAACAAACAAACAAACAAAAAACACCCTTCTGCT
The DNA here is from genome assembly GCF_014824575.4 of Sturnira hondurensis. Lineage (NCBI taxonomy): Eukaryota > Metazoa > Chordata > Mammalia > Chiroptera > Phyllostomidae > Sturnira > Sturnira hondurensis. The sequence continues at coordinate 749,108 of NW_028076312.1, forward strand.
ACCAGGTAATTATTCAATAGCTGAAAGAATCACTTTTCTTTCATACTCGATTCTTTTTTAAGATCCTCTGGTCATCACACCCTAGTCGACTGCCTGTCCTCATTTTGATCCATCACCTAAAGCTGGTCTCTGCCCCCAGCTGCAGACTCAGTTCTGTGTCAGGTCAGACACAAGTAGAGCCCCTGGCCAAGCCCTGGTTTCATTGGAACAGACAATTCCATGTAACACTGACCTGACACCTTTGCAGTTCTACACAAGTGGCATCCTCTCAAGTTATGCACCCTTTTCTAGTTGCTTGGTTCCTCCCCTCTTCCTTATGCCTGACCTTGACAAAGTGCCAAGGACCCTAGTTCCTCGTACTCTGTTACCCCAAATCTCCTCATCTCTGTCCCCATCCCCCCTTCACTGTGCTGCTGACTCTTGCTGTTATGCGCACTTCATAGCTCTTGTTGACCTTCCCCTAACCCTGCAAACATGATCATGTACGCTAGATTTCCATACCCTCTGCTTGCCTGAAATTCCCCCAGTAGCCTGCAGGCGAGTCAACCCATGATGTCCGGCCACCTTACAGTTTCTGAGATTGGCCCCTCACTGCTTGATTTTCTCCATGGCCAAAGCTATGGCTCAGTACTCATGCTAACAGTTGCAGCTGATTTTATGTTAGGATAGTATAGAAAATGTAAAAATGATCAGTGTAAAACCATCTCCACTCTCAACTACCCACCCGCTTAAATGCCATAGCAGGGGAGGACGCCTTGCTTCCTCAGCAGACCGTTGGGACATCTGCCCCTTGTTCTTCTTCCGGCTGTTCTCTTTCCCACTTTCCTTCTCATCCCCTTGCCCGCCGGCAGAGAAGGGTGCAGGGGCAGAGAAGAAGGATGGGAGAGAAAGGGGAAGAGCCATGTAGGAAGAGAAAATTTCCCAGCTTGTTGTCCAACAGACTCTGGCCCTGCTCCTCACTGTCCTGAGGAGAGCACACGTGCACACACATGCTCACACATGCTCACGCACGCTCACACAAATGGTATTGAAGGGTTTATCAGAGGGAGTATAAACTGGAAGGAAAGAACAATGGAAGCAAACCCTTGTCTTGACATGGTTTCTGTCAAAACTAATGGTTACTATGGTATGTTTATTAAGGAGCCTACTTATAGTTCTTTTAGAAAATGTGTGCCTTAATAATAGTCATTAATAAATAAAAGATATTTTTGCATTTCTAAGAGGTACACTGAGTGACAAGCTTTAACATTTACTGTATTAAAACAGGAAATAAGTCTTTGTTTAAAAACAAGCAGAACTGTAAAAATTGAATATTAATGCATGTTTTCTTTATTCTTAAAACTGTATATATTAACAGTTGCTTATCTTCCACATCGAATAAAATAAATATGAAAACAGGATTTCCAGCATGGCCTAGCTTCATCCCCAGTTCTCCCTTGTTGTCCACATTAAACACTACCCAGGCCCACAATGAGAATCAAACAATCCCTCCCCAACCTCACACTGGTCTCTGCTTCACCAGGGCCCTGGTCATGGCTTCAGATCAAAATTTCCCATTTGCAAAACGAACCTCTGTCTGCAACTTTGAAATATTGTCACCACCTTGGACCCTTAGCCAGTTCTGCAACCCAAACATCTAAAATTAATACCAGAATATTACACGCAGCAATGTTTTCATGGACATGTCCCTAGAGCAAGGGGCATAAAGGAAAGAATCAAAAAATGGGGCTTCATCAAATTAAAAAGCTTCGGCATGGCTAAAGAAAACATCAGCAAAATGAAAAGGGAACCAACTGTATGGAAAATCACATTTGTCAATGATACCTCGGACAAGGGTTTGATCTCCAAAATATATAAAGAACTCACATGACTTCACTCCAGAAAGACAAACAATCCAACTAAAAAATGGACAAAGTATGTGAACAGACACTTCTCTAAGGAGGACATACAGAGGGCCCAGAGACATATGAAAGGATGTTCACCATCACACGCCCTCAGAGACATGCAAATTAAAACCACAATGAGATACCACTTCACATCAGTCAGAATGGCCATCATAAACAAATCAATGAACAACAAGTGCTGATGAGGTTGTGGAGAAAAGGGAACCCTAGGGCACTGTTGGTGGGAATGCAGACTGCTGCAGCCACTGTGGAAAACAGTATGGGATTTCCTCAAAAAACTATAAATGGAAGTGCCTTTTGATCCAATGATCCCACTGTTGTGACTATACCCTAAAAACACTGAATCACCAATTCAAAAGAACTTATGCACCCCAATGTTCATAGCAGCATTATTTACAATAGTCAAGTGCTGGAAGCAACCTAAGTGCCCATCAGTAAATGTGTGGATCAATAAACTGTGGTACATTTACACAATGGAATACTACACAGAAGAAAGAAAGGAGCTCCTACCCTTCAAGACAGTAGGGATGGAACTGGAGAGCATTATGCCAAGTGAAATAAGCCAGGCAGTGAAAGACAAACACTATATGATCTCACCTATAAGTGGAACCTAATCAACAAAACAAACAAGCAAGAAAAATAGAACCAAAGACTTGGAAATAAAGAACAAACTGACAGTAACCAGAGGGTGAGGAGGGCGATAACAGGGGAAGGAGAGGGAAGGGCCATCAAGGATCATGTATAAAGGACCCATGGACAAAGCCAAAGCGGGGGAGGATTGAGGGTGGGAGGTTGAGGTGAGTGGGGTGGGGGAAAGTGGTGGTGGGAAAATGGAGACAACGGTACTTGAACAAAAATAAAATAATTAAAATAAATAAATAAAATAAACATAAATAAATAAATAGTTAGTTATGCCCCTATCCCAGCAATCCTTAACCACCAAACTAAGCAAAGTTGTACTTTTTCTTTGTCATTTAGAATTTCACAACTGAATTTCCAATAAATTCTTTGAATTTGCCAAAAATTGGAAGGTGTCACATTCTTTCTTTCCTAAGAATCTCATCGTAATACTAAAAGGCTTCAGAATTCACGTAAATAAGCTATTGAATACTCCTGAGCTCAAAAACTTTGGATCTTCTTGACTCTAATGCTATTCTCAGTGCACATTGGCAACAAAATCCTCGTGTTACATTCTAGCTCTCACTTTATTTTTTTTATTTTTTTTTTGAGTGAATCTTTACTTATTTTTTTAAATATAATTTTTATTTAATTCTTGTTCAAGTACAGGTTTCTGTCTTATATTCCCAACCTTGCCCGCCCCCCACCCCATGCTCCCCGCCTCCCTCCCCCTTTCCACCCCCACCCTTAGTTATGGTCCATGTGTCTTTTATACTTGTTCATGTGAGTCCATTCCCTTTTCCCCTATGATTCTCTCCCCTCTCCCCTCTGGGCCCTGACAGCCTGTTCCATATTTGAATGTCATTGGTCGTATTTTGCTTGCTTGTTTGGTTTGTTTAGATTCCTGTTAACAGTGAGATCATATGATATTTGTCTTTCACCGCCTGGCTTATTTTGCTCAGCATAATGCTTTCCAGTTCCATCCATGATGTTGCAAAGGGTAGTAGTTCCTTCTTCCTTTCTGCAGCATAGAATTCCATTGTGTAAATGTACCATAGTTTTTTGATTCAGTCATTTACCGATGGGCATCTAGGTTGCTTCCAACTCTTGGCTATCGTAAATTGTGCTGCTATGAACATCGGGGTGCATAGGTTCTTTTGGATTGGTCATAGAGCCAATGAACCAATAGGACCAATGCCTTCCTCCTGAGGCCAGGCTGGACTAGAGAATTTCTTAGGCCCCTAAATCCCTGTTTCCCAAGACATCTGGCTTTCCCAGAGAATCCCTCATAATTGGCTGGCACCCAAACCAGATTACGTGATGCCCCAAACCGTGTGTGCTCCTGCCTACAAGGCCATTTCTCATGCTTGCTATATTAATAGCAAGACACAGAGAATTGAGCAGTTGTCCCACTAAATGAAACTACTGCATGTCAGACAGATGTTCCATTACTGCTGTGCCTCTCTGTGGGGTGATATGAGAGTTGGGGCACTTTCACATCTCAGTCCTGCTAATTCCAGCCATGTAAGACCTTGCTTTCTCCAATGAAGATTCTACCATTAACTGCTGGTGATGTGAAATGTTTTGCTGATTTCTTGCATAAATTGAAAGAGCTCTGATGGGATCCATCTGGCATGACAAGAGCCAACTCTTTTTGAATTACACTTTTGACCTCAGCTAGGACTCACACTGTTAGTCACTTTTCTTGACCTGCTTCTTTAACTTCTCCTACTCTTCATTCTCCTTTGTTCAAGCCTATGTATATATACATAAGATTCCCTAAAAACATAAAACCAAAGGCAAAACAGCACTACTTGGACCCTGTCATCTCCTCTAGTACTTTTAAGCTCTCTTCTTTGCCCTGTTTGGGTACTTCAAAAAAATCTCTTGCCCTGGCTGGTGTAGCTCAATGGATTGAGCGTGGGCCTGCAAACCACAGGATCGCGGTTCAATTCCCAGTCAGGGCACATGCCTGGGTTGCAGGCCAGTTCCCAGCAGTTCTCATGAGAGGCAATCCCACATTGACATTTCTCTCCTTCTCTCCTTCCCTTCCCCTTTAAAGATAAATAAATAAAATTTTTAAAAAATCTCTCAGTCACTCTGGTTTCTCATTATGCTACCCTCCTTCCATTTGCCTATCTTGTTTCCTGCTACAATTCAAGGGCTCAGGACAATGCTTAGCACATAGTGGGGGTTCATTTTAGCATTATTCTTATTTCATAAGGACAACCTCATTCATGCCTGGCCTCAGTCATGGCCCGTTCAGCAAATTAATTCATGACTTTACAACTGCACATTCCAGTGCCTAATATATCATTCTTTTCATGCTTCTTGATTCAAATGCAAAGTGAATCTATGTCATAGCTTGTTTTCATTTGGACAGAATATTTAGCACCAAGGTATGTCATAGGCCAGTAGCTAGCCTTGTGGGAGACTGGCTCTTAGGCAGTTTCCCACTCCAAGCCAGGTAAAAACAGTAAATACAAAATATACATCATAGGCATATTCAGGTTCGCAGATCTTTCAATATCAAACAAACTATATAAACCAAGAATCTTATCTCAAACAAATTCACGAATGTATAAAACAATACAAACTGACTCAAGTTTATATTCAGTTTATATTTAGATGTCTATTCTGTAAATTAAATTATACTGTATTGTATACCTATTACTACCCTGTGTTGTACAGTGAGACTTTCTTATGTTAAGAATGTAGGTTATGTGGTTTTACTTTGGCGTGTTTTTGACATTTTTACCACCAGAAGGTGGAACATCATACAGGAAAACCAGCCTAGCCCATTCATAAAGCCAGTGTCACCAAAAAAGGGAATAGACTAGGATAAAAGAAGTTTAGTTCAAGAAGGCAGTTAGATATAGGAGTTGGAGAAACGAGTCTGAAGCCTAATGAACAGAAATGGGCTGGGATGGGCATCTGGGGGGACTTCTTCCCATGGATAACATTTGAAGTAAGAGACTAAATGACCTCACCTGGGAAAATGTTGTCAAGGGAGAAAACAAATGGTCCTATGACCTCTGACATCACAGGCAGGTTAGAAGACAAGAACCCCACCCCCAAATAGACTAAAGGGGAACACAAAGGGGAACGTGGAGGAGTGTGGTATCAGAGATGTCAAGGAAAGCTCATGTTTCAAGAAGGAAAGCAGCTTTCTCAGCTGCTACTCAGAGATTATCATCAAAATAGTCTGTTGGGTTGGCAAAGAGGGTGTCCATACAAATGCTTACTAGACAACCTTACCAAATGTGAATACTCTCTCAGACCAAAGTGAGTCATAGAGGGTTGAAGAATCAATGGGAGGTGGGCGTGGCTGGGGGGGCAGAAAGTGGTGGTGGGAAAATGGAGACAACTGTATTCGAACATCAATAAAAAAGGTAAAAAGAGAAAGAAACTGAATCAAAAAAATAAATAAAGTTATACAGGCAAAAAGAAAAGAGTCAATAGGATACCAGAAAGTGAAATTTTTGAAGGACTAAACAAAAACATTAATTTATAGGAAAAACTGCTAATGAATCTTTGTTCTTTAAAACATTGCTTGGTTTAGCATTAGCATTTACTATTTAGTTAAGAAACATATGTATTCCTTTGGAATGACTTTTAAAATGCCTACGATTTATCTGGATGAATTTCTATTATTTTTTAACTTTTCAAAGCCAGCCAGACTATTTTATATAAATGTGTATGTGATCATTCATATTCTATTTGTAATACTTCCAATGGTATTTAAAAGTATCTTTCTTAACTTAATAACTATATCATACATTTATTTTTTGGTTTGTATTTCATCCCTTATTGATGTTGTATTCACTGACCAATTTTAGGATGATATGGAAATTATTAATCTCTAAATAAATAATTGAAATATTTACCTCATGCATTAAAACATGTCAGTGGGAATGAATTCCTTGTGAGACTTTTTTTAAATAAAGAAAAATATTATTCTAAGGCAATACTTCAAAAATTATAGTGACTTTAAGTCAAAAATTTCATTACAGTTAATATTTCCCATCTTTACCATGACTGAACTTGTTATAAGAGCTATCAAAAATATTCAAATAGTCTGTCCTGATTAAATCTAATTTGGTAAAAACAAAAAAAGTGTTAAAGCACTTTCACCGTAAACCCTCTTTAAGTAATGCCTGCTTCTGCCATCTGGTGGCAAAAGCAAAAAGTATATTCATGACTGGGAGCAAGGCTATTTCACAGGCCTCACTGAGCAATCATAAATTGATCTCCCAGAGTTCAGGTATCATCCTTTACCTGAAAAAACTACGAAATTTGCAACTTTGCTTTGTGTTTGTTTGTTGACAGGAAAACGCTCTCCATGGTTATTGAGAACACTGTTAGCTGCAGGCTGAGCCCATTAATAATGTCTCGCGCTAACAAAGGGACCATCAGTTTTATACTAACAATCAAGTTAGATATAAAACCTGATAATAATTCTCCATTTATTTTGCATACACAGCAATTTATAGCCTGTCTAAAATTTTTTTATTAATGAGCAATACATCTCAAGAAAGCTTTTAAAGGGATTCATGTTTTATTACATAACTGGGCATTTTTAACTTGCCACACTACCTAGAACCTGGCTTCTAACATCTTAGGCATTACAACCATTGTATTATAAGCATATTTTTAAAATTAAAAAATAGAAACTAGAAGCAAGTTTACTTGCATTGTAGGTATTTTAACTTTAGTTTTATATTTGCATTCTTCTATTATTTAATAAATGTGAAGTGTTACATGTAATTCTACATCATATAATCAGACTTAAAGAGTAGGAAGAACTCTCAGACACTGCCAGGTTCATCTATCCACCCGAAAATGTTTTCTACCATATCATTAGCATGTAGTTATTCAGCTCTGCTTATACACTTTCAACAATGGGAAAACTCCAATGCAGTTGTGACAGCACCCATCCCCAGAGAATTCTATATACCTCAAATGTGTTTCCTTGTATAGTAACCCCATTGGCCTTGGTTAGCTCTCTGGAATCCTGCAGAAGAAATTCACCCTCTGCAATATTTGAAGACAGTTAATATGCTTCCACTATCCCCCTTTGATCTACTTTGGGATAAACATATCTAGTTATTTCAGCTATTCCTCACATAACATCAATTTCTCTACTAGCCTGGAAAGAAATTCTCCTTTTTTCCTCTCTTTTTTTCATCCAACTTGAAAATATAGGCAATCAAAATGAATGCAAATTGACAAAACTCAGATGAATTTTATGGTATGTGAGTTGTGTTTTAATTATAAGCATTAATAAAAATTCCAGCTAAAAGGTAGAAATTGTAACCACAAGGAAGCTGATACAGCTGTGTTATTAGACAAAGTAGACTTTAATATAAAAAGCACTGCTAACAATAGAGATGATCACCACAGATTGAAAAGGGGCTCAATTGACCCAGAAGATACAACAGTTCTAACATGCATTCCAGTGACGTAGCTTCACAAATTGACACGTAGCTACAAGGAGAAATCAATAATTCACAACAAAAAAGCAAGGTATTTAGTATCTCTTAGGGGTGGATGCAGCAGGCAGACAAAGTCAGGTGGATGTGGAAGGTCTGAATGAGAGCATTTGCGAGTTTGAGCTAACGGACAGAGAAAACAATACACACAGTCTCCAGCACACACGGAACAGTGGTGCAAAGTGGCCACTTACTATGTGGTCAAAGAGTCAGCATTCTATATAAAGTGTATTATCCAGCCACAGCACAACTTACTTTAAATGTTGACGAGTTCATTGTTAAATTTCATATTTAGAACTTTAAAAAACACTTTTAAATTGCCTATGAGTAAAAAAATAATTCCTAATTGATATAAGATCATGTTTAGGACTAAAAGGTAATGAAACCACTGTGCATTGAAATTTGTGGGACACAACTACGGCAGTGAAAAAAATGCCCAGGATGGCTGTCTCCTCTCTGGGTGACGCCAGATAGCCAAACCAAACCGTGGGTGTTTGTTTACCCTCAAGTCTACTCATGCTCCTCCCCTTTCACATAAGGCAACCTGGATTAGAGGGAGGAGCAGCGGGCCAGGAAACAGAATTCTGAGCTTCAGTCTCAATTGCATCACTTATTATCCCTAAGGCCATGAATGTGTCTGATGATCTCATTGCACTTTAGTCTCCTCGATGGTAAAACTGTTATTGTAATATTTAATGAAGTATGGGCCATTAGCTACAATGCAGCCAGTGAACACTTCCAATAAGCACTTGCCATTGCGATATTCCCTTGCTTTAAATCTTTCAACGGCCTACCACTGCTCTGAGAATGAAGACAAGGCTTGTCCGAAGAGACCCTGCATGAACTGTCCTCCAGCATCACATATGGTCTTTTCATGAGTCACTCTCTCTTTCAGACACATCAGTCTTCACATCTCTTATTCTCACCAGGCCAAAGAGACTTTCACCTTTGTGCTCTGTGTTTCGGGGATGCTCTTCACTCTCCAGCTCCCTTAATTGCCCCTTCTGCCCCCTAATCAGAGATAAAGCATCTTGTCCTGACGTCCCCCAGGAAATTCACCTCTCACATGGTTTTGCAGCACTTTGTTCTTCCCTCCACTCTTCTCAATTTCAGTTTTACTTGTGTGTATGTAATTATTTGATTATTTCTAAGTCATACAATAGCTTTTAAATTGTATGAGGGCAAAGACCACACCTGTTTCTGTACTCGATTTTCCCTTAGTTCTTAGCTCTCTACTTGCTCTACAACAGGTAATTGATAAATACTTATATAGAGTAAATTGGAGTTCAGGACCGCCAAAGCAACCACAGACTGAGAGGCGGAGATTCTGGAAAGAAGAAAGGCAAAGGGATGAGAGCTCGGTATTTGGCAGTGGTTTTCCTCTTATGGAATTTTCTGATTCTAAGATGCCAAGGGTTAGAAGTTCCAGAGAGCCACTGAAAAACAGACAGAATTTTCAGTAAGTCCTGTGGTGCCGGGAGAAAGAATGGGAGACGGCAACCTACTAAGCACCGAGGCTATCAGCTGGAACCTCTGGAATTAGGGTTTTTCCCGTCTCTCTGGAGGTTTTGCCTCTTGAAGCTCTTTGCCATCTCTTGGATGAGATGAAACAGTGAAAAGTCTAGCTTGTAATACAGTTTAAAGGTAAAATCTGCCTCTCTGCTCCTCTCTCACCTCTGCACCTCCCCCCTCAGTACACAAGACCATCAAGTCTTTTTCATAAGGCCTTTGCTGCACTTGTCCATTTCTTACTATCTCATCACAGTGTAGTGGGATCATTTTAAACAACTGACTCTGGGGAGAGGAAGGAGCTACACTGCCTGGGCTTTGTCATTCTTTTCCAATCTATCCTCTTGCCATATTCTAGACCTTATTTCTCTGAAGTTATTACTATAGGTAAGTATTAATTGTGATCTATTTTCTTACTTGTAGGGTATCTGCTGCTCTGTAATTATCTGGCTTTCTCTAATTTTCTATTACTTATTTCTACTAACACAGATATTGCACAGATATAACTACTTTATAGATATATATTGAATACAGAAAGATATTCCTATGTATTAGTACACTGGAGTATAATCCATTTGATACAAAAGACTACTGATACTTTTAAAATAGCTGCTCAGAACTCTTTCATCTTCTTGTACAATAATTTCAGTCTCAGTTTCCATTGTACTAGTTTTTAAAAAGTTACAATTCTAAAAAAAAACACTCTGAATAGTAGAGATAAAATGGAAATAGCTATGATTTGAGGACTTCTTTCTATTTAGTTCATTTTTTTCTGGAAATGATAAATGATAAAAGAAAGTGTTAGGTAAAAAAGAAGGAAAAGAGAGAGAAAGAGAGAGAGACTGAATAACTCACCAAATGAAAAGCATACAAATTAAACTCTGAATAATCACAGGCAGTTTACATATTTATTCCTCTTAATACCTTTGCTATTTTTGTAAATCACTAGTATTCTTAAAATTCTTTCTCTTTGAGAATCAGATATCAGATGTTGGTTCCTTTACCTAATATTAAAAGTATTCACTACTGTCTTTGTCTCCAAAGTCAAGGTAGGTTTTGTTTTAACTTTTCTCAAGATAAACTGTTACTTTTCACACTATGCTTGGAAAAAATACAATATTTGGCTATCTCAGAAAACTACTGAATTATACAATAAAATTATGATACTAACTTGAAGTCCAAGCTCACATACTTAAGAAGACATGAATCATTTAGGAGCATTTTTAGTAGAACTTTTGGTTTCTTAGAAATTCTGTAACTCAGATGAGGGCTGGTCATCGGCAAATGGTTATGAAGGCTGGTGAGTCTCTAATGCCTCTGAACCATCCCTTGTGTGGTCTCTTACTCTTCTGATCTGGGTCTACTCGTCACCGAGGAACCGATCAGAGGCATGTCCAGGTCTGAATCATTCCACCTTCATCACGCCTCATCAACAAGTCCATTTCCTCAAAACCATTGCAAGATAAATGCAAGTGTGTAAGAAAAGGAGTGGGGAGATATTGCGAGCTTTCCCTTACATCATAAGAACGATGCAGACCAAAATATACGGCCTCCCTCTTCTCACATTCTTTTCAATCATTATTTGTGTGTTGATAACTTGAAAAGATTAGAGGTAATTTATTACACATGACACAATGTCTAAGTAAATACCTATATTTTACATGAAATGTACAGCAATGTGACTTGTAATTTATAAAATATTTCATTCTGATAGATGAAGTAGAGTAAGTAAATGAATGAATGGGACAAATCAAATCTTCCAAATCAGCTAATTACTATTCACATTAAATATCTGGTTCCTGCAATACTCTCAGCCCCTCAATTATTCCCAAGATTAGCATACTTTCATCTCCTCCCAAATTTCTTCCTAAATTCAGAGACTGTGACCCTAAAAAAATGAGTCTCAGATTGGCAATTCAGCATTCTCAAGGTTCCATTCCAGACTCTCTGTGCCCACTGCCTCACGCTACCTCTCAATGCCCATTTTCTCCCGGTATCTCACACATGGCCTCATTTCCTATACTCTCTTGGGATCTAGCCTTAGTTTTTCTGTCTTACTGGCTTATAAGAAGGTTGTTTGGATTGAAAGAAAAGATTTGCATCTCAATTGGTAGCTTTGAAAAATACTGTGCTCTGCAAAACATATATTTCACTATGGAGATACTATGGCATATGGTTGGGCAATCTGTCACTCCTCTAAAATACAGCTTTGTACTTCTTATCTCTAACTGCATGATGAAAACAATGGAAACAAATGACAGAGTTTACTGACAGCTTTCACATTTGTGTTGCCCAGAAATGCATTATCATCTTGAAGACAGCTAATTCCTAGAATCATAAATTAGAAACAATAGAAAGTTACTACCTTACAAAAAAGAAAAGAAAACCAAGCACAAATTCTTCCTCACTCCTCTATTTTATAGTTCAATATTCTTTTATAGTTGTCTTGACAATAACTGTCTCCAAAGTATGCCAGACCAGATCTGAAAACACATATACAAGGACTTATAAGTATTGCCTGCTTACTTTAATCCATATGCATTCAATTTACCAGCTGGGGAGCTTTGACCCTTTAGCCCCTCAATGGGCTATTCTATGCTTAGGAAGTTTTTCTCACAAATCACAGAAAATCTTAAGTGCCTAATTTAGCATTCACAACAGTTGGCTTTATTGCTTTTATGCTACGAATAATAATGGTGGGATATAAAAATTGTAAATATATAGAGTCAGTGGAAAACTAGGATTAGAAATACAATGGTAAAATTCTTGAGGTTCACTGCTTCCTGCTTCTTCAGTTGCAAAACTTTATATTTGGTTGAAATCATAGGTAAACACTGGGAGAGCTCGCTTGCTGTGTTACATGGCAGAGTAAGGTCAGTTCAAGCAGGTTTAGGGTGTTATGCTTATATAAAGCACCAGTGCAAATTTGACACAAGGTTTGGGAATTTTTTATCTTATTTTTAACTTAATGAGAGAGAGAGAGAGAGAAACCTGAATATGTGGTTGCCTCCAGCAGCTCCTCACTAGGGACCTAGCCCAAAACCCAGGCATGGGTACTGACTGGGAATCGAACCAGTGACCCGTTGGTTCACAGGCTGTCATTTAATCTACTGAGCCATACCAGCCAGGGCAGTTTGGAGTTATAGGGATCGAATATACCTGGAAGCCTAGCTTGGTTTCAAAAACAAAAATAAAAACAAAAACAAAGACTTTGTCATTTAATTCTAGGTCTAGATAAAGTCAGAACATCTGGTTTAAAACTGCAATACTAGGGGATAAAATCAATATGATGCCATATAGAAAGAATAAATGAATGTACACAAGAAACATGAAAAAAGCATAATTCAACACAATTTCATGATCAGAAAGAACTGGGAGACTAAGTGATCACACATTGGTATAAGCCAGAAGGGCAATATTGTTGCACAAAAACTAAGCTAGCATTAATGGAGGTAATCACAGTCCAGAAGGAAGGGGTCAGCGGGCTCACCACACTTTGGATATACCAGAGCATTCCATCCACATCACAATTTAAGAGAGCCATAGATGTGATGGGGACCTTGGCTGGTGGGGTCCGCCACATTGTGGATGAGGCACAAGAAATTCACACGGACTACCGCGTTCTGAGTCCCGTGGAGGCAAAGGGAGAGCATGGTTTTTTTCTCAAGTGGAGGAAAAGCCTCAGCCTCCACCATGATAGGCCTTTATTTCTTTTCTGGGCACATTACATGATGGTCCTCATTTACGATGCACTGGTTCACTTTAAGTGGTTACTTTTTACAGAAAACAAAGGAGCTGATGCCTCTAATCACATCACAGAAGAAGGATATTTGCAAATGAAAAGAGAAAAGTGGTTGAATCAGTTACAGTTCTCCTTGGAAGGTTTAGCATGGATTTTAGGAAGTTACTTTGTAGTAAATATTTGCTGCCTCAATTCAGGGTGAGGGAGTTTTACCAAAAGCAAGTCTCAAAGAGGCCTAGGTACATTGCAGGCCTGATTCCCCATGGGAGAACCTATCTGTGGGTGTGGGTCCTTGCTTTCTCCACTGGGAGCTGGGCCCATGCCGTGCAGAATGCTGTCCTACATAGATAAACTAAAGAGTTTCTAAAAGAGGATATAACATAAGTGGTGTGGGATATAAAGAATATTTGGTCATTGATTCCATAAAAGTTTAAGTCCCCATGGCTGCTTAGAAGATTGAATCTAGTAAAGGGTTCAGAAAATCATGAGTCCTGGGCTCCCTTGCTGTCTTAGTAATGAGACAGCTCTTTTGGACCTATTGGATCTATTGGATCTAAGATGGCTCTATTGGATCAGCCATACTCATTCTTTCACATATTGTCAGTGAATGCTTTTGTGCTACAGCATCAGAGTGGGGTAGCTGCATCAGAGACTGAGGGGCCACAAGTTTAAAATATTTTCTGTCTGGCCCTTTAAGGAAGGGATTTCTGACTTCTGGTCTAGTGGAAGAAATGAAAGCTATGGAGAAGGTCTCTACTACAGTACACAGAAGAATATGTATAAGTGCCTGCATGTGAACAAACTACCATGGGCTGTGTGATGTGTCTAAAGGTAGTACGACTGAGAACCCAGAATTAAACCCTTACATTTATAGTCATTTGGTTTTTGACAAGGATGCCTGTAAAATTAAATGGAGAAAACCAGTCTTCTAAATAAATGGTATAGACATCCAAATGCAAAAATATAAATGTTGATCCCTACATCATACATAAAATTTAACTAGTACTGCATTACACAGCTTATTGTAAGAGGTAAAACTATAACACTCCCAGAAAAAAAAAAAACACAGGAGTAAATCTTCAAGATCTTGGGTTAATTAGTGATTTCTTAGATTGTACCAAAGAACAAATGATTAAAAAATTGATAAACTGCCATCATCAACATTAAAAACTTTTATGTTTCAAAAGATATCATATAATGTGTGAAAGTATTTGCAAGTCAGATATCTGCTCAGGAATTTATATCCAGAATTTATAGAAAATATGACTCTATAATAAAGGATACATTTAAAAAATGGACAAAGAAATTGAGTAGCCATTTTTTTTCAAAAAAGGCAAAAAAGGCCGATAAGTACGAAGCTTTTTTCTCAAGAGTATTAGTCAGTAGGGAAATGTAAATAAAGACAACAACAATACATGGCTTCACATTCACTGGGACAGAAGCAAAAGACAGAAAATAACAAATGATGGTAGTGATGGGAGAAACTAGAACCCTCAAAAATTGTGGGTAGGCACTTTGGAAAGATCTTCGCAGTTTATTCATTTGCCAAATTCATGGCATAATTTTACTGCGTGTTTCAAAGGGATGCTGTTAGGATTAAATAAGAAAATACTTTAAAAGATATAAAATACCACAAAAGTCCTAGAGGAAAATATAGGCAGGAAAATTTCAGATATTTTATGCATCAATATTTTTGCCGATATAACCCCCTGGGGTGAAGGATATAAAGGAAAGAATAAACAAACGGGGTTTCATCAAACTAAAAAACTTCTGCACGGCTACAGAAAACATCAACCAAATAAAAAGGGAGCCAACTATACGGGAAAACATATTTGTCAATGATACCTGAAACAAGGGCTTGATCTCCAAAATATATAAAGAACACATACAACTCCACACCAGGAAGATGAACAATCAATTAAAAAATGGGGGAGGTACCTGAATAGACATTTCTTTAAGACGGACACACAAAGGGCCCATGGACACATGAAAAAATGCTCAACATCACTAGCCATTAGAAAGATGCAAATTAAAACCACAATGAGATACCACTTTGCACTAGATAAAATGGCTATCATAAACAAATCAATAAATGACAAGTGTTGGTGAGGGTGTGGAGAAAAGGGAACCCTGGTGCACTGTTGGTAGGAACACAGGCTGCTGCAGCCACTGTGGAAAACAGTATGGAATTTCCTCAAAAAACAAAAGATGGAATGGCCTTTTAATCCACTGACCCCTCTGCTGGGACTATACCCTAAGAACGCTCGCTCAATCACCAATTTAAAAGAACCTCTGCACCCCAATGTTCATAGCAGCACAATTTACAATAGCCAAGTGCTGGAAACAGCCTAAGTGCCCATCAGTAAATGAGTGGATCAAAAAACTGTGGTACATTTACGCAATGGAATACTACACAGCAGAAAGAAAGAAGGAACTCCTAGCCTTTGTGACAGCATGGATGGAACTGAGAAATATTATGCTAAGTGAAACAAGTCAGTGAAATAAACCAGGTGGTGAAAGACAAATACCGTGTGATCTCACCTATAAGTGGAACCTAATCCACAAAATAAGCAAGCAAAATAGAACCAAAGATTTGGAAATAAAGAACAAACTGACAGTGGCCAGAGGCAGGGCAGGGGGATAATAGGAAAAGAAGGGGAAGGTACAAGCCAAAGAACTCGAATAGAGGACTCATGGGCATGACAATGGGTGGGGAGGGGTTGACTGTGGGAGTAGGGGTGGGGTGGGGTAGGTGTGAGCAATAGGGAAAAGGGAGGGACAATTGTAACTGAACAACAATAAACTTTTAAAAACAATACAAAATAAAATTTACCCATTTAACTTGTGAGATATCAGGTATATTCTTAAAATTATAGTTTTGCCCTTATCTCAACAATTGTTCTTAAAAATAAGTATTCTGGAAAGAAAACGTTGAAAGGAAATGGTATAATTAGCATAAGGAAATGGAAAAAGACAAAGTAAAATAGCAAGAATAGAAAAGAGAACATGCAGAAAGCCAATACTCTATTTTTAGTAGCATTTCTATTAGTAGAGAACCTAGGTACTTTGTTTTAAAATACTGCTTATAAAAGTGGGCTACCATTATGATTTGAGCTACCATTCACATACCAAAACTACCTATGTGTGTATTAGTTATATCCAATACATTTTCACTTTCTGAATGGACTCATATGGAACAAACTACCAGAAAAGAATGTTATATTAACTTTTCTGTAGCTGTAATTAAAATAATTTTCATTTCAAATTTGTGAGCCATTTTAACATACAATAGGAAAATTATCAAAGTAATTCCCTGATATTAAGAATGTTCTGAATAGGAATAAAATGAACAGGTAAGAACAAAGTTTGAACCGTAATTCAAAACATCCAGGACTTTTAAGCACACCTCACTGATATTCTGAGAAGTCTTAATTATACTTTGTAAAAGGCTAAAGAATTTCTTAAATTTGGATGTGACCACAGGGGTTAAGAATTTAATGAGTGATGTTTACAAGCAAAAGACTTACTTAAATGCAAAGGTATTAAAGTTATTTAAAGACAAAATCAACCTAAATCATTTGAGAAGTGATGCATATTCATAACTGCTGAGCAATGCCTAATTTATTTATGGCCCATCAATAAATAATGTAGGTATAGAAGAGATACTTGAAGGTGTTAAGTTGTGATGCTTTTTGATTTCTGGGATATTCATACGGGACCAGAGGGAGAAACAAACTAGCATTTCAAAAAAGCAACATGAACATTATCCTATCTCTTTATTTCTGATCTTGGATATAAAATCTTGCTCTATCTATTTAACATGTTTTAGAGGATTCCTTCTTGCATTGTCAATAAGATAGTGATGGTATGTGCGGGTAAAGTATAATTCTTATGTAAATCACAGAGACTTAGAAATTTTAAATCATTTCTCTTGAAGCATTTTTTAAAGAATATTAAAGTTGCCAGACATGACTAGTTGCTAGTTATTTTAAAGTAAATTTGAGAGTACCATATATGTGCAGGAGCCAGGCTGATGACTTATTTATTCAAAGTGACTAGAAGGGACCGAGTATAAAGAATTCTTTTTTAAAAAATTTATTTAATTATTTTTCAAGTACAGTTTTCTATTACTCCCATCCCATCCCACCCCCCGTGCTCCCCCCCTCCCTCCCATTTCCACCCTTCTTAGTTGTTGTCCATGTGTCCTTTATATGTGTTCCTCTAAATCCCTCCCTTATTTCCCCTGAAATTCCCTCCCCTCTCCCCTCTGGTAAAAAAAAAAACAAAACAAAAACACCTGACTCCAGAGAGGAAGAAAAATAATGAATATAGTTAAAGGGTATATACATAGAATTAAGTTTTGCATGTTTTACTGTTGTTTTATTTTGTTTTGTATGTTTTTTGCTGCTGCTATTCTTTCTTTGATAGGAACAAAACCTGTTTTAAAATATTAATGAGGAAAATCGAAAGGAGACAAACTCATCAGGAGTTTGAGATAAAGAAGGAACATTGACTTAGTGCTCTGAGAATGTTGAAGAAGGTTGGAGTCAGATGTCCCGTGAGAGAGAGAAGCACGCCACTATTTTAATAGGAAGGAGAGCACAGACAAAAGCAGGTACATTTATGGACATGCAGCAGGATGCTGAGGACATCTCCTAAGATTTACATTTTCACTGAGGAGTGAGTAGCAAACTCATTTAATGAGCGCCACAGCTGGAGGAGGGGCCTCAGAGATGAGGAGGGGAGGAGAACGTTTTTAAAACAGTCACTGCAGTTGGAAGGGAAAGCTAGCAGGCTTGAAAAATTGAGGTTGCTCCACAGTCTGAGACACAATTAAGCTGGAAAGCATGGGGATTTTTGTAGCAATTTAAGGCTGATAAAATAAATCTCTGTATACAGTCCTCAAAACAACACAGAGGGAGTTTCAATTGCTGCTCTTTTATAGATGATAAAAGGAAAATTCTGTGAGGTCAAATGTAAAATAGCAGTCAGTGCCGTGAAAGGTGCACCTGGCTTCTGCCTAAGGCCAGCCATGAGATGCCTCCGCAGTTCCATTTTATGTGCTAAAGACTGAGCTAGTGCAAGAAATTCTTACTTCAGTTTTTAAATGGATAACATTTTAAAACAGTACACCAGAGCATTTGTCTTGATGAGTATTAATATGGTGGTTTAAGAAAAAAAATGTGCGTGGCTTAGGAAACTGTCTTGTATGAAATAATTTTGAGGAAAGTTGACTTCCAATGTGTTGCAAAATGCTCACAATCTTCATTATGTTAATGAGCAACCTAGCTTCAATACAGAAGGACATAACACGAGCAATATTTTTAAAACATTCATTCATGAACATTTAGTTGTCACTAAACATCTCATAGGACTTCTTTTCCATAAAACAAATGTTTGCCTTATCCCTTCCATTAAGTGATAATGACTCGTGTTACCATGCTTGACTTATATTTCAAAATAATAGAGTTTAGAACATCTACATGGATATTACAAAAACATGTAGTATTTAAAATGCTGAATGCATACTAAAGAATGGACATGGTTTTCATGTTTAGGATTAAAATATACACATTTTGTCTCCCATTCAAGTTCCAGATTTATGCAACTCACCCCATTACTGAGAGAACACCCGCCTAATCTTTTTATATGGTTTAATGCTCTTACTCTGTGTATCCCTTAAGCTGTTGTCAAATAGTCTTCCATAGAAATTATGATTATCTACTCAGCAGCTGAACTCAATGTACCAGTCAGTTTATTCCACAAATCTGCTTTCTTTGTCTAAACAAACCGAAGTTGCATTAAAGATCACTGATAGTATTTGCTTCGCACTTTCACGGAACACGTCTCATGATTCAGAAATGAAGGGTATAGTGAAAGGATTTAAGTTGTTTTCAAACTTCGGTTTTCCCCAAAGAGACTTTTATGTTTCCATCCTGAGCTTAAACAAACAAACACACACTCAATGGGTTTGTAAAGAAGCCTCGACTGCAAGGACTCTGACAGCAGCTTTGCTGTGAAAGGGACTTCACAACCCACACAACGGAGAACCCATGGAGGCTTGTTTAATATTTTAACACTTATTGCCATGTCCACACTAGTGAAAACTTATTGCTAAATTAACCACAATGGTAGAACATTTTAAATTGCTTCTAAAAAAAATCAGTGATAATTAAACCACCAGGGATTTCTCAGTGGATACTTACACGCTATTTTCATCTAAAATAGTATTTCTAAATTAGATGAGTAGCAAATAGATTAAAGCAAAATACTCAGGCAGCTGCTGGATGATGTGTTAAAGTAAGACAATAAAGGTCAGAATCACCAAAAGAAAGTTATTTAAGATATCCTAATGTGCAACTTGAAATGATGTGGATCAGCCAGCACTGGACCATGACAAAATGTGACACAGACAAAGGTTACCTTTTCTAATGGAGGGAACCTTCATTCTTCCACCTCAGTGAACACACACAAACATGCACACGCTTATGGGTGCATGATCACACACACACACACACACACCTAGTTCTATACACATATACAGTGAGGTGTTTTTTCAATAACCTAAAACAGCGTTAGGCAAATACTATATACTAAAGAGCATTAATTTTTGAATCAATTAATAAAAATACAAGTATAAAAGAGATACAAATTAACAAACATTTCACGAACAAGCTACAAAACCTTCATGGAAAAATAGAATAAAAATAAAAATATATATATACTGTTGACTATAATGATCAGAGCTGGGAGAGGATTTAAGCTGGTGACAACAGGGCTTTGAAAAGGAAACATTCAGAGAACAGTGAAGGATCCACTGGGGTTGAACCCGAGGTGAAACACTGAGAACTGAGACTTGGCAAGTTGATAAATAACACAAGTGAATTATAGAGCTCAAAGGTAGTTTGCGGAACTATATTTGAGTCTTGAATACCACAAGAAAAAAGGTGTCTTGTTTCATAGGCAGTAATGTGTCGTCAGTGGTGTTTAAGAACGAGATTAAAATAATTAAATATATAATTTCTGAGCACCATTTTGGCCATAAGAAAAGAGAACGGTACTGAGAAAGAACAAGGGAGTCAATGGTGTCTCAGGATTAGAAGTTAAGTGCAATAGCAATACTGAAATTAAATGATATTGAGAGGCAGCAATAAGTAGGTGGAACACATGAGCCAGGCAAAGGTAAAGGTCATTTGCAGAGGGCAGATTTTAATATAAATGGTTAACAAAGATCTAGAAAAGTAAAGAGCAAAGATAAGAGCAAGATTTTGATGCAAAATAGACTAGATAGTTACAATGTCTTTTCAAGAACTGGGAACTTAAAGGATTTGCATTATTTTTAACTTTAAAGGAACATTGATAACTATGTTTGGGAATTAAAAGTGATAGGTAGCTATGATAGGTTTGGTTTTGTAGAAAAATGAATCTAGTGGATTTTCTTTTTTTTAAACATTTTTTTAAGATTTTATTTATTTATTTATATTTAGAGGGGAAGGAGAGAGGGAGAGAAACATCAATGTACGGTTGCCTTTCGTACATCCCCTGCTGGTAGTTGGCCTGCAAGGAACCGACCTGCAACCCAGGCATGTGCCCTGACTGGGAATCGAACTGCAATCCTCTGGTTCACAGGCCCACGCTCAATCCACTGAGCTACACCAGCCAGGGCAAATCTAGTGGAATTTCAAGCACCATGGAGCCTATATGGGTGTAATACAGTGGTAACATGAGAAGACTAGGGGAAGTCCTTTAGAAACAATAGGAATCAGTACACCCTGTGAATAAATAGGCCATCACCCAGCAGAACTGTCAAATGTTGGCTGAATGCAGTTTACTAAATCAGGGTGCCTTTTTAAAGATGCTAGAGAAACAGCCCTGGCTGGTGTAGCTCAGTGGATTGGGCGCGGGCCTGCGAACCAGAGGATCGCGGTTCGATTCCTAGTCAGGGCACGTGCCTGGGTTGCAGGCTGGTTCCTTGCAGGCCAACTACCAGCAGGGGACGCACGAAAGGCAACCATACATTGATGTTTCTCTCCCTCTCTCCTTCCCCTCTAAATATAAATAAATAAATAAAATCTTTAAAAAAAANGTCTTTTCAAGAACTGGGAACTTAAAGGATTTGCATTATTTTTAACTTTAAAGGAACATTGATAACTATGTTTGGGAGTTAAAAGTGATAGGTAGCTATGATAGGTTTGGTTTTGTAGAAAAATGAATCTAGTGGAATTTCTTTTTTTTTAACATTTTTTTAAGATTTTATTTATGTATTTATATTTAGAGGGGAAGGAGAGAGGGAGAGAAACATCAATGTACGGTTGCGTTTCGTGCATCCCCTGCTGGTAGTTGGCCTGCAAGGAACCGACCTGCAACCCAGGCATGTGCCCTGACTGGGAATCGAACTGCAATCCTCTGGTTCACAGGCCCGCGCTCAATCCACTGAGCTACACCAGCCAGGGCAAATCTAGTGGAATTTCAAGCACCATGGAGCCTATATGGGTGTAATACAGTGGTAACATGAGAAGACCAGGGGAAGTCCTTTAGAAACAATAGGAATCAGTACACCCTGTGAATAAATAAGGCCATCACCCAGCAGAACTGTCAAATGTTGGCTGAATGCAGTTTACTAAATCAGGGTGCCTTTTTAAAGATGCGAGAGAAACAGCCCTGGCTGGTGTAGCTCAGTGGATTGAGCGTGGGCCTGCGAACCAGAGGATCGCGGTTCGATTCCCAGTCAGGGCACATGCCTGGGTTGCAGGCTGGTTCCTTGCAGGCCAACTACCAGCAGGGGACGCACAAAAGGCAACCATACATTGATGTTTCTCTCCCTCTCTCCTTCCCCTCTAAATATAAATAAATAAATAAAATCTTTAAAAAAAAATGCTAGAGAAACAAAAGATAGAAGGACCAACAAATTGAAGTTCTGTAAACAGTGTTTCAAACAAAATAACAATAGCATCTCAAGTATGTTTACCAGGAAACTTGTTAAACAATGTCTTAGACACACCTTAACATAGAAACAATGATAGTTGGTTTTTAAAAGATTTTATTTATTTATTTTAGAGAGGGGAAGAGAGAGATGGAAAGAAACATCAATGGGCAGTTGCCTCTCATGCACCCCCATTACCGGGGCCTTGGCCTGAAACCCAGGCATGTGTCCTGACTGGGAATTGAACAGGCAACCTTTTGATTCACAGGCTGGCCCTCAATCCACTGAGCCACACCAGCCAGGGCACAATGATAGTTCTTAGCATTGTGGCTTTCCTTACCAAACAAGCATTGCTACTGCTTAGTTACTCTTACTGATGAATATGACATGGGAAAATCTCAGTGAGAAATCATATAAAGCTCTGAAGTCAAATTTATCAAAATGCTTGAGAAAGCATTAAGACTCACTCTAAATGTCAAAAACTGAATTCATCTTATTCAGCGATTAACCTAAAATGAAATACCATAGCCTACAGAAAGAATGGTCTTATTTCCAACCACAAAGTAATCAAATGAGTGAGTGCATTTCTTGAAGTAATTATTTATCTATTTTTAAATTCCACTACATGCATTTTTAAGTGCTTCACTACAAGCATAATGATTAAAATGGCCCTTCCAAAGTATCAGCATTCAACTGCTTATCATTAAGCACACCAATATTTTTCTTTCAGTGACAGAACACAGCAAATAGTCCAACCTCTGTTCTTCATCCATCTTTACTAAACAAATATGATATTAGAAGAGGAGTGAGAAGAAATTATATTACTTAGAATTAATGTAAATGGAAAGATTCTACCTATGGAAATTGAGAAACGATTTGAGAGCTATTATGTTAGTATTCATCTACAAAATCAATAATATTGATATCTGGCATGGCGATCAAGGATTTGTTGTAATTTTGTTATATAAATACAACCTTTTTATACATCCTTTAGGAAGCTTACATATGCAGGTTACATACATAAAAACCCAGAACAAACTGAATATCAATTAAGCAGCAAAAGAGTTTGATGGCCACTGGGACTGGTAAAGGTAAGTCTGTCACACTTCAAATTATTGTTAGAATTTTTGATACATTTTAATGTTACATGCAATTTTTTAAAATATTAAAGCAGAGTAAGGTTTGACAGTGACATCACCCTGGACAGAGTTATGCCACATGCCAGAGTCACATGCAACATCCCATCATGAAGAAGCCACACAAGTAAATGGTTGGTCTGTCACGTCTACAAAGCAAGGACACAAACCAGTAACACAAGCTGAAGACTGGTTTAGAAGTTTTTCTAATCTTTTCAGAACTTATGGATAATTGAATAAATTCTAGGTAATGTATGAAGCAATTTCTAAGCAAAGGGATTAAGTCAAATGCATGGAAATGATGACACCAAGGGCCCCAACGACCCAGTCTATTCTGAGGCCCACCTGTGGAATAAGACATACCACCAGGTAAGTCCCCCAGGTGCAGAAAGTCCTGACAGGACAGAGGCCTTGTGGACATTGGTGATGAGATCTAGAATTCACACAAAAAATTTTGTGTGTCTTTAATTATTCAATAAATAACAGATGATTCTTGTAGAAAAATGACAAAGCAGAGATAAACACCACCTAAAATTCCATCATGTGTTTACTACTATGAAGAAATTGGTAGAGGTGTTAATTATATCTATAAATATATTTTCAATATATATTTCCATATCTGTGTACTATATAAATAATTTACCATATATATGTATATGAATTTTATATGGGATTTGTATAGACATGATTCTGTAACATTTTCCCTTTTACAAAGCATTCACTTTCTTTTCATTTCTATGAATATTTATTATTAATGACCACATAAAATCCAACTGTGTAATCTATCATGATTTACTTAACTATCTTATTTTGGTTTTTAAATTCTAACTATTATAAATGATATTATAACGGTACATTGGTACTTAAATCTTTGAATATAAATCCAATACATTCATTAGGGTAGGTAACTAAAAGTTTAATTTCAAAGTCTGTCTTCAGCCTCTCTGAAACATCACATTACCCTGCAGGAATATAATGATGATTAAATGCACCAGTGCATACGCATGCCGATTTTCCTAACTATCAACAACACTAGCTGTTACGATTCTTTCTTAGCATTTGTTCATATGACAGGTCTGCCTTTCTCAAGCAGTGGCATGATCTTCTAGGATATATGGATATCCTCAAATTTATATGCATCATTGAACTTTTTTTTATTCTCATCAGAGTATGTGCTAGAGAGAGGGGAAGGAAGGGAGAGAGAGATGGGGAGAAACATTAATGTGAGAGAGACACGTCGATAGGTGGCCTCTGGTGCATGGTCTGTCAGGGACTGAGCCTGCAGCCCAGGCATGGGCCCAGAAATTGGACCAGCGACCTTTCAGGTTACAGGGAGTTACTCATACCATCTGAGCCACACCAGGCGGGGCTGTATCCCTGAATTTATGTGAGGAGAATCTACAGTGTAAATTCTCGCTGCTGTGTTCCTGAGTCAGAGAGTAGGTGGTTATTAAATTCCATTTCATAACATAACATCACAACTCTAAAATGGCTGCATCCACTTGTACTGCTAAAAACAACGAGTCTGTATTTCTTTACCACCTCACTAACATGAGGTTATGCTAAAACTTTAAGATGTTGTCCAATATAAACATGAAATAAACCTATATTTTATTTTGGAATGTGATGGACAATCACATGTAAACATAGTTTTATCCTATAGTGTATTTGACAGCTTATCACTCTCAGTGCTTTCCCACTGCCCACAGAATAAAGGGCACATGACTCACACGGCTGTCCAAAAAGCGCAGCCTTCCATCTCCAAAGTTGCCTCCTCACGTTTCCCTGGGACCCTATGTTAAGTTGTATTGCATTTCATTCAGTTCCTCACACACTCTGCAACCCAAGGCCTAAAAGAAAGTAATATACTAGAATGACCTAGAATGAGATGAAAATTCAGGAAATAATAGGCCTTGATTAATTTCTATTTCACATTCCCAATAGCAAATAAGAAGTGTTAATATTATCATTCACCACATTATCATCTTTATCCTAGAGAGAGTGTGAAAACTTCTAACAGACTTTATAACTTTCAAGTTTATCTAGTAATAGTCAATTTACATAGAACAAACATCATATTTAATATTGGTTATATAACTTTCCTTAAATGTTTCACCCAAAAAAGATAGTAATCGATTTTACTTATGAATATGCCTTATCTGTTTCATACCAGTTTATATATATGTTGGCCCTTCCCACATGAAATTAATCAGAATTATTTTAACTATCTTAACCATTTCAAATCTCAAATCCCTCTCGCAATTTAAATTTCAGTTATTCCAAGTTTTTCTACACCATTAGATTAATGCACACTGAGATAATTAAGACCTAAAACAAGCCAATTTTAAGGATATAATTTACTCTGTTGCTTATTTTCCATTAATCTATGTTGAATCATGTTATTGGACACATATTAAGCTTTTAGTCTGTTACGATTTTTAGAGCTTTTCTGCAATATTTTATTTTTAATATACTATTTGCCTAGTAAATTTTCCTCTATCTGAGGTTACATATGTTTGTTTCATACCAAGCATAATTCAATTACATAGTAATCTGTTATATAATTTATTTATTTATATTCCAAAATAAAATACCAACTAATTAACTATAACCTGTTTTAGATTTTTTAAATCAACCTGTTTCTACATGGTTAGTTAAATATCTGTTTAGTTTAAGCATAAATTATTTATTCTCTATAATGTACTATTCTTTATTTATTTTAATTCTCACTGAAACATTTTATAATTTCCACACATACAGCCTTTATGTCAAGGGCAGCAGTTCAACTACAAAATACTGAGAAGCTGTATTATAGGTAGTATGCAGTCTAAAGAGCATACATCTGCTCCATCTTTAGGTCAGCAAAAAAGTACAAATATACATCAGTGATCAAGACAATTGATACTCATGAATCAGTAAAACAAAAGTAAAGAAACTAGGAAAGATATTTAAACTGATGTCTAAAGAAAAATATTTTTGAACAATAGGAAACATGGTGGAAAGTTCCTAATATTCATTCATTAAATATGTGCTGTCCAGATACCTACTCAGGGGATTAGAAATAATTTCTGTTACTAAATGAGAACTGCAAAGTAGAAATACCTTCTAAATTGCTGGTTTGGAACCTAAAAAATAGAAATAAATTATTCTTTATTAGACTAAGAGTTTGACCAATAATAGTACAATGCAAATAAAAATGTAATAATGATTGATGAGTAAAGCAAATATTCAACCTCTTATCCTGAGAAATTAAAATGCTAACCTGAAGTTAATGTTGCTGGTGTGACATGTAACACACTATTAATACTCTATACAACCTCAAAGTTTCAAGGTCATCATCAAATCCAACTGTTGCCTTTTTACAAAAGGCAAGAAAATAGTTTAATATAAATAATATTGTTATTAGTCAGATGTGAAGTTTCTATATCTTAAAGGGTCATTTTTGTATTCTTGAAGTATCTTGTACATCTAACTTATTTATTAAAAATCACATTACATTTTTACATGTAAAAAATGCCTAGCAGGTTCTGAATCAAAATGCTGAGTGGTTAGTAGAGGGCAGTTGAAGTGGTGAAACAGATGGAAAACTTATATCTTTCACCGAAAAAGGATAATCAGTCTTAATTGTAAATAATCCTCATGTGTTTCAGTACCTGTTTATATATATTTTACCCTTTTTACAGTATATTTTAGCATTTTACATTATGCCCTTCTATATGGCTTGAATTTTATGTAAGGTGTGCATACCTTTCTAATAATAAACATATAACAGACCCATGCATCTACTGAACACTTACTGTATACCAAGCACTGGGCTTGACCTTGTAAAATTAGGATGAGTAGCACCTCACCGTTATACTCAACAGACAAAGATATAATTTTAAATGATTGTGAAATATATTTATAAATAATTACAATACATGCAGACACCATAAATAGCATTACACAAAGAATTTGGGGGGAGCACTGAGGCAGGAAAATGAGCTCTTACATATTAAATATTAAGGAACTGTCAAAAATACCAGCCCAACCTTCCAGTAAAAAGGAAGGGTAAGAACTTTAGGATATTTGCTTCCTTTCTCTATTTTTTAAAAAACTTTATTTATTTATCTTTAGAGGGGAAGGGAAGGAGAGAAGGAGAGAAACATCAATGTATGGTTGTCTCTCATTGTCCCCTGCTGGGAACTGGCCTGCAACCCAGGCATGTGCCCTGACTATGAATTGAACTGCAATCCTTTGGTTTGCAAGCCCACACTCAATCCACCGAGCTACACCAGCCAGGGCGCTTCCTTCCTCTTTACATTGAATTGGAATCTCTCTGGGATCAGGGATCATATATTGTATTCCATCACAGAGCTCCTGGGTGCTCAGCACTCTATCTGTTATGGCAGAGACACCATAGGGTTAAATGAGAAAATAAAAAAACTCCTTTATAAGAAAGATCATGTTCATAAAAGAATTATTTTTTTTCTTCTTAAAAATTTTTATTTAATTGTTCAAGTACAGTTTTCTGTCTTTTACTTCCATCCCAGCCCACCACCCCCCACCCAGTGCTCCCCACCTCCCTCCCATTTCCACCCCCCTTAGTTGTTGTCCATGTGTCCTTTACACTAGTTCCTGTAAATCCTTCCCCTTTTCCCCTGAAATTCCCTCCCTTCTGCCCTCTGGTCACTGTCCCCATGTTCTCTATTTCAGTGTCTTTGTTTTTATTTTGCTTGCTTGTTTGTTTTGTTGTTTAGCTTCCTATTAAAGGTGAGATCATATGATATTTGTCTTTCACCGCCTGGCTTATTTCACTCAGAGTAATGCTTTCCAGACTGGTACAACCATTATGGAAAACAGTATGGAATTTTCTCAGAAAACTAGAATTGGACCTGCCTTTTGACCCAGCAATTCCACTGCTAGGATTGTATCCTAAGAACCCTAAAACACCAATCCCAAAGAACCTATGCACCCCAATGTTCATAGTAGTACAATTTACAATAGCCAAGAGTTGGAAGCAACCTAGGTACCCGTCAGTAAATGAATGGATCAAAAAACTATGGTACATGATCATAAAAGAATTTAATTCTTCCTAGAAGAGCGTCCACTAGCAAAAACGTAAAACTAGTATGGTGTTGTGAAAATTTCACTAAATTTAGGATATTAGCTTCTAAATTTAGAATGCTAAATAAAAATGCAATATCCCACTACCAATTCTCTAAATTCTACTTTTATCCTTGAACCAACCCAGAGCTTTAGTTTCCTCATCTGTAAAATGAACTAATCTATCTATTTCTTAGTGTTGTGAGGCTTTCAAAAGTTCTGTATTATTACCAGTACAAATATTCATATTTTCAACCTTTAATTCTACCTGACTTCATTATCTTTTTATTGATGAAATGTTTTGCAATTTCTTTTTGACAAGGATTACAGATCAGCATAATATGAAGAGTTTTTCTAAAGTCAGTGATGGAATCACATTTGAGTTGTTACATTTGGATCTAAACAATTTCTCCTGGATGTTCTGCCCTTTGGTATCACACTTCACTATGTAAAATGCTCAGTTTCCTTTGAGGACATTTCCCCATGTTCTTAGATGAGAGCCTCTCTTTTGAATAAGGTCTCTCCACTTCTCTACTTTTGTCATCCCCAGTAAATTTTATTTATTACTCAGATACTTTTGCTTATCAAAATTAAATCACAGTACACAACAGACCTTCTCAAAGAAATAAGATTATATGGGAGCTAAGATGAGCATTAATGCTTTTGTTGAGATAACCACTACAACATCACAATCAAAGCAAAAATAAAAGAAGAGGGATAACTCAAACCAAATTACTGCAAGGTTAGGGGAAAAAACACCTCCTTTATCGTCCTGTAACATAGTGAAAGGGAAAACACGAATGCTCACAGTTTCTTTATTTTTCTCTCTGATTTCCCTCTCTACCTTCTTCCCGCTGCCTTCTCTTCCCTTCCTCATGCCCTTCCGTCTTTTCTCTTTAGGTCCTCTCCTTCCTTCCTTCCTTCCTTCCTTGTTTTATTTGTTAAAACTATCAGGACCTATAAAGGACTATTATAGCTTAGAGTCTAGAAAAATGAACTACCAGTAAGAAAATAAATACATAAACTTTGAAATGAGATAGTATTTCATCTTTGGCACCTGTTACACTAATGTAAATCAAGGTGCTATAATTTAGTAAAGCAGGGAGCTTTCCATCAATTTGACAGTCTTATTAGCCTTCGAAGAGGTGAAACACAGAGGAGGAGGTGGTAGAAAATATTCCTGTTAGCTCTTCTTCTCCAGTTATAAAGTTCACTATGGAATTATTTACCAAAAAGGTTTTGGACATTTTAAAGTATAATCTAAATTTTTACTAAATTTTATTATTCTTTGGTATATTTTGACCTTAATGCTAAAAAAGAAAAATCACCATAGGAAAAGCTCTTCAATAAATAAATTCAAGAATAATTTCCTTCATGAGCAAACTGTGAATAGAAAACTAAACACATGATATGATTTCAGAACTTCTGGGAAGTGTTTTCAGCTCAGAGAAGCCCTCCCCACTTACAGAGCTGATGCCTCAAAGTCCAGAATTGAAGAATTCTTCCCCTGAGTATCAAATATTGCTTCTGTTTGGATTCAAACACTTCTGTACACAGAAGTCATGTTGAAATGTTTCAGTCATTTATAAGGTATAAGGGGACTGGTTTCTCCCATGGGGACAAAGCAAACGGACAGGGGAAGAGCTAAGAGAATGAAAGCTCTAAATTATAGAAATGGGAAGAAGAGAGCTGAAGGCTCTGTAGCATCAAAGGTTTTCGATCTTTTTTTTTTAATTAAAGTAAGGCAAAGTTTTATAAGCATTAATCCCATTTATCCGAAGCAATATATTTCTCAATGAGTGACAGAGACAAAATATGTAAGTCCTCACTAGTTCTTTTCTCACCCCAGGAGAGAGAAGTCTTAAACAAAGACTAATAAATTGCTTCCCATAAGAAAAAGGTAGTCGCTAAAGAAGAGAAATATGAACTCTGAAGATAAAGGGCTCCAGGAACGAAAGAATCAAAGGGAAGTTGTGCCTAAAAGTGGCCTTTAGGTTTTGCCCAGTGCTATGCAGTATATAGAATTTCAGTCTTGTTGCCACCCCAAGAAGCAATTCTGTAGAAGCCTACCTCATTTTGGGGGGCTTCTTAACATGACAATGTCCTGAGATGGCTCTTCCAGCAAGAGCTAAAAGGCCTACTTTTGTGTGGATTACAATAAGTATCTTATTGTACATGAGGTATGACTTTTAGTAATGTGTACTAGGAGGCACTGCTTATAAACAAACCACCTTTTATTTTTATGTGTGTAATTGTTAGGTTTCAGGCTCCACAACTGCCAAACTATAAATGGTTAGGTATTTATAAGACATTTTCTCTGAGAGAAAAAGAATATGTTCATCTTTAAGGAAACTAAATAGAGTTCTCAGTCTTGAGAATATAAGTTAGAAATGAAGTAAGAAATTATTCTACTTTGTGGATGTATAAAGAAGTAAATGATTTCTTCCAGTTCTGAAACCCAAAGTCAATAGGAATTTCCCAAGACACTTGGGATTTTCCAAAGAACAAGAAAATAGTTTGGGTCAGCTTTGGCACTGGAGCAGATTTGGGAAGGTCCTATCTGAACCCGACATCTGACTTCACATAGTTGAATAAATATTAGGTCTAGAAAATAATCAACGATAGTAAAAGAAAAAGATATAATTGCTTGTGAGGACACACTAAATACCAAAGAAAAATATATATGTTATAAAAGTCAGAGTTTGGAATTAGAAAGACCAAAGAGAGTTGAAAAGCTATCCAGAGGGTAGGATAATTTGGATTTTGTAGTGAGATCACGTGAGAAATATGAAAGAACCTCTCATCCAAGTTTGTGTTTGGCGGGGTCTCTGTGGGGACAGGCCCCTGTGCTGGCTGAAAAGCAGCCAAAGCAAGTCCAAATCTAGACGCTGCTCTCAGGGCAGGAGGTTCAGCATTAGCTCCCAGGATCGGGGACTCAAAGCCACGGCAGGCAGACTTCCTGAGGCAGGGTGAGCACAAGAATGGAGCCACCACTTCCAGAATACTGCTTCCAACATTAAAGTAGACATTTCAATTGAATATTCATAGGATCCTAGGTCTGCACCTTTCTGTGCAATCACTTTTATGCACTTGGATCCACTGTATTCTTTCTGTTTCTTTGTGTCATAGACACTGTTAGTGACTTATCCAGTACCATCCTGTCCTTGATAGGGAGAAAAAAATACATAAAGCTTCCTTAGTTCGTAGGACCCTAGAGATGTTAATCTTACTTTGAGCTCCAGACCAGGAACGTGACTAGACTAAGCCAATCATAGAAAACCCATTTCTTTTGATACTGAACGACTAGTTCACTTATCCAGGCATAAAACAGATGATCCTGCCAAGGAATAATTTTTATTTCTTAGTTGCAGGAGACATTTCCTCTTCTCTCTTTGCATATCAACAAGCTATTCAGTTTGTTGTCATACTCATCATGCATGGCCACCATCTTTTGACCATGAAGTACAAAACCAACATATAAAAAAGGCAGAAAAATCCCAGAACAATGGAATGAAATCTTTATTGCCTAGAAACTTTTTTATGTTAGCTAAACTTTTCTTATTGTTTAGCCAATATTACGTCAGGGTTACTATAATTTGCAGCTTAAACTATACTAAACGCAATAGACCCGCATATGAAATGTGGAGTTGAGGAAAGATTTGGCTTACTTGCATATTGTTGACTAATAATATGGAAGAAATGCAAACATATGTAGGAATTCAGTAAAAGACCTCACGGAGAAAGAGAAGTTAGAGATACCACTCTTTAAAAAAATGATGAGCAAGATCCTTGAAAAACATTGTTCTGAAAAAAATAAGGAAAGTTGGAGCAGTGGAAGTAGATGAAGACATTTACTGCAGGTCTGGTGGACAGTTGATTACATTTAGCCAGTGATTTTTATGTTATTTGGAAAGAAGTAGGTGAATTGATGGGATGTAAAGAAAATGACATATGGTGACTATGTAATTAGTTTTGAAGTGATGACAAATTTTAATGTTCCTGGACAGGGAAGAAAGGACATAGGGGACATAAAAGGCTTGCTGAGAAACATTGTAGATATGACACTGGAGACCACTAATTAATATTAATTCTCACCTCTCCAGTTTCATGAGAAAGTTACGTGGTAGACAGCGAGATTAATGCAGCTGGATCCATGGGGGCAGACACTAAGGACAGAGTCTGGGGGCGGTTGCAGTGATGAGCCATGGATTCAGGTAGCGGCCAAAGAAAAGGTAGGGAAAGATAAATACATGGAGGAGGAAAAGTGCATACTAATCAGAGTTAGAAAGCTCTTGGTCTATGAAGAGGATTGGGTATTAAGAGTATGACAAATCCAAGGGTATAGTCAGTCTTTGTATAAAGATATAATATAGATGCAAGGACTAGGGACTAAGGCTGGGGCAATCGGTAACAAAGCATACTGCATACGGCCCTTGGGAAGTGAAGGGTATAGAGATTGCTTCTATCATAAAGAATCAAAGATCATTTGACCATGTTGAGTTTATTTTGAAAGGCATTCCTCTGTTAATCTATTCTCACTGTCAGGATTTCATCACTTCCATCGCTTCTCAAAATAGTAAATTTCAAAAGAAAAACATCCAGCAATGACTCTTTCAGTTTAACTCTAGCTGATTACATATTGGATTGGCCAATTATTTCATATGTTTTTTTCATAAAATAAAAAGACACATTTTCCATTTTTACCAATAATGTTACTGATTTGGTTATTTTGAGCATGTCAGCCATCTTCTGCTATTGACTTCTAGTGGGTAGGGGCCAGGGGTGCTGCTAAACACCTTCCAATGCACAAGACAGCCCCACAGCAAAGAATTATTTGGCCACAATGTCAATAGGACCAAGAAACTTGGCAAACCACTTTTGACATGTTCGATCCATCAGAGCACCTTCTCCACATACTGTACAGATCTTTATTTCCATTTCAACTGTTTTTATTTTTCTTGAAATAATAAAGCATAATATGCCAAAAATGTTGCATATCTTCTTCCATCTTCAATATTAAAATGGCTACAAAAATTCACCAATTTTGATAAGTTGTTTTTAAGCGCACACTGATATGACAGCTGTCACAATACAATCTAACAAAATTGATTCAAGTGAAGGTAAAGACAACTAAGTGCTACTAAAACCATCATACAGAACAAAAAAAAAACTAAACAAACTTTTTGACCAAACCAATACTATAAGCTATAAAATCTGATAGACTCAGATTCAAAACATTAAACACTCTCCATGGAAATGGCAGTGATCATTAAATTGATAATACATGTTTTTAAATAATTCTCATTTAATATCAGGACATTTAAAAGAATACAAAATTTTAATATCCAAGAGTATAACAATCATCTTACTTATTTAGATTTTCTCTCACACTCATTTATAATGAATCATACAGTTCATAGATAGAGTGTTTAGATATAGCCAGAAAGAACACAGCCAGTCCCTTAGCCAGAAAATATATAATAATCTCAAGAGCAAAACTAAAATGCCAGATTTCAAGGATTCTTATGCTTTGCCCTTGGGGAAGATGGCATTTTAGGGTACCATGGGACTGGCTGAAGAAAACCTGGAGTGCAACTAGGTAAGGTAAATAGGAGTGCAGTTAAATTACGCTTCAAAACTGGCCACTTGCTAGAGAACCATGGGAATCTTTGGCATTAGCCCAGGGTTAGAAAAGTTGTATTTCAGGAGAAACAGTAGCACTGTCTTCAGGAAATCTTTTTCAAATAGTATCAGTGAAAAAGAAAAATATGGTATGACGTTTTCAATTGTGAAGCAACAAACCAACCTACGCAATTTTATTAAGCTCAATGTCTTTCTATAAATAAACTAGTTGCTTTTGTTTTGCTCTTTCTCTGAATCAACCTCAACTGCAAATTCATCTGGTTTTCACTATTATAGATCCATTAAAAAGATCTCATTCTGAAATGCTTCTGATTCACTAAGTGTATGTTAATGATGTTATTGAGAACATTTGTAAATATCACATGAGGACTAACGCTCGGATACTGAGGGCTATGCAACGTTGGAAAGAGAGTGAATTTGTTGTGGGATCTCCTTTCCTCAGGGGTCTTTGGATTTAAAACATACATATTTCTTAGTCTTCAAGTTTTATGCTTATAAAAATGTCCATATTTCTTCCAGTGTCCTAATTTCTTTCTTATATTACTCTCTTGGCAAACCAAAGATTGAAGAGAATGAGAAAGAAATTCTTTTTGTCATTTTGCCTGTACAGTTTTCAAAATTAGATATGCAAAAATATATTTTTCTTGTTTTGGCCTTATATCAGTTTTTGTATTGCTGCTATAGCGCATTACCACAAACCCAGTAGTTTAAAACAACATTTACACTTCTCCACGTTAGAAATCTCACATGAGTCTCATGGACTGAAGTCAAGGGGCCCAGGAAAAGCTGCATTTCTTTCTGGAGGCTCTAGAGCAGAATCCGTTTTCTTGCCTTTTCCAGCTTCTATCGGTCACTCCATTCCTCTCCAGTGACCTCCATGTTCAGAACCAGCAATACTGTATCTCTCTCATCATTATGGTTTAGCACTAGTTTTCTCTAATAACAGCCGTGAACATTTCTCCACTTTTAATGACTCATATGATTGTACTCAGCCCATCAGACTGATCTCTTCAACTTAAGGACCTTAAGTTTTATCATATTAGCGAAGACTCTCTTGCTATGTAACATATTCATAGGTTCTAGGAATTAGGACAGATATGTCTTTGTGGTAGAGGAAGGAATTTTTCTATCTACAACAGGCCTTGTGTTACATGTAACTTTACCCAATTTATTTATAATACTTTGCTTATCTAGCTTACATTTATACCAAAGTGAGAAATACCCAGTTCCTGGAAAGAAAGCAGTTATCACAGATATTTTGGGCTAATTTATTGGAGGCTTACTAACAATACTCAGTTAGGGAAATTTGAATGAGGGCTTGTAGTTGGTGTTTCCTAGTTATGATGGTATACCCAGATATGAACAAAAATTGTAGTTTCTCCTTAATAATCTCAGGCAAAAGAAAAATGTTCATAGGGTCTTTACAAAGCGCATCAGTAACTTCTACATCCGCGATCGTAGAAGGCTGCAAGAACACTCCAATTCTACCCTACTGATACTAAAAAATACAAGATGACCTACACTTTATGATTTATAAAGCACCAGAAAAATGAAGATGCAAAGAAAAAAAAAAGAACCTGAAGACTAAAATGTAAGAAGCCCAATCTAGCAGAGAAGGGACATGATGCTTTCAACTGTAGCAGAGCAGCACGAAGAAGAAAATGTTATAAATGTGGACAAGAGTAAAAGAGTGTAACAAAGAGAATCTGAACCCACAAACTCTTTTCTACAAGCCTTTACGCAAAAATTTAGAGACAAAACAGTACTGAGAACATCCCAGGAAGGACTGGGAGATGAGCGGGGCACATGACAAAGGCCCTATAATTCTGCTCTCAAATAATTTGAAGTCTGAGGAGGAGTGAATTTAAGTAAAGTCTCAACAAAACCAGACCCACATCAAATATAGACTCGATGGACTCAGAGAAGATGGGCCATGTCCTCTCCTGGACACACCTATTATTTACTTCAGTATCTACTGTTCTTTTAAACAAATATCTGGTATTTGATTTTAAAATGATAAGACAGGAGAAGAAACAAGAAAATGAAACCGTCACTGGTTAAGATGAGGTCATCTGGAGTAGGAGAGGCCCCTAATTCAGTACGACTGGTGTCCTTATATGAAGACGGCCACGCGAAGACAGGGGAACGGGAAGTGCCATGCGAAGGCAGAGGGTGGGAGTGATGCATCCAGCCGAGAAATCCTCTATCGGCCTCAAAGTTTTGATAACTATCACCCTGCTCACACCTTTTTTCAGCCTTCTAGCCTCTAGAGCTGCAAAAACACCACCTTTCTGTTGTTTTAAGCCACCTGGTTTATCACAGTTTGTTACAGCAGCTTTAGGCAGCTAACAGGGTAACCAATGACCAAATAAAAAATACAGAGAAGGAGGCTGAAAGAAACCCCAGGTTTCAGAATTACCTGACAAGACATTAAAATAATTATAAAAATATATTATGCTATTTAAAGTATATGTCAGTAGAAGAAGTGAATAAGAGTGAATAGGTAGATGATTTTATAAAAATAGAGCAGTAGCAACTATACAAACTAAAAGGAAATATTAGAAATAAAATATGATAATAGAGATAAAAATCCTTTTGGTTGGTTTATTTTTAAAAAATGCTTTTCAGTTTCTTAAGACATTTAACATACATCTACCCTGACATGAGAAATGTTACTTCTATTCCATATGTAGCCAATGGAAATGATGACATGTCTATCAAAATTAAAATAACAATCAAATATGGATATGGTATTAGGTATTCAGGAATTAATAAACTGTGCTATATTCATATATTGAGATAAAACTCACCAATAAAAAGACAGAATACTGTGTATTTTATTTCATATAAGCTATGTCTCAATAAAAATTGCCTATCATTAAGAATTCTTACGTGGAGGAAACTGAAACTGAAGCAGTAAAACAGATAAAGACACATTTAAAAGATACCGGGTGGTTAGTAACTCTAAAAAAGCCTGGAGTGGCAGGTAAAGAAACCAGGAGAAACCAAGAGAGGCTATGAATTCAACACTGTATCTAAAATCATGACAGGTAAGGTAGATGAAGGCTCTAATGCCATTGTGTCTGCAATTGGTGCAGAGAAGGGGTGCAGCTTGCAGTCCTCTCTCTGGTTACGCCCCCAATCTCACACGCTGCGGCCATGGCCACTGCCAGAAAGGATACTCTGTTGGTCTTGCTTCTTTCATCAGCAGCAATCAGTGAAAAGTCTACTAGAGCCTATGTCATTTCACATTGCAAATGATCAAAGAATAGGGCACTTTGAGCTTCTAGAAGAATCTTCATCACAGTGGGAAAAACTGCACATCCCACTGAAATGTAAAAGGTGACAACATTTCTCCAGGTAGAATTGGCCATACAAACTTGATAAATGTACCCCAAACCTTTTACTATTTAACTTCTTAAGAGTTGACTTTATTCACTGTAACTCCTCCTTCAATTCACTGAGGTTTGCATTTAGTCCTAGTACTTCACTCAAAGTGCTCTTTCCAAGCCACCAACACGCTTGGTGCTAAGCAGATTGGTTCCTTTCCCACTCCTTTCTCTAACCTGATTATAATGTCATTAAAAACTTCCTTCCTGTAACAACCTCTTCCCTGTATTTCATTACACCCATTTTCTGGTTTTCTTCTTAACTCTCCAACCTTTTCTTACTCATTCTCTATTGCCTCCTCTTCACTTGCCTTTTGTTAATGTTTCTGTTCATTTGGTTGCTGTTCCAGGCATTCCTCTCCGATGCATACTTTCCTGAATAACCACATCCATTGTTGTACAGCTCTTACCATTATCATTAATATGTAATAGTTTGACAATTTCTAAATATATCATATATCCACAATTCAGGTCTCTTTTATGAGCCACACACCCGGCATATATATGATTGGTTGCTGGATATTTCCACTTGATTGCTCATAGATAATATAAATTCAACATATCTAAAATTTATTGTCATCTTCTCAGACCCATTTCTCTTTCTTTGTTCCCTTTTGAGTAAATTGTGACTCTGTCCACAAGTAGAAATTTAGATTTGTTCCTGTGTTTTTCATATCTAACTACTAATACCTATGCATTTTAAATCCTAAAGATTATTTTTTGTACCTTATACTATTCTCTATTGTGGTGGCTACTCTCCTAAATTAGAACATCATTATATTGCCTGGATTCATTCCAAAGCTTTCGGAAGAACTTTTCTGTCTTTGCAGTTTGCTCATTTCCAATCCATTCTTGGCAATGACATCAGGAAGACTCCGTAAATCTGATTATGTCATCACCTTGCTTATCGACGTTCAATCGTTCCCTCTAATCTGTTTTAGAAAGTCCTCCTTATTCAGTCCTCACCTCTTTTCCCAGCTTCTGCTCAGTGTTTAACCGCATACCCCATGCTGCAGCCATGGTACACCTCATTCAGGCCCCCAACAGCACCTTAATGTGGGGCTATTGGCACTTATTCTCTCCTTTTTTTGCTTTCTCTTTAATTTTCATTATTTAAGCCTAGGATAACACCTTCCTTTACCCAGGTAGCCATCTCTTACAAGCCAGCCCATCTCCCCTGCCCTCGCAAAACGGAGTTGAGGGCTATTTCAGCGCAGCCCTGGAGCACATTGGATGTCCCTTATCAGAGCATTTCTTACACTATTATCTGGTGGGCCAAAAAGTGTGGTTTTTTCCCCCCATAAGGTGGCTCTAGTAGCTCTTGATTGTCCTTAAGTTCATTAGAAACAATTTTGTTATTAGATTGTACTGTGACAGCTGTCACATCAGTACCCATTTAAAAGCTTATCAAAATTGGTGAATTTGGGGGTAGCCATTTTAATATTGAGCATGGGAAAAAATAGGCAACATTTTTGGCATACTATGTTTTTTATTTCTTTTGTATTAAAAATTTTATTTACTTATTTTTAGGGAGAGGGGAAGGGAAGGAGGGAGAGAGAGAAACATGAATGTGTGGTTGCCTCTCACATGCCCTGCACTGGGGACCTGGCCCAAAACCCGTGTGTGTGCCCCAACCAGGAATCTAACTGGCGACCCTTTAGTTTGCAGACTGGCCCTCAGTCCACTGAGCCACATCAGCCAGGATGCTTTCTATTATTTCAAGAAAGCTTAAAAACTAAATCACAAAAAAAGATTTGTGCACTGTATGGAGAAGATGCTGTGACCAATTAAATGTATCAAAAGTGGTTTGCAAAGTTTTGTGATGGATATTTCTCACTAGATGATGCTCCATGGTTGGGTAGACCAATTGAAGTTGATTGTGACCAGGTTGAGATCAACATTATACCATAAGAGAAGTAGCTGATACACTCAAAATATCTAAATCAATGAAGTTATCGGTGAAAATGAAAAATGTTTACTTTATGGAGAAAACTAAACATTCTTTTTGGCCAACCCAACAGTAAATTCTATTTGTATGCAGCCCCTAATAGTGGATAAGCTTGTAGATGGCAGAGAATTTGTTTACTTCTTCAGCATTTTATCTCTTAGCCACCTTACTGTATGATTACAGTAAAGCCATCAATATAT
Organism: Sturnira hondurensis; assembly: GCF_014824575.4. Classification (NCBI taxonomy): domain Eukaryota; kingdom Metazoa; phylum Chordata; class Mammalia; order Chiroptera; family Phyllostomidae; genus Sturnira; species Sturnira hondurensis. Next base: position 788,697 of record NW_028076312.1, read on the forward strand.
TATCATATTGCATTAACTTGATTTACAGTAATTTTAGTTATTCCAATGGGAAAAAAGTAGGCAAATATCTATATTCACGAAGTTCTCCTTATCTGAAAGATTCATAAATCTTTATGTCTAATCTGAATTTTTGTACAGTTTTTTAAATTAAATTTCTTTATAACACACCTATCTACACCACCGATTTTTGTTTCTCACTCTAAAGAGGAGACCACTTATTACCTAATGCCCTAGTCTACTATATGGGTTTGGATTAAATATTAGTTGTTAATTATAGGATTATAGAACATATAATGCATGCTCAAACAATTTGAATTATTGGTAAAGCAAAGCCCGGCAATGTGCCCTGAATTAGTTCAACACCTAGAAGATAATGAAGCATTTTTTTTCTTCCTAAGTAAAATGGAACAACAACCTACTAACTGGTATTCTATTGCAAAGAATGTAAGGGATGATAGAAATAGGTTTGCCTGTGTCCATAAAACAACTGGTTTTACAAAGATTAAGAAGTCTGGCTCCAAATTAAAAACCTGCGTGTGACTTTTCAGAGAATTACCAAGGCTTTACCTGGAAGCTCGCAGAGAGAAAAGCTGCCCTCTATACACCAGACTTGGTACAAGGTCAGTGCACTGCTGTCTCTGCAGACAGCTGCAGTATAGGAGTCAGGGACCCCTGGCCTGGTGGGCAATGTTTTTTGCATATTTGAATTTCTAGCCAGGTATCTTCATTACTAAGCATCTCCATCTGAGTCCTTAGTCTGTGGTCTTCTTCAAGCATCTCTGATGATGCCTCCTTCTTGGGTGGAGAGAGAGGGGGCAGACAAGGAAGGGAAACCTTAAGGACACACTTCCCCAACTGACTTGGTACCCTGTACTTGAACTTTTCCACTCCTAGTACTTCCCCCTTGCCCTGCACAACCCCATCCCAAGGTTTACAGCATTAGTGAAGGCTTTGTTTGGGGCTCCTTCAACAGTGAGATGACACCCCAAGTCTGCCCTGATCCACTTAGACTCCAACCATGGGGCAAATGGAACAGAGGGAGTTCATTCTTTCTCTGGTCCGGGCTCTTGCTTATACTATCACAGTAAGAGATTAAAGACTTAACTCTTTCAGTTTGGTTTATTGCTTTAATCACCTGAACCTGACAGCTCAGCTGAGCCACTGGCAGAGACAACTGCATAGTTTCCATCCAATGACTTGATTGCTTTTTATCAATATATAATTAAATTCACCATTTAAAATGCATGCAGTTGTTTTTAGTACATTCACAAGGCTGTGAATATCATCACTATCTAATTCCAGAACATTTTTATCACCCCAAAAAGAAGAAAAACCCTTGATGTTAGCAGTCAGTCCCTATTCCCCATGCCCTCTGCCCCCTCCCCACCCCCAAGCATGCCCAGCACACTCCTACTGCCACCCAGCAAACTACTTTCTGTGTCTGTGAGTTTGCCTATGCTGGACATTTTATGTAAATGGGACCATGCTACACACAGCCTAGTGTAAAAGTCCACGTGTGAGTCATTTTGTTTTTCAGAGCCCTGGTCACAGAATTCCACGCACATGATCACTAAGGGAGCTTAAATGTAGTGTTAAGGCTGAAGAACTTCAGTCCAAGGTCAGTTCCAGGCACAAGTTATAACCCTCTTATTTGACTTTGAGTCGTTCACATTTTCTGAACACTTCCAATTTCTTGGCATCTCTCTGCCCCCGAACCTTTTGCCCTTAAGCTATAGCTATATAGCTCCTTATTCAAGTTTCTCCTTTCTCCATTAACAGCTCCAACAACAAATGTGTTAACATCGAGACCATCAGACCACCAGAATAGAGCTCTGCTACCCTTCTCCGTTAGAAACAGAGCAATCCTTCTGAATTAATTGAAAGCTACCATGACTCCCTTCATTAGTCTTAATTTCAAAGGGGCTTGCACTTTTGAGATAAGACTTTTGGAGAAACGAAAAAAATGAGAGTACAGGCATACCTCGGAGATATTGCAAGTTCAGTTCCAGACCACCAAAATGAAGCGAATATCGCAATACAGTGAGTCAGTCTCTTTTGGGGAAGAAGGTCTCAACTTTAGCTTATTTTTAAAAAAACACAACACCTGTGAAGTGCAATAAAGCGAAGTACAATAAAACAAGGTATGCCTGTGTACTGGAGATATTTGAGAGGGCTCAGCCAAGTAAAAAAAGAATACCTATATATATATAAAATCTCTAGAGGATATGAAGGGATTCTCTAACTGCAATCCTGCTTTCTTTTTCTACCTCCATTCTTCTCAACCTGATCAAAGAGTCACTGACTGTTCTGGCTTGCTCTTTTATTTTTGTATTTTATTGGCTTGCTGTTTGTTGTTTGCTTTCCATCGGCTTCAACAACAGTAAAAGAAAAGGCCTGGGAAAGGTAAGAAAGGTGCACTTCAAATGCAGTGAGGGACCAGGGACCTTTGCCCAAGGTGAATATTTGTAACTGTCATGGATGGCCGCCCAGACTTCTGTTCTGAAAATATTTCTTCTTCTCAGAATGAGTATCCTTTTAGAAATGAAGCATTAAGGTGTAAAAGTTATAAAGAAATGTTTTAGATGGCAGTAAATTTGTTAAAATATTAACCCTACTATAGAATGTTTATGATTTTAAATGATATCATTTGTAATTCTGTATTTTAAAATTTTATAATTGTGTGTATTTTCTTTTGGTAAATTCTGGCTTTTGGGGGAGTAATCCAATTTCCTCCCAACAGTGTCAAATATTTTACCTTTTTTCAAAGTTATAACACCAGAATGAAATTCAGAGAGAGGCCAACCCTAAAAATAAAACAATTTAGCTACCTAAATAAAAGTCCTAGAAGTTGTTTTTCCCTTTGTTTTTCTATTTTTCAGAGAGTTTGAAAACAATATTTGGAATACAGTATATAATCTATCAGGTTACAAAATATAAATCTAAGGCTATGTTACAGTTCATCATCAATTTACTGTCTTTTGCAGATTATTCTCCTATCCAGTAACTGACAGTTTGAATTTATTCAGTGTTTTCCTTTCCTTGAATGTGCCCAATGTTACACATACTTCAAAATAGTGTGAGGCAACAAAACAAAGGAAAAAGAGAGAGCATTCCACGCAATCACCTGTGCTGCCTCAAAAACTGTAATAGAAAAAATATCCGTCATTGGCAAAGGGTGGAGAAATGAGGGAAGAGAAGGAAAACAGCCTTGAAAGTATTTGAAAATCTGTTACTGCATCCTCATTTAATAAGGTCCGCCTTTTGTAAACATATCATCCTACTGACCGACCTCATTAACTCACAGGCTACCTAGCTAACATTTCTGTGACACGTAAGAGCAACAGCTCTAAGTCTTTCAGGGTATCACAGACATGAACTTGAGACTCTGAAGAAAGAAATGAATTCACCCCCTTAACAGTCGGATTCAGTTATTATAAATTCTTCTCTATTAGTTGCACATCACATGCGATGACATCAAACATATCTTTACATCTATGAAAGCCCACCATCATTATCACCACTGTGACAACTGTCATCTGAATCATTATCACATCAGTCTGGAACTGTTGTTGACTTGTTTATTCTATCTCCCCCATCCAAATACCCAGTCTACCAGAGCAAACCCTTTGTCTTCTTCACAACTCTGTTCCCTATGCCTAGGACGGTTCCTGAAACACATTAAGATGAAATGATTAGGTCTTGGCTGGTGTGGCTCAGTGGATTGAGCAATGGCCTGCAAACCAAAGGGTCTCAGGATCAATTCCCAGTCAGGGCACATGCCTGGGTTGAGGGCCAGGTCAGGGCCCCAGCAGGGGGTGCACAAGAAGCAACCACACATTGATGTTTCTCTCCCTCTCTTCCTCCTTTCCCCTCTGTCTAAAATAAATAAATAAAATCTTTAAAAAAATGAAATGATTAAAAAAAAGGAAAAGTTTCATTTTCGTTCACCAAAAACGGTACTATGTGTAATATATTTTCATGTGCAAAACTGAACTTTGTTATATTATCTATATATTTCAGAGGAGAAATGATGGCTCTACCAGACTTTATTTTCAAAATTAACAATCAAAATTATATTTTGACACTTAATTATACAAATACTTATGGCATTTACATTTTTATTCAAAGTGCTATTCATAGGAAACTATTTTAAAATATTTATCTTGAATAGCTAAATACAAATATTTACATTTTAATTTAAAAATTCCACTATTTTTCACTTCTTAATCAAGCTATGATATATACACTCATAATAATGGAATAAAACATTTTCTATTTCAAAGGTGAGCATATATTATGACAATAAAAACATAAACATCAAAAAAAATGAAGTGCCAATCATAGTAAATGTTCTTTAAATGTTCTATCACATTACTGTATAATGTTCTATCACAGTAAATCATGATATCATTAGAAAAATCAAAATTTACTATTCTTGGAACAAAACTTGCTTTTGTCATTGCATTGCTATGCCTGGTCTCTGTATTATTTCCCACCGCCTTTTAGACATATCCAGAGTCACTAATGAAAACCAGGAATGACTTTGGAGTAGTAATTGCAGGTTTGCACACCCTGGATTACAACCTCCAAGAGAAGCTCAAGTGCCAGCAGCATGATATCACTATCAACTCTTTCTTGTGAGTTGCCTTCAGAAAGTCTGCAGGTGAACTCAAAATCCCATCTCTTAGCATCTCCTTGGCCCCTACCGTTTAACGCAGCTAAGCATACTCCAGGTGATTTAATCCAACTGGCATGTTGGCTTTCATTCATCAGATAGTCATTTAGCTGTGAAACCTTACTTTACCTCAACATTCCATTTAAAACTTATTTTTGACTAATGGAAACCAGTCTAGCTCTGATATTTATTAAAGAAAAAAAATAGATTTTCATGTCCATATAGTTTACAAAGGGAAGTTAGACCTCATAAACTGTAATACATTTCCTATGTTCATACACGCATTGTCTTACATTGATTATGAAGCTACATCTACTGATATAATGTTAAGTACTTGTTATGGAAAACAAAGTAGAATATGGTGGAGCTAAAACGTATTTTCATATTTTGTTTGCATCTGCAACTACTACAGAAAACGAAGCAACCGTGTAATCCCTTCCCAGCCCCACCTCATTCCAGCTCCCCTCCCCAGACAGTATAAATGCCATCAAACCGCAGGCACCACCATTGTACCTAAAAGGCTGACAGTGGATGAGGAAGGCTGGCCTGAATCTCTGCGTCAAGGGGAATTTATTGTCCTAAACTCAACTCAGCATCTTGTTTGCTTAGAGATGAAAGTTCCCAAATTTTAAGAACCGTAAAAATCTCCCAGGTACTTAAATATAGATTACTGAATCCTATCTGTGGTGTAGCAACTGGAATAGAAATAAGGATCTGAATCTTTAGTTAGAACTCCAGGGAAAACATGATAGGTAACATTCTTATAAATACTAGGTTAGATAAACTCCCAAGATCCCTCTGTGCTGCACCTTTTCTTGTCTACGCTATGACTAGAATGTGTAACTAGAACTGTACTTTGTTTCTTGGCTGTAGTCTGCCTTCCCTTAAAAGGTAAAACATCTTCCTGGGTTCTTGATTGCCTGACCATAGCTTGACATCCCTTTCTCCTTAAGACCACACACATCTTTCCGGTCTCTAGTCAAATGCAAATCACTCACAATGACAATGACGGCATCACTCCATCTCCAGGTATCCTCACTTGCCCTAGAGAAACCTGCTGCTGCCACATTACATCCACACTGAACGCTGTCCTCTGTATTGCTGTCACTTCCTGTAGGACTAGTTCCAGCATGAGGGGGAAGTACCTGACTCTGGATCCACCTGTTCCCAGTTTTCTGTTCCTTCCATACCTGAAGTTACTGGGACGTCGGCATGCTCAAATGCTAATACTGTAAGAAACTAATACCCTTTATCTGATTTTATACCTAATATTTGTCATACTAATATGTATATAATTCATGTACAAATATATAAATATTACCTGGGGAATATCATGTATGATTATAAATAATCTGGAGACAGGATGAAAAAAATCCATTGAAATATTAAGTGTCAAACGGCCTTAAGCACTTAAGATAAAGAGAACGCTAAGCTAAATGATATAAGATGGGAAAAATATCTTTGCCAGTTAGCATAGGATTGGCTGATGAGCTTCAAACAAAGTACACAGTAAAATATTTTGAAGAAATAATCTGTGAACATAAACTTATGGCTTGTAAACTTCCAATTATTGGACAGAACAGGGAAAAAAAATATCTGTTTATTTTTCCCTGAAGTTATCCTACTGAAAACTAAATAAAGTTAACAAAGTGGTGACTTCCTAGGATTTAGAAACCCCAAATAAAGCATTTGCCTACATTTTTTTTTGGCCAAATATAATTAGTTATGTTGTAGTGTACTTTGTGGTTCACAGCACTGCACAAAATACAAAGCAGAGGAAAAGAGGAAGAGAACAGCAAATAACAAACCGAGGCAGAAGAGGATCTTCAGCATGAGAATCAAGTAAAATAGTCCTAAAATGGAACTTCTGATTTGCAAGATCAGGCACTAAATGACTGTGAGCAGAGCTAACAAAATCAGCAACAATATGATAGGAAGAAAAAACCCATCATTATTAAATCAATAGATGTTTAAAGAAAGCTTAAAACACTCTGGAGTTCAATAGAAAGTTTTAAGAGAAATAAAATGTGCTATTTACTATAGTCATTATACTTACTGCTGCAGAAAAATACAGAAGTAATAGAGGTGCCATATAGCCACAGTTTAATACAAGAGTAATAGAGCAGAAAGGAGTCAGGGAAGAGCTGGGCTGGGGAGGTGACCAGTGATGGGAGTAGAAATGGTGCGCTTATCTCATAAACAGGAGAGTCAAAATATCATCTCTAGAGTTTATGGCCAGGGAATAAAAGTATAGACACATGTAAGGCACAAACATAATCAATAACAGAATAAAAACAGTGATATAACTATTATTGGCTGGTTATGGGGAGAAGACATAGGAAGGAGTATAAACATAGTCTAGGAGAAAATCAATAGAACATGTGGGGCATGAGCAAATCTAGTCACAATTTACAATTCTCACGTTTTTCGGAGAATGAAGTAACCAGCCAAAGAATAATACTCCAAAATATTTACAAGTGATTGTCCCCAGCTACAGGATTAGTGGTAGGTGCGCTGGAGCCAGGGAATTTCTGCTGTTTGCTATAGGATCACCTCTAGTTTTAGTTTACATTACCATATGCTTATGTTTCTGTCATGAACTGTTTAACAATTGAAATAATAAAATTTAAAATATTATTTAAAATGTCGATTGGTTCAAGTGCAGAGGACATAGTCCGCTACTATATATGTAGAAAAAATACATTATGAAACCTTACATGACTGTCAGAGTCATATGAAGTCTGAAAAAACCAAATGACAAATTGCATGTGTTTATGTATTTTCAATTAAATTTATTGGGGTGATATGGGTTAATAAAATTACATAGGTGTCAGGGGTACAGTTCTATAATACATCATCTGTATATCACATTGTGTGCCCACTCCCCAAAGTAAAATCTTTCATCACCTTTTAAGTGACCCCCTTTTTGCTCTTCTCTCTCTCCCAACCTCCTCCTTTCCGAAAGCTAACCCCCATACTCTTGTCTGTGTCTATGAGTTTTTGTTTTTCTTGTTTATTCATTTGTTGCCTTCTGCATTTAACAGAAACATTATGAAGGCTTTGCCACAGAACCAGACAACCCAAGGAGTCAATACATCTTCTGTAATCGAGAAGATGGCCATGATTAGGGAGGTGAGCATGTTGTGATGAGGATATAGCTCTGATCAAGGAAACCATGATTCTGGAATGTTACCCTAGAGATATTAGGTAATTTCACCAGGTACTCATCATAAGAAAAACCTCAGATACATAGCCTAAGAATCTTTCCCAGCCTCCAAGATTCACTTAAGCAGATCTAACTGGCAGAGCCCAAATGACACACAGAACTCAACTTTCAGGAGGTTCTGGGAAATGTAGCTGTTTAACTTCCCAGCCTCTGTAGTATACAGAAAGCTTGGAGAATGAGAGGTGAGTGAATGTCAATCCACTCTAGCCACCGCTTAAGCATAGAAACATGAATATTTAGTCTTGGGATTTACAAACAAGAGAAAAATACCATAAACAGGTTAAAATAACCATAAAATATCTTTTAAAACTTTACATTATGGTAAAATATATTTTCTTTTTTTCAAATAACTCTACAAACCACAAATTCAAGTATGCCATTTTGTTCATTTATAACAATCACAGCAGATACCATGAAAGTATGCTTAAATTTCACTTTAATCATGATTGATATTTCAATTCTACTTAACGATGATTGTCGTTTCAGTCAGTGTTTCACATAACATTGAAACTGAAGTTAAAATGTCACTTTGACTTCAGAGAGCTGGCATCACTGAAGTCAGGGAAAGTGCTATTGTATAACCATAGCAATGTTGGCCTTTTTATACCATCTTTGGGTTAGAGTGTTTTCTGTGCTTACACAGATTTGTTGGTGTGCTTTTCCGGCCAATATATAACAAAGTAAAAATTAATCATTCTTTTCGATCCCTGTAAGTCGGTACAATTACCATTTCTAGGACACAACAGAGTATCTCCTTGACTCACTGTAAACATTACAGAACGTAGAAGAATGCCAGGTCTCAGGATGCAGCCCAAGAGGGTCTGAGGGGGTGATGAGCAAAATAAGACTGAAAGTATCTCACCCAGAGTTCCACTGATGGTAAGTGCTGTATTATGCTGCAGAATGACAGTTTCGTTGAATACCTACATAGGGTTCCCTATCTCAATATATAGAAAAAAGAGTAAAATTAGTCAGGATGTGACTTGGCCAAGAGAAAACTCAGGTTTAAAATAGCCCTTGTACACTGAAACAGACTCACAGACACAGAGGACAGACTGATGGCTGCTGGAGGGGAGGAGCATTGGAGGGCTGGGTGGGAAGGTGGAGGGGTTAAGAAGGACACATTGGTAGTCACAAAACAGTCACGAGGTTGTACAGTACAGCATAGGAAATAGAGTCAATAACGTTGTAATCATTATGTGTGGTGCTAGGTGGGTCCTGGGATTATCAGGGGGACTCTGTAAAGTACATGATGGTCTAGCCACTGCTTTGTACTCCTGACACCAATATAAAGTGTCGCCAATATTATATTGAGTGTAAACTGCAATAAAAAAAACATGCTGATGGAAAAATAAATAATCCTTCTAGGCTAAGTAAAGAAATTATAAAAAGGAAAGCAGGAGAACAAAATAAAATAGAATTTATAAAACAACATCCATTTAATATTCAATAAACTAGAATATTTTCAGGCTGGTAGTTAACAGCCAAGGTGTTAAAATTAAGCAGCTTAAATCTAACTAAATTGTTTTATTTAAATAATACAATGTAAAACAATTATTTTATTTTTATTCTAAGGAAAATAATCATAAGTGATAACTGGACACTAGCTTAGACATATGGGAAGAACTTCATTTTTTAACTGAAATATGCTATTTTAGTTTCAGGTATATTTCATCGTGATTTGATAAATATTACACAATGATCCCCATGATAAGTCTAGAGCTCGTTAATATTATATTTTATTGATTAGGCTACGGCCGTTGTCCTGATTTTCTTCCTGTGCCCCCCTCCACCCACACCCCCCACTCCCTCAGGCAACCCCCACATGTGTTCATGTCCACGGGTCATGTCCATATAGGTTCTTTGCCTATTCCATTTCCTATGCTGTACTTCACATCCTCAGGGCTATTCTGTAACTACTTATTTGTACTTAATCCCCTCACCTCTTCACCCATTCCCCCACAGCCCCTCCTGTCTGACAATCATCAAAATGCTCTCTGCTTTAAGAAATGCTCTCTTATTTAAGAAAAAGATTAAAACTAGAACTTCTTCTAATGCAGCTTTTACCTGCGCACTATCATTTACGCACCTTTATCAACCAACTCTAACCTGGATCCTAGAGCCCCTACCATGCCAGGCACAGACTCAGACGGCAAGGATGGGAAAATGTTTAACTGACAAGGAGACCATCAACCTCCACTCACGCTGCCAGAGGACACTCACTGAAAACGTACCAAAAATATCAAATAAAAGACAAAGAGACAAAGTCAAAAGTAGTGGCTGTAATTCAAGTTTTTTAAATAGATTTTTAACAAACACAGAGTCAGTCAAATAAATGAATTTTAAACACAAAAGGTACTAAAATGCAGTTTTCTTACTTAAACTCTGAGATATTTGATATATATATATATATATATATCTGAAAATAAATGAAAATAAATTATCTATGGATCAGTCTGTAATTTTAGTAACTATGTGGATATCTGGGTATGGAAAATGAAACAAAATTGTGTATAAGAAGATTTATAATTACTTATAGATTACATTTCTAATCTGTTATGTGTTAATAGAGAATACTGGTAAAAAATAAACAGTAAATAACTTTTGGTAGCATGGACTATTTTTTACACCTCCTGGTTGTATTTAAAAATATAAAATAGCCAATAACCATGTTAATGATCACCTCATATTTTTTCAAATTTGATTTTTTAAAAAAATAGTTAAAGAAGGAAAGAAATATGCTCATTACAATGCAATTGGTTTAGATTATTTTAAAGACATGGTTATGCTCCCTAGGAAAGTAAAACCCATTTGTGCTTTAAATGAAACAGTCTGAAGCAGATGTTCACTCAAGTTTTACTCATTAAGCAGATCTGACTAAAAGTGCTTCTGAAACATGCAACAGAAAGTATTTTTTATTTAGCAATATGTTCTCTTTTTTATGTATATTTATAAAATGTCTTTGGGTAAAACATGCAGTCCTTATATGGCATTTTTTGTAATCTGATGTTTATGCACCATGTTGTAAATTTATGATGGGTACTGGAAGAAAACATAATAATTTGATAAATTTTAAAATGATTTTAAAAATTAAAATAATTAGAATAAGTTTCTAAAAGATTCATTGGTAATTACTAACAGTAATTTGCCAACTTGCATAACTTAGCTGCCATATAAAGTTGAGATTTAAATAAACAGCAAGTTCAAAATACAGCCATTTTAAGGATAGTATACTCCTGAATTATAGTGTTTTGCTGTGCTAAGAATTTAGAAGACCAAATAAGATGACTTGAATACTACAGATGAAAGATCTTTATTATGAAATTAATAAGATAGCTTAGAGGTAATATTACCCTCAATTTGATGGATTTATATATATGGCATTTACATAACAGAGGTAATATTGAGGAAGACTTCAGTAAGTTAATGAATACAGTACAATGAAAAATGCATATTTTGTTTCAAGTAATACCTGTAAGTATATGAGGGAAATCACCAACCTTTGAGATTCAGTAGATTTGTTTCTTTTGTTTCTCCAGGTCCAACATTCACAGGTCAAAGCAGCATATACTATGAGCAACTGAGTCAATTAAATGTTGGTTGGTTCATTTCAACCACTGATTTTTTTTTTCTCCATAGGTTTGCCCTTTTGGAGTGTCATACTGTTATAATCATGTAGTATGCAGTTTTTTCACATTAGCTTTTTAAATTTAGCAATATATACTTGATGTCACAATAGTTGATGTCATATTTTTATTTGCATTTAGTTCAAACTATTTTTTAAGACTTTTATTCACTTATTTTTAGAGAGAGCAGAAGGGAGGGAGAAGCAAGGAAGAGAAACAACAATGTGTGGTTGCCTTCCTGCACACCCTCTACTGGGGACCTGGCCCACAACCCAGGCATGTGCCATGACTGGGAATTGAACCAGTGACCCTTTGGTTTGCAAGCCAGCACTTAATCCACTGAGCCACACCAGCCAGGGCAGTTCAAACCATTTTTACTTTTTTTTCTTGAGATTTTTTTCTTTGACTCATGAGTTATTTAGAAGTGAATTGTTTAATAGCCATCCATGTATTTTTGAATTTTCAAACAGTCTTTCTGTTATTGATTTCCAGTTTAATTTCACTGCAGTTTAAAAGCAGACATTGTATAATTTCTAGTCTTTTAAATTTAAAATGTGTTTAATAACTCAGAATGTGGTCTATCTTGGTAAATGTTTCATGTGAGCTGGAGAAAAATGTGAGTTCTGCTGTTATTGGATAAAATAGTCTGTAGATGTGGATTATATTGAGTTGATTGATGGTGTTGTTGAGTTGCACCATATCCTTACTGATATACTGCTGTTGAATATGTCCATTTTTGATAGAGGGGTATCAATATCTCCCACCATTATAGTGAACTCATGTAATTATCCTTGCAGTTCTATAAATTTTTCCTCATCTAGTTTGATGCTTTATCATTAGGCAAATACATGTTAAGAAGTATACGTCTTCTTGGAGAATCGACTCCTTTATCATATGCAAGATCCTATTTTATCCTCTATAAGTTTCTATACTTTGAAGTCTGCTCTACCTGAAATTAATATAACTACTCCTGCTTTCTTCTGATTAGTGTTAGAATAGCATGTTTTTAATATACATCTGCTTACTTTTAATATACTCATATCTTTAAAGTGGGTTTCTGGTAGGCATTTTTCTTGGTTTTCAAAATGGAAATAATAACAAATAGAAATGTTCTGATGATTAAATAAGCTTATATATATAAAATGTTTACAATAATACCTGTAGATAAGCACTTATATTTATTTTGTTGAGATGTTTACTGTATTCTTATGACTTCTTTATCTTTAATAACCATTAATAAGTTTTCTCCTCAATGTATTATATTTTCACTTCTTTTGACTATACTAATTAATCTCATGGGGTATTCAATGAATTTTTAAATGGCTTAACACTCAGTCCTTGCTGTTTTACATGTAAACCTTTCCAATCTTTTTAACCTCATATTATAGTATGGTAGACTTTTGAGGAACTTTTCTGTAGGCAAACAAAAGAGCAGGTACTTCTGTCTCAATTTTTTTGAAAGTGTTTTTTATTCCCTCAGCAAATGATGGTTATGATTAAAGTGTTGCAAATACATAATAGTAAAATGGGTTCCAAAGGACTGATCCTCATTTAGACCACAGCTCATTCTTACCTTTAGGTCCCACCTCTTATTCCACACTCTTATGTATTCGGCCAACAGTATTCTTTCTTTTGGCTTATAACTGAATGAGAGCTTTCTTATTAAGGAGGTTAGTAAGTTACTCATACTACTTTATTCCAAAAAGTCTATGTGTTCTGTATACAGTAAAAGTCTGTGGCATATTATTCCAGGCTGATATGGGTTTTTTCCCTTGTCCTCATTAATTTTCATTTTATCATTTCAGCCAGTATGATGAGAGGGACACAAATACTGAAGCCTTATTCTTATATCAACTTTTCCAAAAGACTTAACATGAACTTCTTGAAAAGAAACTTGGCCCCATCCATAGGTATAGCCTTGACTTGCCTTTTTGGCAGTGGGCAGTGGGCAGAGTCTTCAAACTTCAAAAGATATTAATCTTTGTTTATAGGTTCTTTGCTATAGAACCTTCACTCAACTAATATAGCCTCTACCTTAGGTTTTATATTTCTGGAATCCAGTGTTTAAATCTCAAAATAAAGATTATATTATTTTGCCACTCTGAACACTTATCTAGGAAAAATTATTGGAAATATTTTGTAATGATAAATTATATTAGAGCTACAACTCTGATTCAACAATATATTACATTCAATGCAATCATAAGTTTAATTCTGGTATAAATAAGATGCTGAAGTTTTGCTCTAAGTATTTTATAAAATCTTTATTAATAAGGATAAAATAAATCTTGACCCTCTGTTATAGACCGCTCTGCCTGGTTCTAGGAATTGTAACTCTCTGCCCCTTGTGGCTAAGGGTGAGTGAGGGACGTCCTTTAGAATGTGAGCTGCAGGAGACAAAGCTTGTCCCTGATAGCAAACACTACCTCAGTTTCCTCTCCTTGCCCCCAAAGCTTGGTCGGAAGTCAAAGACAGGTAAGACCCCTCACAATGGGGGGGGGCAACCTAAGCCAGACTCAATATCATGGGAGGCCTTCATGGAAGGACTGGGGTGGGGGCTGCAACAAAGAGGGAGCAATGGACTCTTGCCCCCCTGGCTTTGACAAAGCCTGAGTCCCCATGTTCTCTGGGAGAAGCACTTCCTGGCTCTAATCCCACTAAGCCTGAATACCTGTTGGGGAGGAATGCAGCTCCTTGCCTTGCTAGAGCATGTCCTGCAGAAGAATCTGGCATCACAAAGACTTCCTGATAAACCTGTGAAATCTGCTCTAAGAGTCCTTTCATTCTTATGTTAAGGGTTCACGCAGAAAACCCTAAAACTCTGTTCCTGACAGACTCTGACTCATACTAAGCCCTCAGATTTCTTTGAAATGTTATCTACTGTTTGATCCTTGCCACCCTGTATTCCTGTGTACTACAACCCAATAAAAGCCCCTAGAGGAGGGAGCTCAATGCCTTTTTCCCCTGAGAAACTGGCCACTGCTCACGGCCTTTTCCTCTGGGAAAATGGCCACCTCTCCTACCCAAGCAGGTCACATCATGTCTCAGTCATGATTACTCTCATCCATGGCAGCTGGGGGGACTTGCAAGGAAAGTCACCCTAAAAACCTCCAAAAGAATTCATAGTAGTATTGCCATAAAAAAGAAACATCTTCTAGCCCTGGCTGGTGTGGTTCAGTAGATTGAGTGCCAGTGTGTTAACCAAAGGGCCACCAGTTTGATTCCCAGTCAGGCCACAGGCCTGGGTTGTGGGCCAGGTCCTTGGTGTAGGGTACTTGAGAGGCAGCCACACATTGATGTTTCTTGCCCTCTCTTTCTCCCTCCTTTCCCTTCTCTCTAAAAATAAATAAATGCAATCTTTTTTATAAAAAGATCCTTTTTAAAAGAAAGATGGATTTGAAATAATAATATATTACTATATATCCCAATTATATGTAATGTTTTAAGGAATATGTAGATATATCAAATGAGTACACACTACAACATGGTGTCAAAATAAGTTTTCCTATGAATAATATGTCAGGATATACTCCCTAAAATAACACATGCCTAGGATATTCTCATACAGAAATCAATTAGACATTTATTTATAGAGAATTCCTGATAAATGTGTGGATATCTATACAATTAAACTAAAAAATAAAAGCAACAGGTGTGCAGTCATTAATTTATCCAACCAACATTTATTCTGCAAATGAAATATTGCTATGCAGAAGACACATATTAATTCTGAAATGTATGAAAGCAATGTAATCTACATTACAAAATAAGAAGCTATAAAATTAACTTGTCAGAGAATCAATCATAGGGGCAAATTAACCAAACCACCTTTTCCCACTGAAATTACAACTGAAAAAAAATAATTCAAAATCAGAATTCTTCATTTATCATTTGGCATAAATTCCAGCTAGGAATAATTAGATCAGGAAATGCTATATAGTCAAATCATGCAAGAACTGACTTTCCTGTAATGAATAGAATATGATTGGTTATGCTGCAGTAACAAGCAATCCCAAAATCACAGTGTTGATTTAAATAGAAACAGTTAACTTCTTGCTGGTCCCATCTGCCCATTGAGACCAACGTTGCAGTTGCTCTCTGTCAATGTGGCTAGTTGTAGTATCAGAGAGAAAATGAACTCCAGAGAACCTTTCACTGACAGTGAAAGTGGCATATGCGACTTCCATCCAAATGCACTGGCTAACTCTTTTGCCCTCCTAACATGCCAACAAGGAGGGCAAAAGCATAATCCTCTCATGTGCCCAGAAAGTGAAGACTTGGATATAATCGGTGAATGGCATTATAACTACCATATTTTTCATAGAGTAAATTTTTAACTGTGCCAAACTAACAGTAACAACAATAGTAGTAAACCAATACCAGAAAGCAATGATAAAAGTTTTAAAGCTTTAAGATCAATCTTTTATGAGATGTTTAGGTTGAAATAAGAACTAAGGTTCTGATATACGCCCCATACCTTTCATTTTTAAAACTCTATAATGGTAATTCCTAAAATTAGATTTTCTTGTCCCAGGAATATTAATTCCAACACTATTTTAAATCTAATTAAGTATAAAGTAAATTAATTTTATCTCTTTGTATGCATTATATTTGAAGGAATGGGAAAAATCTTTTACAGTTGTATCAGTTATCATCATTCGTCATTTATGTTCTGGACGACTTTTATCAGTAATCCAGCACATTATACCTATAGAGCTCTATAAAATATTGAATTATGAAATTCTGGAATATAACCAATTTATAAGCAAAGAAATCATAAATAGTGCAATCCAGATGATCTTGTACTGTAAGGATAAAAACAGGATTTTATCAGAATACTAAAGTTGATGGAGGATGTTTAGAAAGAGAACAGACTTACTTAAAACTGCAGTGAAGAAGATCACTCAAGAGAGACCATGAATGATAACTGTAGCTAGAGACAGAAGCAGAAATTAAAATTTTAAAAAGATAGGAAGAAAGTTGAGGAGGAATAGAGCTAGAATTAAGCCAAAATGTCATGCTAATGCAAATAAAAAGTAACTTCTCAACCTATGTTTCCCAATAATGCTAAAGAGAAAGCCTACATATGAGAATTAGTAATGAGAAGAAAAACAATACGATCAATGGTACAGCATAAGAGAATATTCTGATAAAACCGAACACCAAAAATACAATCAAATTGAAAAATGGGCAAAGAACCTGAATAGATACTTCTGCAAAAAGGACATACAGAAGGCCAATAGACATATGAAAAGATGCTCAATGTCACTAATCATCAGAGAAATGCACATTGAAATCACAATGAACTATCACCTCACACTTGGCAGAATGAATATCATCAATAAATCAATAAACAAGTCCTGGCAAGGATGTGGAGAAAGGGGAAAATTTTTGTACTGTTGGTGGGAATGCAGATTAGTATAGCCACTGTGGAAAGCAGTATAGAGATATCTCCAAAAATTAAAAATGGACCCAGTAATTCCAATTCTGGGAATTTATCCGAAGAAACCCAAAACACTAACTTGAAAGCACATAAGCACCCCTATGTTCATTGCAGCATTACTTACAATCACAAGCTATGAAAGCAGCCCAAGTGTCCATCAATAGACGAGTGGATAAAACAACTACGGGACATTTACACAAGGGAATATTACTCAACTGTAAAAAAGAAGATAGTTTTACCCTTTGCAAAAGCATGGATGGAATGGAGAGCACTATGCTAAGTGAAATAAGCCAGTAAAAGAAAGATAAATACCATACGATTTCACTCCTATGTGGGAGCTAATGAACCAACTGAACTAACAGCAAAATAGAGACAGACTCATAGAGAGAGAGCAGGCTGAGAGCTCTGGTGGTATAACGGTTACAAAGTTCGGGGATGGAGCAAAAAGAGAAAGGACTCATAGACCTGCACGACGGTGTGGTGCTTGAGGGAGGGAGGGAAGTACAAGGGGGGTAAATGGTAATGGAAGAAATATAATAAAAATCAATTTTAAAAGTTAAATAAAAATATTAAATAATGTGATATTTTTAAAAAGTTGTTAAGCCCTGGCTGGTGTGGCTCAGTGGACTGAGTGCTGGTCTGAGAACCAAAGGGTTGCTGTTTGGATTTCCAGTCAGCATACATGCTTGGGTTGTGGGCCAGATCCCCTGTTGGGCTGTGCAAGAGGCAACCACACATTAATATTTCTCTTTTTGCCTTTCCCCCTTCTTTCCCTTTTCTTTAAAAAATAAATAAGTAATCTGTAAAAAATAGAAAGTTATTATTAAACAAAATGATTATTTTTAAAATGACCATTTTAAAGAATCCACAGAAACAGAAAACTGTATTAGAAACAACAAAGATTACAAACTGGTAAGTATGCTATAATCACCGCCATGAAACACATACACATGGAGAAGACTAGTAGAAGAAAAAGCAAACATGAATCGATTAGCTTTAGGTGTCGGGGTATAAAATTTTGGGGTACTTTTATTTGTTTTTTAACAGTTTTGTTTTATTATAGTCTTTCTAAAAAATCGCCAGCTATGAAATTGTTGTTACACTTCAGAGAATTTCAATAGAAAAATAATGAATAAAAATAAATGTATACAAAGACATCATCTTGAAAACATAATACATAAATTGGAAAATGATAAAATGTTGGGTATCTATTTTTATAGAGTTCTATATAGTTCCAACTATTAAAAAGATGAAAGAACTTTTAAAGATCTGTTTATTCAGTTAGAGCATTTTCTATATTAGTGCATTTCTAATATAGAAATATTATATAATATTTAATCTAATGTATTAGTGCAAAATGATAAATTTATTTCTCACTTTGGTATTAAGATCTCCATTTTTAAAAATGAGTAATTTTTATTTATCATCTATGAAACATTCTACAACTGTCATATTATTAAAAAGTCTACCACAGCAGTTACAAAATCAAGAATTAGAGTCATCATTATCTTTATTATAATAATCCAAAGCACTTCAGAAAATTGTCTAAATATGTCACATTATTGAGTAATTCTTGATTTATCAGTGACAATAAATGAATGAGAGTGTCTTTTAGAAAAAAGTGACTAATTAAACTCACTGAAAAAAGTACAGCGTAATAAGGAAAAAAAACAAATTTTACATTTTGACTCACCATCATTCTAATTTTATCTTAATAACACTGAGCAAGTTACTTAATTTCTATAAATTTCAATTTCTTCATCTGCATAAAATATGCATTTAAACTTATTTTCTATACACTCCCTTAAAAAATTCTTATAAAAATCTAGTTGCAGTGTTAGACTGTTCTAAAAACTGTATATCGTTCAAATAGCTTAATAATTCCCACAGTGCTATAACACAGCTGCCCTGGCAAAGTGTTAGCCAACTTCATCTCTTCCTTGAAAGCAGAGATGGGCCATAGCACCCACTCCTTTGCAGTTAGGTGTGGTTATAAGACTGATTTCTCATCCACAGCATGTGGGCAGAAGTAACGTGTACTGTTTCCACATTGGCCCACAGAGACTTCAGGGACAATGCTCAATTATCTTGTCTTAATGAATGGCTGGAAAGCAACCTTGGTATAATCTTGAAAGCTATGTCTGGGCTCAAAGTGAGTGGAGCTGTGATGGAAGGAGTCAAAACCTGGCATAAAGCTAACTTGACGCCCAGGGAAAACTCCCTTTGGGATTCACTTTAGTGATAAATACACTCTTTTATGTTTGAAACACCATGCATTCAGAGGTTTTGTTACAGCAGTCAGTGTTACTTTAACAAATTTAGGTGCTATTAATTTTATTTTAAATTGAGAAAACTGAGGAATATTGAGCTAATCTTTCATGATCCCACAGCTGTTAAATCATTGAGCTAGGATAGTGATCCAAAGATCCCAATTCTAGATTCTGCACTCACACATTTTGTTCAGTGCTTGGTAAAAAAACTATTACGATTAGTTAAAGAGGGCATGCACGCACCCCTAACTGGGTCAATAGTGCATTCTAAGGAGATAAAAATGGGGTCATGGGAAGGGAGCAAAGCTCCTAGGTGTTACAATGGTTTTTGATCTCCCAGGCGCTACAATGCATAAAGGGGTATAGAGTATATCCTGTAGTGGGACATGGAATATGTAGTGATAAGGAAAAAGATATCTTGAGAGGTGGGGACCTGGGAGTATAATGAAAAAAAAGGTTGAGACACATTGAAATAGAGAATCAAGATTCACAATTTTAACATCATATGTTACACAAGTCAATGCTTTATCTGATCTAATTTAATTACCCAGAATTCATTGGATTAAAGGCTACTTTTCCAGAGAGTTAAAATCACTTGAACAAATCAATAGCACATTGTCTGGCTTATAATGATATTGTTTCATGATATTGAAAACTGAAGAAATGCATATTAACACTAAAAAGGCATGTCTAAATCCTTATAAAATGAAAGAGTGAGAAAGAAGAATCAGTAACACTGATTATTTTTTAAAAAACCTTCTTTTTAACTTAGATAAAACCAATGGTTTAAATTTAGAAAAAAATTGACCTTTAAGATCCCTTATAACTCTGAAAATTTATGATACTATACAATCTCTCAAGATTTATACTTCAGGCATATGATTACTATTTTTTTAAAATGTACACATTTCATAATACATTGTATACTATTTTATATTAGTTTCCATTTATTTTTTTGAAGGAAACTATTTAATCTTTACATAATTTATCTTTATCCTACCTATGTTTTTATTAGTGGCTCATTTAAAAGAAACGCCTCAAGCATCAAGTTTGGGGAAGGGGATGAATGTCAATGTCATGTACTATCTATCAGTACTGACTCCCTTTGCCAAGAAAAAGAAGAGCTAAGGATAGTCTCTGGTGCACCACCCTCACTGCATGCACGTCCACCACTGTGGTTCGGCCATCATCATCTCTCTACTAGGCAAAAGTGATAACAAACTTCCTAACTCATGTCTGTTTCTCCTTTGTTCCCTTTGGCAGAGATTATAATTTGTTCTCAAAAAAATCACTCCCCCAACCCGCCCTGCCGCCTACACACACACACACACACACACAAATTTAGATAGCATTTCCTACCCCCTTTGCTGTTAGGTACAGCCATATGATCAAGTCCTGGCTACTGAAAATAATACTATATATACCGCCTCTTAGTACATCTGCTTGACACAATCTTGCAGGAAATACTGGCTTGACTCACTCTCTCACTGCTTCCTGCGTTTGCTCAATTACCTTCTCGACCACCTTATTTAAAATGCTACTCAAGCCCCTCCAAACCTAACTTACCATGTCCTATCACATTCCCTTGATTTATATATACTTTCTCCATTGCATGTATCACCATGTATATTGTTTTCTTTAACATTGCTTTAACTGCCAATTTCTCCTCTAGAATTATTCTCTGGGAAGGCAGGTGTTTTTGTACTGTATGTATATTTCAGTCACTGCTCAATTTCTAGTGCCCACTGTAAGTGACTGATTGAATGAGCCAGTGAATAAAACTGGCTAGAAAACTGGTATTTCTACACAATATAAAATCTAATAACTTATTTCCTGTAGGCATATCAGACAAGCAAGTTTATTTTCAATTTTAGTGTATGTTTGTTTTGTCCTGAAAAGTTTTGATAGTGATTTGATACGTTCAAGTCACACCAAAACACCCAGAAAGACTGATTCATAGCAAGATGGAATGCATAAAAATGCTCAAAAACTTTCCAAAAATAAAACTCTATCTTGATTATATGCTCAAAATTAAACTTGCAGAACAGGATGTCTAGAGCATGTATACATCATTAACTACCTTTTAAAAATCCTTAAATTAAAAGGAGTGGCTCAGAACAAAACAACCTGACATTCTCCTCTGACATTCATACACCTAATTTCCCCGTACAAAGCTCTACCCCTGTCAGAGTCATCAGCCCTCCAGCAGCCACTGATGTCTTAACACAACCCAGATGAGTGTGATCACACTCCAGGAACCAAGCAGTTCCACGACTCATCTTGACATGAGTAGTGTCATACCGTGTCTGTGTGACCCCCTTGACATCGCTGCTGTTGCTGTTCTAGCTCTGAAACTTTCAAAGTGAAAGCCAAATGCCAATTAGTAACCAGGTTAGTGTAATGACTACAGGGGCACATGTCTAGTAGCAACTGCCAAGATTTCTCAGCCTATTTTCCTATTGCCCAATAATTGATGGCCATAGCTTTTTAGCAGCTTCAAGTCTCAGTTTTTTCTTTTCAAAGCAAAAATGGGCAACTTTTAACTTCTGGATAGGAAAGGGTGTATACAGTTAGCCTGGCCTACAGTAATTGTAACTAAAGCAACTGTGGCTAACGGTGGATAGTTAGTAAGCCATAGACCACTGTGGGGGCTGGATGCTACACCCTGCTGGGGACCTTCTTTAGGATGGGAGACATTCCTCAGAGACATCTAACATCAAGGCTAAGTGAAGTGGAGTACTGCCAGACCGACTGAGGATTTCTCCCAGCAGGCCTTAATCGCTTCTTCACTGCCATGGGGTGGGCAAAATGAACTTCCCCAGTGAAGAGAAGCCCCTGGGGATTTCTTTGCCCATTACACTGGCAGTGGCTATCAGACTGGCATGCACTGGTTGGGTGAGACAGGGAATATGGACGGAGCTCTGACCCACGTATTACTAAGGGTAAAAGTGTACAAGGAGAAATATCACACCTGCCATGATTTCTCTTGGTGAGGGATGAGGATGGAGGTACACTCTAAGAATCAAATTTAGAACATGGTTGTACCACTTAGGTTGTAGTCTGACGGTGGTAAGAGATTAGATCAGAGAGGCAACAGGAATTGAATAATGAATGGCAGGAATTTGTGTTTGTTTTGTGATTCTTTTATGTACATCTATATCCCCCATGCCTAGAAATAACCCAGTATTATATTCAATGCATATTTGCTAACTGAATGTATTGACTATTAGATTTTTCTAATTCCCAAATTCTCACATATTCTCTACTCTTGCTTTTTTCCAAGACATCTGGCTTACTTCCTTTTAAATGACTATCATATCTTCTCACTTATCAATTACATTCAGATTTGCTTTTCCTTTCATGACTTTGAACTATTCTGCAAACAAGCCCTTTATTTTAATTTTACCACTTACAGTTTTACCTCCTTTACTAGAAGTTGTGTGTAAACCTTTTGCTCTTATGTTATTCTATCCTTAATGTTAAAATTACCAGTTTCTGCCATTTCTTTCTTTAAAAACCGTTGGGTTTCACTCCTTTCTCCTCATTGTTGTTGTTATTATTGTAATGCTCAAACTCACTATCACATGTTTCCTGACTGCTCAGTCTACGTCCGTGTACTCACTGCTAAACTCTCCATAATGTCTGGCTAGGCTGTCCTACCCATGACAAGAGGATTTTTAGAAAAATAATAATAATACTTCTGCTAATAACAAGCAAAATAGTTATTTGGCTTAATGCCACTAGTACATTATACCTATTTCCCCTCCTATATTCCCTATCTCAATCTGGTTTCGAGGAAGAAGGTGTTGTAATGGCTTCTGTTCTTTCTTTCTTTCTACCTATCCATCCATTCCTTCCTCCCTCCCTCTCTCTCTCTCTCCTCACCCCGCCCCCCGATTATTTAGAGTTATGCACAACCCAGCCCTGGCCAGGTGGCTCAATCAGTACCAGCATTACTCCAATATACCGATGCTGTGGGTTTGATCCTTGGTCAGAGCACATACAAGAAGCAATCATTGGGTGTATAAGTAAGTGGAACAACAGACTGATGTTTCTCTCTTTCTCCCTTCTCTCTCTCTTGTTCAAGTCAATAAATAAAAAAATTAAAATTAGAAGACATGCCGAGGGATGAGACTTGGATTTTCCTTCTAGTAAACATGCTAATAAAGTACTTCCTGGCAAATAAACTGACTTTAGCAGAGTTTTTTATCTATAGAATTATTTGAGCAGGATGACCCTGGTTTGGTTAGTTTATAGTGGACAAACCAAAAGTCTTGGATATTTGAAGCAGAGACCCCTTTAAAATGTACATAAGCCCTATAACAATCTGGCTATAACATACAGATGATTCGTAACCTAAAACTCCCTGCTAGATGAGGTGATTCGCGAACCTTTCCACAAACCTCATCCATTGCTCTGGTTGGAATGGGTATCTGCTAAAGCAAAGACCTAAGTAGCCACATAGAAGGTCCTAGACTCCTCCCTTTTTTGTCCATGTTGTTGCTTATATCCTTGAAATTGTTGATAAAACTTTACACTAGGTAGCCATCTGATTTTATGGATCTAATTTGACAATCTGATTCTTTGTATTAGTTTAGGCACAATAATCACATCCACTTCCCTCAGGTTTTTGAAGCAAATGAGACAAATGAGACAGAAGAGTATGACAGAAAAAGAAGCCTGGGTTATTGAACATGACTTTGATACGCAGAAGCAGGACTTCCTGGTACCTTACCTTGGAGTCTGTATCTAACCCTCACTGAATGGCTAAGCTGGACAGCCACAGGCCATCCATCCTGCAGAGGCAGGCTCCTTGCTGGATGAGGGAGAGTAGTCCAGAAAGCTTATCTGATTATAAGACAAAAGGCAAGAAAGGAGCTCAACTTACCAATCAGATAAGTCACTTTTAGTACATAAAACAAGAAAAGGTGAAAAGACCAGGAATTTAGTCTTTTCAAAATCCTGCATCATGCATCCCAGCCTTTTCCAAAAAAGAAAAGATGCTGCCTCTTAAGTCGTAGTTTTTCATTTCTCTCCATCATCTACCTGTACATTATTCAGACTCGAGCACTCACTCATCACATTTGTAATTGCTTACCTTACCCTGTTTTTTCTATTCTTACTCTGTGTGTAGCTATTTTCACAGAATTTAGACTATAGCTTGTCTCTAATTATTTGTGTGTGACATCTTTTTCTCCTTGGTGACAAAGGACATTTTCTATACTAACTATTTCCAATAGTTAGTCCCCTTTCAGTTACTAAAATATCAATTACATTTAAAAACAAAACCATTTCCTTTTATATAATAATGTGTTTTTTCACTTTATTGTATCATTTCCTTTAAAATAAAAGATTTTGATAGGATTATAATTTAATCACACATTTAAATGCACAAACACTCAATTAAAAACTTCCAGTTGGTTCTTTAATTCTTTTTCCTTCTGGGGGAAATGTGTGATTCTTGTATAAGATAAAATAAGTAGTCATTAGCATTAATGAATGCATTATGCCCTGATAATCTTAACACTTCAACATGATGCTAATTAGCAATGTTGAAATTACTAAATGATTGGCATACTAGGGTTCACTACTTGACTTCTATTTTTCCATGCTGAGAAAAAAACACACACTCGGTATGCCTCAGTGCTGACTAATAAAAACTACAAGAAGTTCAGTACATTCATAATTTGCAATGAATGGTTATTACCAAGATTAATTATTTAAATCATACTTATATGATTAAGTACCTTAACCAATTAAAGTCAATGAAAGTACAAATCTGTCAATTACATCAATAATTCAAATTATATCTTCTCTTAATGGCCAACACTAAATATCAGCACTTCAGTTTCCTTCTTGGTTGATTGGCAAATTATACTTTAAAATTGGAGTTATAGTAACAATAACACATAACTTGCTAGGGGATCACTTGGGTCAGGCCCTGTGTAGATGTTTTGCCTACATCTCAAACCCTTCTAACACCCCTTGGAGATAGATCTTTTACTTTTTACAGCTTGGAAACTAAGACCTCAGAAGGTAGGTAATCTCACGGTGCACATCTTGCTTACTGAGTGGAGAAAACAGTTTGTTACCCTGATTTGCTGTGGCTGTGTCTGTCTGTTTATTTTCCCACATATCAGGAATAACATTACTTTTGGGAGCTATTTGGGGTGTTAATAGCAAAGAATGGGTGTTAAGATATCTAATGCAGTGAAAGTATTGAAGTAAAATATTTAGGATATGCTGACCATCCCTTTGTCCTGTTTATCTTTATAGCTCAAAGTGTGGTCCGCAGAACACCACCTGGAATCATGTTAGAAGAACAGAATTGAAGGTCTCTCCAGACCTATGGTGTCAGATTCTGCATGTTCTGAAGATTGTCAGGTGGTTGTTATGCACATGGAAGTTCAAAAAGTGCTTCTGTATACAGTAGGAGCGTGTGGAGAGTGGGTAGAATAGATGGAGCTCTCAATGGCCTTTGTATTCAGCCTAATAGAACAATTAAACACTTATTTATCTCTATTACTCTATATTTATTAAATAACACCCCTGTCCTTTCAACTCTAGGCATATTGACTAACACTACCAATAAAAAAATAAAGCTCAAACTATGAAACAAAGGGTGTACAGTCAAGGAAAGAAAAACTTCAAAGGCCTAGAATATGAAGGTGGTGGAATTCAAGGCTGTATGACTGTATTCCTCTTTGTACCACTGAGATCAAAGAACTTACCTTCAATATTTTCACCTGTCAGTATATTTTCATTCTGGCTGTGTTTGCCACTCCAGGTTCTACAGATTGCAAATAGAATTTTTAGAATTATACTGATGATAAAGTAGTGACAAGCAATCCCAGAATCTCTAAAGTGTAGCAAAATGTAATTTAACTTGTACAGACTTAATGTTGAAGATAATTAGAAATGCTAGATTAAAGAAAAGAAGTTAAATTGCCCTCAAAAGCATTATAAACAAAAGATAAACTGATTATCCTCAAAAGCCAGTTGGTAAATTATTATAAATAATGCCCAAACAATAGCAATTTAAGAATTGATTTCCTGGTTGGGGAAGATTCTTATTCTCCATCTTGGTTAAAGAAAACATCTTTGTGACTCTCTTCCTCCTCATGATTTTTTTTTAATCCAACACTTGCATTTTCTGTAAGTGTTGGATTCACTTAGATGTAAACACATTTCAACTTAGAATTGTTTGATTTGTTTATAGGCTACATTTCTGTATATTATTCGCTATATACAAAAATTATTACAAATTTGTAATTCACAAATTTTACAACATAATTTGATACACCAAATTATGTTGTATGTTAGCTAATTAACATTTCAAGCCATGATATGATATAACTACATATAAAATTATAAATCACTTTATCTTTGTCACCATTCTGACACACGTAGCAGATCTGCAATAAAGTGAATATTTTATTGCATCTTATGTCTTTATGTAATTAAAAAAATAAAGTTTGTCAATAATAAGTATGTCCCAAAATATAATGCATTTGATAGAAAATGAAATAGACCCAAAATAGTTGATTTGGCTTCAGCAGATTTACTGTACAGTTAAATATAAAGGGAAGAGAATCAAATTAGAAAACACGTGGAATACAGAAAATAAAACATCAAAAACATCCCAGAACGTGACAGCTTTGTCAGAGGCCAAAACAGATGACAGATGAGGGAAATTTTAACCCTTGGCTTTATCACCTCCTACTTGACCAAGTATGGCACTTGGTAGTTAGTCTGCAATTATTTTCCCTTCTACCAAATTGTGTCATCGATTATGTATGTGGAGTGGATGATGTCTCAGTACCCTCTGTACTTGAATCATGCTGAAACCAAGGAGATTTGTCAGTAGGCAACAAGGTCAAAAGGACTTTCATTATTTACACAAGGGCAATGAACTGTCCTCATGAAACATCAGCTTCTTCTGAGGGCAACCATGTGTCTTTAGTGACATCAAAGGGCCATATCATGCACTCAGGTACGGGGGGAAAAACGAAAGAGTCAAAGGCAGGTGGCGTTCACTGAGAACTTCTGTGTGCCAGGGACTGTGTCGATCTCTTTACCAGGCACACTTTCAGGCAATCCCCTCTACACTCCGTAAGGAAGGGGTGCTTCATAGACAAGGCAGCGGAGGCACAGAGGGTTTACACTGCTTTTCCCAGGACATGCACAGGTGCTAGAACCTAAGCTGTCCCCACAGCAAACAGCCATTTACAGCACGTAGTATCAAGTGTTTGTCACGAGTTATCCAACTTAATTCTTCCTCTTACTTTGTTATGTCTTCTCTCAGTTTCACACAAAAAATAAGTGGCACATAGTTCTTTCTTACCTCCACATCCAATCAACCCTTAGGTTCTAACTCATACATATATCTTGAACCTCTCCCCTTCTGTCCATCTCCATTGCCTAGTTCAGACGACCATCAGCTCACAACAGTCTTTCTGACCCACATGGTTTCTCCCACTCTTCTGCCCTTTCAAGCCAATCTACAGAGAAGTCATAGTGATCACACCAAAAAGCATATTCCATTGCAGGAAAAATATTTTAAAACTCCTCTGTACCTTTTAATAGCTGAAGGGCACACAAGCAATCAGTACATTGGGAAAGGGATTGAAGCTTTGCAATAGCTGCTCTTCCTTATCGCGCACACTTTCCAAGACTGAAGTCTACCTATTGTTTTTTCCTACACATACATATCTGTGATACAGTTTAATTTACACACTAGGCACAGCAAGAGATTCCCAACGCCTAATAATGAAGTAGAAAAATTATAACACTGTAGTATACTAAGTTATGTGAATATGCTCACTTTCTCTCTCTCAAAACATCTTATTGTACAGGACTCACCCTCCTTGTGATAACGCAAGATGAAGAAATGACTTAGTGATGAGATGAAGTGAGATGAGTAAGATATTACTGGGTAAAATCAGGCTTATTCGGACACAAGTGCTATGTACTGTGACAGTCGATCTGATAACAGAGACAGCCACTAAGGGACTGACTAACAGGCAGGTCGTTCATTCAGCATGGAGACACTGGACCAAGGGATGATTCGCGCCCTGAGTGGCTGACACAGGAGGGGCAAAAGATTTCACCACACTGTTCAGGGAGCTGCCCGTGTGAAAACTTGTACATTGTTTATTTATGGGATTTTTCGTTTAACATTTTCTACCCACAGTTGACTCTGGGTAACTGAAACTGTGAAAAGCAAAGCTGTGGATAAGGGGGACCACTGTAGAATTAACTTTGACACTGTCTCCCTCCATATTTAAATGTGCTTAATGGAGGGTGGGTTCCCCATATCTGGTATTTGATGGAAAACAGAGCAGATCCATGATGTGTATCTTTACTTTTAGTATATAGTGGTTAGGATCATGTGCTCTGGAACCAGAATGCCCAGTTTAAACCCCAAGCTTAACTATCACTTACAAATTATAACTTTGGTAGTCATTTAACAGTGCTTCAGTCTTACTCCCTATAAAATGCAGAATATTATCAATTCCCACATCCTGGGGTTGTTCTGGAAAGTAAAGATTAGAGAGAGGTAAAAGCTCTCAGAACTATGCTTGGCACATAAGAGATGCTAAATGCATTAATCTTATCACTAGGGGATAGGAAGCTCCATGCAACTTGAAAGTCAAAAACACAATTCGATGTAGAAATTATGAAAGCCCTACCCCATGTGAGTATTCTAGGCTTCAGATTTTGTCCAACTGTAAGATCCGTTACTGCCCTTCCCTATCATTGGCTAGCTGCCATTTCTATCTCATCCTCATGATCAAACAGGGGATAGAAACATGAGAAGAGCATGAAAGTTCTTACTTGACTGGGATTATTGCAAAATGGCCTAGTGATTTTTGAACCTGAGAGGTTTTTAGAGCTTTCTTTCCCTTTATGGGATGCTTTTGTGAGTTCTGGACACAAGAGAAAGTTGAGCACATTGAAAATATTCCACAGCTACCCTGAAGTATAATAGATTTTCTTCTAGTTTTTTTTTTAACTCCACTCAACCCCTGCTTTCTGCATTTCCAATGCAGAGGTGGAGAACCTGACCTCTGCAGTCAGAGTCTGAGGCAGGATTTCCCACGTACCCAAGATCACTCTCTCACCACACCTACCGTCATGGACACTTGTTAGTACTGAAGTTCAAGAACTCCAAGCTGGAGTTCAAATAAAGCACCGTTCTTTCCGTCCTCCCATAACATTCTTTCTTTCCTATATTATTGAACTTGTGATACTTTGTTGTCACTGATTTTTGTGACCATTTACTAGAATGAACTAGGTTGGATAAGGTACAAGAATAACATGACACCTTTTTCGCAATTTCCACTTTAAATGCATTTTTCCCTATAGTGGATGAAATTTCAATCAAGTTTCATTGCCTTTCAAGTTACTAGGTGGTATTAACTATTAAAAGCACCATGCCTAGTTGAACATAATCTAGTACAAAAACCATGATATGTCATCCACATGAAATCTTTTCTCTTTTGGCTTGGACTGCAATGGCCAGGGCAGGGGTTTCTGGCTTGTTTCCACCTTGAGACTGTGCTCCATGCCACCTCTCACCCCTGACTTACAGGGGCAGACTGGCAAGGAGCAGAGGGGAGCTTCACAACTGGAACGGCTGAATGACAAAAAATCACGTGCACTGACCTCCTCTGTAGTGGCTGATCTGCAACCTAGGGGTGTTCCTTCCTTCTGGTACTGGTACCTTCTTCAGAGAGTCCTCCACTGGTAACCACCACTTGTTATTCCTAAGACTGTGATTCCTCCCCATGGAAGTGACTTATTACGTCCCTTAGCACTCTGCCTTCAGTCTCTTTGTGCTGTGGTCACTATATGACCTTCAGAAGGTCATCTCGTACCAGAGCTTTTCAAGGCTGCTCACAGTAACCTCTCCTGTGTGGCACCCACATCCAATCTGCAAGAACACCGATGTTTCTCTTGCCCGTGTAAGTGCCCTGCATGACGAGGACAGGATCTCCTTGCCTTACCATCAGGTAAACAGGCAGCTAGTTAGTCTCTTGCCTTACGATACTTATATTTTTAATTTTTTAGTAAATCATGAACCAGCTTTGATATTCCTCCACTTCCAGGGGACTCGAGCCAATTTTCAGAGTGGTTTTCTTGGAAACACTCTCACTTGACCTATAGCAGGAAGGGGGGAGGCTTTCTCCTTACGTAGAGGGAAAAGAGGTAACATGCACAGAACTGACTTCTCTCCAAAAAGTCCTCCCTTCTGAGCGCCAGATTCAAATGACTTCTCAGCCTTTTCCTAGGAAGTGTGGGGGATGGGAGATACCAGCAGAACCAGTTTTCTGGTCACATGTTACAATTCTGGCATCGATAGCTCAGACCCAGTTTGGAATATGAGGATACTTCCTCACTACTGTCTGCTGTCATAGTGCTGATAAGCATT
The DNA here is from genome assembly GCF_014824575.4 of Sturnira hondurensis. Taxonomy (NCBI): domain Eukaryota; kingdom Metazoa; phylum Chordata; class Mammalia; order Chiroptera; family Phyllostomidae; genus Sturnira; species Sturnira hondurensis. The sequence continues at coordinate 819,371 of NW_028076312.1, forward strand.
TTATATTTGTCTGTGTGCATACTTATGTGTTACTTATGTATAAGTGCATGTTTTACACCTAAATATACATACATGGCCACAGTGTTGCACATCTCTGAGAGACACCTCTCACATTGAAGTCTACATATGTAGAGTTACACTCTTGAGAATGTTATTTAAATGGAGGATGCTGGGAATGGTGAGTCCTGAAATTGTGGAAATCCTTGGACTTTTACAGGAATATACAAGTATGCATTCTTCTGGATATATTTCATATAGTCAACTTATTACATTTATTAAAAATCTACTATGCATTAGACATGATATTAGATGTTACAGATGGTATTAGATATCTACAGAAGAAAATAAAACAAAATAAAAAATATAAAACAAAAATACTATTACATGCAAAAATGTCTCTATATAAATAAAGAAAGTGATTAGAATTATATTTAAATGTTAATAATTGTTTTGCTGGGTTAACTGGAAATGGGTTTTCAATTTTCCGTTTACTTTTAAATTTTTCTTTACATAAACATGCATAAATTTCATAATGAAAATTGCAATAGCAATTTTTCTTTTAAAAAACATATTTATTTATTTTTAAAGACAGGAGAAGGGATGGAGAAAGGGAGGCAGAGAAAAAAGCAATGTGCCTGACAGGGAATCGAACTGGGGGCCTTTCACTCCGTGGGAAGATGCCCAACCAACTGAGCCATACAAGCCAGGGCTGCAATAGCAATTTCTCAGGGTCCTCACTACAACACATCAGTATGACGCATCCATACAATGGGACCCATCTCCCAAAGTACACTTTTGAATAATGTACTATAACTTTTATGACAAATGTCACATTGTTACTTAATATATATGCATATATTTATATTTTGGTGCTAAATACCTAAGAGATCTTAGGTTTAAGTATAGAAAACTAAACTAAAATTATTGTTTATGAATTGATATCTTAAAAATTAAAAGTAGAACTGCCTTATTATCCAGTGATTCCACTTATGGGAATTTATCCAAAGAACCCCAAAACACTAATTCAAAAGAACACAAGCAGCCCTATGTTCACTGCAGCATCATTTATAATCACCAATATATGGAAGCAGCCCAAGGGTCAATCAGTGGATCAGTGGATAAAACTAAGGGACATTTATATAATGAAATACTACTTGACTGTAAAAGAAAAAAAAGAAAAATTTACCCTTTGCGACAGCATGGATGGACCTCGAGAACACTATGTTAAATGAAATAAGCCAGGTGGAGAAAGAAAATACCATATGATCTCACTTGTATGTGGAATATAATGAACCAACTGAACTAACAAGTGAAATGGAGACAGACTTATAGATAGTGAGCATGATAACAGCTAAGTGTGGTGGTTAGGGGTGAAGAGATGGAGGAAAAAGGACCCATGTACAAAGACAACAGTGTGGTGATTGCAGGGGTGGGAGAGCAAAGGCGGATAAATGGTAATGGAAAAATACAATAAAACAATACTAACCAAACTTTTGTAATTTATATAAAGGTGGCACTAAATTTAAAGATATGAAAAATTTGACTCAGTCTGTTTTAACCACAACATTGTAATTTCACAGCTGTGAAAATATATTTTTTTAATTTGGTAGAAAATCTTAATTGATTTTCACTAGTTCTCAGATATCAGAGCACTGATGTATAACTTAGAAAGATAAAATAATTTTCATTAGTCTATTACTGATGATTGAAAGAAAAATATAGGATGTGTATTTATGGAACCAATAAATTACCAGTGTTATTCTACAGAAAACTAAACCTTAGTCTTGATACATTACACTACAATTTTCTTTTCTGTTTATAACATTGAAAAGAGACAAGTTAAATAAAAATGATGAATAGATGAGTTCAATTATTAGATCATGTCCATTTTCTTAGAATGTCAAAAGAAAATTAAACGTCATTTCCTGAGAGTCAAGATATTATTATATATTCATGTGTAGAATCATTATTACAATCATCCATTTACTTAGCAAATATTTCTACATCTTAGGCACAGGAAGGGCAATGAGGCAGAATGACAAACAAAATGTGAAATGCCCCTTCCTTTATAAATCTCAAAGTCTACTAATATACACACAATATGAAATAGTAATCATACAAAATGATAGGTTATAGGTATTATTATTTTAAAAAGGCAAGATTCCATGGAGCACAGAACCATGCCACCAATCCATGACTGGTAAGTCGAGGACAACTGTCAGGAAAGAGTTCTATCTAATAACTCAACTTTAAAATCAGTGGGTGTGAGTCTATTAAATGAATAGGAATATGAGAACTCAGAGGAGGGTAAGTACAGTATGATGAACTAGAAGAGTTAATAAGAATTTTCTTGTGGTTTAAGTGGGATCCAGGGAGTGGCAGCATGGAATTAAAGATATAAAAATGGTTATACCATACAAGGTTTTATAAGCAATGTCTTAGAGTTGGGACTTTATTCCAAAGTGAACAAATTAACACCAACTATGATCATCGGCCTCCAAGATGGCATCCAATTATCTCTGCCTTCTGTTATTCACATCTTGGGTAGACTCTTCCCATAATGAATCAGTGCTGGTTGGCCATGTGACCAATAGAATGCAGCAGAGGCGATCAGATAAATCTGAGATTAGCTCATAAAAATCAGTGAAGAGTTCTGCCTTGCTTCCTTGAATCACACAGTCTGGGATAAACTAGCCACCAAGTTGTGAGGACAAGCCTGCATAGAACCAGCTTTAGGGAACAAGTCACCACAAAGTCGGGGAGACCTGAGGCCAGAACCATCCGTCCAAAGCACTCCGAATCACGGACTCACAGAAATTGAGGAAAAGAAAATAATTTTTGTTGTTTAAAGCAACTGAGTTTTGTATAATGTCTTACGTAACATTAGCTAATTAATTAACCTACTAAAGTTGTTGAAATAGAAGGTGAGACAATCCGATATTTACAGGGAGTGCCATAATGAGACTATCATTTCAGAAAATCTCTTTGGCTACATGTGTAGAAAGACTTCGGGTAGGCAAAATGAAGACTGTTTCATATTTATCCAAACTGGGATAAATATCTAGCACTGTATTAATCTCCACTGATAAATTTACATTTATTGATATTTTAAAATAAAATACAGATCCTTTCTGAAACATGTTTAGAAAGATAGCTAGTGAACATTTAGTCTTCCCAGTTAATTCGACAATTCAAGAAACACCATGGAGTTCTTGAAGTACAAGTAAGTTAGTAGAAGTTTTATTCATTCAACCATTATCTCTGGAAGCTTTGCCAAGTGCAAATGGTCTGGCACTTTTCTGTCTCCTGAAATTGATGTCAGCTATTCAGCAGACTGACAAAGAGCCATGGAAGCGCTAACACTCAGTGACCCTGCCAGCTCAGCTCTGCAGTGACTTCGGGAATCTCTGCTGTGGTCCTGTGCAATAACCACACTCAGCAGCAATTTTCAAAATGATACACTTTACTTTGCCAGGCCTGTAGCAGATGCAACACAATTTGCCAAAGCACAAGAGGATAAAGCGGAGCATGTTTCTTTACTTTCCCTACAATTATCTGTATTGCTTGAGATACAGATTCAAGTCACTGCACTTTATGGCAAATATCTATTTTCCCCGACTGCCAAAGTTTACGGCATTTACATAAATCCTAGAGTTCTTTTAAAGAAAAATTGGTTTTATTGGGGGCTTGCTTAATGTTTTTCACGAACTTACAAAACACCCCCACTATGATTGATGCTCTCTATTCATATTTAAGGGACAGTTCTAAGATGTCACAAATTCTCTTCCAAGGGACTAGATAAATACAGGTTTATTGGGGTAAGGGAGTTTAAAAGTAAATTGAGAGGCGAGAAAAACAGAAAGCAGGATGTTAAAAGCCAGTCAGACAAAGACAAGTATCATATGATTTCATTCATATATGGAATGGAATGAACAAAATAAAATAGAAACAGACTCAGAGAATAAATGGACAGCTGTCAGAGGGGAGGGGGGTTGCAGGGCTAGGTAGAAAAGGTGAAGGGATGAAGCAAAACAACAAACAAACATGGACACACACAACAACAAGAGCAAAATACACTTCTGTTATATTTTTGCCTGAAAAAAATAAACTTTCTTACTAATGTCGTAAATGCACAAAGATTCTAAGTCATTCCAAATCATTTCTATTATATTCGTGCCTACAAACCTACCCTGTTCCCTCCCTCACTCTCCCCTTCCTTCCTCTTCTCACTGTATTTGAATAGACACCATGCACTTGAAAAACCTTTAGCAGTTTCCTCATTCAACATTTGATGAGGGAAATCATCATCAGTGAGTAAACTGAAGTCCAGATGGATTAAATACCCAGACTCATGCGACACAAATTAGCAAGTCTAAGTCCATAACTAGAATTTCCGATTTTTTTTCAAATCTTGTTATTCTAATGCTGTTGCTACTACTCTAGTCCAGGGAGCCCTCGTCATTATTCAGGATATTTTCCACCATTTCCTTACCTGCATTCATAGCAAAGTTCAATTCACTGACTGTACTACAAATAGAGCCTCATTTTTAATGTGTATGAATGTCAGCCCCTTCTTAATACTCTTCAATCATCCTCCCTGCCCTCAAAATAAAGTCCAAAGTCACTCAATTGACCTTAAAACTATATTCAAAATACTCCGTTTTTTCTTTAACTTTGGAAATGAATAGATAGTCATAGTGGTTAACGCTTGCTCAACACCTACACCAATAAATTGTGAGTTTAAATCGAAGGTAAGCAGGTTGCTAAGTTGTTTCCAGAGCTGACAGAGAGGGAATGGAGCGGAGGGTAAGTAAATGAGCTGCGAGTCACTGTCTAGGCTCCAGTCTCAGCGCAGCTCATTACTACTAGCTATATGTTACTTCTCTTTTCTACGTCCTGGTACCTACCCTCACCTGCTGAGGGAGTAAAACAACTTAGTTCATGCAAAACCTGAGCAAAGGTGAGCCCCCAAAGAACATTAGCTATTGATTCTTCTTACACTGTTGTGAGGAAGTTACTTTTAATATCTCAACTTTACACTTCAGAAAATTATTGAAAATATTTTATTTCAAAATTTCAGTAGGACCAACAATACACACTTAGATATATTGTTATATAGCTGTTATAAACGACTGTTCTATGATGAGGTATAATTATCCTGCTGATGGTAAAGCTGCCCAGTGAATGAACACAGACAGGAGACAGGTACTAAGGAAAATAGCCACAGGGAGATGAGAATAGGGCAAGCCTTTGATTCACCCATTCATTCATTTTTCACTTTATCTAAGAAGATACTCCCAAAAGAAGGTAAATGTTACGTAGATTTCTTCCTCTGGGAAACAGATGCCAACCAAGCTGAAGTCAAGATTATAAAATATCCTGGAAAGCAGTATCTTTGAAGAAACAGGATTGAGCGGAGGAGCTGCCAGATGACCATGCAGACCTAACAGAGACTGTGCCAGCCCGTTGGAGAGCCTCGGAGTGCAGATTACCCACCAGAGAAGTCCCCGTGGAAAAGGGCTAGGTGTTTTCCCCACATTCTGCCTCAGTCACTGACTAAGCGGAAGTGGACCCGAAGGAGTTAACAGATGGTCTTCACAGCTGAGCCGTGAGTCCTTCACTGGAGGGAGAGCTGATCTGTGCATTTCTATAGTGTCCACCACACATGGTAAGAGCCACTCAATGGCTATCCAAGGGCAGGAACAAAAGACCACACTCTTATCAAGATGCTTTATCCTGGGTTCCATACGAAACCAGGGAATCAGTAAACACAGACTAGATTCTGGGTTTGTTTCTGTTTTCTGACCCAGTTTTGGTAGCCCTTTAAATGGTGCTCTCTTAGCAATGGATAATCAAGAGAAATGCCTTGACCACATAAAGGTGAGAATATTAAAAATGGAGTAGCAGTATTAGAGAACAGGATTTTAAAGTCCATAATAATTTCAACAGACCTGTATCAGGCAAGCTGGTCTAGGTTGGGCTTCAGTACCAAACAACTCCAAAATATCAGTCACTTAGAACACAAAGGTTTATTTCTCATTTATCATACATGTCCGTTTCTGGTCCAGTGCAGTTTTTCATGTCAGATACATCTGTCATCATAAGAGAGGAAAAAAAGAGATTGGCAAAGAGTGTGCCAACTCTTAAAAGTTTCTGCCAGGAAGTAACCTCCTTCGCTTCTGTTCACATTTCACTGACTAGCGCACATCCTGTGTGTACACCTTAGTTAACCTTGTGAGCAGCTATACTCCTTCCAGAGAAGGACAGAGCACCGAGGCGAACAAGAACACAAATGACAAATCCCAGGAACAAGCCCACTGGGGTGCCAGTACTGCTGTCGGGCTTCACTGCCCATGAGGAGATGGCTTATTTAGGGTGGATCTTAAATCATCTTGATGTACATCAACAAAGGAAACAGCCCCTTCCAAGGAAAAGTCCAAAGAAAATCCACTTTAACGTTTTAAGTTTGTCAATTATAATCCAGTCAACAAAAACAAGGTGAGGTCTCCACTTCTGTGTGCTACAGATGATAATACTTATATATTAGAAATATCATTATATGATATGAAAATTATGAAAAGTTAAAGGGACTATGTAAAGGGGGACTATTATTCTATTATTTTTATTACACTGTAATTGATATTGACTCCATTTCTCCTGAATCCAGATGGCATTTTAGATTCCCAAGTCCCTGTAGACCAGAATCCTCTCTACATATAAATGATCTTTGAAAAGAGGCAAAACAAAAGCAGTGTTAAGAAATATCCAAAGAACCCTTAATAAGAGGGAACAGAGGTTTTTTTTAAATTTGTAAAGGGCAGGGAGAAAAGGGGATCCAGGTAGATATTTGAGTTCTTACCATTAGGCAATCCTCATTCCCATTTTCTAAGAATATCCTTGTTTTCCATTTTGTACATGCATTAGAAATACAAAGCATCTAATGCATTTCTACAAAGTGAAAAAACACTAAGAAGTAACTATAAGGCCCCAAATATAAAACTCTGTAGCATGATTATTCTTCCATTAAGATGTAAGCAACATTCTAGGAAATGTTATGGTCCTAATTACAATATGATGGAATACACATTTATCTGGAAAATAACAAGCTCAAGAAATATGTAATATTCATTACAGTAGTAAAAACAAAAGGAAGACACAAATATAATGTGTTATATTTTTACTTCTCATAAATAATACCTAAATTGTCTAGGCTACAAATTTCAAAAGAAGGAATGTTTTGAAAATGAGCTAACACTTTTTCCCATTTGTAAATTTGGTTCATATGGAATTCAGTAAAGAAATGTATGCATTTCCAAAATTTTAAAAACAGCTCGATTCCAAATGAATAAATTATTTATTTTTAACTGTTAAGTATTCTAGAAGTTCTATAACAGCAAAACAGCAATCGGACTGGTTTGTTCTTACGTCATTATGCAAACCCAGGGATACAGATACTAACGCAGTACTGCTGCATTTAATGCATATGTACATGTTTCTTCCCTGCATAATAAATGATAATGCATTGCCTCAAAGGGAACTGTAATTATCACAGACCCTTTCCTGACTCCTTCCATCGCCAATTCCTATCAATTTCCAGATCCAAACTCATGGTCCCTCTTTAACACTGTCTTGAGCTGCTTCCTTACGTCAGCTCTCCCCGTCACAGACCCTCACGGCGTGGAAACCTCTCCTGCACAGTACTGCTAGGGCCGTAATTTTGCATGGTAAACCAATTTAAATTATATATCCTGTATTTCTCTTCAATAAACTGTTAACTCCATGGGTATAAGCACTGCATCTGTTTTGCTTATTATTTTTCCCAATTACTTTGCAGAATACAGAGAACAAAGTACATTATCAATAAATATTTGTTATATAATGGATAAGTTTATTTTTATTTAAATAAGATGCTTATTAATGACTTCAAGTAACACAGCTATTTTTATATTTACTACATGAATGATATTTTTATTATTACTATATGACAGGGAGGTGTCATGAGAGCCTGGTTAATTAATTAAGTAAAACTTTAACAAGGTTTTCACTGTTTTATATTATACTAAGTTGGACATGCAAAGTGATCTATTTTCACTTTGTCAATGAAATTAATTTTATTCTGATTTATGAATAAGTATAAAATCAATCCTGGAATGGTCTTCAAAAAATATATTATTTCTTATTTTTATGATTATGGAAAATATTAAAATTAATCTTGACTGTGTGTATGCTCTGAGCTGATCTAAATTAAAAATGTTTGACATTGCATGCTGTATGTATAAACTAAAAAACAAAAAAATACAAAATACCTCATTTCTTTACCATGAATATGCAGAGATACAATATAACATGCAAGTCACCCATGTTAGTGATAGACTGATTCATATTTTCAGATTTATTAACAAGAAGATTTGGCCCAATTAATCCTTAATAAAATACCGATACTGACAGGCTAACCTGAAGCCTTTCTGGACTACTTAGTTTCAATACGACGGCACTTCTGATAACTTTTATCAGCTGTCAATCAATGTCCTCAGTGCAGAGTCAGGAAGAAGCCTTTGTATGCACTCACACATCCAGAAAATGGAGAAGAGAGTCCTTTTCTAGATTTAAAAATCAGAGTATTCCAAAAGTGTGATAGGCAAAAAGTTAATTTTTATGTAAATAGAAGACAAATAAAGTACTTTAGGATCTTTTGTTCAAATTTCAAGAAAAAATTTAAATGAAAACTTTTCCACAGCTGATCATAATGCATGGCCCTAGTTTCTCAAGATGTGTCATTTCTGAATACCTATCATATCACATATACATAGACAGAGAATCAGTAATACGGCATACAAATGCTACAATACGCCAGATCCCTTAGTATCACATATACATACACTCAGAGGATCAGTAATACCACATACAAATTCTACAACACACCAGATCCTACAGCTGAGAAGATTTGATTTCCATATGCGTGGCCTTTCTCCTTGGATCAAATCTAAGATGATACAAGAATAAAATACATTTCAAAGTAAAAAGTAAACAATAATAAATCATGGATTTCGGTAAATTACATGGCTAATAGTATATATGTATCTTTTAATGCATACTTTGCATTTGAAATAGTAATTCTTATTTAATTCGAACTTGAATTTATAGCAGATGTCAGCTTATTATTAGGTGATTTTCTGCTCAGGGAATACTCGTGCTTCATTGTTTTAATTCTATAAATTTTACCTACTTTTTAAAAAAGACCAAAAGCTATGTTTCCACCCTAATAAAAAGTTTTGCCCATCCTTTAATCAACAAGGAAGTTTTCTGTAATATCACTAAGTGTTTTGTAAGATCACAAATTCCTTGTTGGGATTCACCATTCACTTTGTGGCTTTTAACATGTTACATGTCACATTTAAGCCAGTTTATTTCCCACTCTGTGATCCCATTAAATAAGACACAATAGCTGTACTTAATCTCTTGTAAGCAGCTATATCAAATAAACAATACGTAATGCAAATAACTCACTATGAATTCTTTCAAAGCATAAGGATATTGACAATATCACCATCACCAAAAGCATATATCATGAAGTGGGTCCTGGGGCAGGAAGAACCATGAGACTTAATCCTGTCTTCTAGGGGTTTATAATCTGGTTTGAAAAATAGACAAATAAAACAAAACATACCAAAATATGGAAGGTTATAATTATTTTTTTAAATCTTTCCCTTCCCAATAATTCCAGTCTTTTATATAGATGTAAACTTCCTGAAAGAACAGTCTCCTTTTGAAAAGAAGTAGAACATATACATAAAAATCCAGAAATGAATTCAAGGTATTGCTTTGAAGACAATTCTGGAGGGACAAAGAGACATGGAAAGTAACTTACTGCAAGTAGTGTTTGGCTAGAACCTGCCGGGCTGGGTGCAAGGCAGGCTGGCAGAGAGAAAGTCTGGAGGTGTCAGGGGACAGCTTTAACAGCCCCAAGTTGAAGGAGAAGGAAAAGGCACCTGGATCAAGGTAATAGCTGTATATTTCAAAGTAAGAGAGAAACAAGAAAGAAAGAAACAACATATTAGTGCATCAAAATTATAGAAGATGAGGAGGTGGGCAGCAAAAAGAACAAGAAGACAGGCTAATTCCCTCATTTGACTTGGTGGCTGAGAAATTACAGTTTTAATTTCTGAAAGAGAAATTGCTGAGGGGGACCAATTTGACGCTCTGAGGTATTCGGCTATGGACCTTTCAGAAAAGGGGTTGCATCCCACACCTCTCCTCACTGAGGAAGACAATGCCCCCCCATTATTTGCTCCATTGTTTAGCCATGTTTTGACATACCCCCCACATCAGCTGATGTCAACTCTACAAGAGTGGATGTCTTTCTCAGTAGTAGCTCATTCAGAAGCTGGCCATAGGCACATACCTTGGCCTGCCATTGCTGCCTCCACGAGAATGCAAAAGTCTAAGATAGTCATATTTTGTCTTGAAAATTTGAACCTACATGCATAGGATGGTTGCCAATTGCTGGCAGGCATCAGCGCTACAACATGAAGCACTGCTGTGGCTGAGGAGGGTGGCGCTTATGAGAGGCACCGAGGTTATTGGTAGCAGAAGAGTCAACACACAGAACAAGGATCAGAAACACGCAGTTGAGCAGATCATCTGTGAACGGGGGGAACGAGAGACCATCCTTCAAGACCACACAGAACACAGGTTTGGTTCCTGATCTCATAATTCTGGGCTTGGATTTTCCATAAGAGTCTTTGTTTTGCCTTTATAATTAAGCATATTTTTAGAACTATCAGAAATGATACATGTTCCTCATAAACCAAAGACAACATAGAAATCATTTTATGCCCAAAGGCCTGAAACCCAGGCCTGATATCATGTGCTGCCCCAACATCTGGGGGAACTGGGAAGGCCTTGAAGGGCCTAATTGCAAGTTCCCCTCTCAAAGCCGCTCCCACAAATAAGCTCCCCTAGCCAAGCAGGTCTCCTTATCAAAAAGACTATGTGTAGTTCCTGCTTACTCTTGAGGTGCAGGTCTAATTCCCTGCTACCGCTGGTATTTCGGAAAGAAGTCAACCACGTCATCTCTTGGGAGTCAAGGGTCACCTGACCCTCTTAATACTACAAGAACTGCCTTCCCCAGCCTCTTCTTGTTCACCCAGTCCTGAATTCAAGACACATGTGGCCCAGAGTGTGAACCGTGTGTCCTGCCCACCATGGCTGGGGATCACGTGAGAATCTGTGGAACAAGATTCTCTCTGGTGTCTGGTGGGTGTCATGTATTTGGTCATCCTCATAACCCTAACAAAAATCCCTTCCTCTCCAGTAGTGTGAACAGCAGGTGATGAACCCCTTTTATTCACGCAGGAGAAGACCATGCGTGCTTTCTGTGAGTGCCCTACTGTCTAGATTCCTGCTCCAGACACCTCATCCTCAGTATCGCACCTGCTTGTGGAAAAACAAATAAAACATTTTTTAAAAAAATAGTCTGTATGTCTCTAAAATAATATCCTTTTCACATTTACTTTAAAAATGTCAGTCCTAAATATCACGCAACCATAAAATGAATGGGTATCTCCTGCTCAATGTAACTTTACCAATATTTTTATCATAAAATGCTCAACACATAAATCAGCGGAATCAGGTTCTTCAGTGGTATCGCAGGAAAAGAATTTTCAGGGATACTCGTGTATGAGTTTTAAGAGATAGGGGCAAGATTTATTAAACTGTAAAGAAAAAGTACACTCTTGGAGCGGCAGAGAGCCGCCAGGCTATAGGGTCGAGGCTGAGTGGACTCAGGAAAGGAAGTTAGAGAAGCAAAACAGGAGTCCTCGCTGCTGCTCACTGCTGCCCTGGGTGCAAGCCTCGTTTAGGAGGAGAGAGTTTAGAAGAGAAGGCAAAAACCTACGTGTCCAAAAAAAGGAAGGGCACAGGCGTTCTCCAAGGAGGCCATGAGCTGGGCTCTTTGTCAGGTTTTCGGGTTTTTTAAATATTTCGTTGGGTTTGGGAAAGTGCAATCTTTTTTTCAAACTATCCACTCTCTTTCCTGGTTTTCCTGGGGCTTGTGCCCTTCTGCTAATCTGATCTTTTTTCCGAGACTTTCCCACGCTAGTCTCCTCCCCCTTTTATGGTAACCATTTTGGTTCCTACTGCGCATGCTTCCTAGTTCTGCTTCATCGTTTGGCTTCTATTGAGAATGCACTTCGTAAAAGGAATTGCCCTTGTGTTTTCTTCCTCCCCCGTTATTCAGGCAGAAGGATGCCGGTTACCCTGAAGGTGCCTGTAAATCTATCTTTTCTGCCTAGTTGAATAAGCAGGAAGGTTTGCTTCACTTGGCTGAACAACACCAGTTACTCTCCAGGGTTTCTGCTCCTTTCACTCCCTCCTCTTTTGCTAATTATCTAACTGCCTGCCTGCTCTAGCTGGAACAACAGTGAATTGTGAAATACAGTTAGGAGAATGATTTAGAAAGAGAAAAAAGAAAGGTCATCTACAGATGCTTTTTAAGTGTATTTACCATTTCCATGCTGTCTAGTAAGTATTAAAAAAATGAGTTAAAGAAAAATTAACAATTGTTCTTAGTATGAGGACAAGCAGTGCAATTTTAAATCAAAGTACACTACTTAGTAGGCTAGATCTACTTTCTGGGTGTATCAGATTTGCAAGACTGAAAAAGAATAGAAATTTTTAATTATCTGATTCTTGGAAATAGCTATTTAAATTCTGAGAGAAAACAAAAGAAAAACTGTAAGTAAAGAAGGTTTCATCTAAAGTTTCCAATAGGGGTGGGCTGGAATGGGAGTCAAAGGCAGAAAACTGTACTTGAACAACAATTAAAATAAAAAAATAAAAAGATCCAGAGGCAGGCAGTACGGGGCTGGTATGGCAACTCTGCCACCAGGAATGCAGGCACCCTCCTCCTTCATGCCTCACCACCTGGGTCATGGCTTACACCCTCAAGGTTGATACTTTCTCATCCAGGGGGGCTTCCACAAGGCAATCTCTCTTCTTGTGGTTTAGCCAAGTCTGAATGATGGGAACTGGCCACTATAAGTCCCAGAATAAGAGGAGGGAGAGGCTTAGGCCTTTGAAAGCAAGAAGAGAGGAGAGGAGGTGAAGGAAATTTCTCCTCACAGAGCAGAGGCTACAAGTTAGTGGGTGTCACAAATGTTTGCCCACACCCTGTACAGATCTCTGCATTACTAGGAAATCAAAGGATTTTGATTCTTGTTGTACAGTTGTTCTCTGGAGAAGCTGTGAGCCAGCAATCTATGGGTGTGCAGGCCTCCCTGTCCCTCCTTGGCCATATCTGGCCTCATCTCTCTAGGTACCCAGTGTCCTCATGCTCTCTCTTCAAAATGTTCTATCAAGATCCAGTTTCAGGTGGTACACTAAAACCTGTGCCAGTGACAAAGCCCATGACTTTCCCAATGGTATTTCTATTTAAACACTCATTAAAGACTTTCCAAATAGAAAAAAAAAATAAAGTTTGCAGTAAAGGCCTTGCAGACACTACCACCCCAGAGCTTCCCAGGCCCAGTCATCGTCAACCCCTGTGTGGTCTTCAATACTGCTGTAGACAGCGAGCCCTTGAGTTGCATCTCCTTGGAGCTGTTTGCAGACAAAGTTCTAAAGATGGAAGAAAACTGTCATGCTCCGTGCAGTGGGGAGAAAGGATGTGCTTACAAATGTTCTTGCTCTCACAGAATTATTCCGAGATTTATTGCAGGGTGGTATCTTTACATGCCATAATGGCATGTCGGGGCCTAAAGATGGTGAATGCAATCCATCAAGAAAATCGCACCAGGAGGGCTTGGCTGAGGCAACCCAAACAGGATATTGCAGCCGAGCCAGGTGGCCCCACCCTTGTGGGCATCCCTTGATCACGAGTACTAACTACCAATCAAGATGCTGATCACGCGCCCACCCACCAACCGTCGCCAGGAGCACGCAGTGAGCATGCACAGGACAACCTATCAGGACCACTTCCCCTCTTCCCCGCCCTCTATATAACAGCCCCGCCTAAAATAAAATTTGCAGCTTGATCAGAATCCTTTGTCTTGCTGCCTTTCTACGCGCCTCTTGCTCCCATCCCTATTCATCCGTTTCAGGTAGACTCGGGACCCCAGTTGACTGTTCCGCGGGACGGAACAATGGCACAAGACACGAGTCCATCCATAGGGAGAAATTTAATGATGAGAATTTTATCCTGAAGCAAAAGGGTCCTGGCATCTTGTCCACAGCAAATGCTGGGCCCAACACAAACAGTTCCCAGATTTTCATCTGCACGGCCAAGACCGAGTGGCTGGACGGCAAGCGTGTGGTCTTCAGCCGGGTGAAACATGGCATGGGTGTCGTGACAGCCATGGAGCACGGTGGGTCCAGGAAGGGCAAGACCAGCAAGAAGATCACCACTGCTGACTGCAGACAATTCTCATAAATCAGACTGGTGTTTTACCTTAACCAGCAAACCATTCCCTCTGAAGCTCGGGGCAGTGCTCCTTCACCCGCATCTGCTTGGAATGCTCTATAACCTTCATGCTCTCACTGCAGTTCACTGAGTTCCATGTTTTCCTTACCCTTCCAAGTCTATCTTGGTTACAGAGTTAAGTTTATTGCTTATTAGACTTAATGAGCTCAGTTAAGCCCATTTCTGTGTTAGGAACAGCAGGGCTCTAGTGAGATAAAACCGAAAGGAAACGTTGCTCATTTACAATCCTTCTGTTTTGCAACTTTGGAAACTCCGAAGAGACCAACTTGGGCAGAAAGAGCATTCTCCCAGAGTGGCTTTGGGAGCAGTGACTGGGCAGCTGGAGGCAAGGAGAGAAAAGCCAGAAAGAACCGACAATGGGCAAAGGTGACAAACAAAGGGAACCTCAGCCTTAAACAAGGAAGAGTATCCAGCATGAAACAAGAGCGATCACGCTGAAGGAACACAGATGAAAGCTATAACAGCAAGATTAGTAGGGCCTGGGCAATTTCACATTACAATGTCTTAAAAGAGTAATTACACCAACAATGAAATGGCAGAAGCAAAAATCAAGAAAAAAATCCCATTCAATATAGCAAAAAGAAAAATAAAATACTTAGGAATAAACCTAACCAACAAGGTAAAAGACCAGAAAACTACACAACACTGAAGAAAGAAATCAAGGAAGACACAAACGAATGGAAACATATACCGTGTTCATGGGTTGGAAGAATTAACATCATCAAAATGTCCGTACTACCCAAAGCAATTTACAGATTCAATGCAATACCTATTAAAGTATCAATGGCATATTTCACAAACATAAAACAAACACTTCAAAAATTTATATGGATGCCCTGGCTGGTGTAGCTCAGTGGATTGAGCACGGGCCTGCGAACCAGACGATCGCGGTTCGATTCCCAGTCAGGGCACATGCCTGGGTTGCAGGCCAGTTTCCGGCAGGGGCCAGTTCCCTGCAGGGGATGCACGAGAAGCAACCATACATTCATGTTTCCTTCCTCTCTCCTTCCCTTCCCCTCTAAAGATAAATAAATAAAATATTTTTAAAAAAAATTTATATGGAACCATAAACAACCCTGAATAGCAGCTGCAACTTTGAGAAAGAAGAACAAAGTAGGAGAGATCACAATACCGAACTGTATTACAAGGCCATTGTAATCAAAACAGCCTGGTACTGGCATAAAAACAGGCCCATAGACCAATGGAACAAAACAGAGAGCCCAGAAATAAACCCAAGTCTCTATGGTCAATTAATATTCAACAAAGTGGGCAGCAATATATAATGGAGTAAAAATAGCCTCTTCAACAAATGGTGTTGGGAGAACTGGACAGCTACATGAAAAAAGTGAAACTCGAGCACTAACTTACACCACACACCAAAATAAATTCAAGGTGGATAAAAGACTTAAATATAAGCCATGACACCATTCAAGTCCTACAGGAGAACATTGGCAGCAAAATCTCAGATATTTCACGCAGCAACATTTTTACTGATATGTCCCCTAGAGTAAGGGACATAAAGGAAAGAATAAACAAATGGGATCTCATCAAAATTAAAAGCTTCTGCATGGCTAAAAAACAGTATTCAACTAAAAAGAGAACCAACATATGGGAAGACATATTTGCCAATGATACCTCAGACAAGAGTTTAATCTCCAAAATATGCAAAGAACTTACATGACTATACTCTAAGAAGACAAGCAAAACAATTAAAAAGTGGGTGAAGGACTTGAACAGACATTTCTCCAAGGAGGGCATACAGAGGATCCAGAGACACATGAAAAGATGCTCAATATTGCTAGCTATCAGAGAGATGCAAATTAAAACCACAGTGAGATACCACTTTACACCAGTCGAAATGGCCATCATAAACAAAGCAACAAACAACAAGTGTTGGTGAGGGTGTGGGGAAAAGGGGACCCTAATCCATTGTTGGTGGGATTGCAGACTGGTACAACTACTGTGGAAAACAGTATGAAATTTTCTCAGAAACTAAAAATAGAACTGCCTTTTGACCCAGCAATTCCACTGCTGGGATTATATCCTAAGAACCCTAAAACACCAATCCAAAAGAACCTATGCACATCAATGTTCACAGCAGCACAATTTACAATAGCCAAGAGTTGGAAGCAACTTAGGTACCCAGCAGTACATGAATGAATCAAAAAACTATGGTACACTTACACAATGGAATTCTATCCAGCAGAAAGAAAGAAGGAGCTCCTCCCCTTTGCAACAGCCTGGATGGAACTGGAAAACATTATGCTGAGTGAAATAAGCCAGGCGGTGAAAGACAAATACCATATGATCTCACCTTTAACAGGAACCTAAACAACAAAACAAACAAGCAAGATATAACCAAAGACACTGAAATACAGAACAGGCTGACAGGGACCAGAGGGGAGAGAGAGGGTAGGGAATTTCAGGGGAAAAGGAGAAGGATTTACAGGAACAAATATAAAGGACACATGGACAAAAACTGAGGGTAGAAATGGGAGGGAGGTGGGGAGCACTGGGGGGTGGGCTGGGATGAAAGTAAAAGACAGAAAACTGTACTTGAACAACAATTAAATAAAAAATTTAAAAACCCTGACAAATAAAAAAATAAAAATAATTCAGAAATTTGATAGACTGAAAAAAAAGAGTAATAGCTAATTATCACACATTATTTGCTCCAAAATTTAATCACAAAATAATTAAGTATATTGTATTAGAGAACTGGATGAAATTTCAAACTATAAAATATTATAACTACAAAGTTATAATAGCTTGTCATTTTGACTAATAAAGTTATTATTATTACTTAGGTTCTCTATTCAACTAAAATACATATAGTAAATTCCATTTGTTTAAAGTTGTTAATTCCCAGGTAAAGTTATGTAATATATTCTTCTCTATTAATATGAAAACCTTTAGAAACATTAAAACACAAAGCCTACATAATAAAATAATTAAAAACATATATCTATTTACAAATGACACTTGTAATTGTTACATATTAAATTGTTGACATTTTGTATGCAATGCACTATAACACATAAGACATCTTTTTCATCACTGTAATTCAAAAACTAGGGGTGGAATGAGTATTTCCTTTAAAGTTATAGATATTTTTTCAACTGTTCTTTTCTTATTTTATTGTTTTGTAAAAATTAATTTTATTATAATATAAAATCAGTTGCAAAAAATATTGCAAAATTTCAAAATGTAACAAAATGTATAAAGTAACTATTGCACTCCCTGGTAGGAAGCACTGTCGGTAATTTTTTTGGCATGATTTTCAGGACCTTCTCTGTATGTACGTGTGTCTGGATGTGTACTGTATACATACATACATACATGTATTTATGGATAAAATGTGTGTGCTAATCTGTGTATAAACTGTACAGATTAGCTGTACAATTGTTAAATTGTACACCCTCTTCTGCTGTGTGCTTTTTTTGCCCACTGAACACCTATTACAAGACTGTTCAGTGCGGGTACCTCTTTCCTCCTCAAAACTGTGTAATGTTTCACTACGTGGAAGTATCATAATTTATTTTTCCAGTCACTTTTTTAATAGACGCTTGGATTTCCATTCTATTATAATATCTAAATCAAAATAACTACATGTTGAAATGAACCAGAAAATTAAAATTAAAATTGGCAGTAACAGCCTTCCTGCCTACAGTGATAATATAGTCAGAGTAAACATAGTGCTAGGCAGGGGTGTCCAACCTTTTGGCATCTCTGGGCCACACTGGAAGAAGAAGAGTTTCTTGGGTCACAGATTAAATACACAAACACTTACAAAAATTGGTGAGCAAAACAAAGGTTTTAAGTAAATTTACGATTTTGTGTCGGGCTGCATTCATAACCATCCTCCGTCGCTGGTTGGACACCCCTGTGAGAGTTTAAGAAAAAAGAAATCCTAACCTAGAAGGAGTTGTGTCAAACAGTAATGTTAAAAAATGTCCAAAAAAGGGACAGATATGAGAGGAGTATTTTTCTATTCGTAATAAATATATTTAGATTCTGATAAGGACTAAGTGGGAAAAGAAGGGGATTCTAGGCCAAAGCAGAGCATGGTATTAATAGGCTCCTCAAATGGAAAGGAAAACCACAAAGAAAAATGGAAAATAGTCGAAGTGATTTAGCAGATTCAGCAATTGATCTTCAACATCTCACAACTTTCTGCTAAGCCAACTCCTTACAGTCCTTTAACTGCCTTCCACTTTACTTTGGTCTATTTTATATATTAGTTTCCTAAAGAAAAAAAAACCTCTTTATGTCTAAATCATTTTTAGTCACATAACAATATTTTATGTGCCACTGGCCTATAATAAATATTCTGGGGTAAATGGTAATAGTATTTGATTAGCAATTATTCTAACCAAAACTGGGCTCTGGTTTTGAATCTGTCCTCATTTGCTGTGTGGTTCCTGTTAGGCTTCAATGTCCCCACCACTGACACGAACCATATCCTAGAGATAACAAATGCTTATTTTCAGCTCAGAGGCTATCTGAGTGAGTGTGCCCCACTCATAGGCCTATTGGATCTGGCATCTCTCAGTGCTCTGGCCGTATCTGAGTATAACAAGAATGGGCGCCTACGCCAAGGCCTCACAAACTTAGAGGCTGTGATGGCTACTTGCATGTGTCCACTGGACTGGCCCACTGGGTGTCCAGATCAGTCTAAACATGACTTTGGTGTGTGTGCATGTGGATGATCCTGGACAAGATCAACATTTGAATCAACTGACTCCACGAAACAGATCGCTGTCCCCAGTGTGGGTGGACGTCATCTAAATCCACTGAGGGCTGAAAAGATCAAAAAGCACAGAAAGAGAAAATTCACTTCTTTTGCCTGAGTACTTGGGATGGGACACCAGTCTCCCACCCTCAGACTGAGACGTCAACCGTCAGCGTCCCTGTTAGCAGGCCTCAAAACTTGGACTGAACGACACCCCCAGCTTTCCTGAGTCTCCAGCTTACAGACAGCACGTGACAGGACTCTCAACCTCCGGAATCACATAAGCCAATCTCTCATTGCGTACATGGAAGGCGGGTGAAGGACGAATCTTGTGGGAGAGACACAAAGAAATGGGAGGCAGCAGCTGCACCAGCGGGGAGAGAGGCCAGGCCTCCAGCAGGGAGGGAGGGAAAGCAGCAGCTCTGAAGAGCTGTCTTGGCCACTGTTAAAATTGACACCCCAGTAATGCGTTTCTTCCCCAGCACAAGGCCTCTGGATCCAAGAAGACTTTGAGAAATCTTGCCTCTTTGCAAATAATTAATACCTATGGATATGAGAGGACTGCATTGAGCCACCATGTCCTGAACCACTGAGAGAGTCAGGTTCTGCCTTCACAATGGCCGCTGTAGCCAAGCTCCAACACATGGTGGTTCTTGGTTTGTAGGAGAGGCTTTAAAAAAATAATTGGACAAATAACTCTGACTTCATTTAGTTTATTATGTGAGAATTACCTATCTTTCTGTCTTGAAATTCCAATGCTGTTTTAATTTTCTAATGGACTATATTTTGAGACATTCCAAAATTAACTTCAAATTCCAAAATACTACAAACATTTAAAACCTAGAAGTAACACACAAGAGAGAAGTTTAATATTTGTGTGCATTGGGTGAACAAATTAATGGTCTGTGGTAGTTAGTTAGCTTTGGAATATTCATGCATATATTATCAGTATGTGAAAAAGTCTCTCCTATTTCCCAGGACAAATAAGGCATACTAAGTATTTAGATCGAGGAGAAGAACTGTGATTTTGAAAGAGCTAAAACTCATTGGAAAATTATCCTTTGAAAACAAAATAAAATAACCCTCTCCTCAAATTCTACAAGACTAACACAAGTTTATGAAAGCATTTATTTTGTGATGTGAAGGTAATTACTAGTATCAGTTTTTTAAAAAAATGCTAAGCATAAATAAAATTATTCTATGCAACACATGATTGCCTGTTCAACCATATTTTTCAGATCTATTTTAGGAACTGGATATACCATGTTTACCAAATAAAAAATAGGAGAGTCCTATTTTTGCATATTTCTAAATCTAATCCTCCAGGAGGGAAGCAGTGCAGGTGAGGGGTTGCTCAGTAAAGGCTGGTTTTCTCTGGTTACGCTCAGGAACAGAGAGTCACTGAGGGGCACGGTCTCTGTTGCAGGGAGTGAGAATGAATGAGTAGAAGCAAATGAGAGATGGGAACAATGGCATTTGCATGGGGGACAATAGTGTGTTAATAAGCTACAACCTAGAGTTAGGAAATCCACTTTCTTTTCAACCCCACAGAATACCCCTTATTATACTCAGAGGTTTCCCACTTCTGATCTGAGATACACCACAACTAATAGAGGATTCATATAGCCCTATTTTAGCATTAAGGAATAAAAAGTTTGGGGAGTTTTATTTACCCCTTCTTCATTAATTTTGTCAATATAAAAGGTTCAGAAGATTTATTTGGTGTGGCCAAACATTACACAGTTTTGTGCTTAACTACAGTTTTCTACTTGTGGGATATTTTGAAAGCTTATTTTAAAAAATAAAGAAAGGATTTCTGTGGACTTCTCATAGCTAAACTGAGATAAGTGGTGTTTTTCTTAGAGGAAGTGCCACAACCAGAATAACAATGTCCTTTGACAAAACCAATGATAAGAATTTGAAATTTTTATTCTTTTATCCCAAGGTCCAAACTTTAATAGCGATGTAACTTTGGTAATATCCTACTGATACAAGTCACAGTTTTTCTAAAGGAAACAAGAGCAGTATTAAAGCAAAAACAACAGTCACATAATATCTATGAGTTAAGAATACCACTGGGAAAGATTACCAACACGGGCTTAAAAATGTGAAAACAGACACTCATGCAAAAATCAAACAGATTTAAAAATTTTTTTCTCAGCTAATATCTCTAAACAAGCAAAAATAAAACTCATAAATATTTTAAATTGTTAAGCCAGAGGCAAAATTTGCATTTTAATATAATAGCGAAATTTATGGGCTATTTTCCAAAAAGACTTTTTTTACACAGTTATATGTCTCACAAAATGTACATTAATAATGCAATGTGTTACCCAAAGAGCTATTCTAAATATTAATTACATAAAAGTAAAATAAAAATATACCACTCTGAAAATTTAATAGAATTCAATCTGTAAATAAAATTGTGTTGCCCTGCTTTAATTAAGACATTACACACTAATCTTCCTCGGTTGCTCACAATCATAATTACTGCATGCATGGATGAGTCATTGAATTATTATAATAGAATTTATTGTGTGTCCTTGTGTTTTTAAGGCTAATAGTATATGGATTTTTTAAAAGGACTCATATCAATACTACAACATGAAAAATTATCTAAATATGGATAAGATGCACTTTTTTAGAGAAGAATTTTTAATTAATTATGATCAATTATAATTATATAAAAATGAATTAGTATTCCACTCGATCTATGATATCACCACTCTCTGGGGGAAAAAAGGTTTATCCCCAGCCTCTGGCTTACATCGTGGGTCCCTATGGTTCCTCTGTCACTGATGCAAAAATATTACTCTCTATCCAGATTCATGTCTATGTTTTGTTCTTTTTTAAAAAAGATTGTATTTGTTTATTCTTAGAGAGAGGAAGAGGGAGGGAGGGAGAGGGGGAGGAAAACTTCAATGTGAGAGAGACACATCAATCAGTTGCCTCTTACGCATTCCCAGCTGGGGACCTGGACTGCTACCCAAGCATGTGTCCTGACCTGGAATTGAACCAGCAACCCTTCACTTTGCAGAACGATTTCCAACCAACTGAGCCACCCCAGTCAGGGCTGTTTTCTTTTAAACATTGTTTTTATAAGAACTTCAAAACTAGATGCTCAAGAATGAGAAGAGTATGACCATGAGAGAACAATAAACTCTTTCTCCATCACCTTTCTCAATCACCAGCCTCATCCTAGCAGGCAAGGCCTCTTGAAGTCCATGAAAGCATCTGTCCACTTCATACAGAAGTGCATGAGGCAACATGATTATGGTGCCCCACAGTGTCCAGTTTCCTTCTCCCTCAGGATGGCCAACTCTTCTAGGCCATGGATGCATCTTTTCACATCTAGACTCCTGTACTTCACTTTTCCTCACTTTATCTCCCCGGCTACAGATCCATGTAGCCAAGCCTCACTGTGACTCCTAAAGTCCTTTCCTCCTATTCCACTAACTACATCAAAACTTCTGTTATATTTATAAATACAGAATACTTGAATTTCCATGAAACCAATGGCAGTGGGCCCTGTTTTCTCCCTTCTGAATTCAGTGTACAGTTCTGAGTGGGTGAGGACAAAGCTCTATAAACTAATCAACAAGATATTAATAAGGATTAAGTAAAGTAAAAATAAAAATATACTCCTAATCAGGATACCGATGTTAGTCAAAGATTGAAGTATCTTTCCAAACACAATCCATGAATTTCTAGAACACTTGCAGCCAATCCCTGGGCCCTGTGAAGATTCAGGGTCATTCTGCAAAGGCCTGAGGCCATCACTGGTGGGAGGGCAAGGCAAAAAAGAAGGTGGTGGGTTCCCCTAACTCTATGCACCCGACATATCCTGGCTGCACTGCTGGTGGTGTCTGGCTCTCGGGGTCGCCACTGAGATTTTATGGATTTGGAGCCTCAGTGCCTTCCACATGCCCCTGCAGGGTTGGTCCCCTGGGACCAGAATGGCAGGGTCACAGAACAGACACCCACTTTCGTAGGGAACACAGGCCATTTCTACCACCCTGCAGAGATCTGGAAAGCCAGAGGCATGCAAGGGAGCTAAAAACGTGTGATTTTGTGCCCTTTACTGGAAAATCAGAGAAAGGTTTCTTATCAATCTGCTAGAAAAGTGACACTCATACATAGATTTCTAGACAAAAATGGAGACTGTCAAATACCATTAATAACCAAAGTAACAAGGCAGAAAAGAAAGAAAAAGTAAAAATTCCAGAAAATAAACTTAAAGACATGAAAACATATGATTTAAATGACAGAGAATTCAAGATTAAAACTCTGAAAAAACAACAAGATGCAAGAAAACACACACAGGCAGTTTAATGACCTGAGAAACAAAATCAATGAACAAAATTAGTACTTCAGCAAAGAGACTGAAACTCTAAAAAAACAAACAAACAACAACAATAGAAATTCTGGAGATGAAGAATTCAGTAAAAGAGATTTAAGAATAAACTAGCTAGCTCAGAAAATAGAGCAGGTCAGATGGAAGAAAGAATTAGTGACAATGAAGATAAAAATCTAGAAATAATTCAGGGGGAAAAAGGGAGACTTGAGCATAAAAAATGAAAAAATTCTACAAGAACTATCTGATTCCCACAGAGAGAGCAATATAAGAATAAGCATATCAGCAGAAGAGAAGGAGAAGGTAACAGAGAGTCTATTCAAATAGCTGATGAGAACTTCCAAAAACCTATGGAAAAAGCTAGATCCTTGAATCTAAGAAGCAAACAGAACACCTAGTTACCTCAGTCCTCCAAGGCACATTGTAATACAACTATCGAAAAATTAAAAACAAAGGAAGATTTCTCAAGGCAGTCTGGGGAAAAAACAAAGTAGCCCCTAAAGAAAAGTCAGTTAGGCTATCATCAGACTTCTCAGCAGAAACCCTACCAGCAAGAAGAGAGTGGGACCAAATATCCAAACTACTGAGAGAAATAACCAGCCAAGAATAATGTGTCCAGCAAAGTTATCCTTTAAGTATAAAGGAGAAATAAAGACTTTTCCAGAAGCTGAGGGAATGTATCACCAGAAAACCTCCATCGCAGGGAATACTCAAGGGAGTTATTCTACCTGAAACAAAGAACAAAAGGTCATGAAACTGTGGATAACATCACCAAGAACACAGGATTAACAGGGATAATTTGCGACAGCAAAAACACAGGAGAGGGTAAAGGTCTGAGTTTGCAAAAAAGAGAAAGACCCAATGCATTCAAAAGAAAAAAGATTACTGTATATAAGAAACTTTTTTTCATAAACCTAAGGGTAACCACACATATAAAATGCAAAACTGAAACACATAACTTAAAAAAAGAGAAAACAAAGGAAAAAATGTATGGAATACTACCAAACGAAAACAACAGACAGAAACAAAAAAGAAAAAAAAACAACGGAGGCAGAGAACTATCAGAAAACAAAAGATAAAATGGCTATAGGGAATCTTCATACAATAATTATCCTAAATGTAAATGGAATGATTTCACCAATAAAAAGGCACAGAGTAGCACACTGTATCAAAAACAAAAAAAACAAAAACAAACCCAACCACATACTATCTTCAGAAGACACATCTGAGCTGTAAAGACAAAGACAGACTCACAGTGAAAGGGTGGAAAATGATTCTCCAAGCAAATGGAATCCACAGAAAAGCAGGTGTAGCCATACTTTTTTCTGACTAAATAGATTTCAAGATTACAAAGGTAACAAGAGACACAGAAGAACATTTTGTAATGATAATAGGACACTACATCATTTAGATATAACACTTCTCAATAAAAATGCACTCAATCGGGGAGCACTGAAATATACAAAACAACTATTATCAGAACCAAAGGGAGAAACTGACATAAACACAATCATAACAGGGGACCTAAACACTCTATTAACAGTTCTAAATAGATTACCAAAACAGAAAATCAGTAAAAAAATAATCAGCCTTAAATGATACATTAGAACAAATGGACATAACTGACATTTACAGAGCCTTCTTTCATTCCTAGAATGTCAGATTATACATTCTCCTACAGTGCACATGGAACTGTGTGGCATGGGCCCGGCCCCCAGTGGCAGACATTGACTGGGAAGTAACTTTTTAGAATCCATGCTAAACCTTCCACGGACAAGTGTAACCGATTCAACCACTTTTGCCTTTTCATCTGCAAATATCCTTCTTCTGTGACATGATTAGCAGAATTGGCTCCTTTGTTTTCTGTAAAAGGTAACCACCTAAAGCAGCCTGTGCATAGTAAATGAGGACCATCATGTAATGTGCAGAGAAACCCAATAAAGGCCAGTTATGGCTAGGGCCACAGCTTTTGCTCCCCTTGAGAGAAAAGCCATGCTGTCCCTTCTCCTCCATCAGACTCGGTAGTTCGTGTGAATGTCTCATTTCATCCATAATGATGTGGACACTGTGGGCCGGTGTCCACATCACAGACTAGTTTCAAGGATAGACCATGTGTTGGGTCACAAACTAGCCTCAACAAATTTAAGAAGACTGAAATCACACCAAGTATATTCTCTGACCATAATGTGTTGAAATTAGAAATCAACTTAAAAAGGAATTAACCACCTGTCAACAAATATGTGGAAATAAGCAACACACTATTAAAAATGACTAGGTCAAGAAAGAAATAAAAGGCAATATCAAAGCTATATAGAAACAGATAAAAATGACAATATGACATATAAAAACTTTTGGGATATAGCAAAATCAGTAATGAAAGGGGTTTGTATTATTACAGGCCTATCTCAAGAAACAAGAAAAGTCTCAAGTGAAAAACATGACATACTAAAGAACTGGAAAAAGAAGAACAAAAGTAGCCCAAAGTCAGAAGAAGAGAGAAAATAATAAAAATAAGAGCAGAACTGAATAAAATATAGTACAAAAAGATTATATGAAAATTAATACAACAATGAACTGATTCTTTGAAAGGATTAATAAAATTGACAAATCCTTGGCTAGACTCACTAAGGAAAAGTGAAAAAAGACTTATATAAACAAAATCAGAAATGAAAAAATAAGTTACCACAGATATCACAGAAATCCAAAGGATCATATTACAAAACTGTGAAAAAGTATATGGCACCAACAACCTAGGAGAAGTGGATAAGTTCCTATCAGCAAGGAGGAAATTGAAACAACCACTAAAAACATCCAAAAAAAGAAAATTCCAGGGCCAGATTGCTTCATTATTGAATTCTACCAAACATCCAAAGATCTGATAGCATCATTTTTGAACTCTTCCAAAAACCTGAAGAGGCAATACTTTCTAACATATTTTATGAGGCCAACAAAATACTGATACCAAAACCTAGTAAGGATAGCACACAAAAAAGAAAACTACAGATTAATATCTCTGATAAATACAGATGAAAAAATCCTAAACAAAATACTAGCAAATCAAATACAATAATATACGAAGAAATAGCACATCACAATCAAGTGTGGCTTTTCCCAGAGGGACAAGGATGATTGAACATATGCAGTACCATACATTAACAATTCTGGGTTCTTTGTAATAGAACAATGTAATATCCCACTTTAACAAAAGATGAAAGTAATATAATCTTATCAGTAGATGCGGAAAAAGCATTTCATAAATACAATGCCCATTTATGGTTAAAACACATATAGAAGGAAACTACCTTATCATGATAAAGTCTATATATGACAAACCCTCAGCTAATATCATACTCAACAGAAAAACTGAAAGCTTTTCCTCTAAAATAAAAAAAAAGACAGGGATGTCCACTCTTTACCACTCTTATCCAACATAGTACTGGAAATCCTAGCCAGAGCAATCAAGCAAAAGAAATAAAGACCATACAAATTAGTAATAAAGAGCTTAAAAGCATCACTTTTGGCAGATGACATAATTTTTATATAGAAAACCCTAAAGATTCTACCAAAAAAAAACTACTGGAAACAATAAACAAATACAGTAAAGTTGCAGAATACAAAATTAATGTACAGAAATCCACTGCATTCCCATATACTAACAATGAAGTTTTGGAAAGAGAAATAAAAGAAATCCTTTTGCAACTGCAACAAAAAGAATAAAATACCCAGGAACAAACTTAAAGGATGTGAAGGATCTACATACTGAAAACTATAAAGCAATATAAAAAGAGATTGAAAAAGACACAGTGAAATGGATACTGCATATTCATGGGTTAAAAAAATCAAAGTAGTTTAAATGGCCATATTACTCAAAGCAATACACAGATTTAATGCAATCCCCATCAAAATTCCAATGTCGCTTTTTAAAGAAATAGAACAAAAAATCAACAGATTTGTATGGAACCACAAAGGACCCCAAATAGCCAAAGCAATCCTGAGAAAAAAGAACAAGGCAGCGGTATCACACTCCCTGACTTCAAATTATACTACATAATCAAAACAGCATGGTATTGGCAGAATAACAGACACATACCAATGAAACAGAAACTGAGAACCCAAAATCAAAATCACATGTATATGGGCAAATGAGTTTTGGGAAAAAGGAGCCAAAAACATACAATGCAGAAAAGAAAGCCTTTTCAATGAATGGTGCTGGGAAAATTGGAAAACAACATGCAAAAGAATGAAACTAGACTACAGTTTGTCCCCATTTACAAAAATTAATCCAAAATGGATCAAAGACCTAAATATAAGATCTGAAACAATAAATTACAAAGAAGAAAACATAGCTATTAAACTTATGGGCCTTGGTAGTACAGAAAATTTTATGAACTTGACTCCAAAGGCAAGGGAAGTAAAGACAAAAACAAACAAACAGGACTATATCAAACTGAAAAACTTCTTCACAGTGAAGGAAGCTTCCAACAAATTAAAAGGCAACTAACCAAACAGGAAAAGACATTTGCAAACAACAGCTCCCATGAGGGGTTAATATACAAAGTATGTAAAGAACTCGCACAACTCAACAACAAACTATCTAATTTAAAAATGGACAGAGGACCTGAGGAGACACTTCCCACGGTAAGATATACAAATGGCCAACAGATATATGAAAAGATTGTCAACTTCACTAGCCATAAGGGAAATGCAAATCAAAACTACAATGAGACACCACCACATACCTGTCAGAAGGGCTATTACAAGGGAGACACATAAAATCAAGTTTTGGAGAGGTCGTGGGGGGAAAGGGACCCTCACTCACTGCTGGGGGGAATATAAACTAGTACAAGCACTATGTAAAACAGTATGGAGGTTCCTTGAAAAATTAAGAATACAGTTACCATATGAGCCAGCAATCCCTTTCCTTGGTACCTACCTGAAAATTTTGAAAACGTTTATTTGTAAAGATTTATGCACCCTTATATTAATCGCAGCATATTCATGGTTGGCCAAGACATAGAAACAACCAAAGTGCCCTTTGATAGACGATTGGATAAAGAAGATGTGGTACATGTGTACAATGGAATACTATTTATACATAAGAAAAGATCAAATACTGCCATTATTGACAACATGGATGGACCTTAGGAGTATCGAATAAAATAAGTCAGTCAGAAAAAGCTAAGAGCCATATGAGTTCATTCATATGTGGAATATAAAACACAAACTCATAGGCACAGACAACAGTACGGTGGTCACCAGAGGGTTAGCAGAGTTGGGGGGTAGTAAAGGGTAGAGGGGGCCAAATATGTGGTGACAGAAGATGACTTGACTTTGGGTAGTGGACACACAATGCAATACAAAGATCATGTATCATCAAAATGTACACTTGAAGTCTATATAATCTTATTAACTAATGCCACCTCAATAAATCTAATGAATTAAAAATGATAAATAAATAATATAAATAAATACAAGCAATAAAAATTCCTATCTGCAAAGCCAATTCAAGTCCTTGGAACATATAAAAATGTACTCCTACTTTCAAAGTTCTCTGTCATGGTTAACCCAGGTCCTGTAAGCAACTCCCTATAACACAAGACTCAAAAAAAAACCCAATTAATTGGGGGTGAAAGAATGTGCACGAGCTCTCCGAGGGAGGAAAAGTGCAATCTGCACTGGATGGGGATGAGGTGGGGGCTTGTCGGGATGGAAAGAACTTCAGAAAGCAGGGGAGTAGAGCTGACACTAGCCAACTCAAAGGCTACAGTAATTTCCCCTTGGTTTCCTGCATCCTTCCCTGAAACTGCTCGTCGTGATATCAGTAAATGGCACCCACCAAGCTGAGCAAGTTAGAAACCCCCTTCTTCAGAATCAAAATTCAGCATCGCTAAATTTTATTCATCCCTTTAATTCTATTTCTTAAAACAAATCTACGCATGCATCTCTCACTGCCCTTACTTAGGCTTATAATCCATGTTCCCCATTTGCCTCTTTTTATCTGCTCTATACACAGCATCCAGACCAGTATCATAAAATGAAAATCAAATAATGGGACACTCAACTTTCTATTTAACTTTGAATGAATCTCATTTCCCTAACATGGGCCAGCTGTCCACACCCAGCCTGGAGAGCCTTATACTGGGATTAATGCTCTACGATTGCCTTCTGAAATTCTTTGCAATGGTTATCTTTCAGTTTTATTTTGTAGTGAAGTCTCATGGGACAGAGTACGTGTAAGATGCTTGGATCCTTGGCTCGTGTCTGTCCTGCCTCTGGCCACCTCCCCTGGAGAAGTCACTGTCTACTCTTTCTGCGCCCCCCAAAGCTCCAGGCCCCACAACAGGCCACCTGGTTTCCTAATCAGCAACCAATGACATTGTCTGCCCCCTCCAAGAATGCTTTTATTTTTCCTTCTGAAAAGCTTTTTAAAATCACAACGATGATATGTTCCTGTCTTTTTATTTTTGGAGAACAATCAGATTCTCCAATTTGGTATCAGATTGAGTAATCATACTAAAAGTTGCTAATATTAGGAACCGCAGCTAAAAGTACATAGTGGAAGAATCCCAACTACCCAACTATGATACAAAGGTAAAATGTTCATGTTCAGATAAATTCAATTACATCAATAAATTCTTATGTTATTCCAATATAAATTCTTATTTTTAATACAATATTCTTATTTGTCATTTTAATAAAATTAAATCGTATGTGTGGGAATGAATATAAATTGTAGAGCAGTTATGCACATAAAGTAAATTGTTGGTGCTTTGAGCAGGGAAAGCATTGCTTTTTCACCCACAAAATAAGTATTTCAATTTTCAGGTTCTCTGATTTTTTAAAATTATTTTATTGTTGCTCACTCACAGTTGTCTGCATTTATCCCCGCTACTCCTCTCCCATCCCAGCCATCCCCACCTCCCTCCCTTACTTCCAACCCCCTTGGTTTTGTCCATGTGTCTTTTACAGTTGTTCCTGAAAACCCTCCTCCCTTCTCCCCATCATCCCCTCCCACCTCCCCTCTGGTTACTGTCAGATTGTTTTTAATTTCAATGTCTCTGGGTATATTTTGCTTGCTTGTTTTGTAACAACCCAATTAAAAATGGGCAAAAACTTGAACAAGCATTTCTCCAAGGAGAACATACAGAGGACCCAGAGATATATTGAAAAGATGCTCAACATCACTAGCTATCAGAGAGATGCAAATTAAAGCCACAAGGAGATACCAAATCACAACAGTGAGAATGGCTATCATAAACAAATCAATAAACAAGTGCTAGAGAGGATGTGGAGAAAAGGGAACCCTAGTGCACTGTTGGTGGGAATGCAGACTGGTGCAACCACTGTGGAAAACAGTATAGAATTTTCTTAAAAACCTGAAAATGGACCTGCCTTTTGACCCAACAATTCCACTGCTGGGATTATATCCTGAGGGTCTCTGATTCTTAGCTTCATCTCAATCTGAGAGATTGTTTTCCTGTCCCATGAACTCTCAATGCTATACTCTGTTATTTTTTCATCCTCCGTGTCAATTTCTTCTTTCCCTATCGCTGTCAGTAAACAGAATTGTATTTTACCTCCTAGATGCCCCCTTGTACAATTAGAGAAAACATGGAAAAGAGGGGGAAAGAAAGTGGAGAGGAAGGAAAAGGAGGAGAGGGGATTTGGGAAGCAAGGCAAGAATTAAAATTTTTGTCATTTTGTATAACTTTTTCATGAATTACTCTCCTTCGTTAGATTGGATTTTTAAGATTTTACTGATTAAAGTACTCCAATTTGTATATAGGTAGTAAGGTATAGAGAGGAGCAATGAAAGAGTAAAAGAAAAAAGAAGCTTGAATTTTAGGCCTGCCCGTGACACTCCTCTGTTGTATGAACTTGGACAAAACACTTAACCTCTCTGAGGCAATCAATTCATGTGCAAAATGAAGGAATCAAACCTGCTCATATCTAAAATCCCTTCCAGCTCAAAAGTTAACCCGACTTTCAAACAGCTACTACACAAACGAGTTTTTCTTGATATTTCCTTTCTGCTTTACAGTGGCTGAATCCCGGCTGAATCACGAGGGGCCTGGACAAGTAACAATGAGTATGGACGTAAATTCTTGGGTTCTTCAGCCAGAGAAAGCTGAACACAAATGGGAACCTGCACTCTTTCTCTGAGTGCAGTGAGGGCTCATCGTGTTTCCCAGGGCCACAGTGTCTTACTTCAGAAGTTGGGAATCACTGCATCAAACTCACGAGTTTATTATGAGGATTAAATGAAATAACTTCTTGAAGTCCTTATCTCAGTTATCGACTGCAAAATACAATTCAAATAATTTTGTTCTTATAGTCCCCTTCTTCCCATTGTCTTTTTATTACCCAGGCTGCCTTTACTATAAGAATAAATAGTAAATGGAAAAAAACAAGTAGATGACTCAATGAGACTATGAGGCAGGTGTTTGGTTTTTTTTATATATGTTTTAAAATATTCAGCAAGAAAACAAAGAAACCTGATTACTTAAAGAATAAAGTTTTCCTCAGAAAAGCAGGACAAAAACACAGAGACCTTTCAAACAAAAAATAATCATTCAATTTTATCCACAATGAGGAGACAACAGTGGTCCTTAGAGAAGACTGGACTGTGGAATCAAACTGCTTGGATTAGATTTCCATTTCTATACACCAACTGGATGAACTTGAGTAAGTGATTAGTACATCGAGTCCTCAGTTTCTACATCTGTAAAGAGGAATTAATTTTCTCTTCTGATAATCACATGAGAAATGTAGAAAGCACTCATTAAACAGTAACATTATAATTACTGGTAAAATAGA
This sequence comes from Sturnira hondurensis, assembly GCF_014824575.4. NCBI lineage: Eukaryota > Metazoa > Chordata > Mammalia > Chiroptera > Phyllostomidae > Sturnira > Sturnira hondurensis. Next base: position 851,753 of record NW_028076312.1, read on the forward strand.
TAGAAAATATTGTTTTATATCTAACTAAATATGCTTCCTGGAAAAAATATTACGCAATATTATTACAAATAGGAAGAACACAGTGTTGTATTAACCCAAATTTTATGGGATTGACCCAAAAAAAAGGTGATTCAATATTTGGTGAATTTAACAACAAGAAACTCGAGATGTCCCTGAAATAAATGAAGTAATATACATCCTGAAAAAGGCAGGAATTTGGGGATTCATTTATTTTGTTGAGTTATGGAATATGTAGAAATGAAGCACAGTCCATTATTATTAGTGATTCTATATTTGCAAATTTGATTATTCACTAAAATGCTTTTATAACCTCTAACTCAATAGTCTCTTAGAATTCATGGTTAATCATGGATATTCTCAGAGCAGGAAAAAATAGTCACGGGCCCCCATGTTCCTAGGTAAAGTTTAACGAGTTAATGGCCTGCCTTTTCATTCAGTTATAATACTGTGAACAGTGTTCTTTCCATAGTCTTTTTAGTGACACAATTTGTATTGTTTTGTCTTTTGTTGATGATTTCTCTGTTTTAAGTAGTTTGGTTTCAGCCCCACCCCCGGCACAGTGATGAAGTACCGGCTAGTGCTCCTGAGTGCAAGAAAGTCTGTGATGGGCCTTATGGAGAAAACACATGTGTTCAATACATACTGTTCAGGCATGAGTTACAGTGCCACTGCTGATGAGTTTGATAATGAATAAACACATATATTAAATACCTTTACACAGCAATACATATAAGAAGGTTAGGTATTGATCAGTTTATGAAAATGCAGTGACCAGAGGCTCTCAGGAACATATCCCTGTACTTTCTCTAAAAACAATGGTTCAGCCCTGGCTGGTGTAGCTCAGTGGACTGAGCACAGGCCTGTGAAGCAAAGGGTTGCTGGTTTGATTCCCAGTCAGGGCACATGCCTGGGTTGCAGGCCAGGTCTCCAGTAGGGGACACATGAGAGGCAACTACACACTTTCTCTCCCACTTTCTCCTTCCCTTCCCCACTCCCTAAAAGTAAATAATAAAATATTTTTAAAAAATGGTTCGATATTCACTAATTCAGTATCCATAGCAACTTTATAGAACATAACCACCAGGAACAAGAAGAACTGACTGTACAGGCATTCTCCTACCAAACTAATGAAAACGCACAACCTTTTTGTGAAAAAGAAACCACCAAAGTCAATATATCTTTGACTCCTAATAAAAGGAGATAATCACAGATGTAATATATATATATCCATCCAATATGGAACACTTATAACAGCTAAGAAAGTAGCAAGAGCTTATAAATAGTGCATGAGTAAATTAACCATATCTCCTCACATAGTGAAATAACAGGCAGCCATAATTTAGCTTCAGATTAGAAGCTAATGGAAATATAACATATGCTCCCCAAATGCCACTTAAATTACGGTAGGAAGATTTAAAAATGAATTCATATCACCATTTAAAATACAAAATAGTATCATTAAGGAACCAAAAACTTTTATAAATTTTAGGAAGCTGAACTTGTGGAAAAGGGAACACGGAAAGGCTGAAAGGGAAGCCAGAGCAGAGGAGGGGACTATTCAACGCAAGTGAGATGCTGCGAAATCGGAGTCCACAGATCGAGAGGGCGGCCAAGGTGGCATGCGTAAGTTAGTGAATAAGAAGAGGAAATGAAACAAATATTGAAATTTCAAAAAGACACAAGTGGGAAATACGAAAGAGTTTAAGAGACATGGTTCCATAAAGAGGCAAGAGAAAAAACACTGAAGATAAAAATCAGAGTAATAAGAGAAGGTAATTTTCCTGTATCTAAGAAAAGTATTTATCTTGAGATTAAAATCCAAAAAAAAAAAATCCTTGAGTATAATGAATAAAAGGGTCTGCGTCTAGACAGGTTATGCTATAAGGAAGGGGGGGATTTAAACTTTCCCAAAGTAACAAAAGCAGGGGTCCCTTCCAAAGCTGGAAATCTCAACTCAGACAGCCTGTCATGTCTTCCCCCTCCAGCTGCACACTTAGCTGAACTCTTACTCAGGTTTTTCGAGAACAGCCCCCGCGTTACCTCTGTTGCCCTGAAGCGATTATTCATGGCGTCTTCTCTCACTCCCAGAGGTATCCCAGTTTCAGTGATAAATATGGTCATCCTATGTGTGGTGGGCAGAATGAAACCACCTCAAAGCTATCCGAATTCTAATTTCAAGAACCTATAAGTACATTACCCTGTCTGGCAAAAGCAATTTGCAAATGGGATCAAATTAAGAATATTTTAATCCTGAGTTAGCTGGGTGAGCCCCGCTGTGGTCACAAGGGTCCTGTGAGACGAGGCGAAGAGTCAGCCATAGAGGATGTGAAGTGGGAGCAGAGGGAGAAAGGCTGCAATGAGAGGCTCTGAGTGACGACAGGTTCTAAGAACTGTCAGGGAAGAAAACACTCTCATTTGGAGCCTCCAGAAGAAACGGACTCTGCCAACTTCTTGGTTTCATTAGTCCACTGAGATTGACTTTAGTCTGCTTACTTCTAGAAATATAAAATTACATATTTGTTTTGTTTGAAGCTGCTATGTTTGAGTTAATTTCTTAGAGGGACAATAGAAAACATACACTCTGTATACCGTACAGTTTAACATCTTCCTTTCTTCAATTAACAGAACATCCTGAACCTCTTTTAACGCCATTAAAGTCTTTGTACAAACTGTTTTTATGGCTTCAGTAACAGCCCATCGATGTATGAACCATTATAATCTTACCCAACTCTAATTTTAGACATTTGGGTTGTTGTTAGATTTAATTTGAGAAATAAAAATAATTCATAATACGTTTTCATTCAAACATTCTTATGGGAATGTTTCACTGTTTCTTGTGAAATATTGTCACAATTGCACAGCACTGGGTCAGTGGAATGGATGTTTTTATGATCCTTGCTATTCATTACCAAAGTGCTTTCCAGAAAAGCATTAGCGATCACAGGACACCTGAGTGTGTTTGCGAACAACCATCACACTGGTTTCAAATGATAAAAAGGCTTGACCTCACTTTTTCAATGTTGGCTAATTTTATATATGAAATGCATCAATTTCATTGACTTTATTTGGTTTCTTTAAAGACCACTTACTGTTTAAATCATTTGAAAAGCATACTTCACTGAATGCTATCATATTAACAAAAAATTTATATATTTTATATAGCTAAATTGAGACAATGCATATGTATTTAAGACCACAGTTGATTTAAAAAAATTACAGGAGCCAGAGTCATAGTACTCGGGAGGGTTTAAGAGCTCACTATAAACTACCATCCGTTTTTTTTAATTCATTATAAAAACAATTTCTGCAGTCCTGTCTACCATGGGCTGGGGAATCAGGGATGGGTAGCCTTTGTGATGTTAATAGCTGAAATTGACCGAAATTAACAACCACCTATTTTCCAAATCCTCCCGCCAAATGACAAGTCTTCAATAGACTTTAGAGTCCAAAATACTTACACCAGACAGTTTCTGCCAGAGTAATTGTTGCCTGAATAGGGAGACAGATTCCTGAGGCTTCCTATTCCACCATCTTCCCAGAAGCATCCTGTCCTACTCATTCTTGAACCAGTAGTAAATCAATAGTGGAGATTTTATAACCTCTTAAAATATTCAATTATATTACTTTATTCTTCATCTCCACACCTCTTTTTAGAGAACTCTGCAACTCATAATCTGTCACAATTATTTGATGCTGTTTTAATATTTAAAATATTCTGAAATTAAGTTAGATTTAGTTGTATGTTGTTTACCCGACTTAATAAAACTATGTAAGACCCTTAAGAAAAGGAATATTATTACATGCCATAAAAAGAAGATAAAAATTATTAATTATTTGCCCTAAGTGTTGTCTTCATACTTCATTTTTTAATTTTAATTTTTATTTAATTCTTGTTCAAGTACAGTTTTCTGTCTTATATTCCCAGCCCTGCCCCCCCCCAGTGCTCCCCACCTCCCTCCCATTTCTGCCCCCCACCTTAGTTATTGTCCATGTGTCCTTTATACTTGTTCATGTGAGTCCATCCCCTTTTCCCCTATGATTCTTCATATGAAGCCTCCTTATTTAGGATTTGAGATGCAGTTAATATATCTGCAATCATTAACTTCCCATTTGATACTGAAAAGACTTTAGTTTTACTGCTAACGTTACTGGCTTTCTTTTGCTGCTGAGATAGCAACCCTGATCTTCAATATAGCGCCCTTGAACCCACAGAGTGCTGCCTCTGCCAACCACTGCAGCCTCTGCTCTCACCCCTTTCCCTCCTCGGTCTTTGACTCTTTTCACACCGGCTTTATTTCAGATCCCAGAGTAATCTCTGCTCACGCTCCAAAGATCTTTCAGGTCTTTCACAAGCTAATCCCTTTCTTTGTGAAATATTACACCTCCCCCAAACTACTAGTTGCTACTTGTGCTTCAGATCTCAGTTCTATATTTAATCTTTTAATGAGTGGTGTCTATCCTCCCAAGCCTGCCCTCTGAATTCTGTGAAGTGGATGAGTAACAGACTCTTTGATTGGTTCACGGTTGAATCTTAGCACCTGTGTCTCCCACTAGAAAAAGTTTTAAAATAAGGCTTATTGTTATTGCAAGTCACAGGCTGAAACAGCTAATAGGGAAAAATAATTATATATATAATATTCCTTGTATGGAAACAAAGGTCTCCTGAATAACTGCAATGTGGATCAATTCAGAAATTACTGTATATATTGTATTCACTGACAACTAAATATAAATAACAGAAACAATTTTAAAGATTTCAATTAATCAGAATTATCTTTCAAGGAAAAATAATTATGTTGTCATTAACATGCCATTGTTTTTTAAATGACCTTTTAAACAAAAGACAAAGTTGAGTGATGAAGAATATTTTTGGATTAAAGTGGGAGTATGAACTTCAGCCTACATCAGGCATTAGGTCTTCAACATCCTTTTTTTTTAATCCAAAGGAACAAGTCAAAATATCCTATTTTCATATAGGAAGGCACATAAATATTGATCCATCTATTTAAAACTGAGGATGAATTAAGATATGATAGAGAAGCCTAATGAGTTTATTTCTACAATTATATTTATTCTAAAGAAAGATAAATACTAAATACAATCTGATCATCAAATTAAATGTTGGTCTTAATTAAAATATGTACATTACAATAATTATTAGAATATACATATATACACACACATATTTCTTTTCAGTTTTTACCCACTCTGAAAAAAATTCTATTCACTGAGAAAGTACTCTACCATTGAGAACCAAGGGAAATGTTTAATAACATCTATGAACACCAAGCATATCTAAAACAGAAAGTGGTTTATAGCACACAAACACAATGGTGCCTCTTCAACCAGAGATGTAGCACCATCACGGACTAAGACCACTTAAATATATACACACATATGTAAGTGCACACGTACTGACCTACATATATCCATCCCTATGTACATACAGGAATGCATGCCCAAACACATAAATAAATAGCAAGAAAAATTAGTTTTGTTCCAATTGGCTTTAAAATTAAATGTAATTTACAGTACCTTGAAAAAATAAATGCAATACATATGTAATGGATAAAAACAACTGTAACATATTATTAAAATAGAAAAACATCCATCTGACTCATTTTTTGACGGCATCGTTTGCTGTACTCAACTGTGTGTAAAAAGCCCAACAGGCTGTTTGTAAATCAAAAATCACTCCCTGGGACCCTTGATTAGTCCACTTCGGTTTTTAACACTCACAGTCTCATTCTTAGTTACATGATCCAGAGAGAATATAAAAGTAAAAATAATAACCCCACCCACTGGGATGTTTTAAAAGAGGGCTCTATATTTTGAAATTTTTATCACATGAATATCCTACAATAACTTCTTAACTGCAGAATTTTAACATAAAATCTGTTTTACCTTTTTCATATTCATTAAGGCAATATTTCTTATTTAATTTTTTTATCAGTAAGCCCACTCTAACAGTTAGTCACTAGGAATATTTTTTTAAGACTATAGGGCTCCTACATTAATACTGCTATGTCAGAATATCTGAGAGGAAGGCCTGAGAATACGCACTTTCTAAAGTTTTCAGTAGATTCCTCATACACTTTAATACTTGAGAACTAATTTCAAACATAACAAAGAGATTGCTCAAAACAAAGCAAGAGAAAATTTTTTAATCAATATGCATTTAGACATTAGTTATACTGAATAGAATACAGGAAATACTTTAAACATTTAAAATGTGCTCTAATTAGGTAACATAATGGTTCTTAGTGTTGCTTTTCACACAAAGAGGTGAGACACTCTCATTCTTGAGCACATTCCTAGAAAGGTTAAGTCCAGAGGCTGTGGAGCCAGGTATTTGCATTCAGTCCAGCTCTGCCACTCATCCACTACTTAACTTTATCCCACCGCAGTTTCCCCACCTGTAAAATAGAATATGGTAATGAACATAACGTGTTAGTAAATGTACAGTGGTTAGAACAGTGCTCGCCCCGTGATGCCCGGCTCTTTGTGGTACATGGATAAACAAGACAGATGCGCCTGCTGTTTGAGGCCTGTAGTCAGATAATTTCATCCCATCTGTAAAGGTGTGATGAGGACTATACAGAAATACATGAAAGAAGGAGCCCAACCTAGTCTGGAGGAGCTTGGGAGAGGGGGTGCTTCGTGAGGAAGGAACTAGTACATTGACACCTAAAGGTGATTACTGAGAAGGGTGTTCTGGGCCTGAGCCGAATTTTAAGAAAGTGGAAATAGCAGCATGCCAGCCAGAGAGAGGAGAGGGCTCGAGATGGGATGGAAAAAGAAGTAGTCTTGTAAGATTTTATATCAGGGGAAGGGGAAAAGGAAAAAGACTTTCTCCTTTTGGATGGGGGCCTTTTTAACCAGGAAGAAAACCCTCCTTATGACTGGAATCTTGCTGCATGAGTAATCCCAAATGTAAGCAATCTGAAAAACGAATAATTTAAGCAATGAAAGACAATGGATAAAAGAATTGTGAAAGAATTTTGAGTACCTAATTCACACAGTGTATCACATTATTGTTTACTTAAAAATCACAGGAGAAATGCCAAGTGAAAGACTCACTCTTGATCTTCATCAATATAATACTGAAACTTTAATAACTCTTCCTCTATGTCTTTCTCCTTCTACAATATTTAAAGAGGAGCTAATATGATTACAAAGATTTTTTACAAGGACTAGATTATGATAGCAAACTAGGAACAAAGGAAACTTTGATTTTAAGAATAAAGTTAGAGTAAGGATTGCAAATTTTCTATGATCATTGTCTTCCTTTCTGTAAAGACTTTTTCCAGGGAAGAGATTTCAACACCCTGAAACCAGTAACCCCGTAGAAACATGCTGTGGAGGGGACTACCGGAGTTGCCAAAAGTAGTCAACTCTTCCATAAAGTCATAAAAATTGAACAGGACAACTACTGTAATTTACTTAAAAGAACTTCAATTATTGTAATTTTCTGTTTATTAAAAGTATTTTAAAAGCTATCATATACAGAGTTAAATGTGTACAATATCTCTGTGAAATAAGAATATAGTTAATGCCCAATGAGTACTTATTATATACCAAGCGCTGTGCTAAGATTTCACATCATTACCTACCTCATTTAGCCCCCCTAAAGTGGATAGTGCTGTATCCCCCATTTTACAGACAAGGGAACATTCTCAAGCCTGCTCACTCAAAAGAGGCATCCTTTCCACTCCCTCTGGAGGAAACTGGTCTCCCCTTGACTGAAAAACCTGCGATTGTCTTACCTAAGGTAGTAACCTTGTAAGGGAGAGCTGAGAAAATGGAGATGGTGGTGGAAGAAGGTAGATAGAAACATCTTGCTAAAACTACAGGACCAACAGAAGAAATTATAACTGTAAGTCCATAATTATTGAGTGTTTGTTATTTTGATATGAGTGAATGTTTTGTGTGTGCATGCAAGTGTGCATGTGTATATAAAATAAATATTATTCCTTCCCATTCTCCAATTATATCACACGCAATGTGTAAATATTAGTTTAAAATATATCTCACTATTTAAGTTATAGGATATCAAATGGAGAATGTGGATCAGCTAAAAGAATACATTTTTTAATGAAACTTTATACCATTTTGAGGGAAAGAATGAGCATATGTTCAGTTATTTGTGTCAGAAGGGTATTTGTGTTGTATTTTCACATTAGACAAAAGCAAGACTTGGTTTACTTGTAGATTAAGTATGGCTTAAAAATACCCATGGATAGGGTAGTTGATAGGCTAAAATCTGAAAACTGTAGTGGTTGTAAAATGTGTCAGCTGGGCCTGGATGGACTGCCTGCCAGAATTCCCCTCTCTGTATATTTTCATCAGGGTAGACCAAAAGATGTATATTTTCCCATTAAATTTTGAATACAGGAGTAAAGCAGCAGTCATAGTAATTGTTAATCTCAGAATGTCAAGGCAGGGCTGACAGGTGATTTTGTAGGTCATGCTCATAGTCATCAACCTGCCTGCTCATCTCCTTGACACAGGTGGCAACCAGGCAAACTATAGCTGGACCCTCCCTTGGATCCTGCTCCAGTGTCTGGGTCAGTGTATGTTTAGCTCTGACACAAAGAGTGCTAGCTTTTCGTGCAGGACATCCACATTCTCAAGGCTGGGAGCAATGAGAACTGACGCATACCCAGTCCAACCTTGCGGGTTCCAGCTCCTGCCTATGAGTTGGATCTTGTCATTGCTCCCTCTAAATTTATATCCCCCCCCCACCCTTTTCAAATGTCTTCTCTGAAAACTTCACTTTCCAGCATCAGATACTAAGACAACAGACTCATAGAGATTACTTAATCAGCTCCACAAATCACATACGGTCAAATCCCTGCTACAAATCCTTTATTTCATTACATTTCAGGGACTGTTTATTGGGCTTTTACATTCATCCTCATCCAATTTCAGCATAAGTAAAGGTCTTTTAAATTAAGTTCCAGTAGACATTAAATAAATTAAACTAAAAACTGCTTTCCTTCTCCTTGAGAGTAGAATACCATGAAATGCAGGGACTTCTTTTTCCTTCTTTTTACAGAAGGATCAGTATGAAATAATAATGTTAAGGTCATAGCAGTCTCTGGGCCCTTTTATTAGGAATGCACTCTGATAGTGAGTCCTGAATAACTAGATGAATCTCTTCTTGTAGTCCTGAACAGCTAACTTTGCAATGAGTTTCTTAATAAAATGAGTTGTGCAAAATAAAATCTATTCTTACCCTAGTTTATTTTGCTATTCTTGCATTTCCTATCTTCCAGTATTCTGCTTGATTTTTTAAATAATCAAATAATGGGGCATGATTTCCATGATCAGGTGAGAAAAAATTCATGCACAGCTACTGCAATCATTGAGACAGAATGGATGGACTCCTTCCCCCACTGATCACCCACCTACCCCCTCATTGTGAACTTCCCTTGACAAACACAGAGCTATCCTTCAAGCCCAACTCTCCTCCCTTGACATCATTACATCTGGATGATCATAACAGTCTCTTATTTTTCCAGCTCTCTCCCAATAAACCCTGCAGACTGCTAGTAGGTAAGGTGCCATGACATTCACTAATCAAAATGTTGTTTTTCTGCTTAAAAGTATTTTAACTGATATTTCAGTTTTCTGCAATGGCAAATCACTGTTTTTCCCCCAGTATAAAAATAAAATCCAATTCACAATTTATGAGTGAACAATGAAGATTTTATTTTTAAAATGAAACAGAGGATTTACACTGTACATGTAACATTACACATGCACATCGATTGTCCTACAGGGTTCATTTGTTCATGTAGGTCATTTTCCAACTAAAAGTATTTTGGTCACGATATTCTCCCCAGTGGCTCCTGTTACTGTGGCAAGAGGATTAGATGGCTAATCTACACTGGGCCAACCAGAGCACCCAATCCTGTTCACAAGAGCATGTGACATGAGGTAAGCAAGTCAACATACTTGCCTGGAATTTTTCAAGTTTCATATAAAGGACTAGAATAGAATTCTTTTGCACTTGTAGTCTGTGACTTTATGGGCCTGGAAGACCTTCAGCTAAATATCTCAGATATGAGATAATGAAGAAATAGAGAAGCGGATTTGAGACAAGTAATGTACATGCCTCAGTGTATGTGTGTTGGTGAACATGCTAAGGCGGAATTAGAATGGGTGAATTCTTTTCCCATTTCATGTTACTATGTTAATCCAGAAATCACAATGAGTTTTTATATACAACTTAGGGAATTCATTACATTGCCGAAGCTGCAGGTGGTGTATAAATTAATCAAGGTGTTAATTGCCTGGTACTAAATGTGGTTTGAGGTTACTGTGGCAGGTGGAACCAATGAATATAGAGTTTTGTTATACAAACTATAGATACCTACATCTGAGCTGCATTTTTTCAACTAGATATAGGTGATGAAACACCTGCTGCTTAATTAACACCTTTTGTAGTCATTCACAAACTCAGATTGTTCTTAAATCTGCTCTGCCTGCTGTAAATGTTAAAACGTTGCTTGCTATTCCTGGAGCTTTTTTCTTTCCTTTATTTTGCAACGTTTAAATTGAAAAATATTCAAGACTGGCAAATGAAAGATAATAAACACTATTAACAAATGAGTGAAGAGTAGATGGATCAATAGATTGGAGAAAATAGTAAATTTCTGTAATTTTGAGCTACTAATCCTATGAAAATGAAAACTGTAGCTAAACTAAAGGAGTCTTGTCAGAAAGTAGACATTTCTGGGAAAGTAATTTTTTAAATTTATTTAATTATTTTTCAAGTACAGTTCTCTATTACTCCCATCCCATCCAACCCCCCGTGCTCCCTCCTCCCTCCCATTTCCACCCTTCTCAGTTCTTGTCCATGTATCCTTTATATATGTTCCTCTAAATCCCTCCCCTATTTCCCCTGAAATTCCCTCCCCTCTCCCCTCTGGTCACTGTCAGCCTGTTCTCTATTTCAGTGTCTTTGGTTATATTTTGCTGGCTTGTTTGTTTTGTTGTTTAGCTTCCTGTTAAAGGTGAGATCATATGGTATTTGTCCTTCAACACCTGGCTTATTTCACTCAGCATAATGCTTTCCAGTTCCATCCATGTTGTTGCAAAAGGCAGGAGCTCCTTCTTTCTTTCTGCAGCATAGAATTCCATTGTGTATATGTANGGAAAGAACAAACAAATGGGATCTCATCAAAATAAAAAGCTTCTGCGCAGCTAAAGAAAACAGCATTAAAATAAAAAGACAACCAACTGTATGGGAAAACACATTTGCCAGTGATACCTCAGACAAAGGTTTAATATCCAAAATATACAAAGAACTCACATGACTTCACTCTAAGACAATTAACCCAATTAAAAAATGGGGAAAGGAACGTAATTTTTTAAATTTCCTGGTTCCCCTTTACTCACAAGTCTAAATTCGTTTACTTCCTATGAGCCAAAGTACTATGGCCAGAAGGGAGGAAGGAATTAGAGGAGGTGAATGAGCTTCCCTTGGTCCTGATACTTGGGGCATGACTTGACCCTTCAGGGCAGACGAAGCCAAGGGATGGTTTAGAATGTGCTAAGTCAGGGCAGACATGGTTTAGAATGGGCTAAGTCAGATCCTGGCAAGAGCTTTGTCTACAGAGACCTCGGAATTTGGGAAGTGTGCCACCCGTGTTTCTAGTCTGGCTGACCTTTAGAACTTGAAGAAGAGATCAAAGGTTCTCTACATGACTGAGGCCAAGATAAGCCCAGAAGCTTTCTCTCTGGGGCCTCCACAAGGAACTCCCAACCTTCCTGTTGCTAAATCAAAGACACAAAGAAGCAGAGCAAATAAACCATTCACCACTCTAGGGATCACCAGCATATATGGTCCACCAGCATCTCTACCTGAGTCCCAAGTAAATGGGACTATCACTAAAGGTGATAGCATACTGCTAACAAGAGCTCAAAACAAAGGAAAACGATAATCTCTAGAAAAATAATATTTTGGAGTAAACAAAGAGCAACTTCTTGTTCTACACCATGGTATGTAGAATTCAATCAAACATAAGTCTTAGTGTGTGACATTTCATGCCACGTCCTCTTCCAACTATGTTGTCTGATGAGGTCCAGGCATAGAGGACTCAAGTTCAAGGAATTCGTCTCCACGGAAGAGAACGTGGCATCCAAAATGGGTTAACAATTGGCTGCTTTATTTTAATTATTTTACTCTTACTACTGAATATAGGCATTGTACTGTACGTACTTATTCCTGTGAAAATCATCCAAGAGGAAGGAACAATTCAGGGGAAAATATTAGTATTCCCCATGGAACTGCCTGAAAGGATGGAAAAATCCCCTCTAATGAAATAGCCCCTGAATGTCTAAAGCTGTTGGAGTAACAGCCCCTCCTTTACCTTGAATAAGAATATATATCAATTAGAATTAGCCAAAAAATATGAGAAGCTGGTTAGCTATTAAGCACATAGAAACGATTACCAAGGAGTTAGAGTCCATAATACATAAAGAAACATTTTAGACAGAAAGATAGATAGCTAAGTTAGACATCACAAAGACTTATAATGAATTTCCAAACCTCTGCTTGGTCTAGCATACCTTTTGCCCCATGACAACTTCTGAGAACTTTAATAAACAATAAGACATTCAAACTCTGTACATACAGCTATTTCAAATTGTCTGATTAATGGTTCTCCTGGTCAAAACAACTTTTGTTTAACATAACTGAATCTATGGAAATTCTTGTACTTTTCCTTGTTACCTTTGTATTGATTTTTTCTACTTAACTGATCATGCTATGCACCTGCAAATGTTAATCACTACCAAAAATGAAAATATAAAAACCTGCTTGTACTTGCAATAAATGGAACAGAGCTTCACTGTCCTTTGAGGTGTATTGTCGTCTGTCACCCATCACCGATGCCTTACCCACCTTTCGGGAATCCCTGGACCCTGCTGAGGCCGGACTGGGGCAATTTCATAAATGGTTCAGGCATGGACCTCTTTTATTTGTTTTTTGAGTAGGGTTAGATGCAACTGAGAACCCACTATATGCAATGCAAAATGTAGAATGTTATCAATCATTCATAGCTATTTGTGTGGTCTCTCATCATTCCATTCCCTCTCAACTCTTTCCCAAGAGCATAACCTTTCTGAGGCTTGTGTTTGTCATTTTCTCTCATTTCTTGGAATATAGTTTTACCTCATCTACATTTCTTAATAAAACTTTATTTTCATTTAAATTGCATTACATTGAAATTGTCTGGTTTATATTGCTAGGATTCATGCACACTGTTGCACACCAGTTGTATTAGCCAGGGTCCTCCAGAGAACAGAGCCAATAAACGTAGAGATTCATTACAGGAATTGGCTCATGAAATTAGGGAGGCCATGGGGTCCCAACAGTCTGTTGTCTGTAAGTTGAAGAACTGGAAAAGCTAGGGTGTAATTCAGTCTGAGTATGAAGGCCTGAGGGCCAAGGAATATATCTGATGATGTAAGTCCCAGTCCAAGTTCAAAAGCCTGAGAATAGGGATGAGGGGCTCGGGGATGATGGTGTAAGTCCCTGTCTGATTCTGAAGGCTGGAGGACTAGGATCACTGATGTCAGAAGGCAGAAGGAGACAGATGTTCCAGTTCAAGTAGAGAGATGGATTCGCCCTTCTTTCACCTTTTTGTTCTATTCAGGCTCTCGGTGGATTGGATGATGTCCACCTGCGTAGGTTAAGGCAATTTTCTTTACTCAGTCTATTGATTCAATGCTAATCTCTTCCTGAAACACCCTCACAATCAATCCAGAAATAATGTTTTACTAGCTATCTGGACATCCTTTAGCTCCATCAAATTGATACACGAAATTAACTATCAAGCCATTGTAGTTTAGGCATTTTACTGCTTTATAACAGTCTATTCCACTATTTCTAGCAACCCTCCTGCTGTAGAAGCATTTGACTTGGGTCCACATACTTGCTCTTGCGAAGACAGCTTCTCTGAACACCCTTGCACATGTTGTCACTGTACACAGGGAAGACCTCCTGGATTTGTAGCCCAGATTACTTCATCATTAGGTAAGAAAAACTATACTTGGTAAGAAAAAAACTATACCAAACTGCTTTCCAAACCATTTGCACCAATTTATATTCAGAGAAACAATGTACAAGAGACCCTGAGGACTCACATCCTCTTAATCACTTGGTATAATTGAGCTTTTTATTTTCCCCCCAATCAGATGGATGTAATACAGAGCCCATTATGGTAGAATATATAATTCCTTGATCACTATGGAGTCCCAGAATGTCTTCATATGTTTACTGGTAAGATATATTTCTCTTCCATAAAGTGCCATTCCTTCATGATTTATGCCCATTTTTAAACTGGATTATTTGTGATTTTTTTATTGATTTGTAGTATTTATTTATATGTACCTGATATTTAATACTTTGTTAATTGTGTGTAACAAAATGCCTTCTCTCAGTCTATTTTATATTTATATTTATATTTTAATTTATTTATTTAAAGTGTCTTTTGTAAATTTATATTTTATATTTATAAAATAAATTTATATTTATATTTTAATTTATATTTTAATTTATTTATTTAAAGTGTCTTTTGTAAATCAAGTTACTAATCTCAACATAAACAAATTTACAAATCTTCTATTTTTATAGTTGTTTTTATGTCTAATTTAAGAAATTCCTACACCCCTTTCAAGTTTTAAAAGATAATTTGCCTTTAAAACTCTACAAAAGGTTTTAAAATTGTATTTGACATTTTATTCTGCAGACTACTTGGAGCTGGTCTGTATGAATGGAGTAAGAAGAAGGCAATTTCTATGTTTTGTTGTCATTGTCCATGGGGATAACCATGTCTGAGTCTCTGCTAGGGAGACAGTGTCCCATACAAAAGAGAACTGTTCGTGGAACTAAAAAAAATAATCAGGAACAAAAAGGTTCAGAAAATGTATGGCAAATGGATCATAATCAAGAACCACATTAGTTATCTGGTAGACTAAATGGAAAGAATATCTGAAAGCGTAAAACTAAGACACTAAGAGATGGAGACCATGAGAGAAGAAAATATGAAGCTCAAGGGTTAAACCCAGAGAGAATAAACTGTGAATAACTAACTGTATTTGCAGAAAAAAGGAAGAACTACTAATTATTGTAGAAAAGGCAATTATTAAATAATAAACAGCATCTAATTTGTTTTTAAAAAATGGGGTTTCTAGATCAAAATGATCAGCAGTGGAGGTATAAAGAATGAGAAAATATTTAACATTAGGTATATTCTTATCAAATTCCTGAAGTTCAAATGTTACCAAAAAACAAAAATTAAAAGAGGAAAATTCAGAAGTTTTCCACAGAAGAGGAAAAATCAAGCAAAAAAAAATTAGCCACTCAAGAGAATATTAACACTCAAGTTAATAGATGCACTCATCATATAAATATTATAAAAATAGAAATAGGCAAAAATCTCTTAAATATCTAATTATTAAATTGTTATTATATAATTATTATATAAATTATTATTAAATAATCATTAAGTTGCTTCGTATATATCATAAATCATATATAATAAACAAAATATCACAGACAACAAAATTTTAAAATCACTTCAATTAAAATCAGAAAGTTTATGGTGGTAACTATCAACATTNATAAAGAACATCTAATTTGTTTTTAAAAAATGAGGTTTCTAGATCAAAATGATCAGCAGTGGAGGTATAAAGAATGAGAAAATATTTAACATTAGGTATATTCTTAACAAATTCCTGAAGTTCAAATGTTACCAAAAAACAAAAATTAAAATAAAGGAAAATTCAGAAGCTTTCCACAGAAGAGGAAAAATCAAGCAAAAAAAAAAATTAGCCACTCAAGAGAATATTAACACTCAAGTTAATAGATGCACTCATCATATAAATATTATAAAAATAGAAATAGGCAAAAATCTCTTAAATATCTAATTATTAAATTGTTATTATATAATTATTATATAAATTATTATTAAATAATCATTAAGTTGCTTCGTATATATCATAAATCATATATAATAAACAAAATATCACAGACAACAAAATTTTAAAATCACTTCAATTAAAATCAGAAAGTTTATGGTGGTAACTATCAACATTATTATTTATTATTGAAATTCTGAGCAAATATAAAATATTTTGTCCTAATATAATTTTATAACTAGAATAACTACTAGAATTAACAGAAAACACTTATTTTATGATATTCTTCCAAAGAAGATAGATGTATCAAAAATAAAAATCATAGCTTATTCTCTATTCTAGAAATAATAATCCTGGAAATTAAAATATAAATATCTGTATTTCTTCCTTTCTCAATAAAATGTTGCAAAGATGAAACAGGTTAATCTACTTACAAAATAATACATAATTGATATCAGCAAACTAAAAGTGCCTTTTTAAACCAGTATATAAGTAAAGAGGCATTAAAAATTGTATATATCTTTGAATGTCAATACAAGTTCTGTATTTTCTAAGGAAATATAGTTTTCCTTTATTGAACATTAAGTTGAAATGGATAAATGTTTACAAATTTAAATTTAGAAAATCTTGCTATACCATTATTGCTGTGTTAATCTATGTGCTTTGACAACTATAAAATTGTATCAAATACTAGGTGCACATTATTATTAGACTCATTTTTTGCCTTTTAGACTAAGTACCACAGATAGAGACACAAATGTTCCACTAATTTCTGTTTTCCAACACGTCCACACTTCCCATGAAGTTACAGCCAAACTCTCTTACTCAGCCAACCGCCACGATCAGGCGCTGCGCAACAGCATACCAGTATGGAAGTAACTGTGACGCAAGACATGAGAACTGCACCGTTGCAGGGATTGCCAGTGATGCCAGGTCATGCCGGATGCATCCTCTTCACGTGGTTGGAGAGATGGTTGCAACAGAGCAAAAGGGGATTAAATTTAAATCAGCCAACATGACTGTGTTCTCGAAGCTAGTTGCTTCGTACCTAAACTCTGAAATAAGTGCTGTCAATTGTTTAAAATAACAAAGCCCTTACCCTTAAAGAGTCTAAGAGAAAGAGCAAGGTGCATGTCCTTAGAGCCTTCTAAGTGCTGTGACGGAGGTAATGAGAATAACCTTCTCAGAGGGAGTAATACATAAGCTAAGGATTGGAGAAGAATTAGAAAGGGATATTAAAATGTCATCATAGTTGAAAGAGCATTAAGTTTTGAAGTCAGAGACCCAGACTTCTGGGAGAAACTCAGTATGTCATAATTGCTGAACTTTTCCTTTCACCAGCCTTAGCTATGAAGGCAATGGACAGACTGGCAGGATGGTTAGTGCCAGCAACCACAGCGCCTCTCCCTCAGAGCCATTTCAACAAGCTCTGTGTGTGTTGCTAACCCTCAGTTGTAGCTGCCAGGACCTGGCCAAGTGACTGACAACATTCAGGGAATAAATCTGGGAATAAGTATGGGACTCAAAATATATTCCAGGAGACTCCTGTGCATGATGTCAAAAGAGAGCCATAAATTTGACTTTATGTTCTTTAGAAACCAACACATGGAGAGAATCATGATGGGTGGCATATTTTAGTGCCTATTATATATCAACAACTCAATTACCATGAAGGACCACTCCTATTCCTCATGCTGAGGACTAAGGACAGTTTGAACTACGATGCCTCATGGAGTGCTGTGCCAATCCTGAGCCAGGCCACCTTTAAATCTATACCTCACTCCTCCCCTCCTCTGCCCAGTGCTACATGATGTGAGACTCACTTTCCCCCAGGGTTCCCTAACAGCTGACTGCAGCTGGCTTACTGTGAAAACACAGTCCTATAGAAGTAACTATACAATTTTTTGAGAAGCAAGATCATGCCAGATACCTACCTTGATAATGGCTGGTTAAAAATTTGGAATAAAACAAAGAACACCTACAAGAAAAAACAGAACTACAAATGATTCAGAGACCTCCAATAACTATTTTGCCCCATGACTATGTTTCAGGTAAGTAGTAAGGAACAGAGGAGTACATGTTTCTAACTTGTACCCAGTTGGCCATGAAAATCGCCATCCTACTCCTTAAGAGTTAGCAAAATTAGAGGTAAGATGAGCAATGAATGGTCTACTCAGGGCATTCTCTCTGCCCTCAAGTAGCTTCCTTTCAAGCAGGGAAATTAACAAGTAATAGACATTCATTTCCTAGGAATGAGGATGACATTTAGGGTACTTGATAGAGGAAGACAATGCATGGCACAGGACAGAGAATGAAGAGCAGGGTCACTTCATGAAGGGGTGGTGGTGTGAAATGTTAGGTTGGACTTTCGGGAAAGGCCACTCTCTGTAGCACTGCCATAAAGCTGAGACCTGAACGAAGACTGTGAAAATCCAGGCAGAATATTCTTGGCAAAGCAACAGCAAGTGCCAAGGCTCAAAGTGGAACAAATTTGGCCTCTGTTGAGAACTAGAAAGACATACTTGTTTGTACTAGTACATAATTTGTATGTACTAGTTTCTCAGGTGACAACAAGGACAGAAAAAAATAAAAAAAAAATCCCCACAAAACACTTGAACCTATACTCAAGTGGCAATAAATTCATTTAAAAAAGGAATATGTAACCATCAACAATATAAATTCCCATAAACACTCTTAAGATTCATGAGAAACACAGCCCTAGGTAACTACTTTAGTCTACTGACTAAATTACTTGGACACTTAATATGTCCCATCAATCATTCTGAGAGCTTTAAATGTACTAATCCATTTAATCCTCATGACAACCTTATGAGGCAAGTACTATTGTTACTGTTATCACCTCAATTTAGAGCTGAAAACCTGAGACCTAGGGTTTAAGTAACTTATCCAGGATCATGCAGCTGGTAACTATAGGTGGGGGGGGGGGTTTAAACTCTGGGTGTCCAAGTCAACAAAATACCTTCTTAAACACTACATCAAGGTATTGTGGTCAAATGTGTGGGGGCTTGATTCAGACACCCCTGGGTTCAAATCCCAGCTCTGTCTCTTAGCAGTCGGTGTTCTAACATAACAATGTGTAAAAGGAAAATGAGGTGTTTTAACCATTGCAATTAATCATGCCCCTACTGATATTTTTCAGTCTTTTTTTTTCAAGGCCCCAGGAAGGAAACTTCCTCCAAACTTTTCTACTTTGTCCCTTCCTCCCTAACACATTAGCATCCAGCATCGCCTTAGCCAAAACGTCTTAACCTTTTAGAGGAATGTTAGAGAGATATACTTGGAGAACAGAGGAGGTATGTTTCAAATAATTTTTGAAGATGTTTTTAAAAATTCAGCTTGCTTCTGGAGTCGCATGGGAGATTAATGTGTCTCCTAAATGGGCTTTATTGTTATTCTACTTTTTCAAAGATGATGATAAATAGCTGGCATTATTCTTCCACCACTGATATTCTCCCTTTAAAGGAAAAAATTACCATAATATAATTTGTTCAAGTACAAGCATTTGTAATTTAGAATATGGATAATCAAAGCCCAGAATGCAGATATTTTTCCTCCATCTTAACTTCTATAAGGTTTTCAGATATTACAAAATATTCAAAGATCAGAAAAAGCATTTTCCTTAAATTGGTGCAAAAATGTCATATCATACTTTATTTAATTACTAATTAAACCTCATGTAATTAAGCTGATAAAATATCTTTTAATTTTATTTCATTGCTCAATATGTACCATGAAAGAATAAAGCTAGATAATCTACTGGTAATAGAGTGGTACATGTTTAAGAGTCACACTTGAGTATATTTATTGTTGCAGAAGTTGAATATTGAGAGAGAGTTAAGGTTGAAGGAAAGTAGATGTTTACACTCGTATGTCTTGGATTATGATGAACACATCTTGTATGATTTGTATGTCAAGTTTTAAATATTAACCAACATGGCTTATATGTATTACTGTAGGTTTTCAAAGTAACTAACCTACACCTGGTTAAAAATTTATCACCAGAACAATCCGCCTTTACATTCCTTTAAACTATTTATCAAAATAGATAAAAAATATGTGCATTCCTCATAAAAAGAGAAACTAGTTTAATTGCTAGGTAGAAAGCTACCATTTCTCTAGATTTAGACAACGGAGCACAAGGCATGATGTAAAGCAAGCACGTGGTATAAAAGCAGAATACGAGTAAGAAAACCCTGCCAGCTTCACATTCACTGAAGTGGATGCCTCATGAATGTTTCCCGTAGTCCTCTAAATATGTTACTTGTCTATATTTTATCTCTCACACCAGAAGCTAGAATTCATAGCTGAGGCAAAATCATAAAATTTTACCTTCAATTTAGTGACTGCACAGTGAAAAAAGTTTTATATACAGGATATACCAGTAATTGTTCCATTTTTTAAAAGAAAAGTGAGTGCTAGGCGGTGATGCAGTAAGAAATAGAGATTTGGTCTTTGTCCCAGCTAGCTGGCTCACTGCCCCTAAATCTCTTGGCCACCTCCAGACTGCAGCATGTTCTTTGCATGCTGACGGGGTGACTGGTGTCTGGGGTGCCCTAGGCAGGCACTGGTCACCAGAAAGGCCAAGGCATGATTAAAGGACTGGAGCTTATAGCTCCACACCTGATCTCTGCTGGGGTGGGGGAGGTTGGAGAGTGAATGAATCACCATTGACTAGTGATTTAATCAGTTATGCCTACATAATGAAACCTTCATAAAAACCTCTAAATGATGTGGGTCAGAGAGCTTTTCGGTTCACAACACATCAAGGTCGTGGGAGGGTGCCAGGCCTGAAAAGGGCCTGGAAAGTCACATCCCTTCCCCCATGCCATGCCCTCTGCGTCTCTTTTATTACCCTTTACAATAAACCACAATAACAATAGTAAGTAAAGTACCTTCATGAATTCTGTGAATTGCTCCAGCAAATTATGAAACCTGAGAAGGGAATTGTAGGAACCGTCTGAATGGACAGCCTGTTGGTCTGAACTACAGGTGGCAACATGGGGCTTGTGCCTGGCGTCTGAAGTGGGGGCTGCCTTGCGACTGAGCCCTTGTGCTAACTCAGGGTAGTTAGTGCCAGAACTGAATTGATTTTGAGGCCAACCAGTGGGGTCCAGAGAGTTTCAAAACTGCTTAGTATAAAAAAAAATCTCATGTGTTTGGTGTCAGAAGCACCGAGAGTAAAAACAGTTCAGATAGGTTTCTATCTTAAACATCAGCAGCATTAGAAACTATTTTACATGAACAATCGATTCATGGGGAAAACCAATCCAGCATTTAATTTTACATGGCATCTTCATGACAGACTTACACTCAACAGTCATGTGATAAAGACTCTGAATACTGAATATCAACACTGAGCTAATGAAAAACACGGAATGACTTACTTGTGTTTTAAGACTGTTTTTTTAGACGAGCTTTGGGTTCACATGAAAATTGAGAGGAGTACAGGGATTTCCCATATGCCCCTTGCACTGCTCCCATTTTTATAGCCTTCCCGATTACCGATACCCCCATCAGAGTGGTACATTTGTTGCTATTGATTAATCTACAGTGACACATCACAATTGCCATTAGGGTGCACTGTTGATGGTGTACATTCTATGAATTTAGATAAATGTATAATGACGTATACCATCATTATTGTATCATACAGAGTGTTTACATTGCCCTAACGATCCTTTGTGGTTTCCATCCTTTACACAAGCCCTAGAAATCACTGATGTATTTACTGTCTCCATAGATAAGCCTTTTCTAGAATGCTATAACGTTGAAATCATATCGTATGTAGCCTTTACAGCAATACACATTTAAGGTTTTCCATGACTTTTCATGGCTCGATAGCTTACTTAGTGCTGAATAATATTGCATTGTCTGGATGGGCCACTTTTTATTAACTCATTCATCCAAAGAAGGACATCTTGTGTTCTTCTATGTGTGGGCAGTTATGAAAACATCCATGTGTTGGTTTTTGTGTGGACATAAGTATTCGGCTCCTTTGGGTAAACATCAAAGATTACTGATTTGATTTTACAAAGGGTAAATATTAAAGGAGGAACATTTACAGACTCTTGAGCAACAAATTAAGGCCTTCATTATTTGTCACATGCATTACACATGTGCCTGACTAATTAACACATAACATTATATAAATGATTCAAACTGATGCATCAATAGTTAAAAATATGGAGGTTGTATTTCCTTTCTTAAATGTTGTTTTGGACCTATGCTTTGAAAAATAAAAATTAAAAAAATAAAAATACCCTGAGGACAAAATACCAGGTGAATATCCTAACTTGTTCACAAAAAAATGTAAAATTTCTTCTATAGTACAGAAATGGGAATGTTAAGTTTGTATATTCCATGGATTATATTCCATGCAACCAATATTCCTGATTAATATGATGACAATTAAATAAAGGTGGCCAATAACGTTCTTTGAGGCCCTAGGCTCTGCATGCAGGTTAGGAGAGAATCACAGTTTCTGACTGCCAATTTAGTGCAGAGAAATGAAATTGTCTTCGATGGCCCAGGTATGTCACTAACTCACATGTCCGAGAGGCACATTTATCTCCACACATTTGAAGATAAGCCCTCGAGTGGGGCCTGAGATCCTGGGGCTCCAGCAATCCCAAAGGGAAGCTCCACTGACACCGGTCTCTCCGCCAGTGGCTCTGGGACTTCACTGCGCAACAAGAAACAGGAGAGCTTCCTACAGTGCAGAGTCCTGGGTCCTGCAGAGGCTTCCTGAGTCAGAAGGCCGGGGTTTAGCAACCTTGAACGTGCATTTTATTAGCAGCTGCCCAGATAATTTTATGAGGAGATCCACCTGTGGACACACTTTGAAAATAAACATATCCAGTCTTTTCTCCAAAAAAGTCTTCCAAAGATTCAAAATACCTTAAATGACCTACCGTTGCTAAATTATAAATGCTTCAGAATTCCCTGATATATTCTAAACTGCCCTTCAAATAAATCTCACTATTCCACACACAAGCAGCTCTCTCTGGTCACACTCACACCCCTGTCTCCTGGACTTTTTCCATCTCCTCTACCAATGTTCTGCCTTCTGATGGTGAACCATTTTCTGCGCCCCTTAAAAACCTTCCATCTGTCATGAAGTTTTTCACAATAGTCAAACTAACAGAAGCCTCTTTTACTAACACAGCCTTTCCCTTCTAAAAATAGATGGGTATTTATATATTGTGCAATATTTGCCTCCCTAGTGAAGGACATTGCTTGCATTGTTATTTATCTTCAAGGAAGGCATTGCAGTTCCCCAAACAGATAGTCACCTCTAAGGGCTTATGATCACATAGTGTCTTTCTGTAACTTGAATGACTTAAACATTAAAATAAAGCTCTTTTTCAAATACTCGAGTACTAA
Organism: Sturnira hondurensis; assembly: GCF_014824575.4. Classification (NCBI taxonomy): domain Eukaryota; kingdom Metazoa; phylum Chordata; class Mammalia; order Chiroptera; family Phyllostomidae; genus Sturnira; species Sturnira hondurensis. The sequence continues at coordinate 875,111 of NW_028076312.1, forward strand.
TTAACATAGTATAATAAATCAAATATGCTAATATACACACTCATATATTACACCTGAGTAATAAAACTTGTATTTTAAATCATAAAGTTAACATATTTGGTTATTTTCTGACTCATAATTAGCCAAAAATGACCTCAACCTTATTTTTCCTGATTATAGTAATTACCTTAATTTTAATATGCATATTCTTTAAAATAGTAGAATATATCACAGTACTTATTTTCACGATAGGATTTCAAATCCATGAACTGAAGTGTGAAATTTCTGCCTAATTACTTCATTTCTAAGGATTTCACATTAATATACATAGAAGATAAGTGCTAGGTACTTTGTATTATTCTTTGAGAAAAGGACTAATTATACTAAACATTTGATGAGATTATCTTTCAAATTTGATAAATGGAGTTTAACTATACTGTTAGTAACCAGAAATCTAAACTTAGCCTATTTAAACTATGATCTCACTGATCCCTCTCCCAAATCCTATAAATGCATAGAATGATAAAAGAATTGTAGCATAAGTTAAAAAAAACACACTAAAATTTTCATAGTATCTCCACTGGAAAACCATGATTGCCCATGGTGAGAATTCATACACTCACAAATTAAGACCAATTTAAATATTTATTATTAATTTAATTTTTTAAATTAAATAATGAAATCTAAGTTCCTTCATTTTTGTTATCAAAATCCTAACTATATATAAAATTATAGTTCAGTAATGTTAGCCATACAAGCTCAGTAGCTTCCCCTATAAACTAGCTTTTAATTTAAAAAAAAAAAAGACAAGCCAAACTTGGTGTAAATCCATAGAGACTGATATTTTTCAATCATCCAAATGGCTAGAATGGGCTTACAGAGTCTCTGAAAGGAGACCCAGGCTTTGAATGTATAAGCTCTGTCATGTTTGAATTTCGTAGGCCCTGGAATTTATCTGTAGGGTCTAATGGTACTACTGTAGGCAAAAATAAAATAAAATAATATTTAATTAAATATATAATATAGTTTTGAATAACTTTTGCATATGGATTTAATATTACATATATATATGTATGTACATAGTTATGTAATTATATTTGACAATAAAAGTGTCAGTTATACCCTAATCAACATGATTTATAATGCTTCTGGTCTAACATCTCTCATCTTTCCTAATCATTCGCTAAAATTTAAATACTCTTTAATTGTGGTAAAAGTAACTTACACTTTGATTAAAGTTGTAACAATTTTCCACTTATAATTTAAAGGTAAATTTAAGTTATTTTAAGATGGTTACATTCAGAAAAAAATGCTTATTTTAAAATAAAATGCTTAACTGTTAATGTGAGCCCCTTATCATTATTAGAACTAGTAACTACAAAAGCAATTGTATTTAAACTACCAATTTGTACAAGGCACAGTTAAAAGCAAACAAATCTGAAAAAAACTTAACAACAAATAAAATAAAAATTAACAAAAGAGATGAGGAAATTGTGGGGTGTAAAAAGGTCAAATAACCCAGTCTACTTTGTGAACTTTTTCTATCTCTATCTCTGTCTCTGTCTCTTTCTCTTTCTCTCTTTCTCTATCTCTACCTCTATCCTTCTTCCTCTTAATTTTTTGTGGAGGCAAAGAAAACAGAAATCCTCATAGAAAATACAAGAGCATACATAGCATATTTCAGCAAAGTCTATAGCAGTGTGGGTGTTTTACGACATGGGGTGAATGGTGAGATGTGGTTAAAGACAGGATGGATAAGCAGGGTCTGCTGAGGCCCTGCCAAAGAGAATGGTATTATGAGGTCTACATATTCCAAACAAAATATACATTTTTTAATTCCTCCTCTAAATAAGTGAGCCTTAGGCATACAAGTTGAAGAAGTCAGACCCATTCCAGTTTATTTGGGTGTGTATGGAGTGGTCAGAAGATTAATAGGCTAACATATTAGACAAGGAAACCCATGCACCCATGAGATCAGTGAATGATCTCAGACAATGAAGACTGCTCCGAAGGCAACGTGGTAATAAACTGGACAATGATCAGGCAGCCAGGGTAAGGTGAAAGGCAGGGGCCAGGGTGGGAAAGATTATGATGATCTGATTGTTGGAAATGGCTCTTTGAGAAAATTTCATTTGCACTGAGCTATTCATGACGATAAGGAGCCCCAAATGTGATGATCTGGAGGGGTGTTCTAGGTGGAAGGAATGTAAAGGCCCAGGGCGGACAGTGGAAACCTAATGGCAGAGACAGTAGCTGTATGAATCATTAAACGGCAATCAATAACTGAAGTGGGGCACTATTCCATGAAACGAGTAATTTATCTCTGCTGTCTTTTTATGACAAAACATTATTGAATTAATCAAACTAGGGGGCTAGGGCTTAACACTTGGCAGGCTCTCTCGTGACTGAGGCAGAGAAGTAGTCAGGTGCACACGAGGGAAACTCGGGTGACGTGACGTACCACAAAGGGCTCGGGCAAACTGATGCGAGGCCTTCCAAAGCTCCGGCACTCACTGTCACTTGATGGCATTACAATGCTTGTTGTTTGTTTCCATGCGTGGAGGCCCCCTCCAGGCTAGATCTTAGTAGGGCTGCCTGCGGAAAATAACATTATGCTTCTGTCGATAATGAAACTACACTCCTATGTACCACAGAGAGCAAAGTTGCATTTGAACTGCTCAGCACCAATTCCCTTTTCTAATGGTATCCAGATTCCACACTTGAATTGTCTTTTCCCCATGGGACCCACCTACTCTCCTCCACAGAGGCCCAGCTACCCTTTGGCCCAGAGGCCAGTCCTGACCTGTGCTACACTTAGGGAAGCAAAGACACTAAAGATGGTTGATGTCTGTCCAGGTTGACCAACGATGTCCTGGACAAATCGTTCGTGTAGTTTGGACTTCCTAGACTCCAAGGATCAACAGGGCCCCTTCCTCTTCCCAATGCCCCTTTTTCTGCCTCCAAGGAATTTTTCGAGCTCGCAGTAAAGTCCAGTTTGTTTGATTTACCAGGAGTATGCTAGTGCAGACAAAGTACCCTAACAAAAGGATATTGATTCAGTATGAACTAGATTCTCAGAGGCCTAATATTAATGTGACTGAATGAAAAAAAATCACACAAAAAATGGCACATTTGACTCCCGATTAGTAATGTGGGCTGAAACCCACTAATCTGCATGTTTAATAATTCTGAAACTGATGACATTTTGAGCAAAAGTAAACAAGACTATCTTCTATGTCTCCCCTTCTGCTACACTCCCTGTATGATTACTGCTCTCTTACATTTGAGGTGACATCTTTTCAGGGTGCCTCAGGGCTATCCTCACTGGTATGTTTGTTTTCCCACCTCTGCATTAGGAAACTTAATGGGATGTTTCCATTTTAAAAGCCTCCTGCAGATAGCAGATTCCATAGGGAAAGAAAAGTAAATAAGAAATAGTTAACTGTGCCAATGCATTAATTTATACTATAATCTGCATCATTATGCAATTAAATTAGACAGAACACTTTGCTCCAGGATATTTCTTTCCACACACAGAGAAGCAGGAAGTGAGTTTATACACTTTCCGGGCATCTTGAAAGAGCTTTGAAAATGGCACTAGAGAAGGAGTTTGGGATCCTCTGCCACTGCCACTGCTCGTGTGTCTGAGCATCCATTAACCCCGGTTGTCCTCAGGTCTCAGGGTTCCTCACAGGCAAAAGAGACTGCAGGAGTCCACCCATGTCTGTTAGGGATATAGTCCAAGACCCCCAGGAGATGCCTGAAACCATGGATAGCACCAAGCAATATATCTGTCCCCCATACATACATTTTCACTTAAAGGAAGCATTTTATGACTTCTCTTTGGCAAAGCTGAATTACTAGTATCACTACTCCTGTGCTTTGGGGCCACTGTAAAATAAAGATTAGTTGAACACAGCACTGTGATACTGCCACAGTTGATATGATAACAAGATGGCTACTGGTAGTGCACATATCTGGATACTGCGACAAGGGCATGATTCACATCCCGAGTGGAACGGAGCAGGGTGATGTGAGATTTCATCTCACTACTTACAACAGCACACAATATAGCTTAGGAATTATTTATTTCTGGAATCTTCCATTTAATATTTATGAACAAAGGTTGACCAAGGGTAATCCAAACTGTGGAGGATAAAACCATGGATAAGAGGGGATACTGGAAGTTCATAGTTACTGTGGTAACTGCACACAGTAACTATCATTTTGTATAGCATATAACACAATATATAGTTTATTATCTATAGCTCTATTCTAATTGTGTACCCTTTTGTGCATAACCATACCTATTTACACAACCCAAATATTCTGTAACGTTAAATAAGAATACAATAATCACTTGGCTAAAATTGTAAGATTATTTTATGTTTTAGTGGAGTATCATCTCTATACTTATAAACTAAAGTTTGTTTTAAAACACAGCTCCAATAAGCAAAATCTGCAGGATCCAAATGCACTATTTACTCCTAAAACAATTTTGGTATTTTCCTTGTTGGGTTTTTCTCACCTGGTCATCCACAAGGATTGCAATTATGTTTATTGTCTGCATTGTCTCACTGGAATAACTGCCCATACTAAGTGTTCAGTACACATTTGCAGATTGAGTCTATCAACTTGATCTTGGGGAAGTCACTTAAGGACTCTGAGACTCAGGTTATTCATTTGTAAATGGTTCTAATAATGCCAATGTTGAAGGATTACTTTACGAATTAAAGGAAATTTATAAAAGCAATAAGCACAGTCCTTTGTAACAAGATGTTCAAAGAAAAGATTGAGCCCTTAACACCTACTCCACCATGCGGTAAATTGTTATGAAACTCACTGCCAATAATTCTGTATTGGTGTTTTCATACATAATTTCAATCATAAATTCTTTTGGTATACTCATAATTACATACTGAAAGCACTATATTAACAAATATTCATATTTTAATGTCCTACAATGTCTTATGAAAGCACAATGAGGGAGTGTCATGGGCAAACTGAAAGAACAATTAAGCTGTTAACAACATAAATTACAAATTTCTATAAAGACCTACCTGGGACTATTCCCAGTCTTTGTGATCAAACAATGGGTGCCCAGTTTCCAGGGAAAATAACAGGGCTGTTGTGATGGCTTTTCACCCTCAGAACCTTCAGAGGACAGAGGACAGAAAGGGCAAGCTATCCGCAACAGGCCAGGCATCAAAGGGTGAATTGGAAAGAATGTAAAGTAACTCACATCCACTCTTTGTGCTTCCGATTGACTGGGGCCTATTGATTCCCATCAATGATTATCTTCTGGTGCTAGCACTGAGATGTACAGGATAAGATGGGAAAGAAAGACAGATGTCATGTATCTCACTATGAATTTTCCATTGCTCTAAACGAAATTTGTTATGAAAATGCAAATGCATGAGAGGTTAATTTAATCAACCTCTTGCAAGGCATTAAAAATTCTAATGAATGCTGAGAACTGTCATTTTACATTAGCAAGACATGCCCAACTTTGTACTATTCCATAACCCCCATTCTCCAACCTTATAGCTATATCTCAGCCAACAAGATTTCAATATCTAAGTTGTTTTGGAAACATTATTGACCCATACCTTCAATTCAGAATATTCTTTCAACAAAGCCTGAGGATGGAATTGTATAGTGGGTTTCCATCCTGATCACAAAGCTCAGGGAGCTTTTAGTCCCTGACCATGCCATATGAAAAAGAGATTGAGAGGTGGGACTCATCATACTTCAGAGTTTCTGTTTGGAAACTTTGAACTGAACATTTCAATTCTTTTAAAAATATTTTATTTATTTATCTTTAGAGGGGAAGGGAAGGAGAGAGGAGGAGAAATATCAATGTATGGTTGCCTCTCATGTGTCCCCTGCTGGGAACTGAAACCCCCTGCAACCCAGGCATGTGCTCTGACTGGGAATTGAACCGTGATCCTTTGGTTCACAGGCCTGCACTCAATCCACTGAGCTACACCAGCCAGGGCCAAATATTTCTGTTCTTAGTTTATACTAAGCAAAGCTATCTCCCACAATCCCAACGTTACTTCCTATAAAAGGAGGGACAGGAAGGAGTAGTCATGCAGATGTTATTGAGCATCTGTTATATATGAAACACTGGAGATAAAGCAGTGAAAATAAAAAGGTAAAAACTACTGCCTTCATAGGAGATGTGTTCTAGAGGAGAGACAGAATAAAATCCTAAATTGAAATACATGTTGAGAAAACAAAAATGGAAAAGATAACTAGAGAGCATTAGAGGATGTTTACGGTATTTACATAGAAAAGGCCTCATTGAGAAGATGTCATATGCTGAGGGCCTAAAGTAATTGATAGAAAAAGTCATATAGACATTTGAGGGAAGACAGTTCCAGGCAGAAATAGCAATGTGCAAAGGCCCTGATAAAGGAATTCCCTGGTCTAGTCAAAGCAAGTCAAGGAGCCCTACATGGCTGGGGTAGAGTGAGCTAGGAGTAGAGTTTCAGCAGCCGAGGTCAGAGAATAACAAGTAATGTCTTGCTGGTCATTAGGATTTTAACTTTTGTTTTAAGTTAAATGAAAGGCCAATGGGTTTTGTTAGCAGAAGGGTAACATTTAATGGAACCACTCTGGCCACTGTTTTGAGAATAGACCTGGCTGGTGTTGAGGGGGAATCAAAGGCATAAACAGAAAGACCAGTTTGTAGGCTGTAGCAAAATTTCTTTCTAGGTGATATAAAATGGCAGTTTGAACTGTAAGCTGTTAACATGGGGATGGTGAATAGTGGTCAGATGGTGGGTATAATCTTAAGGAAACCAACAGGTTTTTCCAGAGAAGTATTTGGTATAGTGGAAAGAGGGCATTCAAGAATGATTCCAAGATTCTGAATGAAGTAAAAGAAAATAAAGTTAGTAAACTTCGTGAAATAAGAAAGAAGCAGGTTCAGAGGGTTATATCTGTCATACTGAGTTTGAGATGTCTTTGAAATATCCAAGGATGATGGAAAGTAGCAGTTAGAGTTCAGAGGAGCTGTCCTGGTTGAAGATAAGTATTTGTAAATGAATAAATTAAGACTAGATATAATTCTAAGAGAAAAAAAAGGAAAGTTTCAATGACTGATCTTAAGATATTTAAAATGTTAAATGTTTGTCTTACGTACAAAATATATCATCTTGATAGTCTCCTTCTGAACATTATTAAAACACCTGTTACTTATTTAGTTACTATGTGTGTTAAATAATAAAAATAAAAACAAATTATCCATATCTAAATTAAAGATGAGAGCTATAACATTTCAGAATACTCATCAATTGCTTCAAATCTTCACTCTATTTTGCTATAGGAATTCAATATGGATGAATCAGCCAAAATTATAACCTACACACACAAACTTTGAGGTCAATAAACATATTCCACTATACTTAATATATAGTACTGCAGCATTAATTACTGCTGTCATTATTATTACATCATCAAGCTATTGCTTCTTTGCCTTCCGAGTTCCATTCATACAAAATATAGCTTGTGGGAAACATCCTGAAAAGCAGGTTTAAAAATGGGCAGCTTCTGTGAACCAAAGTAGAAAGTCTTGTTTTTAAATTTTAAAAAAATAATTAAAGAAATCCCTGGTTTGAATTTCAAAATGTTAAGAATATGAAACAAAATCTCTCTCTCCATATCTGAAATGAATCTTAGTGCTTCCCCATGCACGTGTGATAACACACTTGCACGTGTTATCACATATCACGATCAAATGTAATAGCAGGGCATCTGTGAATTACAAATTACGTTCCTTAGTGAAAAATCCTATTTCTTGTGGGAATTCTATTACTAATTTGCATAGCAAATCTCGTGAAAAGTGGATGGTTCATGGTGTATATGTGAAGTAAATAAAATAGAAGGTGTAATTCATAATATAAACTGAGCATTCTAATTAAGCCAAACAAAGCCAGTAAGAATAGATTGAATATTCCTTTACACTGCATCTAAAAGCTATTCAAAACACTTAAGATTTTTTTATTCTTCAGTAAGCTAACCACTAGATTTATTTTTCAGTAGTATAGCATCAGTACAGGTTCCCAATTATAACAGCATATAGTAAAAGACATGATATTAATGTATACTCATTGAGCAATCAAAGTCCTCAACTTTTTATTCCAATTAAAAACATACTTGATAGTAAAATATTTGAGAATGTTATGATTAACCCAGGAAAATAGGACAGAACAAGTCAGCCCATACACTCTGAGCAGGAGTACTGAAGTAAACGTTCCCTGAAACACAACACTGGAACAACTACAGAGGGGCTGGGAGGAACTCCAGCCAGGAGTCACAGCCAACCAGGACCCCGCCTAAGAGTTTGGTGCTTACACTGAAGTGTACTTTGAACAAGAACATCACCTTTTGTTTAGAGGACTGGAATCTGTAGAGGCTATGAATAAAAACCCACATGCACACACACCACCAGAACATGATCATCCCTACTATCATTAAAAGTTGATTTTTTTTACTCCAGAAAGTCTGAGAGAACATAGGACTGATCGGCACTTTTAACAATGAGAATCATGTAAGTGCCAGTTGGACTGAAAAGAAAATGATGGGAGAAGAGGCAGGAAAATCTGAGAAGACAGGGTCCAAAATAATAGGAGAGGCCAAGTAACCAAATTTGAGTGGAGCAGAACTTGGAAAGATGTTTGACGAGATAGGGAAATAGATAGTCATGGGTGAGACAAGCCCTAAAGGAGGACTCGGTCACCACAGTGTGTGAGAACACTAACCCAGCGACTGGATACATTCACACACAGGAGAACAGAGAGGGTGCACTAAAAATCTCCGGGGAAGAGAACAAAAGTCCAGGAAACTAAGGTGGCCACAGTGGGAGGGAAGAAATGGCACATACAAAATTTATAAGTTTTGAGTGAAACAGGTTACTATTTCTCTAAAGTAAAGTGAATTTAGTCAAAAGTAAGGGAATGTGTTCAAGTGGTCCAGATAAACTACGGTTGCGGTCATTTAGAACAAAGGTAGGAAGTCGAGCTGACAGCTGCAAAAAGGATCCGGGTCTGGGGGTTTTTGACTTTCCTTTCAAATGGTCAAATTCATGGATAATGTTCAGGCTCTTACCTGATTGTCTGCTGTAAAGTAGAGCCTCTGAGATGAATGAACAAACAATTTGTTAATCACTTCTATAAAATGTCACAATATGTAATTTTTTAAAAAGGAGCTCTTTCAAAATTTTGCCTGCTTTTTATTCACTGGTAGATTTGTTTTCTTTCTGAAAGTATAACATCTACCACAACTGCGAACTCTGCTTCTTTGCTCACCTCCCATCACACACACTCAGAGAAAACAAAGTTAGAGTTGATGGGCATAGATTTGATCTGTGGTCTCAAGAATTAGTAGAGACAACTTCTCATTAAAAGAAAAAGTATTATACTTCACTATACACACACATGCACATAAAAATATATGCAGAGCCACAGTTAAGTTTAGTAGTTCAGAAATTATTAAAAATGGATTGAAATAGAAAAGTACAAAACTGAACAAATATGAAAGGTGCTTATTAGCCTTAATGGAAAGAAAAATATTTAAATAACTTCCTGAAACCAAAGGCAGGAAAATTGACAAATTATCAACTTTCTCCAGAGAAAAATACCTGTATGACTCTTCTTAAAAAACAAGTAGATGACAAGCATTTGATAATATAACACAATGATACTAAAGAGATATAACCTTCCTAATACACATCTGCTCAATTTTGATGACATCAAGCTAATACTTTCCAAAGGTCAATTTTCTGAGTCAAATTTTTCACATGCAAAAGCAAAAAGTAACTAGGTTGTCTACAGTTTGTTTCCCACCAAAGTTCAGGGAACAAGGTGACTTGTCCTAAAATGTAGCTGTTTACTCTTTCGAGCCCATTACCAACACATGCCTGTCCCCCCACAACAAAAATAACACGTGTGATTCTAATTTTCTTATTTCACGAGGGATCTTGACAAGCTTCAGTCTGAAAATTTCCCTTTGAACAGAAATTACAGTACAGAACATGGAAGAAGCAATTCGGGAGAATAATTCAGATCGTTCTTATAACACCTCATTTAAATCTCAAGAGTCCAGTGATTGGCAGTGCTTAGCACTACTCTGAATTCTGCATCCTGGTGCAGCTGGCATCTGGCGGTCTTGCCTCTGTGAACAATACCATATTACTTGGCACATTATTAATAAAGATGAGTTACCTCAAAACACACTTAAACCACTCAATATACACATGAAATACTGTTATTACTTCTATAATGTGGACATTATTTGAGGAAAATAATTTGCATAATGTGTAGTAATAGCTTTCTATTTATTAAATACAATAGTGGCATTTGGCAAGATTTGGGGAAAATAAAGACCATGGACTTTAGTTACTATATATAATTAGCCAAAAGTGATACTGCAATAAATTAACCTTAGAAAAGAATTAATTTTATCAAATATCATCAAAATAAAATTTTAATTGAAATGCTAACTTCTAGCAAATGTCTAGAGTTTCAAAATTCATGCATGTGTGATTTTAATACATGTGATTCAGTATACCCTTAATTACTGTGTGAAAAAGTTCTTTAAAAAGTTCGATACTTGTAGAAATCAAGAATGGAGAGAAAATCATAAAAATATACACTCATATATGTTACTTTTACAGTAGGCAGACTATAAGCTCCAGGAGGGCAGACACCTGGAATGTATAGCTAACAATGTGTCTCCAGTGACGAGCAAAGTGCTTTGATAAAAAATGTGGGCAGTAATTATATACTGAATTGACAAATAAAGAAATATATGAATGAATGAATAAGTGAGTGAATATCTTTCACAATAAATCAGAGTGTAAGCACTAAAATTTTCTACAGCAAGTGAGACGGCCCTGAATTGCTGTCTTCAATTTGGAAAACCTTGGGAAACATCGCTCGCTGAGGCAGAGCCTCATACCAGTTTTATTTCAGTTTGTGCCTGCTCTAAAGGGTCAGTTTTTAGCATCTGGAAATGTAATATCTTATATTTGCATTCTGGCCATTTTATTCACAAGTCTCAGCAAAATGTCTTTGTAACCTCCAGCCCTGTCATAAACAGGGGAGTGATTGGCTGGACGATGTTCAACTGACCAGACATCATCTCTACAAGGAAAGAAACCAAGAGGGGAGATCAAACAATCAGAGATCTGCATAGTGCTGTGGCGTTGGATGTACAAAAGGGGTATTTAGTTCCCAAATTCTAATAACAGGAACTGGGAGAGCCAGCTGCATTGTGTTCATGATGGGTATATACGATCAGAGAGCTCACTCACTCCGTGCCTTTGACTTCATAAACCTCCTTTTCCTTAGCCTCCAACACCACAGATATTTATTGAGAGCAAGTCCTCAGATTAAGAGGATTTCAGTCTCAGACTGTCGGGCCACACAGCTCAAAAGAAAGTATGTCCTAAAACGATGCGAGTGTGATAGAAAGTGAAGGTTACAAGCAACTCAAGGTGGTTTAATAAAAGTTAACTGTTAAGTGTCCCTAAGGAAACCAACATTTTAAAATGAATCATATTTTAAGGGAAGCAAGGATACTGCCCAATTATTCAGGGTTCAAATCAGAATATAAAAGCTCTGTACCATTACCCAGCAGCTTACAGCCTCCTTCTGCTTTCATTCAAGGACTTATTATTCCCCACAGAGAAATGTGTCTGGCCTTTTGCTTATTAAAAGAAAATGTATTATTCTATGTATCTGATATGTTATCAGTAGGATATTTGAGTTTGCTAAAATAAGAAGTAAAACAAAGACGCTGCTGGTAATTTAGCTTTTGTGACTCGGCACTGAAGAACAGAATGATCTATCTCGAGGAGACACAAAATGAACATTAACTTTCAGTTAGTAATTAATAAAGCACAAAAGCACATTGATGTAGTACATAGTGTTGATGTAATATATTTTAATACATTATCGATAATTAATGTAATAACTTGTAGAATACATTCAAATTTAATAAAAATTGCCCTCTAATTGATTCAACAGTGCTTCCTTTCATTTACATACAAAGATTAGTTGATTAATATTTTCAGGGGATATAGTAAAACAAGTTTCAGAGTGTTTAAATTCTAATATTTGCTGGCTTGGGACCAAGTTGAAATTGAAACTTCAGGATGTTACTTAAAATAGGAACATAATTTTTCCACTGTCCAGGAGAATATGTACTCCTGGTGTTCTGTGTCTTATAGGTGGTACAAAAATCCTTACATGGTACAACAAGAAAACTCTAAAACTACTAGCTCTATAACTATCTTAAACGTAAATTACCTCAACTGGTGAGAGTTAACCACATAAAACACTTTAAAGTAATCCTACAAAGTGTAAAATGTGTCAAGGTTGACATATATTAAAAGAAAAATGGCATTTCTTCCTAAACTCCTTGACAATAAAGAGTTACCATCAATCTGTCTTTGTCTAAATTTTTTCCAGCTGGATAAATTCAATTGTTAGCAGCTTGACAAAATCAATGATATTATTAATGAAAGTAAACACGTGATGTCAAATTTTTCACCACAGTATCCAAATGAGTTGTAACTAATTGCAGACCATTATGTGGGAGGTAAGAAGAATTTATAGGTGAGGGTGTGAATTCCTTTGAGTTCATTATTCTTATTTTTGATGGGATAGCAACCTATAATTTGCACACTTCAAAAATTAAATTCTATCATGCTTCTAGATTATAATCTAAAATGTAACTATAATTTCTCCCCCCTAGGAAACCCATCTATTATACTTCTCTAACAGTACAGTTACATTTGTAATGTATCAAACATTGACAGTCAAAAGTCAAAGAAGCCTTCTTAAACCTTGTACTAATTTAGATATAAATAGATAGATAGATAAATAGACAGACAGAAAGACAGACATGGATAGGTATATTATAATATTAAGTGAATTTCAAAATCATTATAATCTTTATGTTATTCAGTTATTAAAAACTACATTAAAACACTGGAGATATTTTTAAATAGTGTACATGTTTAAGATGAAAGTTTTAAATAGATGGAAAAGTTTAGTTTGGCTCAGTTCAACACCCATTTCTTTATTGTATCTTATGCAACTGGCCCTCTATCAGGTCCCAGATACACATATTCCAAGGCTCTTCTTTGACTGAAGGAGTTAGAGATAAATGTAAAATGATTAATTGCAGTAATATGTATTGGAAGCCAAGAAGAGGGAACATTCAGTGAACCTAAAGAAGAAATGGAAAAAATTTCAGGTATCAATGATACCTGAGATATTCAAGATAGATATGGACTTTCAGGGATAGAAAAAAGGGAACAGAGTGGCATAGGCAGAGAAGAAAGCAAGAAAAAAGGCACAAAAGCATGAAACGACACAGTCATAGGAAAGAACTCCAAGGAATTTTCTCATAACAAAGTATGAGATACGTGAAGAGACACAAAGTATAGGGAGAAGCTCTCTTGTATTAGCCCAAGTCCAGGTCCCAGAGGGCGTCATATATGATCCTGACCAGTTTAGACTGAAACCTGTAGATGATGCGAGCTCCAAGAGATTTAGAAGAAAGATCTTTGAGAGCAACGTCACTGGGTAGAAGGCTGAGACTACACTGAGGAGGAAGAAAGGTTGAAGTTTGGAGAAATAAAAGGCTCCTGGAATAACGTGCATGAGACATGATGTGGGTCTGACCTACAGCAGTGCCAGAGGAGATGGAAAGAATGAGAGAGATTAAAAATGTACGTGAATCAAAGCTACAAGAATCAGTGTTTGATGAGATATGGGGAAAGACATGGAGTCGGAAAAGCCTAATTCGATTCCCCGAGTGGGGGACAATCACTAACTAGTAGGGATGTAAAATAAGAAGCTGATCTAAAAAGAGGAAAATCATTTTGAAGAATTCCAGAGAAAATATTAACAATTAAACTAGCAAACGAGATAGCTTACAATAGTGAAGCAAATCTTCACAAAATATCCAAATATAAACAGTACAAACTTCAGATTATTTCAATTTCAAAAGTAAGAATATCTTAAATGTCACAAGTAGAAACACCTTTAAAAGTATATTGTCATATTAAGAGCCCATAAGCATGAAGAAGACATAAATGATGTCATGGAAAATAAATGGGAAAGGAAAAAGACATTTTCCAGGTGGTCAAAACTGTGATTATCATTCCGCAAATCTGACCAAGGTCAGCACAGCACTGTAGTGTGCAGCAGCTGGTCCGGTGGCAAGACAGGGCATGGACCCACGGGAAAACTCAGTGTCGTATCCGGGAACATTACAAGTCCCTGTGAAAACAGAAAGAAGTGTTCATACCATGAAGCAGAACTACCAATGTACTGTGTCAGTTGTTTTTTGTTTGTCTGTTTGTTTATGTTTTGGGTTTTTAACTTCTAAGGCAGCTTCTAGGAAAAGACATCGGCTAATCTTTGAATGAGAAATAGATAAATTCGGTGCTTTCCTCCAAGTAGGGAAAAAAATGAATTTGTGCTGTTTACCCTAATCAGATAAAAGCAGGAATAAAGAAAGCTCAGTGGTGGTGATTGGGCGAGAGTTATATCTGTTCAAGTGGAGACTGATGTAGTTGTAAAAATTATTAAAACACATTATCATATATTATGCTTATCTGTTAGAAGTGCTGCCTTCAAACAGAAAAAGGCAGAAATGGCCTCTGTGAGTGCTACCTTCTTTAAGAACAGTACATGCAGCTTGAAAAAGTGGTTCTTCCACTTTAGAGATTCATTCACATCAACCTCCTCAAACTGCTTGCTCTGTGTTGCACAGCAAGAAGCTTCATTAGCACCATTCAAACGCTGATCTTTCTCCCTTTAGTGAAGAACAGACATGGATAAGAGCTCCTATCTGCAACAGTAAGTTCTGCCTTATGAAGGTCTTTCCTTGGGTCTCAATAGAACTTGAAAGGATTCATCTAGTCTATTACCCTGATTGTTAACATTGACAGGTCTTTCACAGATTATAGAATCTCAGTGAGTGGGGTATAGGATATAGGATATAGGATATAGATATTCAATTTGTTGAATGTATTTGCATTTTTCAAGCAATAGTTTGACCTATTGACTCTGTAGCTTTTACCAAGTTTTAACTTTTTAAGCAAATACTTTAGAAAAATATTAACCTATAATTATAAATCATAAATTTAATTTTTGAATAGAAAGCCAAAATATCAGGCTGAATAACAGATCAAACACAAGATAAATTAATCAGAACCCCCTGTCAAAGGTATTCATTTCAAACATGAGTAAAGTGGGTAGACCCATTTTTAGGATGATGTACATGTATATGTGTGTGAATGCCATTCTTTATAGATTCTATATAGCTATACTTCACTATCCAGAGTAAAGCATAGTTTTATTTTTATATGTCTGGAAGCACAGGTCTGTTTAAAATTATTTTAATATGCTGAAGTTCTAACTTTGTAATGGTGAAAGCTTCTAATTTGCATTACTTTTTAAAATAAATAAAATTTCAAACATAGATACATAAGTCAATGGGTTTTAAATGTGCTGATCTTATGAAATGTCATAATAGATGTGAAACTACTATAACTGAATAACTACTCAATTTTATACTGTACAATGGAATGCCTTCCCTACACTAGAGGCTCATGGCCTATGCATCCGAGGCATTGTCTTCCCTGGAAACACATTGCTAAATTAGTATTAACTGATATTGGCAAAGAATACAGGTATTAGAGCCTTGCAGACATCTTCCCAGGAGTATGAATGACTAAAATTTCTCAAAGTAGTATTATTTTTAAAGGCCAGAATGAAATGATCTTTCCTCAGCATATGTAGATAATGACTTGAATTTAAAACATGTCCTCCAGCCTATAGCCATACCACCCTGAATGCGCCCAATATTGTCTAAAACAAGTACTGCAATAAAAAATTAAACAAAACTACACATAAAAAATAATAAATAAATAAATAAAACATGTACTTCAGAATGTAATACAGCTCAAGTGACAGATCTTAGTGCTTCCTATAGCCTGGAAGATAAAGATGACAAGACTGTGGAACAAAAATACAATATAGTTATATGTAAAAATTGTTGAAATTTAGGTGTTACAGTATTTGTAGGACAGCCACTTTCTAGCGTGTTTTTCATAGCAAACACTGTGGACTTCTACAGGTTAATGTGTCTTTTTTGACTATCAAGTTGCACAGAAATATTATTTCTTTCAAAGTTTCATCACTATGCAAATCTTAAAAACAATGGCAGGGAATGCTACCATTCCTGAGATATAGATGACAAAATGTTAAACCCAATAGAGCACCCGGAATCCCTAATATTAAAGGAAAATTATTCTCAAGGAAAGCGAAGCTGTGGTGGTCTGGGGAAGGAAACAGGCCGAGTGGGGCTTACCCGCCACAGGAAGTGGCTAAAGAAACCCAACTTGCCAGTCATAGCTGCGGTCTCACCTGCTCCACTTTCTGTCATTAAATCTGGAGCAATTTCCAAGGTGCAGTATTGAGAAGAATTAGGAGTCAAATCTGATAGCTCATTAAGATTTAGAAATCTTTTAATTGACTTGAAAAATTAGCCTGATCCATTTGTTCATCAAAAAAAATATTGAGATACAGCAAAGTAAGTTGTAGACAAAACGTTTCAAATGTGAGGTTATATTTATGTGTGCATATTAAGGTCCTATAAAGTCATAATGCAAAGATATTTCTGTCTGCTTATCCACATTGTGATCTAATTTTCTGCTATCTTGAAGAATTTAGCCCAACAGAGGAGACTTTATACATGACCATCATCCAATAAGTATTCTATGGTATTCTTTTTTTCTCTTGTTCACAAAACAGTATTGTTGCATCTAATAAGCAATTTACTATATTTTTGTTTATTTTTCTACAAAGTCTAATTACTCTTTGTCATCCTACTTATGCATGCTGTAGCAGTTCTGCACAAACAGAATGCCACTGTGAAGGTTATTGGTGTGAGCACACTTCATGAACCAGAGTGACCTAGAGTCATTCATACTAGCTACGCAGATAACCTGCAAGACTCAACTTCTTCAAACACAAAAGGAGACTATTCAGATCTTATGCCCTGGAGTGGATGAGGATTTTTTTTTTTAATTTTTTTATTTAATTATTTTTCAAGTACAGTTTTCTGTCTATTACTCCCATCCCATCCCACCCCCCATCTTCCCCCCTCCCTCCCATTTCCACCCTTCTCAGTTGTTGTCCATGTATCCTTTATATAGGTTCCTCTAAATCCCTCCCTTATTTCCCCTGAAATTCCCTCTCCTCTCCCCTCTGGTCACTGTCAGCCTGTTCTCTATTTCAGTGTCTTTGGTTATATTTTGCTTGCTTGTTTGCTTTGTTGTTTAGCTTCCTGTTAGAGGTGAGATCATATGGTATTTGTCCTTCAACACCTGGCTTATTTCACTCAGCATAATGCTTTCCAGTTCCATCCATGTTGTTGCAAAAGGTAGGAGCTCCTTCTTTCTTTCTGCAGCATAAAATTCCATTGTGTATATGTACCATAGTTTTTTGATCCATTCATTTACTGACGGGCACCTAGGTTGCTTCCAACTCTTGGCTATTGTAAATTGTGCTGCTATGAACATTGGGGTGCATAGGTTCTTTGGGATTGGTGTTTTAGGGTTCTTAGGATACAATCCCAGCAGTGGAATTGCTGGGTCAAAAGGCAAGTCCAATTTTAGTTTTCTGAGAAAATTCCATACTGTTTTCCATAATGGTTGTACCAGTCTGCAATCCCACCAACAGTGGACCAGAGTCCCCTTTTCCCCACACCCTCTCCAACATTTGTTGTTTATTGCTTTGTTTATGATAGCCATTCTCACCGGTGTAAAGTGGTATCTCATTGTAGTTTTAATTTGCATCTCTCTGATAGCTAGTGATATTGAGCATCTTTTCATGTGTCTCTGGATCCTCTGTATGTCCTCCTTGCAGAAGTGTCTGTTCAAGTCCTTTCCCCATTTTTTAATTGGGTTAGTTGTCTTCTTAGAGTGAAGTCGTGTGAGTTCTTTGTATATTTTGGAGATTAAACCTTTGTCTGAGGTATCATTGGCAATTATGTTTTCCCATACAGTTGGTTGTCTTTTTATTTTAATGCTGTTTTCTTCAGCTGCGCAGAAGCTTTTTATTTTGATGAGATCCCATTTGTTTATTCTTTTCTTTATAGTCCTTGCTCTAGGGGACATATCAGTAAAAATGTTGCTGCATGAAATATCTGGATTTTTAAATCATAAACAAAAACTCGCAGTTAGCCATTGATTATAGGTTACACAAGACTCAAACTGAATGCTACATTTCATTTTACATATCAATATTTTTTAAAAAGATCATTTTGAGATTGAGCAACAAGTATTAATAAAATGGAATATATTTTACAATATTGTTAGTGAAATAATTTGGGTTTATCTTATTGTAATCTAGGATCCTCTTCATCAGTCAGTTTTCTAACTTTTCCATCCCCGCATAACCCTTTAAAGATTTTTAAGAAGAGTATGAGATTATTCAATAATTTTATCGGAAAAAATAGATTTAAAGTCATGTGACAAGGAGACATTCTGAGAAATGTGTAGTTAGGTGAGTCTGCCATTGTACGAATGCTACAGAGTACTTAAACAAACCTAGAAGGCACAGATCACTTTTGCGATTTTATGTGCTATAGTCTTCCACAACTGGGAATATGGTGGGTTTGCTCACTCCAGTATTGCCACAGACGTGAGGCATGCATTGCATTATGACTTTACTATGTGCTGCATGACTGGGATCATATGTTGGCTGTTTAAAATAGAAGTTTTTATTTCAAATATCAGCCAAATGTCTACTAAAATTATCTTAAATGATTTCAAATAACAGCGATTGTTCTAAGAAGCACCTAAGTTGTCTGTACTGTGTCTTTCTAAGTAAACCCTGAAAAGAGGAACCTAAATGCATGGTAAACTTCGTGAATTCATTACTATATACATCATAATATGTTATGGAAATGATTGTGTCAAATTATTGCATTTGGAAAAAAGGGAGGGGGCAGGTAACAAATGTTTCAACAGCAGTCCCTTTTAATCTTCTTTGATACCACGTTTTTGTCACGAACAACAGTCATAACTTAAACTGTTTCTGACAATTTTGTCACTTCCGAAAGTTATTTGTTAAGGTTAAACTTATGCAAATATAAATGTTTACAAATTAATTTTTTTAATTTGACACAGCCTGTATTTTAGCTCTCCAAGAAGAAAAAACATTGCTATATTTTAAAAAGTGAAATCAAAGGGGAAAAAGTTGCTATAAGTTGCAAGGATAAAATTAATATGTTTAGCAAGAAGTATATGACAATATTTGGTTGTCTTCAAATAAGTCTTTATACTTCTAAAAAATCTTTCACCACTCATAAATAAAAGTCAGGATATTTCATTTTAAAAGCCCTTTAAAGGTTATTGTTGATTTTAAAAAGAGAGAGAGAAAAGAGCTTCTTTTATCCATACTTCCTCCAACACACCAGAGCACATGCTTATTGGACCCATTACTATTAAAATATTATTTCTTAGCTGCCAATAAATCCTTAATGTGAAGTCATCAGTGAACAATGCTGAAGAATGATTTGTTGAAATGGCTAAGTTCCTTTCTTCCAAGAATATATCACCTAGATTGTTCCAATCCTCCCTTCAAAGGCCTACCTTACACACATCTGGCCTTCCTTCCTTCCTTCCTTCCTTCCTTCCTTCCTTCCTTCCTTCCTCTCTCTCTCTCTCTCTCTCTCTCTCTCTCTCTCTCTCTCTCTCTTTCTTTCTTTCTTTCTTTCTTTCTTTCTTTCTTTCTTTCTCTTTCTCTCTCTCTCTTTCTCCCTTTCCTTCCTTCCTTTCTTTCTTTGTCTTTCCTTTTCTTTCTTCCTTCCTGCCTTCCTTCCTGCCTTCCTTCCTTTCTTTCTCCTTCCTTCGTTCCTTCCTCCATCTCTCTTTCCTTCCTTCTCTCTCCTTCTTTCCTTCTCTCTCTCTCTCTCTCTTTCAGTCTGGTTTCTGATACTCTCTTGGGTAGAAAATACTACAAAAATATCTGTGATAAGTGTTTTAATATTTAGTTACTGAAACCTCATACAAGATGGTGTGTTTTTTAATGTCATTTACCCCCACCAAAAAAAACACCACCATCTACTCTTTTGTGATTTGCTTTATACCAAATGCAGACAGACTGAACCAAAAGAGTAAGCTAACTAAGTTCCTTCTCTTCCACAAGTTAATAATAATGATAATGATGATAATAATAATAATAATAATACATCTAGTGATCATGAGAAATCAACTATAACCTCTTGCAGCTGAATTTGCTTGAATACATTAAGCAGTATGCCAGCCCATGTACACAATGCCCTTCCTAAAACAAATTTCTCTAGTACAGAAAACAACTTAAAAGTGAAGATCAAAAACTTGCTTTTGTAAAGCCCTATTTTCTACTCCGCTCTTAGTTCTTACCCTAATCTCCAATCCCTGTAACTTATGATATAGCATAGTTTCGACCATGTTTCTCTGTCCCTACATCCATGACCTCAGGGTCTCATGTTTCATGACTAAAGTTGTGTACTCAAGTACCTTCCAATTAAAGGATGCTCTTGTATAAAAAAAATTGGGGGCCAATTGTTAAAAATAACTATGTTTTCTCCCTAGCATACTAGGCTGTTAAAAATGAAAGGCTATGCTAAAGGATATCTGATCTGTGGTGATGTTAAAAATAATTTAAGTAGCCCTGGCTGGTGTAGCTCAGTGGATTGAGCTTGGGCCTAAGAATTCTTTGGGCCCAACCAAAGAATTGTGGTTCGATTCCCAGTCAGAGCACATGCCTGGGTTGCAGGCCAGTTCTCAGCAGGGGACTCATGAGAGGCAACCATACATTGATATTTCTCTCCTCTCTTTCCCTTCCCCTCTAAAGATAAATAAATAAAATCTTTAAAAATAATAATAATAATAATTTAAGTAGGACACAATATAGGATGAAAGTTCTTCTAATTATAAAGGAGAAACACTTAGAGAAGGTTCTGAATAGTATAGAAGGTACCATGCTCTACACAGTAGCTATTCTTTCTCTTAAAGTATTTCAAAACATAAAATAGAATGGCAGTGGCCAGAGGAATAATGGTGGAAGGAAGAAGAAAGGACTAGTCAAAAAAACATACATGAATAGCCCATGGACAACGGTGTGGAGATTGACTGTGGGAGTGAGGGCAGGGCGGGCCAAGTAGAGAGGGCAAAGGGGGAAAATTGGGACAGCAATAACAGAGTAATAATAAAGAAAGGAGAAGATGAAGAAGCTGAGAAAAATATCTCCAAAGTAAAATAAGGCAATTATTTGGTTTAATAATAAACTACATCATTCAGAATTCAGTATAGGGAACAGAAACCACTATAGATATTTTAAGCATGAAGGGGTTTAATGACTAAAATTAAGGCCCTGGAAGACTGTTGGTTAGACTGGTGGAGTGGACATCAAGGGCCCCCAATGGACCTACAGAGGAGCCATCCTAATGACTGTGACACCACAGTGTCGCTGCTGCTGCTGCTGCGGCTGCACCACCGACTTCTGACACTCAGATGCTGGTGAGTCGACACAGGAATGCGCCCTGTCACTCTCATCTCCATGACCTCTCTTCCCAGGAGAAAGAGCAGCAGTAGTAGAGCATGAGCTATACAGTCAACACCGCACACGCATCACAGGCTGCCCTAACCAAGTCGGGTTTCAGCAGGTGAACAGCTAAACACACTGCAGTCCATCCTAATAGTAGAATACTGTTCAGCACTAAAAAGAAATAAGCTATTTATCCATGAAGAGATATGGAAGAAACTGAAATGCATATTGCTGTGTGCAAGAGGCCAATATGAAAAGGCTACATGCCACATGAGTCCACTACATGACATTCTGGGAAAGGCAAAATGATGGAGACAGTGAAAAGATGAGTGTTTGGTTGGCGGGAGTTAGAGGAGAAATGGTGGGAGGACCAGGAGGAGCACAAAGGGTTTGGGGGCAGTAAAACGACGCTATGTGACACTACAACGGGAGACATGTGTCATTCTACATTTGCCTACACCCATAGGGTGTGAAACCAAGCATGAACATTAGTGTAAACTGTGCACCATGAGTGACAATGCTGTGCCCATGTGGGCTGAGCAGCTATGACAAATGTACCCCTCTGGTGTGAGCTGTTGCTGGTGGAGGAGGCTGTGCATGTGTGGGGGCCAGGAAGTAGAGGAAATCTCTGTATTTTTTGCCTAATTTTTCTGTGAATCCAAAACTTCAGTAAAAAGTACTCAATTTTTATAAAAGAAAATAAAAAGAGTATTTCAAGACTAAAAGGTATGGCTTTATATTATATATTAAATATAATAATATTTAAATTTAAAAAGCTCAAAAGGTATGAGATTCTCCCTCTCCCCTCCACAGTTCACATTGCATAATTAGGGAATATCTTTGATGACTCATTATGATGTACACAGGAGGGGAGAGGACCCATTTGAGTATGGCTTAATGTACAAAGAAACTTTTTGGCTCTTTTAATGAAAGTTTCATTGATAGGGCTAGCTTCAGGTGGAGCCTGGTTAGCACTTCACAAGGCACAGTATCTATGTTTGAACTTGGCTCCTTTTAGGCATTAGTTTTGTCTTCAGCTGGCTTCCATTACTGTACCAAGATGACTACAAATATTCCAAGTTTTACACATTAGTACCACTAAATTAAGAGGAATAGTGAAAGTTGTTTTTTGTGTTTTAGGGTTTTGTTTTTTTTTTTTGCTTTCCTCTCCCTCCACTCCTACCCCAACATCACAAAGAGATCACTGGCTCTAATTGGACTAGAATGAAGTGTGATTAGCTTATCCAATCAAGATCAACTTGAAATTGGGAGCAAGATCAAACAGTACATGGTTGAAAAGTGTGATTTCCTCAAAACAATATTTAGGGTCTTTAAATTGCAAGAAGAGAAATAGGTTGTCAGGCACCTGATAACCGATGTTCAATAGAGCAGATGCCATACATTATGACATAGTTACAATATAATAAAGATGTTTAGGAATTGAAAAGAGCCATAGTTACTCAGCAAAAATGTTGAACTTTTTAAATCTCTATGTGTTTATTTGTAAAACTGGACGATATTCTTATATTTAAATGTTAAAAAAAAACAAAACAAAGAAAGTTAACTTGAATTAGAAGGAATCTTCTTAAGCCAAACAGGAAGAAATCCATAAAGGAAAAAAATAAACTATTATATAAAGCTTATTGTTTAAAAGACAAAAACATAAAAAGATAAGCTGGGAAATACAAGTGCAAAACCTCTGCATATAAATAACGGAATGACAATAAGTACCTATACATTTATATGAGAACAGAAAACTAATAAAAAAATAAGATTACAAACAGGACTTTCACAGAAGAGGAAATGTACATCATTGATACACTTGTCAAAAGATGGCCTAGGTCATTGCTGTCAGAGGAAAAGCAAGGTCAAACAGCAATGAACAACATTTTCATTTTAAGCGGAAAAGGTTATAAAGAACAATAGTGTGGATGCTGCCAAGGAGTAAAACAATGGCACTCTAGGCATTGTTGGTGGGTTTGTGAATCACCCCAATCTTTTGGGAAATAACCTAGCAACACAAATTGCAATTAGGTATTAGATACACTTTCCCATGGAATCATTTAATGAGATAGATAATGATATTCAGATATACAACATCAATCTCCTGATATTTATGTACAATCATCATCAGCACAACTGTGCTTTTTATCTTCATATCACACATGACCAATGTCAATTAGTATTAGGTCACAGATAAAAAGTTGTTGATAAGGAGAGCCAGAAGAATGAAAAGCAGTGACTTTATCACTCATCTTATTACTTTGACTAACAATATAGACATGTTATCGAAAACTTGCACATAAAAATATAGATTTTATCAATTAAAATGCATTCAGTGTAATAGAGTCAAATCAATTAAATACACATAGAAACTGATCATAAGAAAGAACAGTTAAAGAGAAATCATTTCTAAAGGAAAACAATAAAATTACTCCTTCTTTATCTAGATAGCTGCATAGAAAGAATGTATTAATAGTTTCTTACCTGTAAGTTATTTTGCTTTCAGCATAAAATAACAAGAGTACATTTATTCCTGATGACATTCAAATTAATGAGAATCACCACTATTTAGATAGTTTTTCTTTTTAAAAAATTAATAAAGCCAAAATCAAAGTATGGAGTAGAAATAATCATTGTTATATGACAGAATAGAAAATATCATGCTACCAAGATGTTGAGTCCTCAGAAATGCACATACAGGTCTCTGGGTATCTGGCTTAACCTGGGGGAAGCAGCTTTGGCTTCCATCACTCTCTCAAATAGAACCCTGTGTTCTGCCCTGGCCCTGTCTTCTTTGGAAGAGTTTCTCATAGAACCAAAGAATTTCTTTTTATGGAACAGTAATAATAAAAAAATGAATTGGTACTACAAAGTGAACCCAAACTTTGCTCAGATGAAAGTGATCTAGAGAAGGTATTGTAGAAGAAAGAACTTCAATGGCAAATAGAGAACACAACACAGTGAAAACTCTTTGAGGACAATACTCTAAAATGTGCACAAGAGACAACAGATGCAGTGGCTTTTTTCATGTAAAACAATGCAGGTTCCTAATATTGCATTTACACTAAAGAACATTTCAATCAATTTCTATAACACAACACACAAGTCATCTAGGCAACTATTGTTAGATTGTCCTGAGCTATGTTAATAGTACATATTAAAGAAATGGGATGGATCTCTGGTCATCTGTGAAAAAAGAACAAATTTTCCAGAAAAACAAAAGCTGATTAATATTATAATTTTTTTCAAAAAATAAAGTCTCTATAAAAATATCAGCAGATAAAATGTCTTTTTGTTCTGTCTCCATATTAAAAATTAAAACTAGTTCTTTTTTCTTGACATAAGAGCTATTCTCATTTCATTGAAGTGGCAATTTTCCCATTAAAATAGTATATGAAAATGTAGGTTTTATTTGTAGTACCATAAAATAGGGTTTACTATACACATTTTTCATAAAGTGTTTGGGTCATTTTAAAACTTTTAAGAATTTAGGTTTTAAACTTTATAAGGAATATGTAACATATAAGAAGAACATGAAGTAATTTTATAAAATATATTTTCACAGAGCTGACAAATTTCAGCGGCTAAGTACATATAGCTCAGCACCTATTACAGACTGAATGTTTGTGTCCCCCCAAAACTGATACATTGGAACTCTATTACCCAATGTGATGATGTCAGGAAGTGGAAACTTTGGCACATAATTCAGATTAAAGAGGTCCTAAGGGTTGAGCCTTCATGAATAAGATTAGTGCCTTTATAAGTGTCACTAAACAGCTTGCTTTCTCTCTCTGTTCTCTGTCATCTGAGGATAAAATGAGAAGCTGACAAGTCTGCAACTCAAGTGGGACTTCACAGGACTTGACCATGCTGGGACCCTGATCTCAGAATTCCAGTCTCCAGAACTGTGAGAAATAAATCTCGTTTAATTTTAAGCTACCCAGTCTATGGCATTGTGTTATAGCAGCCTGAACTAAAACAACACCTCATCTTTTGTCATTTGATATCAACTTACAGTGTAGCTGGCTCACAGTTTTAATAATTTCCTGCTAAATACCTTTTACTGATAATTGCTATTATTCCTGAAATTTAAATAATCAACAATGAATTTACACAGGACCTTTAAGATCCTATGGTCTTCATTAAAGAAAACTTTACTTGTGAATAACTACTACACTGCTAAGACATAGATCAAAACAGCAGGTTATAGTAGTGGCCATGTTTGGGAAACTTGTCCACAAGCAGTCTCTTATGTATGAATTGTTTGTTGGCTGTTTCATTTATATATGCTTTGCCTCTTTTTTAAAGTCAGAGTTGGAGTGGAGATGGATATCTGACCGTACAGAATTGTATTACAAAAACTAGACTTTCAGGAATCATTTCTATAGTTTGTTACAGAGTTGTGTTATGATAATCATCATTACATAAGAGTTTTAGTTATTGCAGATAAAAGACTATAATATAAAGCAGAGGAAGACCCTCCCTCTTCCAGGAGACTGGAGCAAATACAGAAAGGATGAAGCAGAGATCAGGAAGGCTAACTATGGTCCCCTAGAGCAAGAGACATAAGTTATTCTTTCCTCGCTCTAGGAACAGAAAGAATAAATAAATGGGAATTCATAAAAAAAAGCTTCTAAAAGGCTAAAGAAAACATCAGTGAAATGAAAAGGGAACCAAACATATGGGAAAATATATTTGCTAACAGTATCTCAGACAAGGGTTTGATCTCCAAAATATATAAAGCACTCACATAACTCCACACCAGAAGACAAGCAATCTGATTAAAAAATGGTCAAAGGACCTGAACAGACACTTCTCCAAGGAGGACATACAGATGGCCCATAAACTCATAAAAAAGTGCTCAACATCACTAGCCATCAGAGAAGTGCATATTAAAAACACAATGAGACACCACTTTACACCAGTCAGAATGGCCATCATTAATAAATCAACAAACAACAAGTGCTTATGAGGTTGTGGAGAAAAGAGAACCCTAGTACATTGTTGGTGGGAATGCAGACTGGTGTAACCACTATGGAAAACAGTATGGAATTTCCTCAAAAAACAAAAAATGGAAATTGCACTGCTGGGGTTATACTCTAAGAACCCTGAAATACCAATTCAAAAGAATCTATGCACCCCAATGCTCATAGCAGCACAATTTGCAGTAGCCAAGTACTGGAAGCAACCTAAGTGCCCATCAGTAAAATGAGTAGAACAAAAAACTGTGGTACTTTGACACAATGTAATATTATACAGCAGAAAGAAAGAAGGGACTTCTACCCTTCATGAAAGCATAGATGGAACCTGAAAGCATTATCCTAAGAGAAATAAGCCAGGTGGTGAAAGACAAATATCATATGATCTCACCTATAAGTGGAACCTAATCAACAAACAAGTGAGCAAAATATAATCAGAGACATTGACATAAAGACTAAGTGACAGTAACCAAAAGCGAGGTAGGAGGGGTGTAATGGTGGAAAGACAGGGAAGGAACAGGGACAGGGATGTATAAAAGACAGGGACAGGTCTTTTATACATCAAGGAACATGTACAAAAGACCCATGGACAAAGCCAAAGGTGGATCGGACTAAGGATGGAGTGGGGAGAAGTGGTGGTGGGAAAATGGAGACAACTGTACTTGAACAACTATATATATACATACATGCATACACACACACATATACATATGAAAACTTATTCCAGTTCCAATAATACTGACAGCTGATTTCTCAACAGAAACATTGCAGGCTATAAGAGATTGGTGTGAAATTTGCCAAGTGATGAAAAGCAAGGGCCTACAACCAAGATTACTCTACCCAGCAAAACTATAATTTAGAATTGATAAAGAACATTCCAGACAAGAAAACGCTAGATAGAGTTCATCACCACCAAAGCAATATTACAACAAATATTAAAGGGTCTTCTTTAAGAGGAAGAAACTAATTTAAAATATGAACAATAAAATGTTAATAAATGCATGTCTATCAACAATTACTTTAAATGCAAACAGATTACTTGCTCCAGTGAAAAGATACACAGTTGCTGAATGGATAACAAAACAAGACCCTTACTCTGCTGTCCACAAGACACTGCTTCAGACTGAACTAACACACAAAGATTGAAAGTAAAAGGATGAAAAAGGATATTTCATAAAAATGGAAAAAAATAACAAAAGCTAGGATAGCAATACTTATAACAGACAAAACAAAAGCTGTAAACAAGAGACAAAGTAGCACCCAACAATTCCAGTCCTGGGTATTTATACAAAGATACCCAAAACAACAAATTAAAAGACAACTCATATTTTTATTGCAGCATTATTTACAGTAAACAAGATAAGCAACCTAAGTGTCCACCAATAGATGAACTAATAAAGAGGAAATGGTGCATATAGACAACAAAATGACTCAGCCATAAAAAAAAGAAACAAAAATCTTGCCATATAAAATAACATGGGTGGACCTAGAGGGTACCGTGCTGGGTGAAATAAGTAAGAGAAAGACAAATGCCAAATGGTTTCACTTTATGCAGAATCTAAAAAACAAAATAAATGAAGAAGGAGAACAGAAACAGACTCATAGATACAGAGAACATTTTGACAGTTGCCAGATGGTAGTGGTTTGGGGACTGGGTAAAAAAAGAAAGACATTGAGAAGCACTAATTGGCAGTTACAGAATAGTCATGGGACATAAAATACAGCAGAGGACACATAGTGAATAATACTGCAATAACTATGTTGGTGTTGATGGGCACCAAATTTGTCAGGGTGACCACTTCATAAGTTATATAAATGTCTAATCATTGGGTTATATACCTGAAACTAGTATATTATATGTCAACTGTAATTGAACAGTATGGAAATTTTTTTAAATAAAAGAGAGTCTATCGTTCTATGCGTATGCATATACTCCTTAGACAGAAAAGTTTTGTTAAAGATAAAAAAATTATATTTATTTTTTGCAGAAACCAACACATCACCTAGTTAATAGTAACTACAAAATTGTACTACTCTACATTGTATTTATTAAAATTCATTTCAGAATGAATCTACTACAAAAATATTGAAGACAATTATAGTTGATATATTTCAATGTCTGAAATTATTAGAGTACTACAATATCAGACATAATTTGAGATGTGAGGGATATTGGAAGAAAGTTAATACATGCTAAATTGCTCATAATTTATTGTGTGAACTGAAAGATAACTTTAAAATATATGAATACAGAAATAAAGGTTAACTTTTATTAATTAAATTTATAAAGATATCCAATTGAGCAAAACCTAAATTTTTAAGTGATAGGAAGTACAAGGAGTAAAGAGAACTATAACAACCATATATTTAATAAAAGGAATGGAGAACATGGATTAAGAAGGAGTCTTTTACAATTATTTTTCTTGCTCAATGCTGTTTACATTTTATTTCCATGTCATATATTAAAACTATAAAATTCTGTTTTTGAGGTTGCTGAAATTTATTCCACTAACATTATTTGTATACCCATGTAGATTCTCTTCCTCATGCTAAAATTGCTTGAAATATGTGTGTATTTTTTTCATGTAAAGGAAAGTCTATACAGACATTACTGGTTTTGTTCGACGAGGCAGTTAGAAACTCTCTAACTGTGGTTTCTAGCTTTAGTTTGAAATAATAAACATGTCACTATTGTTTATGACCCTCCATATCCTAACACGTCTCCATGTTCTAGACTCTCTTCCTATGATCCGCAAACCTGACAAGCATTCCTTTTATTCTACAGAGGTTTCATAAGAAAAGGTAAACAAGAGGGTACTTAGATCAACATGATAATATAGTTTCTCATATTTGTGTTTCCTATGTGAATGCTGTATGCACAATTCAACATTTATAATCTGGCCTGGCTGGTGTAGCTCAGTGGATTGAGCGCGGGCCTGAGAACCACACGATCGCAGTTCAATCCCCAGTGAGGCCACATGCCTGGGTTGCAGGGCAGTTCCCAGCGGGGAACTCACAAGAGGCAACCATACATTGATATTTCTCTCCTTCTCTCCTTCCCTTCCTCTCTAAAGACAAATAAATAAAAAATCTTTAAAAAAAACATTTATAATCTACAAGAGACACATGAGCAGCATGTGTCCACATTCAGGCTGTGTGAACAGTGACAGCTTGCGTTTTCACCTCTGAATCTCACTTGACTTTTATGGTTGCTGCTTATGTATGTGGGATTTATGGCCTAATAAAAATGTAAGAAAATACCTGTATAAATTATAAGCATCTAGCAGAATAGTGCCTTTAAAATACTAATTATCACTCATAAAGCAATATAAGAATAATTCTAAGTGTTCCCTTGTTGGTCACTAGCCAGTTTCTGGTGTTCATATTAACTAAATATGTATTTGTATACTTATACATATAATTAAAAAATGATCATCTGTATGAATCTTTGATGTTATAGTCCACTAAGAAATTATATTTTTAGGTTAAAAAAAGCCATTAAATTTTTTACAAAGTTTTGGGTGTTTTTCTGCGTGTTCCACATCTCTCACTGTGAGAATAATAAAAATTAAAATGTGCACTATAACTTTACAAACACACTGAGAAAACTTTAAAAAATATACCAACATTCAAAGTCTAGCATGTAATTTGTTATTAAATATGTACATATTCAGGTAAACAAATGTTTCTTTGAAAACTGAAATATGCTTTTTTAGATTTGTAATGTAATTTGTGTTCGTCCTGATTTTTCTTTCCACTGTAATTTGGTTGCTGAGTAACAAGGACCACATATGTCACATACCTGTTAAATCTTTGTTTTGATCTGTGAGATTTCCCTATGTTGTTGTTTGTCCTTAAAAATGGCTGCAATTACCTGCAGTGCTCTAATGCACCTGACACTAATTACTTCCCTTCCCTGCAAATGTGCGCGGCATCACATCGCTGTCACTAATCAAGAAGTTTACATACTTGCTGACCTTCTAAGTTGAAACCTGAATAAACAGAGCCATTCCATTTGGACAGTGTGTAGACAATTCAGAGGTGATCTCTTTAGGCCAACAGTTATTTGTTTTACAAAATAAAGGCATAGTAAACTAGTTCCTGTAAGTTTGTTATTATTTTTATGAAAGGTTAAAATTAATAGTCTTATTTCTTAAATACTTCATTCACTGTTTATATGGCTGAAAGGAATGCTATAAAACTGAAGGTAATTGAATGAGGACTACCTCTTAGATGTTATTAAGGAATTACTGTCAATATTGTTCATTTAATAATGCTATTATAGCAATTCCACTGCTAGGATTATATCCTAAGAACCCCAAAACACTAATCCAAAAAAACCTATGCACCCCAATGTTCATAGCAGCACAACTTACAATAGCCAAGTGCTGGAAGCAACCTAGGTGCCCATCAGTAAATGCATGGATCAAAAAACTATGGTACATTTACATAATGGAATTCTATGCAACAGAAAGAAAGAAGGAGCTCCTACCCTTTGCAATTTCATGGATGGAACTGGAAAGCATTATGCTAAGCAAAATAAGCTAGGCAGTGAAAGACAAATACCATATGATCTCACCTTTAACAGGAATCTAATCAACAAAACAAACAAGCAAGCAAAATATAACCAAAGACACTGAAATAGAGAACAGGTTGACAGTGACCAGAGGGGAGAGGGGAGGGAATTTCAGGGGAAGGGGGGTTTGCAGGAACTAGTATAAAGGACACATGGACAATAACAAGGGGGGAGTGGAGATGGGAGGAAGGAGGGGAGGGCTGGGGGGTGGGCTGGGATGGGGCTAAAGAACAGAAAACTGTACTTGAACAACAATAAAAATAATGCTATTATAATTATGTTTTTACAGTTTTTATCTATTAGAGATACATACTGAGTATTTACATGTGAAGTTATACAATGTCAAGATTTTCCTTAAAGATTTCAGGAAAGAAGAGAAAAGATAAAAATTTTAAATGATATAAAGATGATGTTTTTTAAAGCTAAGTGATGGTACATGGAGGTACATTGCACCATTTTACTTTAATGGGTGTTTGCAATTTCCTATAATAAAAAATGTAGCAAATTCACTAGAAGAGAAATTCTGAACATTTCCAAATAGCTCAAAGAACTAATGGTTATTATACCTGCCTATGACAGATATTTTTTTATGGCAGAACCATATTATCTTGTTTATATTCTTAAATGGATTTTAAACCTCTTGAGGATAAAAATATATGTTTTACATTTTTATTAAAATATAGTTAACATACCACATACCATTAGTTTCAGGTGTAGAGTGTGGTTATTCAACACTGACATATCCAGTGAAGTGATCAACAGTAAGTCTGGGAACAATCTGATACCAAGATAAGGCAGAAATGCATTCATCCACAGACTACTTTGATACACAAGACACAGTAAAGATTTACTTCTAAATGTGGTCAGGAAACTGGGCGGAGAGGCAGGGCCACGGTAGGAGGGATAATGTCCCTGGGTACTTAGTTTCATATAGTCAATTACGAAACCACATGATTTAATTACAAAAGGCTGGGCCTTTGTGTTCTGTGATTCCACTTCCGGGGCTATTTCCTACATATTTATATATGCAAAACATCATAAGTATATGTCATTGATTATAGCAGTAAAAGTTAGGAAAAAAGCTTTAAAACTTTGCGAACACTCCTATGTGTCAAATACATTTTTTAAATAATAAGTATTACACACGAGGTTAAAATATTCTAAATATTTCTTTAGTGATTTTTAGTGAAGTACTGGTATTGAACAGCTTTTAAATTAAATGGGTATTATGTAGTAAATGTCTGCAAAATATTCAAAAGATAATAACTTAAAAATAGACCAAATAAATCATTATTTTTGAAGCAATGCACAGAAAAGTATTAGAAATTATTTCTTTTTCAATAAAACAAAGCAGGACAATAGAGAATATTCCGGGATAATTTTACTGCAGAAGTAAAAAGGAGAGCCTTTTTCTGTTTTATCATTTCAAGACTATAGAAGGTGGTATTGCTAACATGATGTTTTGTCAATCAATGATACTGCTATAGGAAGAAACTGTATCAGTGATATATTAGGTTATCTTCTGATAATGATTTTTTAAAGCCCTGAGGCTATTACTTAAATGGAAAAAGTAAATGATATTTAGTTTGAATTCTGAAGGGAGATCCACAATGAAATACATTATTTTAATCTATGCCCCATAAGTGAGATTCAATCTATTTCTATTAGCCTCAGGTTTCTTTCTCTCTCTCCTCCAGCTCCATAAACAAAGGAATCTAACTCCATTATACATCTTTTCTCAATAGCAACTTAGATTTCCGAAGGGTATTTAAATCATACATTCATTAGATAGCTTTATTTTTCCAATTCTCCAAAGACAAGGAAAATAAAGAGAAGAGATATACGTCTTGTAAAGTAATTATAACCCCTACTAACCACTACAAGTATCATTTTTATTTCTAAATGCATTTTTGAATGATTCATGTGATCCTTGTGTTAAGAAATTTTATTCAAAAAGAGAAATGTTAAGTAATAAAAAGAGACTTCCTTAAACTTACTTACCCTTCTAATCTGTTACTATGCCCTTATCTGCTGTGTTGTTTCTTTCATGAAACTGAACATTAACTTCAGTTGTTGTACAATTTTTATTTATTATTTCTTACCCACAAGAAAGTTGTTCCCTGCTGCCTAGCGTACTTGGTAAAATATTTGTTAAAGTATATTCTACTAAACGCTTATATATGTTGTCATAGATACACATTTGTGGAATTCTTTTCAAACGCAGAGACTACTACGACCAATATGAACAAATGAATAATAAAATATATATATTTCTGACTTCTGGTTTTAGCACAGCAAGGTAACGACAGAGCAAAAACAAGCCCAGCAGTAACACACAGGCTATGCTTGATCAAAGCAGGAAGCTTCTGCAATTCTAAACTGTAATATAAGAAACAAGAAACCTGGAGGCATGGCAATGACTTAGCAGAGAAGAGATCAGACCTAGTGATTACAGAGAGGGAAAACAAAAAGAAGAAAGATTCAAGTAAAGGGAGGAGCCTATATGCAGAGAAGCTGACTCAGACTGTTTATGGAGCAGTTGGTTCTGAGAGTCTCGGCCTCACACTCTGTTCAATGCATGGAAAGGTTGCAAAATAAGTTGCCTAAAGAAATTCCACAGTAAAGGCTCTGAACTCAGGGACTGTAAATGATGTGATCTTGTGTGGTGACTGCTAGTATCTTAAACCTAGTAAATCTTTGCAAGAGATGGATCTAAAAATTATCCTTTCCCATTGTTGACCTGGCTAGTGTAGCTCAGTGGATTGAGCACAGGCCTGCGAAGCAAAGGGTCGCCACTTCGATTCCCAGTCAGGGCACATGCCTGGGTTGCAGGCCAGGTCCCCAGGAGGGGACACATGAGAGGCAACCACACATTGACGTTTCTCTCCTACTCTTTCTCCTTCCCTTCCCCTCTTTCTAAAAAATAAATAAGTAAAATATTAAAAAATAGAACAAGTTTTTAATATAGCTATTTTTAAGTAATAGAAACTAAAAGAATAAATAAATGAAAGATATAGCCTAAAGTTGCTTGTTGGCTTTCGATTTTAACTCCATTAATGACCTCATTTCATGTGGCTTTCAACATTACAACATCACTGTGCCAATGGGAAAGTTTGGTTTATTTCACTTCATTCATCTGAGTTGTGTTATGGTGATTATGACATGCAAAACATGTCAGAGCATTAAAATAATGGTGACAAAGATAAAAATTTTAAAAACTCATGATGCCAAAGTTAGTATTTTAATTTTGTCCCTTGACGAACTGTTTAGAATTACAATCTCTAAATTTTGAAAATCAGCAGTGATCTAATAATAAGATTAATTAATGGTGTATATTATTATTTGTTTAACCAAGCTTTTAACAAAATAAGTTAAAGAGTATAGTTTATTAAGAAAGACTATGCTGGCTCACACTTTTCTTAGGTTACAATTCAGTGAAGCACTAAATTATTCTCATAGTTGGAAGTCATTCGTTAATGCATTTTTAAGTCAGAAAATTACAATCGCTTGCTGTGTTTGCTAGACACCAAAATAGGCCTGGGAGGTGCAGAGAAACAAATATGTTTATAGTAAAAACTCGTTTGGACTTTTTCATAAACATCTAGTGACAGCTGTACAAGTTGAAAAGTGACTCAAGTGCTGTTTTAAACCAGCTAAACTTTACTTTGAGCGTTGCGATGTTCAGTCAGTGTGTTAAATAAGCAGTTAATGTTGTAGTCACATGCTGTCATTGCAGACAAAATGCATACCGGGGATTTGGACGGTGTCCATAAGGGACCTTATCCCAACTCCACAAAACAAACCACTTCACAGATTTTATATTCACAACTATTACTAAAATGAACAATTCTAAAGAGATTATTTTACCACCACGGAAGAGTGTGTTGAACTATGCATTTGTGAAATTTCAGCATTTATGGACTCACATGAACAAGTATAAAGGACACATGGACAATAACTAAGGGTGGGAGGCGGAAATGGGAGGGAGGCGGGGAGCACAGGGTGGGGGGCGGGCAGGGCTGGGAATATAAGACAGCTGTACTTGAACAATAATTAAATTTAAAAAATTATTTAAAAATAATAAAAAATTAAAATTAAAATTAAAATATTAAAAAATTTAATTTGCTCTTCCAAAGTGCTCTTCCAAAAAAAAAAAAGAGCACTTCTG
Source organism: Sturnira hondurensis (assembly GCF_014824575.4). Taxonomy (NCBI): domain Eukaryota; kingdom Metazoa; phylum Chordata; class Mammalia; order Chiroptera; family Phyllostomidae; genus Sturnira; species Sturnira hondurensis. The sequence continues at coordinate 910,442 of NW_028076312.1, forward strand.
CCTCCTCACTGTAAATTCAGTCAGGGAACTCTCATTGTCCAAATGCTGCCTGAAAGTACCAGAAGTCAGGCCTCAACAAAAGGAGTGTATCAGCTCTCTGAGAAGACACCCAGTGTATGCATATACTTTTCAGTCTGAATGAAGTAAACAGATTTTATGGATCACTGTCACATTTGTACAAAATATTTCTGTTGATAAGATGTTTAGAGGGTTAGAGCTAAGTAAAGAAGACTACAGAAAAGGAAATGGTCTGCCCTAAACATTAATGATTAGTGTGCATGCGTGCCTGCATGCGTATGGAGAGATGATAGATAGATGATAAACAGAGCTTTGCTATCACAAAACATTTCTGACCCCGTGGAGAGTAAAGAGTAGGCCTTGTGAAGGAATTAAACACAAAAAAATGTAAAATGCCTTATACTAAAGAAATCAATCTTAAAACTATTTGTTAAAAGGGAAAAGAAAACAAGACAGGATGCAAAAACTTACGACTTCTACAAAAAAACTTGTTGTAGAATCCTTTTACAATTATTTTTATTTTTTTATTTTTATTAAATTCATTGAGGTGACATTGGTTCATAAAATTACTGTATTTTCAGACCATAAGACACACCTAGATTTTAGAAGAGGAAAATAGGAAAAAAAAGTTTGAAGCAAAACATGTGGTAAAACATTAAATAACATGAATAACATAATATTTCACCAATGTAAATGTAAAACTACATTCAGACTATAAGGCACACCCCCACTTCCCTGCAAATTTGAGGGGGTGCGTCTTATAGTCCGAAAATAGGATATATAGGTTTCAGATGTATAATTCTAATATGTCAGCTGCATATTTTGTAGAATCTTTTGATGCAAAAGTTTTATTCATTAAAAAGTGATTATTAATATACTCCCTTAGTAATCACATACAATGAGGTTACTGCAGGTGATCTATGAATTGGTCAATTTTATTGTATTAGAAAATGTGTTATTATGAATAAACTTTTAACCTTCTTTTAAGGTCCAGAAAAAGCTACTCATAGAAAAGGATAAAATGTACTCATTCCTGGGCACAGGAAGATTTTCATTAAAGTGTACCCTAACTTCTTAAGAATACACATAAAAATTGTGTATGATATGCATTCTATCGTAACATTCCCAATTGAAACGGCCATAGAAATCCGAAACGCAGATACCCTGAAACCCCCTGGTAAGCTCGCGACTGCACCCTCCGTCTGTGTCACAGGAGTCGATGCCACACGAAGGGCACTGGGCCGTGTTGAAGAACTTGGACTCCATGAGACACCCGTTTCTTTGAAAGACAGATTCCATTTGTGAAAAGATTTCCCACTCCTCATCAACTGTAATTAAATATCATTTATTTTGTGATTATTAGCCTAATCTGACAGACAAATCCTAGAGATAGTATCTCTTTGATACCACCAGTACCTAGTTCAGTACTGAACTAATTAGTTCAATACTAATTCATGAATACATGAAAGAACAAAAGAATGACTAGATGAATCCCACTGACACTGCCTGCAATAAAGAAGGGAGGGTTGGATAAAAAAATGAGCTGAAGAAAATCTGCTGCCCGGTACGGGAACTAGACAATGAAGCAGCTGTCCTGAGATCCTCACAAGGACACAATTGAACCAGGTATCAGGTATCAGACCCTATGATGCTGACAGTCTCCTCCCTGATGGAATCAATTATAACACCAAGAAGCAGAACAGGTACAAACACAGTGAGTATACAGATTGTAAACTAAGCCAAAATGAAATCAAGATACAGAAACATGTCTTGATTAAATGTGGCTCTGCCAACCAGAAGTGTAAGAAAAAAACTGACACTAATATATACTTGTACTCATGAATGCTAAAAAACTGACATTTTAAAAAAAGGCTACAATGTTGGACAATTAATGTTCTGAATGTTATTAATAATACAGAAAAATAAATTTGATCCTACTTTACACCATGCAAACTAAATTTCAGGTGGTATTTCAATATAGAATTGAAAATTCAAAGAAATTACAAGAAAGTTGGATGAATATTTTATCTCAGAATTGGACATAAATTTAGCAAAAATACAAATAAAAATAGACATAATTGACATTTTTCATCTTAGACCTTGTAATTGTCACCCCTGGAAGTTGCATTTGTGCCTTTTTTATGTTTTTTGTTTCTACTTAATATGCTTAAACTTATAGGTTCTTGAACACATGGAATGCAGTTATAATACGAGTGTCGTACTTCCTGCAGTGAGCATGGTTTTAGGGTTCTTCTGTGTTAGGTGCAAGTCTGTAGGTCATTTACTTTAATGATGACACTTTACAACGTTCATCATTATGAACATTAATAATGTTATAAATACTTGCCGTTTTTATCTATTTTTTGGTGTAAATTTAAGTTGCTTCCAGTAAATTGTTATTATGCTGAGTGTCATAATGACACTTTTGCACAAGTATTTTGGCGTATATAGTCTATATTATTTGGGGTAAATTCCTAGGAGAAAAGTTTACTCTTCTAAAATAGAAAAAATTACTCTTCTGAATCAATAAAAAGAAAACACACAAATTGAGATATGAAAAGTTTGTTAAAGACAAAATTATATTGCACACAAAGAATAACATAGCCCTAACCATTGTATATGTGCATGAGAATGTATCTAGTGGTACCTTCGTACTCATCATCAGTTGGTTCCAGAACTCATGAACTGTGTCAAAATCAACCAGTACCAAACGATAAGGCAGTTTGTCTTGTAGGGCAGCAGCGTGACTCATACAAGATCTAACAGGTGCAATGAGCCCCAAGGAAGTGCTGAGTGCTAAAGCATTTTTTCTCAACAAAATGATACAGGTACAGGTTTTGACAAATTCTGAAGCTAATGCATACCAGGGTATGACTGAGAATGGATGTTAATAATGGTGTAATTTATAATAGAAAAATAAAAATAATGTAAGTATCTAACATTAGAGGGTGATTACATGTTAGAATGCACAAAGAAAAAATACCACTTATTAAACACCAAGCTAACAAGATGTTTAGTGTATTTTAATGACATAAAATGCCATTTGTAATTAAGCAAAAAGCCTACAAATATAAACTACATGATTCCAAACATAACCACCAAATACATGCAATGCATGTTAGGCATGACTATGATTAAAGGACATATGCAAAATATCAGTAAGAATTATATTACATACACTATTTTTTCTTGGTATTTTGTCATGTTTTCATAGTTTCTAATGGAAATACATATTATATTTATATTCAGAATAAATGTAATCACATTTCTTCCTTTTAACTGTATGTAAAATAATCCTCACTTTATTTTTTAAATTTTAAAAATAGTTTGTTGCATGAACTTTTAAATATATATTGCAATAAACCTGTAGTGTCTTTTGGTTTATTATATGCAAATCAAGTAAGAAGATGCCAAATGTTGCTGGTGCTTTCTAATATTAGGAGAGAATGAGAATTGTGTTAGAGCAAGTGCCTTGAAACCCAAGGAAAATACTCGCAAATTGTTTGTCAGTAACAATAAATGCTTCTGCCTTTCAGCCTGACAAGTGTCAGCCTAATCCTAACCACTCAATAATAACAGTGAATGTGCTCTGCAGAAGAACAAGGCATGGGAGGAAGGGCCGAGGACTTGAAGATGTCTACTTAACCCAGCCTTGAAAACACACAACTATTTATATATGCAGAGAGAGTGTATTACCTACACCCATATCCATCTATATATACAAGTTATGTTTTGTGTACATATGAAACAGAGGTGACTATATTTGACTTAAACTCATGTACATATTTTTATATTTAGTATTATATACACATATATTAAAGCTATATTCATACATATGGGTATTTATTATATGACACAAAATCAAATTTCTAAGAATAATTACTTATATTCATTGCAATATACATGGAAATGAATGGGACAAATTATATTTATATTCTTGTCCAGGTGTATTAGTTCTATAATTTGCGGAAAAAATATGAACACATATTTCATATATAAATTACTTAATATTAAAACACAGGGCAAATCTTTGAATAATGGTCCAACTAAATAACTATGGATAGTTAGAAGATAGTAGAGTAAGAGTTGCATTATCAGGTTTAAAATACTTACAAAATAAAATTATAGCTCAATATGAAATAGTATCAAGTTTTCTAAAATCAATTGAGCCCATATAAAGTGAAACTTTTAGTCAGTAAATTGAATCCGTCTTCATAATGTTGATTTTCTTGGGTCTCCAATCCTTTACCCAAATCAAATTATTTTTTGAAATAAGAATACATCGCAATTAAGTTAGGGAATAAAAATAATTTTTATAGTTAAGGCCCGAAGGGCTATAAATGTTTCCTAAAGTTACTGCACCAAAGGAAGCCTTAAGAAATACAGATTTATATTCTGATAGTGATGAAAATAAAAATGAGATCGAGAAATACAACATTTTAATAATTTATAAGACTTTATTTTGTTCTTCTAATTGAAGGGATCTTCCTAGATATATTCCAAACTTTAAATATAATGCATATAACTTTAAAAAGCATTTTATTTTGATGAGACCCCNGCTTCTGCCTTTCAGCCTGACAAGTGTCAGCCTAATCCTAACCACTCAATAATAACAGTGAATGTGCTCTGCAGAAGAACAAGGCATGGGAGGAAGGGCTGAGGACTTGAAGCTGTCTACTTAACCCAGCCTTGAAAACACACAACTATTTATATATGCAGAGAAAGTGTATTACCTACACCCATATTCATATATATATACGAGTTATGTTTTGTGTACATATGAAACAGAGGTGACTATATTTGACTTAAACTCATGTACATATTTTCATATTTAGTATTATACACATATATTAAAGCTATATTCATACATATGGGTATTTATTATATGACACAAAATCAAATTTCTAAGAATAATTACTTACATTCATTGCAATATACATGGAAATGAATGGGACAAATTATATTTATATTCTTGTCCAGGTGTATTAGTTCTATAATTTGTGGAAAAAATATGAACACATATTTCATATATAAATTACTTAATATTAAAACACAGGGCAAATGTTTGAATAATGGTCCAACTAAATAACTATGGATAGTTAGAAGATAGTAGAGTAAGAGTTGCATTATCAGGTTTAAAATACTTACAAAATAAAATTATAGCTCAGTATGAAATAGTAATCAAGTTTTCTAAAAATCAATTGAGCCCATATAAAGTGAAACTTTTAGTCAGTAAATTGAATCCGTCTTCATAATGTTGATTTTCTTGGGTCTCCAATCCTTTACCCAAATCAAATTATTTTTTGAAATAAGAATACATAGCAATTAAGTTAGGGAATAAAAATAATTTTTATAGTTAAGGCCTGAAGGGCTATAAATGTTTCCTAAAGTTACTGCACCAAAGGAAGCCTTAAGAAATACAGATTTATATTCTGATAGTGATGAAAATAAAAGTGAGATCGAGAAATACAACATTTTAATAATTTATAAGACTTTATTTTGTTCTTCTAATTGAAGGGATCTTCCTAAATATATTCCAAACTTTAAATATAATGCATATAACTTTAAAAAGCATTTTATTTTGACGAGACCCCGTTTGTTTATTCTTTCCTTTATACGCCTTGCTCTAGGGGACATATCGGTAAAAATGTTGCTTTGTGAAATATCTGAGATTTTCCTGCCAATGTTCTCCTCTAGGACTTCAATGGTTTCTTGGCTTATATTTAAGTCTTTTCTCCACCTTGATTTTGGTGTATGGTGTAAGTTGGTGCTCAAGTTTCTTTTCTTTTTTTTTTTGCATGTAGCTGTCCAGTTCTCCCAGCACCATTTGTTGAAGAGGCGATTTTTACTCCATTTTATGTCACTGCCCACTTTGTTGAATATTAATTGATTGTAGAGAGTTGGGTTTAATTCTGAGCTCTCTGTTCTGTTCCATTGGTCTATGTGCCTGTTTTTATGCCAGTACCAGGCTGTTTTGATTACGTGGCCTTATAATACAGTTTTATGTCAGGTATTGTGATCCCTCCTACTTTGTTCTTCTTTCTCAAAATTGTGGCTGCTATTCGGGGTTGTTTATGGTGCCATATAAATTTTTGAAGTGTTTGTTCTATGTCTGTGAAAATAGCTATAGAAAACAGTATTAAGATTTAAAGAGAACCAACTGTTTGGGAAAACATATTTTCCAATGATACCTCAGACAAAGGTTTAATCTCCAAAATATACAAAGAACTTACTTGACTCCATTCTAAGAAGACAAGCAACCCAATTAAAAAATGGGCAAAGGACTTGAACAGACATTTCTCCAAGGAGAACATACAGAGGATCCAGGGACATATGAAAAGATGCTTGATATCACTAGCTATCAGAGAGATGCAAATTAAAACCACAATGAGATACCACTTTACACCAGTCAGAATGGCTACCATAAACAAAGAAACAAACAAGTGCTGGAGAGGTTGTGGGGAAAAGGGGACCCTAGTTCACTGTTGGTGGGATTACAGACTGGTACAACTACTATAGAAAACAGTATGGAATTTTCTAAGAAAACAAAAAATGGACCTGCCTTTTGACCCAGCAATTCCACTTCTGGGATTATATCCTAAGAACCTTAAAATACCAATCCAAAAGAACCTATGAACACCAATGTTCACAGCAGCACAATTTACAATAGCCAAGAGTTGGAACCAACCTAGATGCCCATCAGCAAATGAATGGATCACAAAACTATGGTACATTTACACAAAGGAGCAGCAGAAAGAAGGAGCTACTACCCTCTGCAACAGCCTGGATGGAACTGGAAAGCATTATGCTGAGTGAAATAAGCCAGGTGGTCAAAGACAAATACCATATGATCTCACCTTTAACAGGAATCTAAACAACAAAACAAACAAGCAAGCAAAATATGACCAAAGACACTGAAATTCAGAACAGGCTGACAGGGACCAGAGGGCAGAGGGGAGAAAATTTCAGGGTAAAAGGGTAAGGATTCACAGAAACTAGTATAAAGGACAAATGGAGAACAACTAAGGGGGGTGGAAATGGGAGGGAGGTGGGGATCATATGGGGTTGGGCTGGGATGGGAGTGGGGGCCGGAAAACTGTACTTAAACAATAATGAAATAAAAAATATTTAAAAATGTTTTTTTAAAAAAGCTGAATTTGGAACAAGGATTTTACAAATGCATATACTTTTGGAGGAAAATAATTTTCTAAAATTGATATTTTCCTAAATAAAACAAAACCTGATGATATTGCTCACTATTTAGCTAAAGCTCAGATCAAAACCAAAACACTAGCCCTGGCTGATGATATAGCTCAGTGGACTGAGCGCAGGCTGCAAAACAAAAGGTTGCCGGTTGGATTCCCAGTCAGGCACATGCCTGGGTTGTGGGCCAGGTCCCCAGTGGGAGGTGTTAGAGGCAACCACCTATTGATATTTCTCTCCCTCTCTGTCTCCTTCCCTTCCCCTCTCTCTAAAAATATGAATAAAATCTTAAAAAAATAAATCAAAACATTATAACTACGAATCGATACTACACACAATGTCAATAGCACCCAAGGAAGGTACTGAGATGGCTTCTCAATGCCAAGACTCCAAGTGGGTTTGTTGTTCAATAGGCCCAGTGATGATGAAGTTTTCATTCTAAGTTCCAATTCATATTCATATTATTTGCAGAAAAAATGAAATAAATCCATAAAAATGAGAACACAAGAATGAATCTTGGTGGATGAGACACTTCACACATTTCTGGGGAAATGAAAGCAGAAAATTTTTTTGCATGGAGAAAGCAATTAAATGAAAAAGTATGAACTCAAGTGTAGTTATATGTGCAATTTATGCATCCTATCATATTGTATAAATTACATGATATATAAATTAAAAATTTAATGCTTATTACTCTTGTAAAATTAAAACAGTTTTTCCACTCTGAAATATGATACTTTAAAATACTTTACGGTTTTATTTGAAACATCAAATGTGACTCAAACCTTACCTTTCCCTGCAAACAATGAGCTTTCTAGGTATTAATATTTTAGAAAACAAATCTTATTTTCCTCTAAATATCCCAGATGACACTGGAGTTTCACTCCAACAGAAAATTACTGACTGACAGTATAGAATACCTTCTGACTGTGAAGGAGATTAAAATGGTGTTTGGCTCATTAAAAGCGTGGGTTTGTTAAGAATTAAACTATCATATAGGCTGCACGTCTTTCATTATATTTTGAATGTCTACAGTCTATCAATACCCACCTCCACTGCTATTTATATCATGGCTCTTCTTTCATTTGTCTAATCAGCTTCATTTATTTTGCATTTTATTGATTTTTTCAAGCCTTTCACCATATATATGAATTTATTTCAACAGAGTCTATGATACATTTTGCTGCATCTAGTTTGACTTTTCCTCTATAGTGAGCTTACTTTTGAAAAACTCTGCAGACTGCAGCAAGTTCGCACTCTTAGCACCCTTACTTCACAATCTGTTACATTTTCCCTACATTCTTTCCCGAGATAGCCTTTACAGTATTCTTTTGGGGGCTGGGGCCGATTTCAATTTCACTCAGATTGGTTTCTTATTTTCTCTGCGTATGGTTTTCGGTGTCTCATTTCTAATTTTTAAAACTGCTTTTAGAATAGAAAATGAAATCAAAACATTCACTCCACCATATGTGATCAGAATTTTTGTATTATTATTGATATTCACAATATCAAGAAGAGAAATGTTTTAATAGAGAGACAAAAAGGCAGAAACACCACTGAAGCTGATCAGAAATTGAAATTTAAATGACATGTTTAACTCCTCTCCATAAACCTCAACTAAAATGACAACAGGGAATAAAATGATTGAAAATCCCACAAAGTCATAGAAAACTTAAAAGAGCAATAGCAGTGGAGAAAAGATGAAATCTTGGAAACTGCAAAGCATACGAATGCTAATCAAACCAGCAGTCCAGAGAAGGCGGAGAGCAAACAGCTTGCTGGGGTAGCACACACAAGAAGCAAGCCAGTTTTTCTCCCAGACCTTCAAACACATGGAGAATAAGAGGAAGTGGGTAAAGCTGGAAACTGGCAGAGTTGTTGAAACTTTACACCAGCAGACTCCCTGATGCCCACCCCCCTACAGCCACCTCCTGGGCAGAAGGCAAACATTTACCCTCAGAAGGCAGTGAACTGTGGTGGGCGCGGCCTCCGGGAGACCAGGCACAGCTGAGGAAGGGACAGAATCTACTCTCACAACAGACGAATTAACTGTGATTAAAGTTCGAATAATGAGATAAGTTAAGTCTCCCCTTCAGCCAAAGCAGGGCACTAAACAATTCTCTAGAAAACACCAATCAGCCTAGAGAAAACAGCTGTGGATTCTGACCTTTTGAGGTTTCCCACCCTTAAAATTAGCTCTTTTTGACAAGATCCATTACACTTCAAGTCATTGTACTAACAATACTTCAACATTATGAGGAAAAGTTATTTTTGATCTAGGAATTCGTTCAATCAAATAAAAAGAATAAAGTCGTTTCCAAACCTTTTTCTTTGGCTCTATTCTCATAAAGCTAACGTTGGAAGGTGCCAATATTTGCCACCTTAAACTATTCCTCTTTGGCATAAGATTATTTGAGCCGTTGGCCCTTGAACAACAGCAGATGCATGCAGAGGCTTTCTCTGAACTCCCCTCATCTGACTACAGACCGATTCTCCGAAAGGAACTCCACTGTCATAAATGCCCTCCCCAGGAGTTTCATCACAGACTGACTCATGCTAACAAAACAGACCAGCGGTCAGCACCTCACCCAGGCAAACTTCATCACTAACTGCCACACCTCCCATCCTTCCTTTAAGGGCCACTCCTTGCAGGGCCACCTCCCCCCCCCCCCCCAACTGTGACAGTGCAGAACCTCTCACGCCTCACTGCTGCCTGTCTGGGCACACCACGCAGCCATGTCTCCTCTGTGGTCCGTCGCAGCCCTAGCCTGGGCCTGTCCCTAGGAAATGGGGCCAGATCTCTTGTATTCTTGGACACCACAAAGATGTCTGGATGCACAGGTAGTAAGGGGCAGGTCTCTGCTCTTAACGCACTACATTTCTAGTCTGTTTTAACTGTGCCGTGAGCCTTTTCTGTCCCCAAAGAGCCCAAGCTCGCCTCAGTAATAAAGATCCTCTTATTTCAATTTCTATGTATTTTTTTCTGTCATATTTTTCCCCTCAGCAGAAGTGCGGAACCACACTACTTCAACTTGGATGAAGGTAACAGGAAAAAGGACTTGCCATGGTAAAAACAATCAGTTAATATTTCAAGAATACTTTTGATTCACGTTTTGGTTGTTTCATGGGACAGAGAAGATGCACAAGCAAGGCTTGGGAATCACTCCATTTGAGGACAGTGGGACATGAAGCCAGGGTTAAAGTATAGAGGAATTTGATTTTCATCATTTGGTAACAAGAAGCCATTAAAAATTAGTGTTATGCTAAGAACCAGGGATGTCTCATGGCAGGTTTTCCAGTTTTGAAAGGGGAATCTAGTGACTTTGGAAGATGACTTGCAGTTAAGAAAAATTAGTAGGAGGCCATGAATCCAATTAGGAAATCAAGAAGATCTAACCTGTACAAAGATAGCATGGGTTTTTATAAATATAAACTATTTACTTAATAATCTGAATATGCATTTAGTTCATCTCATGATTACATACAAGTTACCTGTTCTGTAGAAAATAAATCATCTTAGATATGTTATTTTGAATAAAAAATAAATTTACTCCTAAGACATAAAATTTGAATATGATTATTAAGAGCATTTAAACACCCTTGATGCTGATAAGTAAACTAATATAATTCATCATATTAAAACAGCTTTAGAACAGCATGTGTAATTAATCTAGAAAAATGAGTAGATTACTTACATTATCAAAATAATTATATCCATCATAGCAAAATAACTTAATGGCATTCCATTTTAGGAATGCATACTAATTAATTATCTGGGTTATTAGAGCAATTAGCATAGGCTTGTATCTGCACTATCATAAATAATTCCAATTTCATAAATTACATATTTCACTTTAGATCTATGCGAATTTAAAAAGTTAAAAACTATAAATAATATACTGACATTAGGCTAAATATAAATAGAACTGACTGTTTAATGAAGTAAGTATCATAATATTTTTATATTATCTTTACAGTTCGGTGTTCATTGTATCAAGCCTACACTTTCACTAAAATATTGATTTGGGAAGACAGCCAACTGCACTGAAGGCAACATTATGAATGATACCGTGGGCACATTTCTCAGCCACCATGAACTCCTCCATAAACCATGTTTATGTTTTGTTCGGCATGAGGGAATGATACATGACAGAGGACACTTAACTTTCAGATAATTATCATAGAGTTTAGTAGAACTGCTAGGGATAGCACGTTGGGGTCAGCCTGGCCTGCACAACACCAGGCTGTTTCCCCTGGGCTTGGGCATCCAGGCCACACTCTTCCTGTACTCACACCCAAGGGCAGCTCCTCCTCCCGACTCCCCCGAACTGCTGGACTACAGATTTCAATGTCAGTGCACACAGATAAACTTCATGCCAGGTGATGTTACTCAACAGCTCTCCAACTTCCATCTATTCTTCTTCAGTAATTATATGTAGAGCAATGCTCTGATAGGTTTAGAGCTCTGAAGCTTGAGTGCAGAGAACAACTTATTCTTCAATGTAATGTATGTATGTATGTATGTATTTATTTATTTAAAAATATTTTATTATCTTTATTTATCCTTAGAGGGGAAGGGAAGGAGAGAAGGAAAGAAATATCAATGTATGGTTGCCTCTCGTGAGTCCCTTGCTGGGAACTGGCCTGCAACGCAGGCATGTGCCCTGACTGGGAATCAAACCGTTATCGTGTGGTTCGCAGGCCCGCACTCAATCCACTGAGCTACACCAGCCAGGTCTTCAATGTAATTTACTAACTGAGGTTTACTTTGTTTTAAGTTTCTCTCTCTCATTTTATTTATCATATGACATACTACATATCTGGAGTAGAATCAGTAAATTTATATACCACATTGTCTAAAAGTTTAGTTTGTTATTTATCATCCTCTTACATACATGTCTACAACCATTGGCTTTCCAGTGCCATTGAAAACTGTGTCATCATTGCACTAATAGACTCTTGAGTATGAGGTTTATATATTAATAACTATGATTCTGGCTGTTTGACCTAATCAAGATAATATAATCTGCACTTATCTCTAGCAATAATGTGATATTTTACTTCACTTTTCTTCCAAAGGGGAAATAATACACATCTATAATGTTTTGCTGGGTTTCATAAATAATACACAGCTTAAAATCAAATTATTATGACTATAAATACTTCAATTGAAAATAATTTGGGAGCCCTGGCTGGTGTAGCTCAATGAATTGAGCGCGGGCCTGCGAACCACACGATGGTGGTTCGATTCCCGGTTCAGGACACATGCCTGGGTTGCAGGCCAGTTCCTGGCAGGGGACTCGTAAGAGGCAACCATACATTGATATTTCTCTCATTCTCTCCTTCTCTTCCTCTCTAAAGATAAATAAATAAAATCTTTTAAAAATAATAATTTGGGAAATAAATAATTTTATATTTTATTATTTATAGATTAGTCCCTCTGGTTTACATAACCCTAATCTCCTACTTTATGTTTGTTAAACATGAGACTGAAATGAACCTCAGACCTTAAAGGAAATATAATTTTGTACTCTTTGAAAGGTGAAAAAAAAGTATGACCAGAATAGTTTAAGCTTAATAGTAGAAAATTTGAAATTTAAAATATAATGCTACAATGGCTTTGTTATATCAAGATTAAAATTTCCAGAGGAAAACTAATCATGATACAAAGGCTGTTTCTAAGTAGCAACAATCCTTTCCAATGTGTTTTAGAGTTAAAGAAAAATAAATAAAGTAAATAATAATTATGTAGTAGGAGAATCTACATTTATTTTTAATCAAATTTTATTTTATAACCAATTTACTTTAAAACAATACTACCAAAAATGCAGAATTACAGTTCAAGAAGATGCTACGTTATTTACTATATATATTTTCCAGATCTGGAAACAATGATATTTTCTCTCACATTAGCCTTTAAACCGTGTTATCTTGTCCACTGATATTTCAAGTGGTAGCATTTGAAATTCATTCCTGCTCAAGAAATCCAGCCTCCACCTGAGCTGTCTACCTTTGTTTAGTTGATAGAAAAAGTTAATAACATCATCTAAAAATGTTCTCTCCTGTCATTCTGAATGTAAGTCAATGTGTAAACATCTGAATTCTAAATAGGACTGTTTTGTGTGAACGAGACAAATTGTTAAAAGTAACTTGAGCTTTGAGGTTTGAACAATGAAGAAAAGAAACAGTGCTATAAAGGGAATAATGTGAATTATATCCCTGTGGATCTGGGAAGTTCTCTCTGGAGTTGCTATACTTAACATTAACCTTGAGTGATGGGTAGGAATTGGGAATAAAGTTGAGCTTCTTATATCAGTCCTTACATTCACATGCTCCTACACCCAAATACACCACTTAGTACTTCCATACTTAATAATCAAAAGTAAGTTTTTCAAGACTTTCATAAGTAAAGTTAAAATTCTATTATCATCACTGCGAAATTCTTATAAACCAGAATTATTTGAATGGCAACTTAACATCACCAAATGATACATCAAATACTTACGTTAGCTTCAATAAAATGAACAAAACATGAGCTCTTTGTATCAGAAATACATTGAGCTATTAGGAATATAAATAACATTACATATTAATGATAGCTAGACATAAGTATATTGTATTAAACATTTTCTATATGACATATATGTTCCTCACTTAACCCACACATAGTTCTGCAAAGTTTATGCACCAGAAATCAAAGGTATCAATAGAGGTAGTAATACAGGTGCAGCTTAGTAGGCAAAATGTCTTAAAGATATGTTCACAGGTGAGAAAAGCCCCGTCTCAGGTCACTACTTCAACGAGAGGAGGACCAGAATGAGGAGCGGAAGACCTGTCAGAGGAAGAGGATGAAGACTGTACACAGGCAGAAATGAAAGACTCGCATCTGCCTAACACATATGCTCCAGGAATCATGTCATGTACTATTATGTAGATCACTTCATTTAATCCTTCAATCATTCTGAAAAGTGTCTTCTTTGCTGATCCGTCCAGGACATAGCACAACATCTGGAGTGCATTGGATAAATGTTGCCAAATAAATGGCTAACAGCCTGTGGTAATTTTCTTTTTATTACACAATGATATACATTATATAAACAGAACCTTTAAAACAAATAACAGGGCCGACACCCAGAGACACCAGTTCGGACACATGGGAACATACAACTTGGGGAACAGGAAGTGGTTGGCGCTGATTATCAGGGAAGCCTGACAGACACAGGAACCTGCCTAGTAACCATTGACATTTGTTTGGTATCCATTCCTTTTCTCTCTGGAAACAACAGCCAAGCCTTTTTTTTTTTTAAGGAACTATCCCTTTCTTTTTTTTTAATTTTTTAAATATATTTTTTAATTTAATTATTTTTCAAGTAGTTTTCTGTCTATTACTCCCATCCCATCCCACCCCCCGTGCTCCCCCCCCTCCCTCCCATTTCCACCCTTCTCAGTTGTTGTCCATGTAACCTTTATATATAGGAATTATCCCTTTCTATTATCAGCCCTGCGGACTGACACCATCCCCACCTTAAGGGTAAGTCTTGATTGTTTTCTGTCCAGACAGCCGTCATTCTCCAAGGTCAAGGTTTTTACCTCGGGGATGGCAGTTCGGGCAATCAGACAATGAAACACAGGCAGGCATTTGCCTAAGCCTGCAGGCAAGAGAGCATCTTTTCTCTTCCTTTGAGGATCCACGGACGGAGACCCTCTCTCCATCAGTGAATGGCTCTGGGAAAGACTATGACATCTAGAACTGTTTCCATCACCTTGCTCTGTGGAGGGAGAGCCTGGAGCCTGAGGACCATGCTTATGCAAATGACATAACAGAAAAATAGTAAAGTCTAGCTGGATCTGACTCGAATCCTGCTTCTGATCTTTTCGGTTAATTGATCCAATAATTCCTTTTCACTTTTTAACCAATTTATGTTGTATTTTTGGTCATTCTCAATATAAAGTGTCCCATCGTATGCTGGTAGCAGATGGGATCTCAGCATGGCCCAGGTGATAAGTAGTTTTTAAAATGGCCATCAAGGAAGTTACAAAACGAGCCAGAGTGCAGGGAGATCTAACATAAAGGCAGGAGGTAACACCGGGGAGAGCTGCAGTCAGCGTGAGTTTGAGTGACCTTGCAGGGAGGTCCAGGGGGGCCACATGTGAAAAAAGGCATATGGGGGAAAATTAGGTAGGAGTAATATATATTCACATTAAGATCATGAAAATGTAATCTTTATATGCTTGGGATAAAAAACATTTATTATTACATCAATAAATAATTTCCTGTCTAGTGTTCTTATTGGCTTAAATAAAGCATGAGTGGTAAAGTAAAATTCACAGAAATAGGTTGTAGTTAGCTTTGATACGTTAATTTAACCTCAGAAATATATTGAATTCATAAATATCTAATACAGAGAAAACATGAGATGGCAATAATAAAGGAACTCAAATTAAGCAAATAAGTACACACAGTACTATGTAAAATACAACCACAGCTGTGCTATTTATAAAATGATAAAGTGAATATAGGTTAATACTAGTCAGATACTTGAAAAAGGACAGACTAGTTAACATACAAACATATCTATAGTGTGTTAGCTGCATAAAGCAAATGTAAAACAGTTATTATAATATGATTCTAAACAGGGTTTGGGAGAATGGGTTGTGGATGGAACTTTCAAAAACTTTCTGAAAGGAAAACTTTAGTTACCTAAAATGGTAATAGTGTTTATCTGTTTTGGTATGTGAGGGTGGAACAAGAGGGAACATTTCTTTCTTATAATATAAAAACAAAAGAATAAAAGTATTTTCATTAAAAAAATAATATAGCCCTGGCTGATGTAGCTCACTGGATTGAGCACGGGCCTGTGAATAAAAGGATCGTGGTTCGATTCCCAGTCAGGGCACATGCCTGGGTTGCAGGCCAGTTCCCAGCAGGGGATGTACGAGAGGCAACCATACATTGATATTTCTCTCCCTCTCTCCTTCCCTTCCCCTCTAAAGACAAATAAATACAATTATTAAAAATGTATTAAAAAATAATATAACCAGAGACACTGAAATAAAGAACAAACTGACAGTAACCAGAGGGGAGGGGGGGTAATGTGGGACAGGGGAAGGGCCGTCAAGGAACATGTGTAAATGACTCAGGGACAAAGCCAAAGGGATCAGGGTATGAGGTGGGGATGGGTGGAGTGGTGGGGAGTGGCAGGAAGGAAATGGAGATAACCACACTTGAACAAAATAAAAAAAGTGAAAAACAATAATACTACGCCTAATTAAAAGTCATCTCTAAACTTACAAAGTTGCCAAAAGTTGTACATAATTATGAAATATTTAATTATTTCTCCTGCAATTCAAAACTGTCCTTATTACCCTAAGTCCTTCGCCCTATCCAAACAAGCACTACATTATGTTTTACATAACAGATACAATGTTGTTGATGAATCTATATGGTCAATACCAACATTCTAACCATACAACCTTTCAAAATACAAGAAAGGCTAATAAAATATATCTGTGTGGTGGAGTAAGTCTTGCAGAGTGATAAAATCAGAACATAGTATAGCAAAATTTTACTCAGTATCTCCAAACAACTGCCAAAATAAAAAACTATACAAGTGTATAACTATAAAAAGATAGTATGTTGAGGACATGTAAATCTCATTTCCACTGTACTTAGTAGTCAGGACATTGTACATTTGGAACTGATACCGCCTTTCTATTTATTACTATAACATCACCCTTTAACTCTAAATTGACATTATATATAAGCTGTACAATCCAGGTAAAATTAGAGGTTACAGTTGTCAAATAGAAAGATGTGATTATACAAAACATTTGTTTCTATATATAGAAAGAATTTGTAAAGTGTCCATGATACAAATGATACTTTGAATGCATACCAGTGCTTGGATGCTCTTCCTTGCATGAAAATTTGTATTTACTTGCGTGGTGGAGCAAGCCTGAGAGGGAAAGACTGTGCGACAGTGAGCACATTCCTGTCTATGGACGTGTCCAGAGGGCCCAACGGGGCAAATCTGTCTCAGTGACAGGTCAGGGTGAAGGAAAAGTGTGGTTTGCTCAGAGACTTTTATGAAGATAGGCACCTTGTACAACTCCGTAGGGGCATTTAGCCAGGATTCCACTGCACCGACACCTTACAGTTTTTATACACTCTCTATTGCGTGCCCCTGCCCATTTTTCTAACTTGTTTTCTTACAACTTTGTAGAATGTGCAATTTTATCACCCAGCAGCACCTTATCTTTTGTGAGGGACAGGGAGGTATTTTACCTGCTTTGATTTGAGCCAGTTGTTTTAAATTACTCTTTTTTCCAACTTCAACTGGTTCACTGTATCTCTTATCTTTAGTCTCCCTATTTCCAAACCTGTCCTATCTTTTTCTAACAAATATTTTTGTTTATAAGGTACAGAATGAAAACACCTCTAACTGTCATCATTTGTTTAACTAAAATCTATTCTTATTTTTAGCCTTGTAGGTTAACTTTTCTATTTTCTGGTTTCTTCTCTTAACTATTTAATCTATCGATTGGTCTTATTTAATACCTCTCAATTTTATTTCTTAAAAATTTTCCTTGACTGGAACTTAAAGATGTTTTATGTTTCTATTACCACATTTTATTTTTTAATTCTTAAACTTAAAGAAATTACTAATTCACTTGCATTTAAATTTTCCTTTTATTTTTTGTCACAAAAGTATTCTCAGCTCATGATTTATTTTTAAGAGCAGCCCGACACTACTGGAAAAGCTCCTCTAAACAAGGGCTGTTGGAGCCTTCGTCCCTCAGCTTCCCCAGCCACATCCCTCCGATTTCCATAAATGGGTTCTCAGCTTTCTCATGAGGCTTCTCCCAAATGAAAAATCCAATCTCATTTCAGAATATTGGGTAGCATTATGGCCTGAATTGCACCTGAAGGGGATGAGGGATGACAAGAAGCAATGGGAATGGTTGCTTCATTGTCAAACATTCTGCCACCTGGTGTCATTCAGAACATTTTAAGGTAATGTTAACAGGATATTTTAAAATTTATTTTTAAAAATATTTTTATTTATTTTGTTTTTAGATAGAAAACAAGTGAGGAAAAAGGGAAGGGAAGGAGAAAGAGAGGGAGAGAAACATCAATGCGTGGTTGCCTTTTGTGCTGCCCCATTGGGAACCTGGCCCAAAATCCAGGCATGTACCCTGATTGGGAATAGAACCGGCAACACTTTGCTTCACAGGCCGGCACTCGATCCACTGACCCACACCGGCCAGGGCAACATTTTTATATTGGAATGAAGAGGACTAAAAGGAAGAATTGTAAAAATTAGATGGTGATGTACACTGAGGAGATAGCCAAAGACCAAAACCCAAACCCTATCCATTTTGAAGGAATCAACACTGAAATGTCTTCCTCCATTGCCTAACTCACACATTCCCAATGAGAGCAATATTGACCCCTTGTAAAGACGCAAAAATTGGTTGGCGAAAAATTTTTTGATATTATAATGATTTGTGGACCTGTAAACTGCCATAATACACAAACATATATACAGTATATCCATGTCATTAAAACTTTATGAGGCATAGGTTGTGATTAGGGAAAAATGTCTAAGGTTGAGAGATTAGGTAATTTATACCTCTGTCAGAAAAGTCTTTAAAAATCCTCCCTTTTTGGCATATCTCTACTTCATGTGATTTAGTCAGACTGCCCTTTATCTAGAAATTTGTTTACTAATTCATCCCTTTATCCAACAACTATATTTTAGATGCCAACTATGTGTCACAAGCTATATTATGCATTAGGATTCGATGGTAAGGAAAGTCTGGTCATTTCCCCAGAGAAGCTGATAACCAATAGGACATTCCGATTTTCAGACATTTAAGTGGGTAACTGTGGTATATGCTTTAATAAAAAAATGACTACCACTTTTGGGGATCCCACGGGAAGAGAAGGTAATTTAAATTTGTTGGGTCAAGAAAGGCTTCTTGAAGGGCATGATAATTAAGAATACAAGTGACTCGACAGTTGCAAAAGACTATACAGCACTTGAAAGCAAGAAAAAGGATTAAATATTCTGAAATGAAGGTAGCTGATTAAAATCAGCACCATTGACAGGGTAGATAACAACCAAAAATAGCCCAAAAATTCCTCTCTCACTGTGCATACATTCCACTCCATCTATCAAAAGGTACCTATATCCCTCCCCTTGAATCTTGGTTGGTCTGTGACTCATCAATAAAATGCAACAAAAATCGTCACTCTGGGACTTCTGGGCCCAGGGCCCACATCCTAAGAAAAGAAACAACTTCTTCTTCCTAACATTTGGATGCCAGATACCATGCCAGAAGGCAGTCCAGCTATTGGAGCATCATCCTGTAGACCGAGACGTCGCAGGTTCCATTCCCGGTCAGGGCACGTACCCAGGTTGCAGGTTCAGTCCCAATCAGTGTCTCTCTCTCTCTCTTTCTTTGAATAAGGTTATGACATTTCTTAATTCCTTATACTACTGAGATAAAAAATCTGAAATATGTTTTTAAGTTTTAAACTTCATATGGTTAAATTCTTTAGTAAACTCTAAAAACTTTTAAATATAAAATTCTGTTGTCTTGAAATATAAAATACCCCTTACCAAAAAGAAATTTATTGTAGCTGCAGCAATTTCCTAATAGAAATGATACAATTCAGCCATTCTTCTTAGACCTTTAAGTTATTTATTATTAAATAAACACATTTAGTATATACAATGTGCTAACTTATTTACAAATATTATTTCACTTAAACAAAGCAAGAGCCCTGTTGTGTAGGTATAAAAATAATTCTCTTTTTTTTCAGAACAGAAGTAAATTGAGGTTAAACAACTTGTCCATGTTCGTGGGATAATGCAAAGAAATGGGGATAAACAGGTTAAGCAGCTTGACCAAAGTCACGGGGTAGCAGAACCAAGACTTGAACACAGGCCAGATAGTGCTCTTCCTCTTGCCCAGAATTACCATGTGTTTGTGTAGGGAAAGACTACATCACATATCCTAAATCATATTTCTCAATACCCTCAACACACACAGTTCAAACACACTTTGCCCCTCTCAGATCGCTTGATGTGATTAGGAGCTGGAGCTATTTGGGAACTAGCAGGCTCACATCCTTACTCAGACACCCATAACCTCTTCAGAAGAAAATATTCAGAAAGAACACTGTGAGTAAATGCCAACTATTTAATCTCTATTCCCAGTTTTGACCAATGGATTCCTCTTGCTCTGTTCCCTGTAGCCCCACCTAAGGCCAATCCTTCTCCACCTATTTCTTTTAGTCCCATGTAATTAGTATGTAATCGGGTGTCTAGGTCTTACTGATGCAGTGACAAACATAAATGCAAAAGGCTCACCCTCGCTCTCTCTCTCTCCCTTTCTCACCACTTTTGAACAGGGTCTGACACATGGTAGGAATTTAACATTCAATTACCTAATGAATTAAGAAAATCAACCAGAAAGGTGAGTTTGTCCCAATTCTAGACTACTTATTCTCCTCTCACATTTAGCTCCAAGTTTTAGCAATATGACCTAATCATGTCCTTGGTCTTGACCAAATCGATGCCCTTCCTCTTTCATGTTGATTTAGCTGAAAAAAGGGATACAATTTTTATAATATTTTACCAATCTGTGACCCATATCCAGGACATTTACCTATCAAAATTATCTAGAATGCCTAATTTTCCTTCTCATATAATCTTCACCAATTGAACAGTCCTAAATTCATGGATTCATCACAGAATAAGCAATATATTCTAAATTTATATCTGTTGTTGAATTTCTCCATAAAAGCATTCTTCAGGTTTGTCAGGTATATCCTTACTCCTTAAATGAAGAACAATCTGGAACATAGTTGCCAAGAAAATGGTATAGGACAAGGAGAGGCAGGGACCTGGAAGGTGACTGCACAAAAACCCAGGATCCGGGTCACGAAGGTCAGAGTTAAAAGTTGCTCAGCTGTCAGAACTCAAAAACAAATCAAGGAGACCAAATGGGTGAGAGAAAAAAGAAAACTCAGGAATCCAGTAATAGTCTTAGGAATGCTTTAAAAAGCATATGACTAGGAACTGGGGGGGAAGAAAATCCCTACAGAATGGAAGACAAGCAAGAGTCAGGAACCTAGAAATGCAAGTATGTAAGTGGCTTATTTTATACTTGTTGCCAAATATGAGAGAACTGGGCCTTGACTGTATGCAAGAGGTAACTCTAGTTACTGTTAGTGTAGGGTTAGTGTAGAAGATACATTCGTGTTTGAGAAACTGGAGGCAGAGAAACTAGTTGGGGAGTTGTTGGGGAAGCCTCAAAGGCAAATGATCAACTTTGGCCAAATGAATGGCTGTACAACTCACTTTGGATGTAGAATACACAGATTTAAATGATTGGCTAAATGTGAGAGTAAGCCACAAGGAGGACATAAGATTCACAGATCATCTTATATGTATGAGAACACTAAAAAAAAAGGGAAAAGAAGGTGCGAGTGGAGAGGAAAGGGATGATGGAAAGAGGGAATTAATTGGCTTTGACATCTGCTAAGTCTGAGGTGCTCACAAGACATGCATGTTAAATGTCCTGTTTTATGAGGTACGCTGAGTCTATAGTCATTGCTTTGTGATAATGTCAGTAGTTTTAAATTAAAGCTGAATTTGAAGCATATTGTTATGTATGTTGTGTAAGTCTAATAAAAATGTTATTACTCTTTGATTAAAAAATACTATTGATATAAAATGTAATAATATAAAATAAACATGATAACATCACCTTAATCATGGCCATATGAAAAAAATGGCAAAATTGTTTTAAGATCTCAACCTATGAGTACAAGTACCAATATTTACAACCCATTCACTATATAATAGTGAACATCACGGATAAAACAGATTATGAGATACCATTCTAAATGAATCAACTTTACCATGGATTAAAGACAAAGTCTTGCCAAGATTAGGTGGCCAGCCCCTCAGGTAATGGCAAAAATTACTAGAACCACTGATTACGAGTATTTCATCAAGTCTTTCAAGTCTTTCTGTCTCTACATATTTAAACTGAATTGTAAGTACATGTGTGAATACAGTGTAGCTGAAATACTAAATAAATTGTTAAAGAGAAAAAAGAGGTATGTTGGTAATGGTCCTGACCTATCCTCATTGACACTCTGCATTATAAAGTTTAACCTATGCCTTTAACTTGCATCTCCTTTTCTATTACACGGTAGGAAATAAGAAATAGCATATAGCTAAGCAACAAGGAGGAGTGAGAGATGCCTCCTGTATTTTCTGGAATATTATTATTGTATTGTCATTCCATGGAAATTTGACTTGTCTTATCATAATAATATACTCTAGGAAAGTTTTATATAAAAACTGAAAGACTTTTTTTTCAAAAATTGAAACTGTGTCCTAAGAGAGACAAGTATAGTTTCATTTTGTTGGCACTGCACATAATTTCTATATATAATTTTAACATGTCCAACATGCCTCCTTGAAGGTCACTGAAGTTGTTACCATGGATCTAGATAATGAAAATAGAATGAAAAACCACTATAACCTGGAAGGGCAACTATAGGTCTCTGTCTGGGTCTATGAAACACTGGAATTGAAAACGTTTTCTGCATTATCTGTGACCAACAAAAAGACCTTTCCATAATCTTAGCTGTAAGTTGACCCAAAAAACAAATCAGAACACCTAGAAGATGAGAGCCGTTTAACAAACCCAGAAAGTCTAAACAAATTTAATTTAAAGCTGAAGACAGATACATGCAAGGGCACTAAAGACGATCTGAAATATAATAAAGATATACTCTCCTAATTAGATGATCTATTTATTCATGAAATACACCCCAAAAGATAAATAGGTCACTAATATGTATGACTACATTTACTGTAAATTCATGTACATCTTCCTTTTTAAAAGTTAATGACATAAATATTATCATTATTTAATGGAGTCTAACTGTATACATTAGTACCTTGACAGTAAACAACCAAATAAGCAGATAGTAAATTACAAAATAAAGCTAATATCTTTATATTGTAGAAAATGTTTTAAATTATTCTGTTCACCACTAATAAGTAGTGATTACAAATATTTTATCTGCATATAATTATTATCCTCCTATGGAGAATTTTCTCAAACCTTCAAGAAACTATAAGTTCTTTACCTTTGATAATTCAAAAGTTAAATGTGCTCTTTGCTGATAGTTGCTTATTTATTTAGGGGACATAAATATAATAAAATTACAATATAATTTAAGCTGACTAAAAATATTCATTGTAAAATACAGGTTAAATTTTATAAATTACATGGAAAGAATTAAGTATTTAATTTAAAAACTCACATTTTAAAATACAGCTACTGGTTTCTTGAAAAATATAAAATTCACAGCCAAAAAATTATCATTACATTCACCTATGGTAAAAAAGAATTACATTTTAATAATGTCTAATTTGTTTTACATTTAAGTCTACTTAGGCCCTGGCTGGTGTGGCTCGATTGAGTGCCAGCCAGTCTGTGAACCAAAGGGTTGCCAGTTGGATTCTCAGTCAGGGCACATGCCTGGATTGTGGGCCAGGTCCCCAGTAGGGGACATGTGACAGGCAACCACACATTGATGGTTCTCTCCCTTTCTTTTTTCCTCCCTTCCCCTCTCTAAAAATAACTTAATAAAATATTTTTAAAAAATAAAATCTACTTAGCCACTTTAGCAGAAGCCAGCATCTGCTTCTAAGGGAATGGACTAATATGGGCATGGACCCAACTACCTTCCAGGCAGCATGCACAAGAAACTGGGCAATGGAGGATGGAAGAGCGTGTGGCCAATGCAAAGAGAGGTAGGCGGCAGTCTCAGCTGACAGAGCCTGGCAGGCCACAGTAAGAAACCTGAATTTCATTTTGAAACAAGAGGAAGACATTATGCACTTAAAGCAGGAAATCTTATCTAACTTACATTTTCCAAAGATTCACTTGGCGACTGTGAAGTTAGTGCATTACTGTGGGGTAAGGCAGAGTGAATTAATAGGCTTTGGCTACAGTATGAAAGACGACCATGGTAATATAGAGGGAAGTGGAAAGTGTGAATATATTCTGAAGGAAGAGCCCATCAAACTCCTGGCAGATTTAATTGTGGGAATTGTGGGCTGAGGAAAAAAAGGAATCAAAATGACTCCTAGGCTTTTAGCTCCAATAAATTCACCTAAGTTCACATTTTCTTTTTTTGCAAAAATGGGAAAGATGAGAAGATCTGGTTTTCTAGGAGGAAAGAAAAGCTCTTCCTGACCTAATTTGGAGAAGCCTATTAGATAGATGGTGAGATGACAATGGTAGTGTTATCAGCATGGGAATGAGCAACATATTTAAATATGTTCCATATTTAAATATTTAAATATGTTCCATATTTAAAGCCTGAGACTGGAAGAGGCTACTAGACAAAGTACAGAGTGTGAGAAGATGAAGCTGGAAGGCTGAGCCCAGGAGCAATCTATGGACCAGACCTGCTGCAGAAGAGGAGCAGCCGACTGCAGATTCCATGGAGGACAGCCAGGGAGTCAGCAGCAAGGCCAGGACCCTAGGAACACTGGGAGTCAGACAGGAAAACAGGGTGGTCGGCGGTGCTGACTGCAGCTGAGAGGTAAGGAAAATGGCAGCACATAAGTGACTACAGGTGGCAGGCACATAAGTGGCAAGTGATGGAGAAGACTAGTTTCAGGGCAGAGGAAAAGGTAACTCCACTGGAGGGGGGAGTGGAAAGGAAGAGTGGAAGCTGCTGACTTGGTCAGCGCTTTTGCCAACCCTCTTAGCAAAAGTGAGCAGAACGAGTTCTAAGGAACTCGCACAGGTTTGGTGGGGGTTGTCTGGTTAAGAAAGACTGTTTCTGTTTTTTTAAGTAATGGGAGTTACTGGAGAACATTTTCTAGGCTGAGAAGAACAATCCTGTAAAATTAGGAGACCATCTACTGAAGGCAGATCTTAAGCCTATCTGTAACTAATTTTATTTAAAATTCTTCTGGTTCTTTGACCTATAAACTTGTACATAATAAAAATGTAAATTAGTAAACATTAAGATTTTTTAAATTATCTGATATTTATATTCATATATTTTATTATAAACATGTTAGAAAAACATAGCAAAAATAAATTTTAATAAATTGGGTTTTCTAGAGAAAATTTATGTTCATATAATTCATAAATTCTGCACTTAAACAAATATAATTAATTACTTTAATGTTTAAGTTTAAAGCAATTTTTCTAGGCCATGTTTATCAGGGGGAAAAAGTAATTTAGTCAAATGCATAGGTCATATAGTTGTACATTACCGGAAAAGTTATATACTCAATGTAAAAATAGAGATTTGGTATTTTTTTAAGATTTTATTTATTTACCTTTAGAGGGGAAGAGAAGGAGAGAGGGAAAGAAATATCAATGTATGGTTGCCTCTCGTGTGTCCCCTGCTGGGAAATTGCCTGCAACCCAGGCATGTGCCCTGACTGGGAACTGAACCATGATCCTCTGGTTCACAGGCCTGCACTCAATCCACTGAGCTACAGCAGCCAGGGCTATTTGGTATTTTTTAAAAATATTATGAAGTAAGTCAGGTGGTGAAAGGCAAATACCATATGATCTCACCTATAAGTGGAACCTAATCAACAAAACAAACAAACAAGCAAAATAGAAGCAGAGACTTGGAAATAAAGACCAAATTGACAGTGACCAGAGGGGAAGGGTGAAGGATATAACAGGGGAAAGAAGGGGAAGGGGCAAGCACAGGACCATGAATAAAGGACTCATGGGGAGGGACCATGGGGGGATGTTGACCATAGGAGTGGGGGGTAGAGTAGGAGTGAGCGATGGGGGAAAAGGCCAGATAACTGTAACTGAACAACAATATTTTTAAAAATTATTTGAAAAACACTAAAAATTTACAATTAAATTTTACATAATAGCTAGTTAATGGTTGGTAGTATAGAACAAGAGATAAGAGAAAGAAATAATATAGAATAGGTTGAGGAAAAACAAAAATAGCCTTCCTCCCTCAAAAAAAAATAGCAGTATAAGAAAGTAGAAACATAGAACAACTGGAAATAAAAAACAGGTTAAAAAAAAGGCCCAAGTAAATGATTTGTCCCAAAGTCATAACTTAATCTTCCTGTAAAGTACATTACTCTAGAAGATTAGTGTTTACTCTTTCTAGTAGTGATTTTTTCTTCTGTCTAGTTCATAATAATAGAGTCATCTCTCCTAATGGCCTCACTAATGAAGACTTGGACAGAGAAGTGCCTCCCTCAGTTGCAGTACCAATTATCAGGGCAGCTGTCTTTTCAAAAGCTGTAAACTAACTAATCTAAAATCCAGATTTTGTCTTTAACTAAGAGTTACATGGTTCCTTCTTCTCTCCTCCACACTTTCATTTTATACGAGCTCTTCCTGTAGCTTAATTGTTGGGCTGACCAACTTTTCTCATTCTGTCTGTAAGACACACTAGCTGAGCTCACTGCTCTGAGCTCTCAGTGGAGACCAGACCAGCACAAGCTGCTCCCCTCATCTAGCCAGAGTCCAGGATCACAACAAGTCAAAGGAGTTCTTTCTACATAAAGGACACACGGACAAAACCACGGGAAAGGGTGGAAGCAAGGGAGGGAGGTGGTTTTGGCTGGGTTGCGGGGGAGTGGTGAGGGGAAAATACAGACAATTGTAATTGAACAACAATAAAGTAATTAAAAAAGAAAACAATAATAAAAAAGAGTATAGAAACTAGTGATACTGTTGGGAGTTGTACATCTCAGTTGTTGAAATTACGATAAACAATAAAATGTCAAAATATCTTCCCTTATTAAATAAAAAAAAGGGAGTTTGTTCCTAAATCTCCTTATAGGCCAAGTGTGTTTGCTGTTGTAAGGTAATCAAAGATTGATCAAGGTGATGCAATATTAGTGTGACAAGAAAAATCACTGTCCATAAAAATGAATGCTATGGAAAGGCAGGGAGATCACCTGCCAAGTGACATGAGGTTCTTGTTTCTGATTAAAAGATCCACAAAATCAAAATTGTAGGTGATGCATTACTGGTATAGTTTGTACAAGTAATATGGTTTAGAATTCCAATCAACACTTACTTAATCAAAGAAAATGCCATGGCCTTTTATCAAAACCCTGGCATGTGAATGCAAATGCACTAAGTCACAGTAGAATACTGAAGGTGTGAATGGATCCATTTTTATCGTTCCCTTTACGAAGAATTTTCCATTCATTAACCTACTAGTTTTTATCATGGTAGTTAAGATCATGCCACACTCTAAAGTAAGGTATCATAGACAGTATTCTTGCTACATGAAACTTATCAAATCAGAAAGTAGGTTGTACATAGTCCTCCAGAGCAGAGAAATCTTTGCAAATGAAAAAAAGTACCACGGGTAAATCAATATATGTGAGGTTTTACAGTTGGTTAACATCTTACCCTGAGACATTGTCCTCATTAAGCATAACAGAAGCATAACATTTCCCATACATTTTTGTACAAATCTTACACTAATGAAAATGGATGACACAAACTTGGGGTTATATGAACTCAGGTAAGAAAATCAAATTACTCACCTAAACCATAATCATAATTATATATCCCTGATAATCTAAGAAAACTGACAACTTACTAATATTTTAATGTACCACAGACCTACATGATAGAATATATATTTATAGATTCTCCACAATGACATTTTCTCAAAAGTTCTCGATAATAGTAAGAATTTCACAAAATTTAAAATGTTTTCCAGGAATATAAATATGCAGATTCATAAAATAATGCTTTGTAATAAATACCAAGTAATAAGTTTTATCTTTAAACCAATGCGATTAGGTATAGATCACAAAACTATGGTCCTCAAAATGAATAAAACTAATGATTTGCTAATGATAAAAATATACACATATTGTTAAAATGTAAGTAAAATAAACAAATGAGTCGCACAGTTGCTGAGATCTTATCTTTAAGGTAAATCTTACAAATCTCTCTAAAAATCATTCGTGCTTTAAGCCAGAATTGCAACCTCTCCAATAAATACGCACAATAGTGCACTTAAGTGCGTACAGTCACCAAGTGCCTAAACCAATTAGTCTTAAGATTTTTGCAACAGCTATAAGCAGATTTTTTCACTGTTCTAATAAGCAATTTGGAAACAAGCTAAGAGCAAATCACTTGAACCATAAATGGTTGTAGGAGCACCACAATTTAGACATGGCAATGAAGTCTCAAAGGCATTAATAAAACATCAAGAATCCTACCAGGTCACTGGAAGTTCATGAAGTTTAAATATGGTCTTCAGCCTGTAGCCAAGTTTTTCTGGAAAATTATTTTCTTTATGTGAATACAGATTTGGATTCGGTTGCATATCTGTAGGAAATTCTGTATCCTAGAAAAAAAATAAAGCAAGCAAGAGCTCCCTGTAAAACAGCCACGCCACTGTACACATTGATATTCTCTCATATGTTAATATTACATTGCAACTTAAACATTATTATAATATTACTTCAGGACTTACCTTAAGTCCTTCATTTCCTCATTTATTTTTGAGAAAATACACTGAAAAGATAAAATTTTAAATAAGGCACATATTTACTTGCACAAGTATAAACTGAATGCTACATGATAAAAATTATTTGAAATCATTCCCTCAGTAAATTACAAAGAAGCACACTACAGCCCGTCTCACTATGCAACTGTCCTTTTACAATACGTTTCTAACACCAACAGTAATGTTAGCAAAATCTGTGATTATTCTCATACTCCATTTGTACTCTATCAATGGCAAACAAAAACCACTTCCATTGGTTAACCAGATAATAGCAATTGCTAACTGATTAATTCTGATTTTCTTCTTTTATCTGAAGACACAGGGCCACCTTAAATGCACTTATTGGAAGTAAAAGATTTTGGTCATAATCATTTTAAATCTCACATTCATTAGAATCTATCTGTGCCATGTGCTGGCCAACTCCCTCACCACCAAGCAAACTCTAACTATAGAGAGCAAAGATCATGTTCAGTCCATGAGGAAGTAGTTTCTCCTCAGTGAAATCTCAGAAGACATGATATAAATGGGCACTTAATTAACACTTACTGATGGATGACTTAATTGCTCAACTCTACAAAAAAGGAAGTACTCAATCCTCTAACATTTAAAGCTTTAAAATCACTTTTAAAGAGTGAGGCATATCAAAAAATTGGGGAGGGTTGGGCAGGGGAGAGCAGTAGGGAAAAATTGGAACAGCTGTAATTGAACAACAATAAAAAAATTTATTTATAATGGTCCTTTATCCAAACATGGCTCTAGGCATGGGAAATCTACCAATCAACCAAGCAGATAAAAAGTCTTGCCCTCATGGAGATTGAATTGCAATAGATTCTTTAATAAATCCGCAGAACTGGAAAAATGTATAAATAAATTATGTTTTCTAATTAACAAAGTAATAGATATTCAGACATAAATTTCATGCTTTTCATAACATTACAAAAAAATTAAAAGCAATCTTATTTGCACTATCCAGATATAATTATTAATAACATTTTGGTTTAATAATTTACCTGCCTCAATTTTAACAAAATTGAGATCATGCTGTTATGTAACTTCCAGTTGTCATATAGCACCGTACTACTGAATTTTCACATTATTTACTCTGCTTCCAAGAAATGACAAATGCCATACTTTATTTAACAGTCAGTATATTTGTTTCCCTTATAATTCCTATTTTTCTATAAACAATTTTCTTTCTATAAATCTTCACTTCACTGATTATATCCTTATAGCACAGTTCTAGAAATATAAATAAATAATTCAAATAAAATAAATACTTAACAAACACGGACTGTCCTTCAGAAACATCTCACGAGTTTAGACTCCTGCCAGTCATCTACTACTGTGTGTGTTTCACCGTATCTTTGTTCAATGCACACATGGGCATGCATTTAATAATGCATAATATTTAAAACAGTCCATTCAGTAATTATTTGACTAATATTTATTATTGAGTGTCTATTTTACAACAGAAACTGGTTTTAGCTCTTACAAAATACCACTAAAAAATACAGACAAAATCCCAATAAAAATAATACATATAAATTGTATCTATAAGGTAAGAGCTCAATGGAGAAATTGTTGCTAATTCATATATAAAACTATATGCATTTATGTTTCTTAAATTAAGTTAAACTTTTTTCTGTATTTCTCCTTTCTTTTTGTGCTTTATTTTTCTGCGTATGTATGCCTTTTGCCCAGTTTTTATTGTTGTGATAATACTTTATTGTAATAATGTAGCTTGGGTTGCAAATGGAGGGAGGCCAAATTATAATGTTGATAAATATAGCAACGTGGATCAGAATCTAGCCATACATTTTTTGACGACATGAAAATACCTAGAACCATAAACTCACTTTCTACAGCAATTTCCACAAGCACCATTAAACCAATCATATAAAATGAATACAAAAGACATTCAATAAAATCTAATCAACCAGGTTTGATAAAACCTAATCAACTACAACCTATTATAGTGTAGGTGATAAGAATATAGGAAATATAATTATAACTGAACAACTATTTAAACGATGATATACAAGATCGGCAAAGGCCTACTAACAGTAACCCTATCTAAACATGAATGTATTGGTGGATGGAAAGCAGAAGGCCTCTTACATCACCCAGCCTATGGACTGAAACAGTCCAGCAGGCAAAAGCCAATAAACGTGCAGGCAGGATCGGTAAGGTGAGTATGGTGTGCGTATGTAAGGAAATGCGTAGTGAATAGAAGGAGGACAGTAAGTCTTAAACAGTTCTTCCAAACTACAGAATCATTACCATTTCTTTGTACTGATAAGGTACAACTGGAGGACCAAGCTAAGCTCTCAATAATATGCTGTGATAGGTTAGTGTTTTGCAACTCTGACTACACACTAAAATCACCAGGCAGCTTTTTAAAAAAATACCAATACCACTGGGTTCCTCCAACCAGACTAATTAAGTAATAATTTATGAGGGTGAGGCACTGACATTTATTTTAAAGCTTCACGTGTGAAATAAAAGTCAAGATGGAAATCCTGGCTTTCCCTAGTGACTCAGCTCTACTGCATCCCAGTATGTAAATTTACCCAAGCTTTTAAACAAACTTTCTGAGCTGTATTTTCCTATCTGTAAATTACAACCAATATCATACCTGATCCATAAGTTGTTGTGGAGAATGAAGTGAGATAATCTCAGTAAAGCCCTCATCTCATGCTTGCACTTAATAAACCTTTAACAAACATTAGCTATTTCTATGGATATTTTTATTATTGCTGCAATTAGTGCCACATGTTAATTTCAAACACTTAGTAAATTTATTGTTATTTTATGATTTATTTATTATAACATATTCTATCTTAATCAAATTCCACACTTAATATTCTCCTGGGATATTGGTTAAAGCAGGCATGAACATGATCTCACCTGTCAGAAGTCCCAAATCGAGCTGACTGATAGCTATCTCTATTTGTCCCAGGATCAATAACAAAAAGAATTCTGGCTTCACTGACCAGTCGGGATTACATATAGTCTTGCTGTTTGTATTAAAAGAATGAAAGGACTGAAGGGTACCTTTCTCTCCACCTCAGTGATACACCAGACATCTCCTGTGTTATCCTGATTGAGAAGCCAACTATCAATTTAGTCTCCACACCCCTAAGTTTCTTGGGTAACCAGGTTTCCCCCAGACCCTCTATCCATGCCACTGGACTCACGTCTGCTTCTCCATCTTGTTCTTTGCTTTCCATTGAGCTAACATTCATGGGAACTACCCAGACCAATTTAGAAAATTCAAAATCATTCACTGAAGCATTCACTGAACACTTGCATGTCTACTCTGTGTCAGCCATGATGTTAGTACTGGGCCACAGACCACAAATACAATTAGAATACACCCCTTCTGTTCCAAGTACTCAGTCTTGTGAAGAAATAGCATAAGTAAAAATACACATCGATGATAAATGCTGGAGTAGAACTATGCAGAAGATATTAAGGTTAAAAAATGAGCAATAAAACTACTGAAATGGAGTAGATAAAAGTATCAATAATTTCCTAATCTACAGCATTTTATAATATTAGATATTAAAATAATCTAATAGTGCATCCATATATTGATTTTTAAATTATAGTACTATTATTATAGACGACATTAAATAGAATGAGGTGTATACAGGGTTGATATAACCCTAGTGCACCAGCATGCTCTTTTTGGTTGTCAAAATAACAAAGACATACTGCTCGGAAAACAGCCACTATCCTGAGCACATTCTCTGTGTCCCTCTGACTCCCACCACCCAGGCCCTTCTTTGGGCATGCACCCCGCCCCTGATTTACTCACCCCCGTGTCATAGTTCAGGGAGGTCCTGGCAGACCTGGGCCTCCAGGACCTTCTTCCCACCGTACATTCAGAATACACACTGATTACATCCACAATGTATTGGCCGGTGCCCATACTACAATGGTTGTTAAATATTTTGAGTATCACTCTGAATGTATATGTACTTATAGAGAATTATCCTATAAATGTTATCAACTTTAAAGACAAATATACAGGATAGGATAGAAACAAAATTATTCCATTTTTATAAAATAAAAAGGACCTACATATATAAATGTTTATATATGTGTATATACTTTTAGAAAACAGAAAATCTTTACAGTGGTCATCAATGGATGTAATAAATGATCTGGCCAATGGAAAGATAATTAATTATTTTTATATCATACCTTCCTTTACCCTTTGAATATTTTACCACATTTTACCAAATAATGTATGCATTATTTTTACTTGTTCTCAAGTAAAGTAATGTATGTAAGGAAACTAACCCTGAACATATTAAATGTTGTCAATTTGTATAGAGCTAGTATTTTCAAACCATGGTTTAATTACATATGTAGTTAAAAGCCTAGATTTAAATGACAACTCAAAATAAAACAAGTTTAGTATGTGTAACAGAGATTATTAAGACCTCTTCTACATTTCCCAGTTTCCCTTGCAGTTAAACTAAGTTAAAGTGATTGGATTCTAAAAGCAGAGTGTGAATAGAAATAATGTA
This sequence comes from Sturnira hondurensis, assembly GCF_014824575.4. Lineage (NCBI taxonomy): Eukaryota > Metazoa > Chordata > Mammalia > Chiroptera > Phyllostomidae > Sturnira > Sturnira hondurensis. Next base: position 943,784 of record NW_028076312.1, read on the forward strand.
AGCCAGTCTTAACCATTAAACATCCCAACTTTGCTCAGCATTTCTCCTCCTCCACCACAATGACTTTAGAGCACTATGTCCTGGACGGTGTAGCTACAAGGTGGCTGCCCATATTCCTGAGTCACTCAGCAGAAGACAGCCACACAGCGGAGTCACACCACCACCAGGTTAAGAATGAACCTTTGCTGCAAAAGCACATGAGGTTTCGGGGCTTATCTCTTGCAGCAGCTAATACTGTTCATACTGACAGTACTGCTGGGAAACGATGATGATTAATCATTGGCCATTTCTTTAAAAATACAAGGTTAAAGATAAATGTTTTCAGATAGACACTGACTTAAATGACTACATTAAAACAAATTTTAATGTGGTTGTTCTCTCCTTGTCCTAAGTCCCCATGTGAAAAGGAAATTACCAGAAACAGAAAAGTTGGGTTCAGGCTCTGCGCCCTCATGACTCCATTCCTCACTCAGTGGTCCACTGCCTACTGACAAACAGCATGCATCACTACCTGGGAATGACAGGCAGCTGACATTATCAACAAGACTTGATTGAGCTAACTGACATTTACAGTCTAAGCATGAAAATGACAGTGAGTCAAAAAAAGACTTCCTTGTGCTTGTTCAATTTCTTAACCTTTATGCTTGTTTACATTATTGTGGCCTTAGATTGCCATGAGAAGAATTATACCGGAAAATGTTATTTTCATTTGTATTAACAGAAAAATACAATAAAAATAAATTTTTAAAAAATGTTAAAAAGAGACAGGAAAGAAGTTTGATGTAATACACCTAGAGTATCTAATAATTCTTAAAAGTTTCTACTCTATATGATTATATCAAGCAACGTAGTTTTAATACATTTTAAAGACATCACTGAGTCATTCTCTGACCCACATTATATTAAGCTAAAGCAAAAAGGCTAACAAAATAAAATGTACCCTCAGTTAACTATCGCTGGGAAATCCTCTAGTTCATTATATTTTTAAAATACGTTTCTAGACTAATCTGCTTATTTGTTCCACAAACTAATAGAACAGACAAAAATCTGCTCGATCTAAAGACATAGGGAATGACAAATAGATCTCTAGTGTCTCTCAGTAGGTTTCTAATGCACGTCTCTGTCTCTGGGGCGACCCCCAAGTCACCAGCACTGTTGGAGGTTTGCCTCCACGTTTTTGACGACTGAAGTCTCCAGAAGACTCAACGTGGATTATCCAATGGAAGCTGTGAAAATGGTTTAACTACTCGGGAGGAAATGGTGGACTACTGCATCTTATCCTGATCCTAAATTAATTCCAGACAGAGTTGAGTTCCACATTTAAAAAAAAAAAGGAAATCATAAAAGAAATAGAAAGTACATATAACTAAATAGTTATATGATCTTGAAATATGAAAGCCCTTTCTAATCATAATATTAAGGAAGAAATTGTGAAGAAAGTAATATTTGATTATATATTTTTAAACATAAAAATTGCAAGGAAAATGTTGGTATGTTAAAGTAGTAATGCAATTATATATAAAGAGATTTTAAAATAAATCATAAAAAAATTAACTCTGTAGAAAAAAAGGTACAGAGGTTACAGATATACAAGTCACCCATAAAGTAGTTAGTAAACAGGTAAAAACATTCAATCTCACTAATAATTAATGAATACAAAAAATAACAAATGACATGTTATTTATTTGAACATTGGTAAACTACATTTTTCAATGAGGAAATTGGTGAAGGGCATTGATACAGGCATTCTCATACACTGTGATAATATGAATTGATATAAACTTTCTCTAAATAAATTTGGTCTTACATACCAAACATATTAAAAATAATTGAATACCTTCTATTAGCAAGTCTATTTCTAAAAATGTGTTCTAAGAAAATACTCAGGCCAATGTGTTAGGATGTGTGTATATCTATGGACCATTATTTATTATAGTGAGGTTCTTAAAACTCCTAAATTCCAATAAAAAAGGATTAATTGAATTTGAGAACAGCATGCATCAAGGCAATGAGACACTATTTAGCTGATAATTATTATATTCACAAAGAATACTTACAGACAAAATATACCCATATAATATAGAGTCCTTATATGTGATATACCTAAACACACACACATATATAAATGTGCACCTAGAAGGAAGTGCAAGAACACTAACAATAACTAACTGTATGCTTTTTATTTTATTTTGTGTTCATTTCTGCATTTCCAAACACAGCTGAGTGGCACACCCTCCTGTTTCTCCAGAAACCATCCTCTGGTGGCCCCCATAGCACCCAGGAGCCCGAACAGATGCTAATCAAAACCCAAGCAGCATTCAAGGAGGCCATGGGATCACTCACATAGTATCTAGCTATTGTTCATGTGTAGCTGGTAAAATACAGCTGTTTATTTCCCTAATGGTATTAAAGCAGGTCAGCTCACTATTGGCAGAAAATGGTTATGATATCTTTTTAAATTCTATTGGATGCAAAAATATAAACAATTAATTGAAATATGACAAAAGTCAATGAACTGGACATTTGCCAGTAAAATCAATCTAGGTTTGAAAAGTAAGGCCATCTCCACTAGCAGTTTTATTTGAAAATGAATGCTTTATAACCTGTATTAATTAATCTCACTTAGCAATGTAGATGCCAAAATTGATAGATAGGAGAATTTCAATGACTTTTGGATTATATCTCTCTTACACAATGGCTTTTACTTAAAATAGATAATTGTGTAAACATTATGAAGTAGGAACCAAGAGTAAGTCTTACATAGTTTAAATTAGCCCGAAAATATATTTGACCGGCTGGAAATTGCTGAATTGATAACGTGTCTGGTTGCACTCCCTGCCTAATACATTCTCTTGCTGGTGAGCTTCCAAAACTAAGAATAAGCACACATTTTTGTAATTGAAATTGCAACACTTAGCTCAGCTATTTATCCTAAGTTTAATGCTGTTAAATTAATAAGTACAATTTAATAAAAAGTCACCCAATGACTCATTTTGAAAAAGCTTGTTATGCAATAATGCAAAGATCTAAAAAGTATCGATTATATATTGCATGTAAAATAATGCTCCACAATAAATTACAACTTCTGTTTAACACTATTATAATCACATAAAAGTGTGGCAAATTCAAAAATATTCAGAGAGGGGGTGACTGAAATGAAGAGACAGCCAGCTGAAAGCACAGGAAGGTTCTGAAAACCGCACTGTAATGACGAGACAAGAGACCCCTCTGTCAGCGCAGGTGCCGAAGCAGTACTGGACAAGGCTAGTCAGTCAGGGAGCAGCTTCTCTAACTAGCGGCCCTGTTTCCCACAGATTTACTAAATTAGCAATTCCTACTCTTATCAACTGGAGTTATGGACTCAGGAAATATCAAAGGTTTTCTAATTCGTTTTGTGGGCTGACAGTACGGGTAATTATTGGTATCTGTCCTCCCTGGTTTTACCTGTGCACATTCCTCAATGACGATACAAAACTTTGTTGTAGCAAGGATACATTATTTGCATTAGTGGCTAAGGGGTCAGGCCTAATACTTCTGCCCCATCCGATTGGCATTTGCATGCTTTACATCACCAGATGCAAACGCAAGCTCGTGCCTAAAGTGATTACATCTCAGCTAACTGAAGTTCACTGTCTGGATATTGATGAGGATGATGCGTGTGGCTTGGTGACTTCTGATGTCATGAAGACTCCCAATAAAATAACTAACTTCTACTTTGAGTTACTCAAGGTATTTGCTATTAATAGTATCATCTTCAATATTTATTTTCTTTTTGTTAATACATGATTCAATGATCCTCCTTATCTTTGAATTTTAAAGAAAGATGCAGTTGTGACTAAACAGAGCAGGGTCAGACATTCAAAAGCAAAGTATCAAGAATATAACCCAGATGAATTAATTAGGTGGCACTGAAGGGTATATATAGTTATACATTTGATATATAGATAAGCTCACCACTTCATATATACATAGAAATAAGCTTATGTCTTTTTTTTAGTTAAACATGTAACTTTTTGGCTCCCTCTTCATTTCATGTTTCCCCTTTTGGTAAGGACATGAGTACAATATATAAGGAACCTTTACCTTAACTCTACTGTAAGAAAACCAGAGAGGACATATGAAGACGAGTCCCAGTGCATGTGAATGTGGGTGTCAGTTAGGAATGACTGGATACAACCTGTCCAGCTGCACTACATCCTACATGGTGTATTACCTGCACAGCTCTATGCACTCTACTTAATGTAAACTATTGCCATAACCCATGACAAAAGTCCATCAATTCTTTAAAAGTGGCTTTGAGCAGCACAGGGTAAGATAACAGGTCACTGTCTTTAAATCTGCACAACAGAATGTTTTTGCCTCTTATTCATTTGTTGTAGATTTCACTACCAACTTTATGTATCAATAATAATACAAAGTATTTAATACTTTTTCCACATTTACCAAAGTCTAATTTATAACAAGATGATCCGATGTTAGCCCTCCATTTCTCTGGCCTTTCTGGGCATTGTCACTCAATTGAACTTAGTCATCAGAAGTCTATAAACACAGACCTGTCCCTTAGAAATTAAACTTATCCAGAGTCTATAATTGCCCTTCTTTGCAATGTTCCACATCTAAACCTGTAGCATTTTTGTCCATGTCTAAGGTGTACCCTAAAGTGTTGTCCAACCTGTGGCCTGCAAACCCAGGCCCAGGATGACTGTGAATGTGGCCCAACACAAAATCGTAAATTTCCTTAAAACATTATGAGATTTTTTGTGTGTGTGACCACATGTTACGATGTATTGAATGTGTGGCCCAAGACAACTCTTCTCCCAATATGGCACAGAGGTGCCAAAAGGCTGGGCACCCCTGCAAGTCTATGAAGTTCCTTGAGAAGGTGTCCAGTCATAAAATACGAAGAATAGAGACATTTACTGAAGAAGATACAGGATACAAGAAGTATTGTACATAAAACAATGACACCTCAGTCTCCTTCAAAGTAGGCACCTGGAGACTTCACACAGTTCTCCCAATCGCCATTCGCTGCTCCATTGCATTTTCCTGAACCTCACTAACAGTCTGAAAGCTCTTCTCTTTCAAAGGTGATTTTAGTTTTGGTAAATGTCACAAGTCACAAGGTGCAGAATCTGGGCTGTATGAGGGCAGAGTCACCTAGGTGATTTGATGTTTCACAAAAAAACTATGCAAGAGACATGATGCATGACCAGGTACATTGTGGTGATGAAGCTGCCAATCACCAGTTGCTCATAGCGGCGGCCTCCTGCATCATCTGAAAAGTTTCTGCAAAGGAATGGTCAAGCTTAACATAAAATTTGTTGTAGATTTTTGTCGCTGCTCTACCTGCTCATTTTGAATGTGATGGCCACACAGTACACATGCTCACTCAATGGCATCCATCACCCCCACTGACTAGTACAGTGAAGTCATCATTGTTCACACATGTGCATTCCAGTCCACTCTCCTTGGATGCCAGGTTACACTGATAGCACAAACTGTTCTCATTATATTAACAACAGCTGGACTTTTTCTGGATTGGTCTCATATGCTTTCTTTGTCTAACTCTACTTAGATGTTCCATTTCTAAGGTGCCTCACTATCTAACACTAAATATTTCTTTCTTATCTTTCACCCAAATTAATTTCACTTTTTGAATTCATGATCTTAATGGCACTACCTTTACTCGCAAGCCTGAAAATTGGCGTTATTCCAATATTTGTTGAATCACATTTCAAAAAGTTCATTTTCCCTGCGTATTTACTTGTTCTTTTCTTAATGCAGGTTTCCATCATTTTCCATAAAGGTTTCTGTAGCTTCCAACATGTCTCCTTGCTTAAGGAATCCCACACACAATATGCCATTACTATGACATTGCATAGATGCAGATATAATATAGATATAGATGATATATATTTATATTCATATATCATTCCTCTATGTATTGCCATCAAATGACTCCATATTTTTCACAAGGTCAAGTTCAAACTCCCATGACAATAGAGTATGAGTATGGGGATGACCCCGGCCTCCCTCTCTAACTTCATCTTCCACTACTTCTCTAAATACAAAGCCATGCCACACTATCCCTTTTGTTGAGCAACCCCTGCTATCAACAAGAACTGTATGGATTACAGAATATCACAACAGTGTCATTGTAGAGTCCCTCCATTCTTATATAAGCTAGGAGGAGACAAGTATAGCACGTTAATCACTTTTGTCTCTCTAGCATAGTGTCTCACACACAATGGACACTCTACAAATGCCTAGTTAGTAAACAAATAGCCTTCCCCAAAGTCTATGTATCATTCATATCTTACTCATGGAACAGAGCTGATATATTCTTCTGAGGTAGAAATGGTGTAAAAATAACTATAATTTATATTGTTGTACATGGACTTACCTAGGAATTTTATTTCCCTAATTCAATCACTAGGTGGTAAATCCTACATGAGACTGGCAGGAAGCACTATTTATTTTGCACTATGGAATGATAATGAGCGTTAAAGATTTAGTGACTCTAAAAATGCAACTACTGATTTACAATGACTAACAGTAACACTATGTAAATGTGAATTTTAAGCCATTATACATTTATATTTTAGTAAAAACCTTTCAGAGATTCTAATTCCAATTCTGTCTTTTGACTTGCAGTTATACACACATATGCCAAACTTACGGTGCATTCATAACAAAATCAAAGATTATGCAGCAATAATTCAAAATAATCTGTGTTTCAGGTTCAAACATTGGTCTCCTGGTCAAAATTAGCTTAATTACTTTGCCTAAGTCTGCTTCATTCCGGTTCAAGTGTCCCTGCAACATCAGCAGGCACATATGAGGGAGTAAAGTGCATTTTATCTACAGCCAAATAATTTGGGGCAGAGTGTGACAACTAGGAAGGAGCAGGTTCCCTGGTATGGATCTGTCATGACACACTAATTAGGCTTGTTCTAGGAGTATAGACCAACTAGTCTCAAGATCTAGGGAACCACAGTCTTGTAGATAGATAAGGATATCTGAACAAGACAGAAACAAATAACATGCATTAATCTAAAAAAAGAATTTGGACCCTAGGAAAATCAAAACCTGGTACTGCAGATATTTTTAGAGGCAAACAGAGTATGTGAATGAGAAACCCAAACACAAGTGAAAACAGGTAACAGAGGGGATGAGTAGGGGAGGCTGGGCACGCTGGGAAGGTGAATGGTAGAAGGCCGCAAAGGAGCAGGAAGACGGAACAAAACAAGTGGGTTTTTCAAGACAATGGAGGCACTGAAGTTTCCTGGCAAAATAGGATTTAAAATATACATCACATTTCAACAAAATGTACTATTTTAAATTATTCAATAGGTGATACATGAGAAATATACATAAAATATAAGCTTATATATATTTCTCCTAAAAGAAAAGAGAATTTCAGAAATGATGAATTAGATCATGTGAAACAAGCCTTCAGCTGAAAACAACTGGAAAATATAGTCAAGGTATATATTTTTAAAGTGTGTTTGAAAGTGTCAGAGGATTTAACAATGTAGTGGGTAATAACAGGTTGAGGTCCAAGCAAAAGGGGACACACACGGAGGTCACCCTGATCTGCAGTTCATTTTCTCCTGAAGCTGTGGCAGCTGTCAGAGGATTCTGACGGAGGAGGCTAAGGACCTGAAGCAAGAAGGACTTAAATTAGAGCACAGGGCCCAGCCAAGGTTTAGATTGAAAACCTGAAGAATACGAGGGAACCAGAAACAGGCTTGACCTTCCAAAGACAAAACTAAAGTTCAAATCCTCTAATCACTACTTGGAGTAAGACAATATGCAATTGATAATGCGTCTACCACAGCTACCTGCAGAATGTTTTACTTCTACCAGCAAAAACCCCCTTTGGAAAAAGAGAATATATATCATTCTTGGGCCTCAAATTAGACTTCTATTTAAAAGATTAGTACTCAAAAAACAAAACAAAACAAACAAAACTAAGGCATATGAAATTCAAGACCATGTCATCATAACCCAATAGAAATGATGAGCATTAGAAACTTAGCCACATGGAATGGACATGATGAAGAAATCAGCCACAGACATTAATCCAAAAGGAAATCATAAAGCTGAAACAACACCCTGGCTGACAACCTGGCTGACATAGGAAGAGTAAGAAGATTGGAGAGATGATAGATAGGTGGATAGATAGATACATAGATAGATGCAGATACACATATAGATATAAATAATGAAAGGAGGAAAGTCTACTAAACATGTAAATTGGAGTTCCAAATAGAAACAGGAAGTGGTGAAGGATCAATATTTGGGCAGACAATGGCTGAGAATTTCCCAAACTGATAAATGATATCAAGCCACAAATTCAAAAGGCATGACCACCCACATGAAGCATAAATAAAAATGAAACCATAACCGTTTCAAAATACAGTGGATGAAAATCAAAGAATAAGAGACAGTCTTTAAAGAAGCCAGAGGAAAACAAAGACATATTATATTCAAAGAAAGAAGAGTAAGAATTATGGCCAACTCCAAAAAAAACCCAAACCAAAACAAAAAAAAACAGGGGAAGGTAGATGATGACCAAATAGTATCTCAAAGTAATAAAAAAATATTTGCCATCCTGGAATTGTCTGCCAAGTGAAACAATATTTCAAAACAGGGGGTAAATAAAGGCATTTTTTGAATACATCAACTGAAAGAATTTTATGTGTAGTCAACATTTAAAAAATATTTTTAACTTTCTTTAGTTAGAAGGCAATTGATTTCAGATGGAAACTCAATTATATGAAGTAATGATTAGAAATGAAATAAGCAAATATTTACTATATCTAAAGAAATTGACCTGATTACCAATAATAATGACATCTTACATAGTCTAGAATATTTGCAAGTGATGATATTTGCCAACAGTAGAATAGTAAAAATATAAAGGGAACAAATAAAATTGTAACATCATGGGAAAAAGGGAAAGTATTAATATAATATGTACTGATATCTGATAAGCAAAGGATTCAGGTAGTAATCTCTAGTATGTCTACTAAACATTACCAAGCAAACAGAGAGGAAAACTTTGAACAATAATGATACATTAGTAAAGGGGGGGGGAGCATAAAGAAGAAAAAGGAATATAAAGCAAGAAGAAAAATAGAAATAAAATCAGAGAGTAAAATATATCTCAATATGTTATCTCATTGCATTGACTATCAATAGACTAAATGCAATATTCAAAACAAATAGACTGTCAGACAGAAAGTAAAAGCAGAAGTCAAGCATATACTGCTTAAGATACAAAACTAAAACAAATTTAGAAACAAAAACAGTGATAGTAAAACAAAAATTTTACCAAGCAAGCACCTAAAAAAATCCAATCTGGTGACAATAATATAAGAAGACTTCAACAAAAAAAGTCTAAAACCTGTTAAAGAAATATCAATTAAATATAAATTAAATATTAACTTATTAAATTAATAAATATAACTCATTGAGAAATATAAGAATTCTAATATTTCTGCACATTGCTTCAAAATATTAAATTCAAAAGTTTAAAGAACAATGATGATCATGACAGCATCTCACAATAATTCCTCCAAAAATAATACAGAAGGGCACAAAAAACAAAAAAACACAAAAATCAAACCTTCAACATAGTCTGCCCAAGCTTAAAGACTTATAATAGGATCAAAATGCCAAATTTCAACCAGCAACTGCTCAAGCTTCCCCTCTGCCACAAGCCTTCATGGAGAGCAAGAGCAAGATGAAGAAAGCAGAGAGGGGAGTGCCAATAAGGCAAGACCAACCATCTACAGAAAGAGTAAAAAATCCATCTTATATAATAACATCATTTCCTGGAAGAGGATTGGGATTACAGAGGAGGATATTAGAAAAACATGCAACTTTAAAATGTGCAACTTTAGGTGGTAGTCTTCAAAAGGCATAGTTTCTGAGGGGAGGCATGGAGGGCTGGGATAAAAGAGACAAAAAGAAAGGGAGCTGTGACCTCTGACAGATGAGCAGTGTAAAGGGAAAAATGCAAGATGCAAAATTTAGGACCCTAGAATCAAAATATCAAATGACACACAACCCTACCCACAATCAGAAAAAAAATTTCTTCTAAAGAAACCAGATTTGATATATAGACATAAAAGGACACTTGTGAATTAAAGTCTTGGAAAGAACCACAAATCAATAAAAATGAATAGAAGAAAAAAATCCATCAGGGCTATCACAAAAAAGAAGAAAGAAGAAATTGGTCTCATCTGTACTGATCAAAATTTCCCAACAGAAAGAGTCAAGAAGAAGAAAACTATAAAATACAAGTCAAAATTAAACTAAATACACTCAAAGAAGCATTTGAGGGAAAAACATCTTGGATTGGAACTTCAAAAATTAAAAATAGAATAGACAAAAACAGGAAAAACAGAAAGAGTTGACTGAACTCAAGACACAAATGAAAGAAAAGACAAAATTATCTCAGAAATAAAAAATTAATTTCAAAATACCTAAGGAAAACAGTTCAAATTAAAATATATTATGGAGCACTGAAAAAGGTAAAAACAATCAAAGTAATGAAAATGAGAGAGTACAGCTGACCCCTGAATTACGAGGGGAATAAGAATGCCAACCATTGTCCCAGTTGTAAATCCCAGTATAACTTTTGACTCCATAAAAATGTAACTGATAGCTCACTGTTGACTTACCAGTGACATAAATAGTAGATTAACATACATTTCATGTTATATGTACTATATGCTGTAGTCTTTCAATAAAGTAAACTAGAGAAAAGAAAATGTTATTATGAAAATCATGAGGAAAATAAAATATATTCACAGTATTTATTTTCAAAATGTTCATATAAATGGACTCACACAGTTCATACCTATGTTCAAGGGTCATCTATAGCACAAATTTTGAAACAATGTGAGAGAAATGGAAAACAGATATAAAAAATAGCATCTGCATAATAGTCTCTAGAGACATAAAATGAAACAATGGAACAGAGATAATATGTAAAACCAAAATTCATGACAACTTTCCATAAATTTACAAAAGACTTAAACCATCTCACTTTTAAGTGGAACCTAATCAACAAAACAAACAAGCAAGCAAAATATAACCAGCGACATGGAAATTACGAACAATCTGACAGTAACCAGAGGGGAGGTAGGGGGGGATAATGGGGGAAAGGGGAGAAGGGTTTTCGGGAATAACAATAAAGGACACACGAGTATAACCAAGGCAGGGTGGAATCAGGGGAGGGAAGTGGGTTTGGCTGGGGTTGGGGAGACTGGTGGGGGGGATAAATGCACACAACTGTAATTAAACAGCAATAAAATAATTTTAAAAATAAAATGAAATACTTAACAAAATAAAAAGACTTAAATTTATATATTAAAAGAAGTCCATGAAAAGTGGGAAATATTAACCTAGAATATCAACTCTGAGACATACCCCAGTAAAACTATTAGACTTTTAAAAAATAAAATAAAATCTTTAAGATCTCTAGGAAAAATATCAAGTAACTTACAAGGGAAAGAATTGTATAGCATTACCCTTTAAAAATAATTTCAAGAAAGGTATCAGTGAAGCAGCATGTTGAAATATAATGGTAAACTCAATCAAAGTCCAATGTAAACCAAGAATGTAAGATATGGTTGAACTGCCCTCCAAACATCATGGCTGTAAAAAAACAATTTTAAAGACAGAGAAGGATTTAGGGAAGTCTACACCCATATGCCCTTCCTGAGGAATCTATTCGAGGGTCGGTCACCCAACCAACAGTGGTTGGACATGCTTCAGCAAAAGGACTGAGGGTGATCACATTGATATGTAGATTGTAATTATAAATCTAAGACTAAAATAAAAGTGGGTCAAGAGGAGATGATTAATGTATCAACAGAATGTGTGATGACAAAGTAGAAACAACCACCACCACAAACTGGAGGAAAAGGGAAGAAAGAGGATAATGGAGTAAGTACACTGGTTGTCGATAGGCCAGAGGTTCCCCAAGTTTCTCAGTTCATGTCTCCCTTAGTGCCTCGATATTCTTTCCAGGCAGCCCTAGGCCAGAAGAAATAACTTGCAGTTTGTTTACTAAGCAATTAGGTCTAAACAACTTAATGAGTATTTATGGCTGAACTAAATACTAGTACATTTTAAAAAATACACAGAAACTGAAAAACATATTTTTCTTTCATTCTTAAATAACTATTACTACCTTTATGAGCCTGTTGAACTTTCTCAACCGTTTGATCAGATTGGCCCCTACAGCTCTCAGTCCCAGTTCCACTGATTTTCATGCAGTACTTGCTCTTTATCAGAGTCCATCTTCCTAAAGATATGACATCATTGAAACCACTGTAACATGATCCATGGATGAACTTATTTATGCTAGAAACTTGTATAGTGTCCAAAAGATGCTATATTTCTCCTAAAATATAAAATATCCTGCATTGTCCCCCTGAGATGACTGTGATGCCCCAGAGCACGGATAGCACTCAGTTTGAGTACCATGGAAACAGAAGTAGGGAACGGTAAAGGTTACAGTTAATTTACTTCAGGATAATAATACAAGGATATGGTTTTGATTACTCTGGTTTTATAGTACGGTTTGATATTAGGTAGAGTGATTTCTCCAACTTTGTTCTTTCTCAGGATCACTGTTGCTATGTAGGACCTTTTGTGGTTGCATATAAACTTTTGAAATATTTGTTGTAGTTCTGTGAAATAAGTCATTAAAGTCTTAATAAGAATAACATTTAATCTATAGATTGATTTGGGTAGTATGAACAGTTTAATAATGTTATGTAATTATTCCTATCCATGAATATGGTATGTGCATCCACTTATTTGTATCTTCTTCTAATTCTTTCTTCATTGTCTTATAATTTTCTCAGTACAAGTCTTTTACTTCTTTGGTTAGGTTCATTCCTAGATATTTTATTCTTTTTGAAACAACTGTGAATGGGATTGATTTCTCAACTTTTCTATCTATTAATTTGTTATTGGAATATAAAGTGCAACTGATTTCTGGATATTAATTTTGTATTCTGCTAATTTCCTGAATTCATTTATCAGTTCTAGTAGTTTCTTGGTGGAATGTTTGGGTTTCTCTATGTAGAGTATCATGTCATCTGCAAATAAAGACAGTATTATGTCTTTCTTTCCAATTTGGATGTCTTTTATTTCTCTTTCTGCTGTGGCTAGGACTTCCAGCACTATGTTGAATATGAGAGCTGAAAACAGACATCCCTGTCTCGTTCCCATTCTTAAGGGGAACACTTTTAGTTTTTTTCCACTGAGTATGATACTGTCAGTGTGTTTGTCATATGTGGCCTTTATTATGTTTAGTTATGTTCCTTCTATTCCCACTTTACTGAGAGTTTGGATCATAAATGGGTGCTGGATTTTATCAAAAGCTTTCTCTGCATCTATTGATACGATCATATGGTTTTTATCCTTCATTTTGTTTATGTGGTGAATCACACCTATTGATTTGTGAATGTTGTACCAACCGTGCATTCCCAGAATAAATGCCACTTGATCATGGTGTATCATCTTTCTGATGCACTGCTAATATTAGGTTTGCTAATACACTGTTGAGGATTTTAGCATCTATGTTCATTAGGAATATTGGCCTGTAGTTTTTGTATAACTTTTTGTATAATTTTCTTTGTCGTGTCTTTATTATTTTGAAATTAGGACAATCCTGGCCTCATGAGTTTGGGAGCCTTTCCTCCTCCTCAATTTTGTGAAATAACTTGAGCAGGAGAGATGTTAGTTCTTCTAGGAATATTTGGTAAAATTCACCTGTGAAGCCATCTAGTCCAAGGCTCTGTTTGTCGGGAGTTTTTTTTTTTTTTATTACTGCTTCAATTTCATTATGTGTAATCTATCTATTCAGATTCTCTGATTTTTCCTAATTTATTTTGGGAAGATTGTATGTTTCTAAAAATGTATCCATTTTGTCCAGACTGTCCAGTTTGTTGGCATGTAATTGCTCATAATATTTTCTTACAATCCTTTGTATTTCTTTGGTGGCAGTTTATAGTCAATTAATGTTCTACAGAGGAAGTAAGCACTTACAATGGGCTAAACATAGTTTCGTCAATAAATGGTGTTGGAAAAATTGGACCGATACACAAAAAAAATGAAACTAGACTACCTCTTCACACTACACACAAGAAGAAATCCAAAATGGATAAAAGACTTACAGATTAGATCCCAAACCATAAAAATCCTAAAAGAAAACATAGATAGCAAAATCTCAGATACTGTCCATAGTTATTTTTTTAAAGATTTTATTTATTTATCTTTAGAGGGGAAGGGAAAGAGAGAAGGAGAGAAATATCCAATGTATGGTTGCCTCTTGTGTGTCCCCCTTTGGGATCTGGCCTGCAACCCAGGCATGTGCCCTGACTGGGAATCGAACTGCAATCATGTGGTTCACAGGCCTGAGCTCAATCCACTGAGCTACACCAGCCAGGGTTCTGGGCACAATCTTAATCCACTAATAATGAAGTGTGTTTTTTTATCTTTCTTTATGTCATTGAACCCATACACTATTTTAGATATTGTGGGGTCTGACTGAAGTGTTATATACTTTTAAAATAATTACTTGGTTCCATCTTATATCTGATTTTAATTTGAGAACCCACACTCCCTCCCTGACTCAACCAAAAGCATTCAGACAAATGCATATGCTTTTATCTGTACTAAGTTCACTCCCTAGTTATCGATAAGTTTCCCAGCCACACTAACTGCAAGGGGCCCCTTGGTAGTAGAGCTGGGGATTTAAGTGTATGCCACTAATTACGTGTGGTCTTTCAGGCTGTATATCACAAGTGAGGGATGAGGTACACAAGTGAGGGATGAGGGATGATGCTCTCATACAAGAGCATGATGAAGAAAGTACATCATTATCCAAATCAAACTGTTCTAAACTTACTACTAAAAATAAGACACATGAAAACTCTTACTTAGTAATAATTTATCATGAATAATAATATAACATATAACATTTAAAATGGTAGTGGGAAAAGACAATGAAATTTTAAAAAATAAATATATATACAACTTTTATATGTGTCATAAGCAAAAAAAACATATTTGAGCTTTTATTTTTCCTCGGTTAAAACCATAGATTGCTTAAAAAAAGAATCTGGAAAAATGAAAAAAAATAAAATGTTAAAAAAACTGTAGATTGCAGTAATAAATTTTATCACATTCTTTAATAGATGTAATTACTGATGAGAGAACTAGTTAATCAGATAAGAAAGGTGAGTAAGGGTTCATATTTTGGACAAAGTTTATTATTATCTGGCATTTGCTAAATGGGTGGTTTTGAAGTCTAGATTTCAAAAAAGATATTAAAGTGGCTTTTCCCCCCACTAAATTAGAATTAATCTAGATGTTTTCAATGTCTTTAGAAATTGACTTTATAAATTTACAACACAGAATCAGACAAAACCATTGGAGATAGACTGAATATAATTAAACCTCTAAAAGAGGTATGCCTAACAGATGGGAAAAATATGTAGATTTCATAATTGAATAAACTATAACTTGATTACTTGAATGAAATCTTCTGTAGCAACTCATGCTTGGTTATAAAATGTCATCCATCTTAATCAGACAAGAAAGAAAAAAGTAAAGATACGTGATTTAAACCCAGCAGCCCACAGAACGTGACCCCTCCAGTTTTAGGTTTGTGTGTGCATTACGAAGTGAACTCTAAAAGTAGTTTAGCCCAATATTCAGGCATATGAAAAAAAATTACCTTTTATGTTGGCAGCAAAAGATCTCTTGGCCTAACCCCTATCTCTAGTTAATAATCAACCTCAGGCTACTCAGAAAGTCACTCCTAAGCAATATACTCATCCACCTTGGCAACCAAATGTTTTTAATTATGGGAAAATTTTGAGTAGGCCCAGAGACAAAGAAGTAAATCTAAACTACAATATTAATTTGGGATCATACTTCCAAAGCAATTCGGAAGACACTGCATCTAGAATAGTAATAAAGTGCCAACTTCAATCCTATTAACTATGTTTTAAACACATAAAATATAAATCTATAAACAGTTATAGATTTCAAGATAAATATAGAGAAAATATAATCTTAATATTATTCTATAGTCTTAAATATATGTATAGTAATAACTGAAGGAAATGAATAATATTATAATGTTTAAGTACAGCAGCATTATTTACAATAGCCAAGTGCTAGAAACAGCCTAAGTGCCCATTAGGGGATAATGAGTGGATCAAAAAAACTGCGGTACATTTACACAATGGAATACTATGCAGCAGAAAGAAAGAAGGAGCTCCTACCCTTCGCAACAGCATGGATGGAACTGAGGAGCATGCTAAGTGAAATAAGCCAGGCAGTGAAAGATAAATACCATATGATCTCAAGTATAAGTGGATCCTCATCAACTAAACAAAAAAAATGAGCAAAATGGTACCAGAGACTTGGAAATAAAGAGCAAACTGGTAGTGAGCAGAGGGGAAGGGGAAGGGGGATGAAAAGAGAAAAAAGTGGAAGGGACAAGTCAAAGAAAATGAATGGAGGATTAATGGACACGGACAATGGGGTGGGGATTCACTGTGGGAGCAGGGGGCAGGGCAGGGAGGGCAACGGGGAGGAAAGGAGGGACAACTGTAACTGAAAAACAATTAAAAATGTTTAAGTGGTAGACTTTTAGAATGAAATATTCACCGCTTTCCTAAAAAAAAGATAAAAATGTTAAAATGAAAAACAAAACACTGAAATTAATAAAGCAAAACTCATCTGCATTTACTATTACCCAAAACAATTATCTACACAGTAAAAAGCAAATAAGCAGCAGATAATTCGGCCATGACCTCAATTTCACTGGAGGGTTGTGGTTACGCATTCTCCCCATGCCATTAGGAAAAGGTATACATAGCCAGAAATCATTCTAAAGTATTGAAAGCCACAATAGTGACAGGGAGAGTATGAGAAGAAAGAATGAAGTTACAGAAACAGAAAAAAAAAAGAGGAACAGGTAGAGAAAGAATAAGAACAATTTTTAAGTTCTGTTTGCAATCAACTCCCTTCTTAATACAGAATCTCCTCTGCTTCCATCAGAGACGCTTTTGGACACAACGTCAAACAACATACAACCCACTCACATGTTTTCCCCGATAGGCTCTACTCTTCCCCCAGAACCAGTTTACTGTCATCGGCTCCTGCCCACTCCACTGTGAGGCTTGGCCAGGAGAGAAGCATGAGGTGAGCCCTCAGTGCCACACTCCTTGCCTAGGACCCAAGTCCCTCACAGTGGTCCCAGAGTCAGGGTCCTTTTTGTGCCCTGGAGCCTCCCCATGACAGCTCTGAGAGGCAGATGTCCACTGCATTTGCCCATAAGGAGCTCATCCTCCTAAATGCTTCAAGGGCATCCACCATCTCACTCACAAAGGCTCCCCATTCATTAATATTATAGCTTATGTAAATAGCCTGATTAAGCCAGAAAAGCTGAGGATTCATATATTGCTTTTGAGAATGTCCAGGACAAGTGCTGAACATCCAGTATGTCAGTTTATTATTATAATATGCTAAATATATACTGTCATTGCAGAATAGTGGTTCTAGACTTCTCAGGGGGATAAGTCTAGAACCCATATGACTTCTTTTTGTTTTTTATGTTAATAATAATAGAAAAAAATCATTCACTGAAGAATGACTTCTTTTAGTCTAATTGATACAGTACCTGTATTTCAAAAGCAGTTGATTTTAAGCTGGCTTAGGGCAAGGGTGTCAAACTCATTTTTGCTGGGGACCACATCAGCCTTGCAGTTGCTTTCAAAGGGCCAAAATAATTGTAGGACCGTAAAAATGTAACTATTCCTTAACTGTTAAGAAGTCGAAATCACATTTGGCCCTTTGAAGGCAATCACAAGGCTGATGTGGCCCCTGGTGAAAATGTGTCTGACACCCCTGGCTTAGGGCAAAGACCCAATCACGGGAGGAGTAATGATGCACCAGAGCACCCAAAAGAAGGTCCCAGAAAGCCAATGTGAATTTGATGCAAGATTCAGTGAGCAATGGCAGAGGCCAGAACTTGTTACTAGTGTGTACCGGCAAAAAACCCTAACTGAGTCAAAGAGCCAAAAGGCTGAGGTAGATTGAAAAGCAAAGAGAGGTACAGAGACACAAAGAAAAAACACAGAGCCGAAGAGAGACCAGAGAAAACATGAGAGCGCTGCCTGAACCTTTCGGACCAAGACAGTCCTAAATTCAGACTGGCACCTGGGCTTCTTAATGACATGAACCAATGAATTCACCTCTTTTAGGGAAAAGTAAGCTACTTTGAGATGAGTTTTGACTTAATATAGTTTGAGATGGGCTTCTGTCACTCGCAAGTAAAAGAATCTCAACTGACAAGTGATCGAGGGGCCCAAGCTTTTTACTACATTAACTAATGAAAGCTACTTACACACTCTGCTTAGTCAAAAAGTGGATAGAGGGACAGCATAAGGAACAAGATAAAGTAATAGGCAAGGACAGCACATTAATATCCAAAGTACATCAAGGTTTAACAAGCTGAAGATTTAACAACATCAAGATTTCCCTAACTGAATCACCCCAATTTCACAGAACATGTAAAATAAAATACTGGGGTATTATTGCGAGATCAGGGTACAAAAAGTACAGCTCAATGAAGCAGAACAAGTCAACACCCGTAATACTAAGGCATTTATGAGGACACTGAAGTCACCCTTATTGTTTCAGAATTTGTGGTGGAATAAATTGGCTGTCAGCAAGAAAAGAAAGCTTAAACCATATTTATAAGAAACATTTAAAATATAGAAAGACTCTTATTAATAGTTAACAGTATGAAGGCTTGCTCTATGCTGACACTGCACTAAATGCCAGGCAGTCATTTTATTATTTAACTCTAACAAGACTTATTTAAAGGGAAATATTATAATTCTGATTTTATAAGTGATAAAATTGAAGTTCAGAGAAATTAATTTGCCCAAGGCCTCAAAGTTAGTAAGAGACAAAGCATGGGTTATCTAACCCTCATACTTTTCATCATAATGTTTAAACAAGGAGGGTTTTTGTATCTACGTAGTATTACACACTATACTGAGAATGGAAAGACTACAAACTAAGGAATGAAAAAGATTTAGTTCAGGTGGTAAACATGAATGAGCGGTAATGAAGATGTTCCCATAAAAAGAAAGAACCTGAATGGTATTTAAAAAGGGATTAAATGGTGTTAGGAAAGAAATATTTTATTTATTTATTTATTTATTTATTTATTTAAAGATTTTATTTGTTTACCTTTAGAGAGGAAGGGAAGGTGAGAAAGAGAGAAATATCAATGTATGGTTGCCTCTTGTGAGTCCCCTGCTGGGAACTGGCCTGCAACCCAGGCATGTGCCCTGACTGGGAATCGAACCGCGATCATGTGGTTCGCAGGCCCGGGCTCAATCCACTGAGCTACACCAGCCAGGGCAGGAAAGAAATATTTTAGATAAAGCTTTGCTAGCTGTGGTAATGTGAAGAAATACAATACATAATTCAATACAACCAGTTTTTTTCTGACCCCCAAATAACTTATAAGCTATCTGACTGGACAATACATTTAAGCCAAGTTGAATGGCATGATAAGAGTAAAATAATCCAAAATTGCAATTATAGTGAAAGCAATTTTACTTGTTACCTACAGATTGAGCATACAGCATCAGAAGTTTACAGCACTACACACTTCTCTAAATACCCAACATCTATATTGCTGGATATATGGGTCTGAAGTAGCTATGAATGCTTTCAGAAGAAAGTGATGTTGATTTTTGTGCCATCTCCCTCCCCACCCAATGCTTCCACTAGCCACAGACATTTCTTCTCATACCCTCAAGTTTGAACAAACTCTAAAATTGTTCTCAATTGTCTAATTTAGTCCTATTTACGTCTTACGTATTACTGATTTTTAAAAAAAGCTGCAGCAAATGTGATTAACTAATGTACTTAATACTAAAAAGATGATAAATAGCAAGGTTTGGGCTAAAACTGAGGGCTTATGATGCTATGTACTTTTAGCTACATCTGACTAGAAATTTGAGAATGATTAAGTTAGTTCTCATACATCTAAGTTTATCAGCACATGTGAATTAAAAGATATAAAAGGTAAAGGGGATAAAGGGCATACCTGCCTTTTATACAAAGGAGAGAGGGTAACTAAGTGAAAGATGAGCTGATTTAAGAAGACAAAGGTTAAATTATGTGTCCAAGTTTACATAGCTAGCAGGTAGTAGAATTGTAAAGAGAGCCTGGATACACATCTCAAAGCCTGCCAGCTCTGTACCTAAATATACACTGTATGACCTTGTTACTTGATGAAACATATTAAAACAGATAATATGATGCAGTCAAGTGAGTTTAGATTTGTTTTCTGTCCTGAACAATTGGTGCAACGTGATAAAATTGAGCTCCATATGAATGAAAAATGCCCAAATTGCTAAATGAAATAAATGTTATCCTTCAATACATTTTATCTTATTGCTTTTCCCTATCAGCATGTAATTATTTGTTTGATTTAACTACATAATAAGAGATAAACCTTGTTTTCTCCATTCAACACTATTTCCCTTAAAATCACTATGTAGAAAATAGGATGTACTGTTTCCTAGGTGAATTTTGTATTCAGTAAAGAAAATTAAATTTGTACTGTATATTTTAATGACAGCCATTTGCCAGAGCAGTCTTTCCTAAATAATCATTATAGGGCAGATAAGATGTTCAGTTATAACAACTAGAGTTGAGATACCATGAACTATATCCCTATAATTTAATACAGCAATTATTTCTGGAGAGTACGAACATTGTCCTTGCTTTCACTGCATTAGGGACACAAATCCAAAAAGAACTATTTGAAATTCATTCTTTAACTCCATTTACATTAGAAAAATGGCTACTCATTCAAGGAGCAAAATCTCAAAAGAATGATCTCAATGAGTGTGGCCTTTATTATTGTTTTAATTGATTTTTGAGAGAGAGAGAGAGAGAACACTGATTTATTGTCCCACTTATTTATGCATTCATTGGTTGCTTCATACATGTGCCCTGACCAGCAATCAAACCTGTAACCTTAGCGTATTTGGACAACGCTTTAACCAACTGAGCTACCTGGGCAGGGCATGAACGTGGCCTTTTAAAGTAGGATGCATATACGCCAGTTCTAATCTTTTAAAGGAACAATTCGGAGACAAAATTTATTAGAGATGACGGTATTTAAAAAGAAGGTTATAATTTGCCTCCACACTGAAGAAGTAAAAATATGGATAAAAACAAAATAATTATAGAAACTAGTCAGTAGTATTTATATTTTATACATACATTACACATATTTTGAGAACATTTTTGGTGTGTGCAGCTTAAAGAAAATTTAACCATTTTCTAGCTATGGGAAAATGAGAGCTGGATTATATCCTCACACCAGATATGACCAAATAAATTCTGGATAAGTTATATACGAATGCAAAATATGAACATATAAAAGTACTAGAAAAAGTAATATTTTTATAATATTTGGATGAAGAATAATTTTGTAAAAAATATTAAGGAAGATATCCAATAAAGAACCTAGACAGTACATATATACACTGGAATATCTTTTTGCCACAAACAGGAATAAAATCTTACCATGTGTGACAGTATACATAGACTTAAAGGATATCATGCTAAGTAAAATAAGTCAGGGAAAAACAAATATCTGTAGAATCTAAAGAACAAAATAAGCAAATAAACAAATAAAACTTAAACTGACCCATAGACATAGACAACACACTGATGGTTGCCAGCAGGGCAAGCAGTCTGGGTGCTGGGTGAAAAAGGTGAAGGGATTGAGAACTACAAATGGGTAGTCACCAAACAGTCATGGAGATGCAAAATACAGAACAGGGAATACAGTCAACAATGCTGTAATAACTACGTATGGCGCCAGGTGGGTACTAGACTTATCAGGGGGATTTCTTCATAAATTATATAATGCATAACCACTATGAGATATAATTTTGAGTCTCTCAATCATGCCCTGCCTGGGTAGCTCAGTTGGTTAGAACGTTGTCCAGATACGCTAAGGTTACAGGTTTGACTTCTGGTCAGGGCACATGTATGAAGCAACCAAATGCATAAATAAGTGGGACATAAAACAGTAATTGAAAAATAAAAAACTTCCAGTAAAATAAGAAAAGTGGTGATTTTGACACAAGAAAATTTTAAAAATTTCTTTGGAGAACATTATCATAAACCAATGTAAAAGAATAGTAGAAAAGTAGCAAAATAATTTGCAATGTAAATGTAAGACAGGGGGTTAATATCCTTATTTAAACATTTATAAATCACAAAGGTAGAAAGTAAATAAAGGACATGTTCATTTATTCCATTCAATGAAAACTGCAAATGTCCAATAAATATAATAAAATGTTTAATTGACTAATAACCAAAAATGCTAATTAATAATAATATAAATGTTTTTCTTTTGTCCTATTGGCAACTATGCTAAACACATTGGTCAGAACACAAGAAAATGAGTACTTCCTCATTTTTATTTTATTTCTTTAAATTAATTTGGGGTTAATTAACATTAGCTAATAAGATTATACCGGTTTCAAGTGTACAGCTCTATGGTGCATCACCTGTATGCTGCACTGTGCGCCCACCACCCAAGGGCAAATCTTCCATCCCCGTGTATTCGACTTCGATTACCCTTGCCTACCCCACCCCATCTCCCTCTGGTGACCACCACACTTTTGGCCATGTTTATGTGCTTTTTTTCATTTTTCTTGTTTGTTCATTTGTTGCTTTCAGTTTTATATCTCCCACATATGAATGAAATTATGGTTGGAAGTAAATTGCTATATCTTTGCCTGAGGTTAAATGTGCAGTGAATATAAAAATATTACGTGTGTTTTCTGCTGCACATAAAAATTTCACTTAGAGGAGGTTATGTTATGTTAATGAAGCAAGGGCTTCCATTTTTGCAATTCAAGTCCATTCCCCCTTATTCTGATTTCAGTGGTCATATTGTGCTTGGAGGAATTACTCCCGTATTAACATGCAGTCTTGGTTGGAGTCATCCATGGTACCTTGACCTCAAGTGATAACGCAAGATAAGCTAGCAACAATTTAACATTGAGCCAATTGACCTAAATACTGAGGAACAACACAACTTATTCATCCCAAGAGTAAAATAGTGTGGTTTCTCTCCTCTCCAAGAACTAGAGCTTAACATTTTCTTTATTTGTGTGAATTTTCTCATTTCCTTCCAATAAACAGTTAATTTCAAAATTGCCCAAGTTTCTGCTGCTACACTCACAAACACCTAAAAATAGAAAAGAATAACTGACTAAGGATATATACACAGGGTTTGAGTGACTCGTTTCCTACATTAAGGAAAAAGACAGCATAAATGCCAAAATATATGTTCTCAATAAATTGTGCTACACCCAAATAATGGTGTACCTGATAATGCAAAAATGATATTGTGGAACAACACTGAATGACATGGAAAATGTTCATATTTTGGAATCCTTCCATAATGAAGATCGTTCCTTCTCCTTTCGTTATTTCATCATTTGTTTACATTTCTATCGGTACTGACTTGTGTCTATATATTTTACACTTAGAGTTATAATACAATACCACATTATTTTGTTCACATTGTTACAGCTCTGGTCATTGGCGGCTTCTCCAGGTAAGCTCCTATGTCCTATGCCCCTTTGTGTGCTCACACGCTTCTGTCCTTTGCTTCCTGACACTACAACACACTCCAGGCTCATCATATATGTTCCGGGCTCCAGCCCTACCATCAGCTATTTCTCCAGGGATACCTGTTTCCTTCAACTGGAGAATGAATACCACCATATCTAACACAGTAAAATACCATATCAGCATAGAAAAGAAGATTTTGGATTTTTTAAATTCACTACCTACTGAGACATTGTATAGAATGTTAATAGAAGAGCACATAGAATTCTAACAGATTAGTACATAAAATGTTGTTACCACAGTAGAAGTGGAGGTGCAGAACTCCTGCTGTAAATAAGGTTACACATCAACCACAAATTCTCCTTCAGGCTTGAGCACATCCCTTAATCTTGACAAAAATAAAACACTAGACACATTGCTGACATTTAAGGACATGCATCTTTCTTGTTTTCTAAAACTCTCCAAACTGTAAAGGCTCCCCCCCAGTCCATGGCAAAGAAATAAATGAAACTCAGAGACAGAATTTTCAGCCTACCAAAGGTTTCCCTCCTAAGCCCAGAGCCAAGGGGCAGAATAAACCCCTAACTAAGAGATCTAACATCCCAGATTCTCTAAGGACAGCTTTGAAAGAGTGTGAGGAGTACGCAACCCTGGGATGGAGCCCCACATGTATGAAACAGACATCACTCAGGTCATATCGGAACATAAATGTGGCATGTCTTCTCACGTCAGTAGCACCATTTAGGTATCAGAAAATCAACATTTTCAAAATGAAAGATGGGATTTTAAGTAAAGAATAAATGAGTACACTTTAGAGTAATATCTAAACAAAAGATAACTCCTTCAATAAATCAGTTACAATGAGAAGACCACTCATCTTACTAATAAGAGTTTCGGCAATGTATTTTAATACGACTCTGGTAATGCAAAGAACAATTGTGCCCATCTTTTCATATTAGGTCATAAAGTCAGGTTTTAAAAATGAGTATGATGAAATGTAGATTGAAATTGTTGGGTCTGTAATAGACGAAATAATATACTCTTGCACAGAAATTATTTCATTTCCAAAGCTCATTTCATCTTCTGCTGTCCATGCTGATAACAAGGATATGGCCTAAACCACATCTTGAGGCAGTGAAGTGTGAGAACTCTCCCCCTGTTACATTCCTGCCCACCCTTTGTTTCCTTCTTCCAAACCCCTTTCTCAAGCTGCCCCTTTAAGGCTCCAAGCATCCACTACAGCACGCTGACTGGACTGAATTTCCTATAAAATAATCCTTTGCTCTGAGCCCTGTTCTCTCCCTCTAGAAAAGGTAAATTAAGTTTTCCATGGAAAGTGCCCTATGGGTTCCCACATCGTATCTAAGAGTCCCATGATGTTTAAGGCCAGCTCTGAATATAGACTATGTGCACTGTTGAAATTCTCTCAAAAATAAAGCATCTTTGATAATATTTGTCCTCATTAAGGACCCTCATTTTAACAAAGCAAATGAAAAAAGACTAATGAAGGAGAGAGCAGAGTCTGAATTTAAGCTTATTTTTGCCCCATACTGATTGTATAATCTGATACAAATAAATAAAATTCCCTGGCCTTTAGTATTCTTACCTACAAAATGGGAATAACAACTCCTCTTTCAGGATTCTTGAAATAATAAAAATGAAGTAACATATTTAAAGTGTACATATTTAATAGTGCCAGATTGTCATTAAAATACTAGTGACCATAGGTGAGACAGGAACAGTTTTAAACACTTCAAACTTCAAAACCACCAAATGCAGTAGTTAGCCCCACCCTTTTCATTGATGAAGACACTAAAGCAGATAATCTACCGAACGGCATCAAGGCCATTAGTAAGTGACTGACCTAGCAGCTGACTATAGTCACTGTCCCTCTCTCCTAAGTCTCTCATGTTCATAACCCTGTCACGCTATGCAATTAATTTTAAGGTAACCTAACCCTGCACTGAAATATTTCCTAAATATTCATTTTTATGTCTAATATTGGGAGCTGAACATAAACAGGGTAAGTTATGACCTGTGATGGGTATTTTTTTCAGCATATTTGATTCTACCTTGGAGAAAGAAATAGTAAGGCCAGATAAACATTCAGATTTTAGGTAGCAAGAGGTTTTTTGGCTCAAATGTAGCATAAAGTAAGAGATAATTTTTGTTCTGGTCAACACAACCCAGAGAGAAGAAGGCTCTATCCCCCTGGATGAGATAAGGACATTAAACCAGTACAGCCAAACCGTATTCCTCTGCCTCAGAAAATAAGTCAGCAAACACAAGCCTCTAGTGTTTGAAGCAACATCACGGGGAGGAAGCCCCGGTAAGGAAGCCTTCCTCTAATAATAGATCAGAGCTGGGTCCGGGAGGGGCAGTGCATGGGAAGCTCGAGCTGTCATCACAGACAGGCTTCTGTTGTCGATATTATTATCTGTCTCTGGGGGCTAAGGCTCTGAAACCTTGTGCTACTGCTCAGGCCCAGACCAAGGTGGAAAAGATGGTACCCAGAGGGCTAAGCTTTGACCTAGAGGAACCATTAACGTTATGGCAACCAAAGAATGAAAGGCACTGCCTACAGAAATCTTCTATTTGGGGACAGAAATTGGAAAATGACACAACAGCGAAGTGACTCCATGATATCTGGCACCATTTCTGTTTTTCCACCAAATGCACAGCCTGGTGTTTCTGTGTATACGTGAGTGAACATACATGCTTAGGAGCGTTGTTTTATTTTTTAAATTGTCTATGGAAAAACATGATTAATTTTTTTTAATTTTATTTATTTATCTTTAGAGGGGAAGGGAAGGAGAGAGGGATAGAAATATCAATGTATGATATTTATCAAAATAAATAGAAATATCAATGTATCAATTTATCAAAAACATGATAAATTTTTTTTAATTTTTTTTTAAATTTTATTTATTTATCTTTAGAGGGGTAGGGAAGGAGAGAGGGATAGAAATATCAATGTGTGGTTGCCTCTCATGAGTCCCCTGCTGGGAACTGGCCTGCAACCCAGGCATGTGCCCTGACTGGGAATCGAACCACGATCGTGTGGTTCACAGGCCCACGCTCAATTCACTGAGCTACACCAGCCAGGGCGGAAAAAAAAAACATGATAAATTTTTTAAAAAAATTATTAAGCTAACAGTTTTGAAAATTAACCCAGAAGCCATTCTATACCTAATATGCAATGTTTCTAGAAACTCTGTAAATATACTAGGTTAATAAAAGAACTGCAAGCACTTTATGTAACACAGAATAACCCAATGTAGGGTTGCACAAAATCACCTTGGGAGACATTTAACTTCATCAAGAGTATTATGGCGATGCTCATGATTCTTATATTCACATCTTCACTGCTGTGTAACTTGTAAATGCCTTCTTGGACTTCGTCTTTTAAAATAGAAATGTGTAGCTATGCCTTCCAGTTTACAGGAACACATTCTGTGAGTGATAATGCACTCATTTTTGCTTTGTAGAGCAACCCATTCTCTTCTGTTCTCTTTTTGTCATCTCAAAAATGGGTAATATTAGTCTCTGAAGAAAAATAAGGCTTATAAAGCATGAGCGCGCACTCTAGGGATGATCCAACTGTGTCTCATGACAGATTATGCCAAACAATACATATCACTGTTCTTATCCTTCATCACTAGATCAAATGTATCATTTATCCAGGGTTTATTCTCCATGACCGTTAAGTTAAAAAAAGGCAATAACCATCACTGCCACTTTGACATGTAAGTATCAGTGGGAGATATGTCACATGGCAGACAACAATGCAACTGAAAGACAGCATGAATGAAAATTGTAAACCAATGTACACTGCTTTTACTGTTGTTTAATGTTTGATAAAATAAATAATATTTTATTTTGTACTGAGAAAACCATATTGTTCACAGAAATTACAATAAATGCTACCTGTCATTTGTTCATCTGCTGTAACAGCAGAAAGAAAACTACATATAACCAGTTCCCACTGCCTGGTGTTTGCATGGAAAAGTCTGACCCACAGAACAAGTTACTGCAATACTGAAATAGAGTATGTCCTTACAATGACTCGCTCACAGTGATATCTTATATTATTAAGCTATCTGCATGTTTATATTCATGTTCTTTTAAACCATGCTTTCAATGCAATAGTTATTATCTAATATGCCGACATATAACAATAAGTGAACTATTGTTAATATGTAATATTAATAGTTCTTTTCAAGGAAAAAATAGTGTTTTTTAAAGAGAAAAAGAATATTCATGTGCACCCTTTAAATGTTATTGGACTTCATTATTTCTTAAAGGCCTACCAGGTCATATTACTATATAAGTATTACAAAGGCTAGAATATGTTCTTTTCTTACAGATAATCTTCCTTCTCACCCTAATTTTTATTTGACCTCCATTAATGCTACTAAAAGAATCTTCTCTATAAGCATACTAAGGAGAAAGTGGTGGTAGAATGAGAAGGCAAGCGGAAAGGGTAATGGCTAACACCTTTAATACGAATGAAAATAGAAAGATATAATCCCACAAGGTTAAAAATACCAAAATGGAGTATTAATAAGGGAGAAAAAGTGACTGGAAAATACTGAGGAAGCAAGAAGAGGGAACTATAACCCAGAATTTTTAGGGAGGGGGTACAGTTCAGAGAGGATCAATTTGATTTACATATTCAGAGAAAAGGGACTCAAGACCACAGGTTTAGAACAGCAATGAGAGACAGGGGTTAACAAGAGAGGGCTCAGCCATCTACACCTCCACTGGTTTCCTGCTTCTGGTCGCTATGCCCTCCTTCACCAACCACACTGCTCCTACAGCAGAGAATGATCAGGAACCAACAGTTAGTAGGGATGGCACATTTGCTTAGGAAGTTACTTAAGAAAACACATTAGCAAAATGAAAGTGAAACCCACTAAAAAAGGAAACAAAATACCCACCTGGGGGGCGGCTAATGGAAGTGTCAGGATGATACTCAGGGAGACCTCCAGATTAAACACTCCCTAACACAGCTAAAGGGGAGCTGAGCTCCAGGAAAAGGTGCAGGTCAGAAGCAGGGCAGCCAGCAGGTCTCATTAAATAGGTAATATGATATGACTCAGAGTGTGTAAGAGCTTTAGGACATGATGAAGGAACAGATGCGAGGAAATACAAGGGGCAGGGAGAAAGGTGCAGAAAACTGAAATCTGCATAGAGAAGTCAGCTTTGGCAAACAACTTTCATTGGAGCAGGTAATCAGTAGGCTTCAAAAGAAGAGTGTTACAGACTCTGGACAATAATAGACTCCATAACTATTACAGGTACAGAAATAAACACACACTTCTTCCGACTGGAAGTTGCACGTTTAAGTGAAAAATCTGTACACACAAAAACATACTACAAATAAAGAAACCTATTTTCTGGCCCAATTTTGAGTACTCAGTGGGGGTGTGAAAATAGGATACTACCCACACTCTCTTTTGAGTAGCCCCAAAGCTTTCACATCAAGAAAAGTATACATATTCACAGAACACTACGTGGCTCTATAGGAAACAATATTTCCACCACTGTAGTAATGAAAAGAGAGTTTACTAGTATTCACTTTTTATGAACAACTTATAGACAGAGTATGGCAGTTAACTACAAAAAGTTTACTACAAAGACAAATCTGGTAAAGATAGGCATCGCTTCAAGGATAATCTGAGGTAGCTAAGAGTGGTGCGGGACTGCTGCAAGCTGCTCTGTACAATTTGATTTTTTTTAATCCATGAGCAAACACAACAGAGAAATATTTAACAGCAGGCGGGCACAAGGTTGGTGGGTAACAGGGACGGGAAGAGCCGTGGCTTGCAGCAATGGGCACACAAACAGTGTGAAGATGATGGTTTTGTTTTAAAATATTTTTTTTATTTTTAGAGAGAGGAAGACAGGGAGAAAGAGAGGAAGAGAAACACCACTATGTGGTTGCCTCTCACACACACCCCACAGGGGACCTGGCTCACAATCCAGACATGTGCCCTGCCTGGGAATCGAACCGGTGACCCTTTGGTTCACAGACTGGCACTCGGTCCACTGAGCCACATCAGCCAGGGCTGGCTGATGTTTTTATTGAGTTGTACACTTGAAACCTATATGGTTTTGTGAACCAATGTCACTCCAATAAATTCAATTTAACAATATTTAACAGCTGATGGTTGCTATGCCCATCAGAGCAGCAAACATGAAAGAACAGGCGTAATAAAGGAATTTAGAAAAACTGACTGGGGCTCTTTCTGAAAACTCTTCAGGACACACTCTGGAGATACCCTGGAGTGAGCTGGGACTGCAGGGACTCCAGTTTCTGCAACCGAGTAGGATGCTCTTACTATAAAAGAGTGTGTTTGTGTGTGTGTATGTAAAGAGACACAGAGAAAACAAAATATATATCTACATACGTGTGAATGTATGTGTGTGCATGTTTAACAGGGTAATACAATGTACAGATACATAAATGTTTTACAGTAGAATTATGTAAAATGTATATTTAATATGCCTATGAAGGCAACTAAATATGCACTTTTAATATATGTATTATAGAATATGGTATATAGTTAGATAAAATAATCACATACTTATGGGGCTATTGTTTATGTATGTGTGTATTTTCAACTAAGTATATATTCCTTATAAAGGAGCTTATTTCTAAAGCATAAATTGTTGTTGGCAAAATTAAAATGAGACAATATAAGTTAAGCAATTCAGTTCCTGGAACATAGTACACACTACCAACATTTTAGTTACTTTCTTTTTATTTGTGCTTGTCAGCAGTCCACAGAACAGCCCTGCATTATCAACCAGCTTTATTTTATAGTAAAAAACATAATGTACCACCTGTAGGTTAGTGTACTATATCTCTCTCTGTTAATATTACCAAAAACAAAGTTATTTGAACATAGATTTCGTAACACAATGTCTATAAAAATTTAAATTCCCACTCAAATTAATTATTTCCTCCAATTATTTTAATAATTTAAGATAGAGATGAGCACTATAAAAAATCCGAAAAATTAAATTTTAAGTTGAAGAACGATGTCTCATTTATTAACGTCTCTTTCCAAAACAGTCAAATCAAGAACTAAATATCAGAATTAAAATATTTTCTTCATTCTTTAATAAATAAAAAATTTGGCTCTGGCCAGGTAGCTCAGTTGGTTAAGGTATCATTCCAATATGCCAAGGTTGAGGGTTTAATCCAGAAATACAAGCATCAACCAATGAATGCATAAATAAGTGAATAACAAATTGATCTCTCTCTAGCTTTCTTCCTCTCTTTCTAAAATCAATAAAAAATTAATAAATATAAGAATTTTCACTGCATTTATATTGCTCTAATTCCTAATTACTTAAAAGTTAAAAGACAATAAATTACAATGTTCTGTCTTTGTTAAAAAGAAAAATAGGCCCTGGCTGGTATGCCTCAGTGGACTGAGTGCTGGCCTGTGAACCAAAGGATCACAGGGCACATGCCTGGGTTGGGGTCCAGGTTCCCAGCAGGGGCCACATGAGTGCAACCACACATTGATTTTTCTCTCCCTCTCTTTCTCCTCCCCTTTCCCACTCTCTAAAAATAAATAAATAAAATATGTTTAAAAGAAAAAAAAGGAGGTAATAATCTTTGATTAAAATTATGAATCAAGTAAATATTCATGCATATGCATAGGTAAAAAATGTAACTTTACAAATATTGCATATTATGTTCCCATTGCCAAAACAATACCATGGAGCAAAAATAGTCTTTTCAATAAATGGTGCTAGGACAACTAAATATCCACATGCAAAAAAAAAAAATGAATGTAGACACAAACATTACATCCCGCATAAAAGTTAATACAAAAATGGATCACAGGCTTCAAAGTAAGATGCAAAACTATAAAACTCCTAAGTGGTAACATAGGAGAAAACTTGGGTATGGTAATGCCTCTTTAGATACAACATCAAAGACATGATTCATGGAAAAAATAATTGATAAGCTAGAGTTCATTAAAATGAAAAAACATTCTGTTTTGCAAAAGACAATATGAAGAGCATGAGAGTCATGGGCTGGAAAACATTTGAAAAACAAACATTTGATAAAGACTGTTCTCAGAAATATTTTTTTAAAGATCTCAAATCTAAGCAATAAGGAACAAAAAAAGTTAAAAATGGACCAAAGAAATTAAAGGAATAAGCAGAACCCTCACAAAAGGCAAGCACGCATATGAAAAGATGCTCCAATCATATGTCATCAGGGAAATGCAAACAAAAACATCAATGAGCTATCAAAATAATACCAATTAGGATGGCCAAAATTCAGTATAATGACAACATTAAATGCTGGCAAGGATGTGGAACAACGGAAACCCTCCTCATTGCTGGTGGAGACACAATTTAGCATAGCTGCTTTGCAAGATATTTTGGCAGTTTCTTAACTAATTTAATGTACTCTTACTCTGTAATTCAGTATTCATGCTCTTTGGTATCTATCTAAAAGAGCTGAACACTTATGTTCACACAAAACCTGCACATGAATATTTATAGCAACTTTATTAATAATTGCTCAGTCTTGGAAGCAACCAAGATGTTCTTCAATAGGTGAATGAATAAATAAACTGTAGTACACCCAGATAACATAATGATATATAGTAATAAAAAGAAGTGAGTTAGCAAGCCATGAAAATACATGGAAGAGTAGTAAATGTGCATTATTAAGTAAAAAAAGTCCAATCTGAAAAAGCTACATATGGTATGATTACAACATGTGATATGATTACATTCTGAAAAGGCAAAACTATAGAGACAATAAAAAGATCAGTGGTTGCCAGGGGTTGGTGGGGGAGAGAGATGAATGGGTGGAACACAAGAGTATTTTCAGGGCAGTGAAAATACTTGGTAGGATACTATAATGATGGATATATGTCATTATACATTTGTCCAGCCTATATAATATACAAGACCAAGAGTGAACTGTAATGTAAACCATGCACTTTGGAGATTATGATCTGACAATGTAGATTCATTAATTGTAACAAATGTACCACTCTGGTAGAAGATGATTATAATGGGGAAAGCAACGATTACTGGTGTCCGGGGTTATATAGGAAATCTATGCACCTTCCTCTCAATTTTGCTGTGAATCTAAAACTGCTCTACAAAGTCTTAAAAAAATATGTAGTGTTGAAAAACTGCCTTAGTACCATTAAATATCACACTTTCTTAGTTAATATGATAATTTATAACTAAATTTTCTATCTTTTGAGCAGATGTCACCTTAACATTAAATTTGGTGTTTTATTTACATAATACACTAAGACATAATTTATTTTATAATAGATATAATTTATCTTAATATTGTATTAAGGTAGTACGTGGTCTGATGCGCTAAAGTGGGTTACAGATACATCATTGTTCCATACAAAGTGAAGGAAAATGAGTATAAAAGAGCTCTAACCTGATGCTCCTTTAGGGACCAGAGGATGGAAGTACCACTGTATCAGTTACTATCGTGTAACACGCAATCGTGTATCTCAGTGTTGTACAACGGAAGTATTTATCTGGCTCGTGCACTGGGCATCAGCTAAAGGCCACTGACTTGGAGTGGGCCCAATGCAGCACTGAGGCTCATGGCTTTCCCTGGACCAGAGGGTAGGAGACATATTCTTTGTAGGTCAATGGCAAAGGTGCAAGAGAGCAAACCCAAATGTACAAGCACATCTCAGTCCTCTGTTGTGTCCGATTTCTTAAGTTATCACTGGCCAAAATAAGCACATGACAAAGCTCTGTATCAAAGATCAGAGTAGCATCCTTCTTTGAAAATGAGGAGAAAGAGTAAACATTTCTGAAAAATAATTCCATAGGCACCACCAACTAAGTGCATATTCCACTGGCAAGATTTAGCATCATGGTCACATGTAAGTATAAAGGAGGCTGAGAAATATAGTACCTAACTATGTGCCTAGTTATAGCAAGAAAACTATGGGACAAAAATATGTGTTTTACTAGAGAACTAGCAACCTCTGTCACAGTAACTCCCAACATTTTTCAAGAATTTATTTCATATGGATCAGGTGCGATGCAATTTATTTCAAATAGAAATATATAATAACCAATTTAAAATACCCCCAAACCCATGCACACATTGAAATTAAAAATGCCTTCTAAATAAACCATGGGACAAAGAAATCATAATAGAAATCTTAAAATACTTAAAACTAACCAAATTTTAAGTATTACATAAAAGTAATGCAAGAAAAAATAGAAGACATAATAGAGAATCATAAAACTCTTGAGTCTTCAAAAATACCTGTAAGTTCATGTGTCTCTAGGAAGACAGATAAGAATGGGAAGGGGGGAAACTGTAAAAAGAGAGGGAGAGGAATAGTCATTAAAAATAAAAGAAAATATAACTGTTGATCCATTAAAGATTAAAAAAATAAAAATATGGCAAACACCTTTATGCTGTTAAATTTGAAATTTAAAACAAAATGGTTATATTCATGTAACTATTACTTAACTTACAAAATTGATTCAAGAGGAAATAACCTCTATAGTTCTACTGCATTAAAAAGTCTGAAGCCATAGAATAAAATCTTCCCATAAATATATATCAGCTCCTATTAGTTTTAAGATTTCTACCATACACTTATGGAATAAGACTTACATAATATAAAAGCTCTTTCAAAGAGACAATGATACCAAAATTATAAAAAGATAGTTACTAAGAAAGAAAGTTATAGGCCAATTTTCTTCATAAATTAGAAGTAACCAGTGTAAGAAAAAAACTAGATCCAGTGATACATAAATCAGATAACACATAAATATGGTAAATTTAAGAAAAGAGAATGTTTATATTAGAAAATTAATTTTATCATTTACCATACTCAAATATTAATTGAGAAAATTATCTCAGGAGCAAAAGTTCAGCATTCATTCATGAGAAAACAAACCATTCATTTGTGATTTAAAAAATTAATACTAACTCATGATAAAACACAAAGAAAGAAACCAAGCAAATGTGGAAGCATAAAGAACTTTCTTTACTTCAAAAAAGAATATCTACCAAAGACAATAAATACCATTTCCCATGTTGAAGCATGAGAAGCATTCTTACTAGGAAAAAGCATTCTTACTCCAACCAGTTCCTTTTAATCACTTTTTAGAGGTCCCAGACCATGCACAGATAAGAAATATACACAAAATCCTCCAGAACTGGAAAAGGAAAATCACAACTATCATTGTTCATAGATGACAGTATTCACAACAGTACATAAATTTTAAAAAATACAGACAAACTACTGAAATAGTTTAGCAAGGTCAGTGAATTTAAGATCAACTTAGAGTAATCAAATTCATATCTACATAACAACTTACAAAACACATTTTTTTCATTTTCACATTCATTAAAATACAAATATTTATGGCATAATTATAATTTGCCAGTCATGTTTTAGGCATGGAAAATGTATCAGTGAATAAAACAGCTAAGTCTCCACCTTTCCTGGAGCTTACATTCTACTGGGGAAGGGACACACCAAACAAATTATTAAGTACAACAGAGATGTGCAGGAGAAATATATGTAGACAGGTAAGAAGAAAAAGTAAGACAGCAAGGGGGCCTAGGAGGGCTCAGGGAATGAGGGGCAGCATTAAAATTAAGACTGGGTGGCTATAGAAGCTGTACTGAAAAGAGGACATTTAAATAAATCTTAAGGAAGTGTGGGGAAGAGCCATAAGGAGACATGAGGAAAGAACATACCAGGCAGAGGAAACCTCAAGTGTGAAAGCCTGGAGGCAGGAGCACGTCTAGAGTCTTCTACAAACAGGTAAGAGGATACTGTGACTGCAATCGAATGAAAGATGGGAGACTAACCAGAGATAAGGTCAGAGAGGTCAAAATGGGCAAGATCATGTCAGGTTGCAGAGGCTATAATGACTCCCCTTATAACTTAGAAAGATAAGAAGCCAAACAAAGTTTTCAACAGAAAAATGTTATGGACTGATGTGTGTTTTAAGAGAATCACTCCAGTTCTGTGTTCAAAGGAGCCAGAAGGAAAACAAAGAAAAGTTAAGGAGACCAGTGAGGAGGCTACGGTAATAATGCAAGTGACAGATAATGGGAAAAACAAACAGGTAACAAAATACAGAAGTGTGAATATTTTTCAAAGATAGACAAAGGATTTATTTTTCATATCTGATGGGAAATGTTGACAAATGACTCAAGAAAAACTAGCTTTTTTGGCTCCATAAATGGAAGGATAGAGTTTCCATTAATTAAGATGGAGAAAATTGCAGGAGACACAGCTTTCGTGAAGAATTCACATCTAGCTGCAGGAGCAAGTATGCAGTTAAACATATAAAATGAGAGTTCAGGAAAGAGACCTCAGTTGAAGATGTAAAAGGAGTCATTAATACGCAGGTAATTGAAAGCAATGAGGCTTGCTGAAACACCCACAGAGATGGCAGCAAAAGCAGGTCCCTAAACTGACTTCCACAACATCCCAACATGCTAAGGTTAGGGAGATGAGAAGCAAGCAGTAAAGAAAATGGAAAATCGTGGCATTTATTGGCAATAACAAGGCCTGGGAAATGACCAGAAAGTGAGCAGCTGAGAGTGGATGGAGAACAGGCATGAAAAAAAGAGACTGTTGAGGGACTGGAAGTCCAGCATGTTTAAGGATCGTGCACGTGAATACTTATACCACAAAAAATTATGAGGGACTGGTGTTTAAGGAAGTGACAATGTCATAGGCCTTGATTTTTTTCAACTTACCAAGAAAAATAACCTGAAAAAAGTTACTGTATAAAAAACTTAGTCAGTGGGATAATCTGATGATAGGAGATTCAAGGCAGGATGTGTTCAGAACAGAGAGAGCAGGAGAGGAAAGTGAAATCAGCAAGGAACTGCCAAGGGCATAGCTCTCTCGTGCCCAGGTCCAAAGCTGGGCTGCGCAGGGAGCGGACAGAACAGTTAGCCTGAACAGTACTATACCACACGGTGAGCTGAGCTGTCTTAGGAGACCTGACCATGGACGTCCTTCCCAACTCCACTTTTTTTGAAGATAGTAACTCAAAAGCTCTGATATGAGTATTCATTGCACAGAAGCTGGAAAACACAAAAATTAAGGCTTTTCTTCCCAAAGGGTTGATTGCTGAACATCTACCAGAATTCCACTGGCTGCAGGAGAAACTATAACTAAGGAAAAGCTAGATTTCCATTAGCACAAAGGCTGAAGGGAACATTCACGTAAGTTGAAAATATAGAGGCTTTTTCTGATCAAAAATCTTGAGTTCCACAGAGGAGAAAATGTTTGGGGAGTCAGAAAGGGGGAATGAGAAACTGGGCGAGAAAAGCTGATATAAGGGGCCTTAGGGAGAATCAGATTTCTGCAGCACATGAACTGGCAGGTCTGGACTCCTTCTGAAGAGCAAAAAGAACGTGGATAGACGGTACGGGTGCTGAAGAGGGAATGGGGGAAAGACAGGCCAGGGACATGTGTTGCTCAGAATGTCCCCTTTGGCTCCTGCTGTATGTGGGCAACCTTTCTCTGAGTGTTCGGGCACTCTGTTGCCTACTGCCAGTGGAGTCCTGCAGAGCTGTGGTCTTATTCCACGTTTGAGAGTTCCCTCTGAACTGATGATGGAGGCATCGAGCTGGACAGAGGGTCGATCTTGCACTGAGCTCATGGGCTTCCTCTCGATTTCTGTTGGAGTCCTCAAAGCCGGCAAAAGGACAAAGTATTTATTTTAACTATTTGTAAATAACATTTATAATAGCAAAACTTATCAGGTACTCAGAATTACATTTAACAAAAAAACATGTACAAGATCTGTATGAAAAAAGTATTAAAATGTTATTGAAGTATATTTTAAAAATCTAAATATATGGGAAGAGAAGGTTTGTTCACTCATGCATTGAAATCTGCACTATCACAAAGATGCCACTGAACTTGACGATGATCCATTAAACCAAAGCTATTCCAATAAAGGTATCAATGAATAAATACTTTAAGATTTTGGCAATCCTATTTAAAATATATGAAGAATTACAGAATATCTAAAATACCTCTGAAGAACAAGAATAAGGTTGAGGAAATTGGCCTATTATACATACAAACTTTATTTAAAACTACAATAATTAAAAAGTATCACAATGCCACAGGAGTAAAAAAAAAAAAAAAACATTTAAAAAGCCCAGAAGCAAGCCAGGGAACCAGTTATTAAATGACAGAGCTGACACTACAGCCCTTGGAGGGTAAAAAAGAACCATAAAATAAATTCTCTGAGACAGCAATTATCTGAATAAAAGCAAGTGAAGTTGGATTCCTACTAAAATCCACATTTAAAAAACAAAAGTTCCAGTGTCACCAAATATTTAAAATTAGAAAGCAAATTTTATGAAGAGGTATTCAGCCCAGACAACATTAAAACTCTTCCTGTTCTTGCTTGATAAGTACCACTATAAACCCTTGAAATATTGCAAGACACAACCAAAGCAGAACTCTGAAAAGTGGAAATGGGAAGGTAAACTAGTTAGAGATGGCAGGGCTGAAGAATAGCAGAGTGGCAAAATATTTTGCCGCCCCTACCGAATGGAAGAAGGTGACTCAGGTCTGACCCTTAATCTAGTAAAAGAGGGAATGTGTTCTCTAAACATAATCAAATCAAACTAGAGAAAACAAAAAGACGACAGGAAAATTTCTTAAATATAAGAAAATTGAACAACACACTTCTAAACAATCCATGGATCAAAGAGAGATTCTGAAAAAAGTTTAAAAACATAAAAATAAATGAAAAATGAAAATGCAACATATTAAAATATGTGAGACGCAGCTAAGGCAGTATTGAGAGGAAATTTTATAGCACTCTCTGCTCACATTAAACAAGATAAAATGTTTTGAATCACTGATCTAAGTTTCTACCTCAACAAAGTAGAAAGATGACATAAGAAACCCAAAGCTAAAAAAAAAAAAGAAAAAAGGAAATAATAAAGACAAAAACAGAAATCAAGAAAATTGAAAATAGAAAAGCAATTCAGAAAATCATGAAACAAAATGCTGTTCTTAAAAAAGACACAAATTTGAATGGAACAGAGAGTATCACTTAGATTCTGTAGTCATTAAAAGTATAATAAAGAAATATTATAAACAACTTCATGCTCATAAATTTAACAATTTAGAAAAGACCAATTCCTCAAAAGCCACAAACTACTGAAACTCAGTTAGAAAGATATAACCTGAGTAGGCCTAAACCATTAGAAAAATTAAATTTGCAATTAACACCCCCCCCAAAAAAATCTTCAGGCCCAGATGGTTTTATTTGAGAATTCTGCCAAATATTTTAAAAGGAATTAGCAACTACTCAACAAGAAAAGAATAAACTATTGATCTATACAATTGCTTAGATGAACCTCAACAAATTATGATGAGTGTGAAGGTAAACCTTCAAGTGTTCCATGATTTCCATCTATACAGCAATATTAAAATGACAAATTATGAAGATGTAGAACAGATGAGTAATTTTCTAACACTGGGAATTGGGAGCATGGGGTGGAAGCAAGTAGGTATGAGTATAAAGGGGCTAGACCTGGGGCCTCGTGATGGAACTGTCCCATACCTTGATTGTATCAATGTCGGTATCTGGATTGTGATATTGTAGTTTTTCAAGATGCTACCTTTGGAGGAAAATGGATAAAAANCCCAAAAAAAATCTTCAGGCCCAGATGGTTTTATTTGAGAATTCTGCCAAATATTTTAAAAGGAATGAGCAACTACTCAACAAGAAAAGAATAAACTACTGATCTATACAATTGCTTAGATGAACCTCAACAAATTACGATGAGTGTGAAGGTAAACCTAAGTGTTCCATGATTTCCATCTATACAGCAATATTAAAATGACAAATTATGAAGTTGTAGAACAGATGAGTAATTTTCTAACACTGGGAATTGGGAGCATGGGGTGGAAGCAAGTAGGTATGAGTATAAAGGGGCTAGACCTGGGGCCTCGTGATGGAACTGTCCCATACCTTGATTGTATCAATGTCGGTATCTGGATTGTGATATTGTAGTTTTTCAAGATGCTACCTTTGGAGGAAAATGGATAAAAAGTACATAACATCTCTCTGTATTATTTCTTAAAGCTGCATGTGAATCTGTAACTACCTCAAAATATAAAGGTTCTTTTATTGTATTTTATTTATTATGCTCTTATGGTTTTCCCAATTTTTCCTCCTTTGCCCTCCTGTGCCTGGTACCCCCATTCACTCCAGCAATCTCCTGCTTAGTTCATGTCCATGGTCGTGTGTGTAAGTTCTTTGGCTTCTTCATTTCCTATACTATTCTTAACACCCTTCTGTCTCTTTTGTACCTAAAAATTATGCTTCTTAATCCCTGCACCATTTCCTCATTCTCTCACTCCCCCCTCCCTGCTGATAACCCTTCAAATGATCTCCATATCTATGATTCTGTTCATGCTCTGCTTATTTGTTTTGTTTATTTTAGATTCAGTTGTTGATAGTCATGAATTTGTTGCCTTTTTAATGTTCATGGTTTTGATCTTTTTTAAATTTAATTATTTTTCAAGTACAGTTTTCTGTATTTTACTCCCATCCCAGCCCCCCAACCCATGCTCCCCTTCTTCTTTTTCTTAAATAATTCCCTTTAACATTTTATAATAATGGCTTAGTGATGATGAACTCCTTTAGCTTGACCTTATCTGGGAAGCACTTTATCTGCCCTTCCATTCTAATTGATAGCTTTGCTGGATACAGTAATCTAGGTTGTAAGTCCTTGCATTTCATGACTTTGAATACTTCTTGCCTGTAAAGTTTCTTTTGATAAATCTGCTGATAGTCTTATGGGCATTCCTTTGCAGGTAACTCTCTGCTTTTCTCTTGCTGCTTTTAATATTCTCTTTATCTTTAACCTTTGGAATTTTATTTGTTTTTACTTGGTCCTATTTTTATTCTTTTTTTAAAATTTTATTTAATTCTTGTTCAAGTACAGTTTTCTGTCTTATATTCCCAGTCCTGGCCCCCAGTGCTCCCCACCTCCCTCCCATTTCCGCCCCCCACCTTAGTTATTGTCCATGTGTCCTTTATACTTATTCATGTGAGTCCATCCCCTTTTCCCCTATGATTCTCTCCCCTCTCCCTTCTGGACCCTGTCTAAACCTTTGGCATTTTAATAATGATGTGTCTTTGTATGTTCCTCTTTGGGTCCAATTTGTTTGAGACTCTCTGTGGTTCCTGAACTTGCATGTCTATTTCTTTCAGCACATTAGGGAAGTTTTCTTTCATTATTTTTTCAAATAAATTTTAAATTTCTTGCTCTTCCTCTTCTCCTTCTGGCAACCCTATGATTCAGATGTGACTCATTTGGAGATGCCACAGATTCCTAAGCCTCTCCTCATTTTTTTGAATTCTTGTATCTTCTTTTTGTTCTGGTTGAATGTTTATCTCTTCCTCATGTTCCAAATTGTGGGTTCCAGCTTCCCTCCCTTCCCTGTTGGTTTCCTGAGGATTATTCTTTACGTCACTTAATGTGACCTTCATTTTTCCTTTATTTTTTGGCCATACTCAAGGAGTTCTCTGGGCATCCTGACAACCAGTGCTTTGAACTCTGCACCTAATAGATTGAATTTCTCCTGGTTTGTTTTCTGGGGTTTTGTTCTGTTCTTTCACATGTGGGCTATATTTCTTTGTCTCCTCATTTTAGCAGCCTCCTTGTTTGTTTGAGTATAGGTTGAGTTGCTTTTATTCCCTGTCTTAGTAGCATGGACTATCACAAAAAAAAAACCCTGTAAATTGTGTGGGGTGGAGCCATAGGTAAATTGCCTGGGTGGGGCAGCCACTACTCCACTTGCTTTATGTCTGTGCAGGGGAACACTTAGAGAGGAGCAATGCTACCACCTGGCTTCTGGGAGTTCGCCTGGTGCTCATCCTGTTTCCAGTCTTTTCACCCCCTTCCCATGTGCAACTGGTACCTTTCCAGCTGCTGCACCATGGGGAATCCTGGAGTGGGTGGGGTTGCATACCTAAGACAGTGCTGGCCCTTTCAGTAGCGAAAATCCAGCAGTTTCTTCTGCTACCCCAACCCACACTGGTTTTTACAGCCAGAGGTAGTGGGGATCTATCTTCCCAATGCTGGCACCCTGGGCTGTGCTGCCTGAGGCTGGGATCACTTGCACAGAATGTAACCCTCCCATTGTTCTGCTGTTGCCTCTCCACCACACTGCCTCTCTGCCTGTCTCCATAATTTTACCCCTCTGACATGTCTAGATGAATGTGTCTTCTATATATCCTTGATTGTCAGACTTCCATACAGCTCAATTTCCTGATAGTTCTGGGTGTCATTAGTTTGGAGATCTGGTTGTAATTCTATGGTTGCACAAAAGGGTGAAGTGTGTCTACCTACACATCCATCTTTACTGGAAGTCTGCAAATACAAAGGTTTTTAAAAAAATCTCAGATAGTAGCAGAACACAGCAAAATTTAAGTAAATTCTGTAGATTAAATATAGTTTTGTAAAAATGTTTATTTGTTGATCTAAATAATTATATACATTGTTATTATGTAGGGGAATGTCTATGTTTTTAGGAATTATACACTGAAATATTTGATGATGGAAAAAATAAATCATAAATAAAAATGCTAAAAATATATACAAGCTAAGCACTCTGGCATTGGGATAAGATAGAATCTCAAGGAAGTATCGGTAAAATTTACTACATAAAAAAGTATGGACAAATTTGTCTACATTAAAGTGAAAAACTTTTTTCTGAATTATATTTTTAAAGATAAAAAGTTTATTTTGGTAGTAAAACATGACAAAATGAAGAACTTCTATTCATTAAAAGACACTGTAAAAACAGAAAATATAAGTCACCATCTAGGGCAAGATATCTACCTTCATTTAATTGATCAAAAATTAGTATCTAAGATGCACTGCAAATAAAAGGTTAATAACCTAATAAAAAATGGTCAAAATTTATGAACTGACATTTCATTGAAGTGAACATATGAACCGCTTATAAACAAAGAACATGTTTAACTTAATTATTAATCAGAAAAATGAAAAATAAGAAACAATAGGTAACATATTTTACTTATTAGATTGGCAAAAATCAAGAGTCCTGGTAATACTAACTTCTGGAAAGGGTTTAGAATGATAGAAACAGTGGATGTGTAGACATGTTTAACTAATGTGGAAAAGCATATGCCACTATCTCGTAAACTCCTCCTCCCCAGGGATCCGCCATCCCACTCCCAGATGACGGTCCGACGGGAAATCTGGTGCATGTACGCCTGCGTACACAGAGGATTATTCGTGCCAGCACTGCTTATTAGACCAATACTTTGAAAACAACCTGAGCATGTATTAACACAGAACAGGGAAGTAAATATTTTGAAATAAACTATATAGCCATATATAGTAACATGAACAATAATAGAAAAAAATGAAAAAAGGAAGCCATAGAAGATTATATACTTTATATATTACTTTGTCTTTTATATATAATATACAAATCTAATTTAATATATATTACAATCATATATACTTAAATTAAAATTTACTTGAAAATGTTTACTCTTTAAATTATTGTAGATTTAATGCACAAATCCATAATGTTTCAGAATAAAGTTGTTATTCTGAAATATAATGTAGAAATTAACATTAACTGAAATTTTCTAAACCCTGAGCATTTTCATTGTAATCTCATTTTTGTATTTTCTAAATAATCAATGGTTACAAATAATTCAAAATAAACAGTAGTTATAAACCTGAGAATAATTACTGTTTCTTAATTATATTTATTCTGATGCACATTTACTTGTTCTTTCTTTAAGCAGAATATATTTAGTATAATAACATATTTCTATATATTTTATTCTCTACTCAGAACAGACTTATAAACACATTGGCTAATCCTTATGTATTTAACATGGCAGGATTTTATTAATAAAAACACCTCAGGGATTTTTAATGCATTATTTCAACTGTGGAAGACATTCAACATTATCATCAAATTATAGGCATTAAAATTCCCATTTGCACATGATTATAGACTTTTTAATGCCTCCCATATTTCTAAACTCTAAGAAAATACAAAACTAATCTCCGTTTTAGCAACTTTATATCTGATAAATAGAATGATTTAACATCCTAATGTAATATTCACAATTACTGGCAAAATATCAGCCAGATCTTGAGTTGATGCCAAACTCACAGTGATAGTTTAGGCAAATAAATAAATAAATATATAGCAATATTCAAGAACAGTATGTGAAAATGTAACTACACTTCTTCTAATAAATACAAAGTATCAGCATGTAAGAGCATGTAGCTGCTCTTGAATGGCAATCATGACCGTCACCAGTGTGCGGGACAACTGTCATGATGTTGCACATTGTCACATCACAGCTGAAGAAAT
This sequence comes from Sturnira hondurensis, assembly GCF_014824575.4. Lineage (NCBI taxonomy): Eukaryota > Metazoa > Chordata > Mammalia > Chiroptera > Phyllostomidae > Sturnira > Sturnira hondurensis. The sequence goes on from NW_028076312.1 coordinate 987,943, forward strand.
CCCTTCTCTGCGCTTCATATTTCCATTATATTTAAACTCTAATCTGTTTTATATAATCACTGAAAGATGTCATAAGATATTAAATAAGATGTAAATTGTTCGTTAAGTGAATCAAAATATAGAATAGCTCCTAAAGAAGTTGAGAGGTATATACTGTGTTTATAAACCTAACAGCATTTTCTAACACAATACAGAAAAATGCACACGTTAGACCATTAAACTGGCCTCCATTAGGCTCTGATTTCCATATCTCTGTTTGCACGTAATCTGAATTAGGGAAACCATGCCTACAATCACAGACAGCCGTTGCCTCATTATTCAAGTCATAGAATGTGCAATAAAATGACAAAAATGGTTAAAAGGGATGAATCTAGAAGCTTGAATAGATTTCTATCATGTGTCACCTATATCCTATTTCACACACACACAAAGAATAATATTAACAATTAAGTGTTATTTCTATTCAGGTAAATAATCCCTTCCATAAAAACACCATCATCTCAATCATCTCATCAGTATTAACTCTAAATAGGCACTATGCCAGATATATTACATATATTATTTCATTAAATTGTGACAAAAGCCCTTACACGCACATAATATTCTTCCCACCTTATAGTGTTGGAGGCATAGAAGTTTAGTATTTGCTCAGGTTTGTACAAGTAATAAGGGGTACACTTGGGTTTCAAATACAGATTAGGCTTCAAAGTAATTCATACTCTAATAAACAGTTTCCACCAAAGAACATGGCACAGTAGTTAACAGGTGCTATGCTGAAGGGAAAAGGGTTAGGATAGTTAACTTATGCAAAGGTACATTATGAAAGCTCTACATCAAAGCTAAAAAGTATTCTTTTCCTCACTTATCAAAAGGTATACATATATACACACAGAGCTATACATATGCACAGAGCTATACATATATATAATTTCTAAAGACCTAAAAGAAGTTAAGATAGATGGGAAAATCTATGAAAAGTCATTCATAGCTTATTAGAAAGCAGTTATTTTAATAGCTATTGTATATTGGTAATATAAGCTATAAATTTTGAAAGGCCATTCTTAGATAATATGTTATTGATTAACAAACAAAATTCATCCACTAAAAATAATGTAACTTAAATTATTAACTGAACTTAAAAGCTTTAAGGAAAACATTTCAACTTCAGCTAAATTTTTTTTCTTAAAATACATTCTGAATAATTGTTGCTAAATCAGCCTTTGCCTAGGTAAGTAATCTAAAAGTTTTAGTACATATAAGCTTTGTAATTGTTTTTTAGGAAGATTTTTAAATTTTATTAAGCATGAAATATAAATACTTCCCGAAATATAACAGGTATTTGTTCTTTTATCCTTTAACAACATTTAAATATTTACGTTATGGGCTATTTTTATAATTTTATTGTATACATTGTAATGTTTATATAGCCTTCCTCACATGTCCTCTGTTACTATACTTTGAAGAAGGAATACCTATGTTTTATTGATAATATCTCTACAATACTTTAAAAAATGTTTTCTAGCGGAAATATAAAAGGAGTAATAAGAACATAAATCCATTTACAAGTAGATGCATAATAACCTAGATAGGATCTTTTCATTTAGAAGAGCATGTCTATACTCTAACCAGAAAGATATTAAGAATTAAATTCAGTAGTAAAAGGATGGAAGGAACAAGTTAGCAATCCCTTATCTTTCTTAATTTTCTCCCCATTTTCTTGACTTACTTTCAATAGCGGTACATTTTCACTTCCCCTGCATAATTACTGAGTACGCAGTTCAGGACACCAGATGAGTGGAAGATTTTTAATATATGTAAGTTGGAATGTATAGGAATTATGATTGTTGCAAGCTCCAAATTTAAGTCTTCGAGGAGTCTTTTAAACAACAGTTTGAACTATAGTTAATGCCAATGATTTTCCCCTCTATAGTGAATAATAAATCCTACACATAAATATTACCTTTTAAAACTATTCAGATCCACGATATATTGAATTCTTCCACTCTGTTTCTCTTTAATATATCGGAACATTGAGAGTTTCATATGTATAATCACCATTCAGTGCCTCACTAAAGCAGTGATTTTTTTTCTCCTAACTGTGACTAATGTGATTATAAAATTATTCAGTTAACTGTGTAATTAGTTCCCTTAGAGTAAAATATATTTCACAGGTAGAGGAAATTGTGTTATAGTATAGAGTTATCTTTACAAAACTAACCCATTAACTAGTAACCTACTGATTAGCTTAAAGTCAAAAGAAAACTGTTTTCCCAGAGTTTACACAAAATTACCTAATTCAAGATAAAATAATTTAAAACATAAGAATTAACTTTGAAGTATAGTCTCACATTAACTCAACCTTATAGAAGGGATTTACAATGTTACAGAAATACACAGAGGAATCACTATGTCAGAAAGCCAGATGGCTCACAGCTTGAGAAGTAAAGATATATACAGTTGTCTAAGTAAGACCAGTTTACAGGGCCCATTTTGGGAATATTCAATGCCATACAGAGCAGACTATTAAAGACCATCCAGAATGCTCCTAAAGTTGACCATGGAAATGAGTTTAGAAAGCCCCATAACCTCCACCAGGTTCCCTAAATACAACCAAAACAATAGCCAGATTAAGTAAATATGTTCAGCAAATGAAGCTTCAAGACAAGTTCCTCAAGGCCTTAGAAACCCAGAAGAGCTATAGAAGAGATCAAAACTAAGCAATGCTTTTTAAAGATAAATAAAATGGACAAACCTTTAGCAAGACTAAATAAAAAAGACCCAAATAATATATCGTATTTTGCCATGTCCCATGTAAAATGCTCACCCATGCTTTTGGCCCAAACTTTCAGGAAAACAAACCTTTTTCAATGTTTTAATTCAATTTTTAATTTATTTATATTTAGAAAGAAAACCAATCATCATATTCCAGGGTATTATTTTGCATACAGATATCATTATAGCTTTCTAGAGTTACACTTTTAATGCGTAAGCATAAATAGAAGAATTAAAACATTTATATAGATATGGAATTAGTACTGCCCATATAATGCACATCCTTACTGTTCCATAAAAAATTTGGGAACAGTAAGGTAATACCATACATAGCAAAACAGGGTAATCTAACCTGAAAGAGAAGATATAGATGTTACAACTTACAGCACAGAAATACACAGGGTCATAAGAGACTACAATGAATAACCATATGCCAACAAATTGGATAATATGGAAGTAATGGGCAGATTCCAAGAATCATGAAGAAACAGAAAATCTGAACAGACTAATATAAGCAGAATAAATAAGTAATCAATAACTTCTCAACACAGAAAAGGTCAGGACTAGATGGTTTCACTGGTGAATTCTACCCTATATTTATAGAATATCAATCCTTCTCAAAATCTTCTAAACAACTGAAGAAGATGGAACACTCCCAAATTCATTTTACAAGGCCAGCGTTACCCTAATACAAAAATCATTAATAGGGCACTACAAAAAAACTATGAACCAATATCCCTGATGTACATAAATTTTAAAATTCTCAACAAAATATTAGCAAACTGAATTCAACAATACACTACAATTGTGTATCATGATTAAATGGAATGTATCCCTGGGCTGTAAGGATGGTTCAACAGGAGCAAATTGGTAAACGTGGTATCACAGTAATAAAATGAAATGTAAGTCATATGATCATCTCAATAAATGCAAGAAATGCTTCAACAAAGTCCAACATCCTTTCTTGATAAAAAACCTTCAACAAATTGCATATTTAAAAAACAAACCTTAATATCATAAAGGGCATCCACCAGACACCCACAGAGAACACCGTACTAACAGTAAAAGGTTGGTAACTTTTCCTCTAAGCTCAGGAATACGACAAGGGCGCCTGTCCACAGCACCCACGCAGTACGGCACTGGCAGTCCCAGCAGAGCACTTAGGCAAGATGAAGAGATAAAAGGCATCTCAATCAGAAAGGAAGAAGTAAAACTGTCTTTATTTACAGATGTTCTAATCATACATACAGAAAATGCTAAAGATTCAATGAAAAACCTGTTGGAACTTAATCAACTAACTCAGTAAAGTTGCAGGATATGAAATCAACATAAAGAAATCAGTTGTTTCTATGCACTAACAACAAAATATCTGAAAAAATAAACAAGGGGCTCCTATTCACAACAGCATCAAAAAAGAAATTACTTTAGAAAAAATTTAAACAAAAGTGAAATATCTGTATAATGAGAACTACAAGACATTGATGAAACACAATGAAGAAGACACAAATGGAAAAATATTCCCATTCTCATGAATCAGAAGAACTGACTCTCTTCAAATGTCCAAACTGCCAAAAGCCACGTGGAGGAGAGACTATTCCATGAAGTGACCCCTGCCTGACCTGTGCAAGACTTGCCAGCTAGATTCTGGCCAGACCAGTGACTGCTTCCCCGAGAGCCCCTCAGAGATCATCTGATCTACCCCTCCGTTATGCCCCACGGCAAGGTTTGTGCTGGTTCCTGGAACAAGCTGTTGCCCTTCCCTGGGAAAGCACGAAAGGCATCCTCCCCTTCTCTGAGGCAGGCCATGCCCCAGCACCCCATCCACCCCACCCTGTTCTATATAACACCTTTGCACCTACCATGAAGCACAGAGGAGGACATCCATTTCATCTTGCTGCTGCCGGAGACACACCTCATAAATGCCCTTAACACACTCTTATTGTAATGATGGAGTTGTCAGACCCTTTCTATAGTCCCTTGGCCCAGTGCAATGTTATATAACACATATACAGATTCAGTGCAGCCCCTATCAAAATTCCAATGACATTTTCCACAGAAAAAGAAAAAAAATCCTAAAATCTGTACTGAACCACAAAAACACTCTAAATAGCCCAAGCAACCCTGAGAAAGAAGAATAAAGGTAGAGGCACCACTTTGCTGGTTTCAAACTATACTATAGAGCTATAGTAACCAAAACAGTAAGAACATAAAAATAGACACAGAGACAAATAGAACAGAACAGACAAACTAGAAACGAACTTCCACATATACAGTCAACAGATATTTGACAAGAGTCAATAATACTGTGGGTCAATATATGATATTGGAACAACTGGATAACCACATGCAAGAAAACGAAATTGAGTCCCTAGCTCATACTATCTTCAAAAAACAAACTAGAAATAGATTAAAATCTTAGACATAAAACCTGAAACTAAAAGACCTCTACAAAAATAGGGGAAATGCCCCATATCTCTGGTCTTATCAATGATTTTTTAATATGACACCAAAAGCACAAGCAACAGAAGAAAAAATTGACAATTGGGACTACATTAAACTAAAAATCTTCCGCACAGCAAAAAAGTCAACAAAATGAATCGGAGAAAATATTTGCAAACCACATATTTGATAAGGGGTAAATATCTAAATATATAGATACACACACACACGTATATATATACACACATACATACATATCCTCATAAGCTCAATAACAAAAAATAAACAATCTAGTTAAAAACAGGCAGAGAAACTGAATATTTGTCCAAAAAATAAGACATACAAATGGCCAACAGGTGCATGAAAGAATGCTCCACACAAGCTACTACATGATCCAGCAATCCCACTCCCAGATATATTTCAAAAGGACATAAAAACAGGATCTTGAAGAAGTGCCTGCACTCTTAAGTTCCCTGCAGGATTAGTCACAGAGCCCCGGACACGGAAACCACCTAGGACTCTGTCACTGCATGCATGCAGAAACAAGATGTGGAACAGGCACACCCAATGGAATGGAACACGATTCGGCCATGAGAAAAGACATCCTGCTGTTTAAGATGACCCAAATGGACCTTTACAGCATTATGCTAAGTGAAGTTAAGTCAGGAAGATAAAGAATAGTGTATGATATCACTTATACGTGGAGCCTAAAAAAACCAAACGTGGAAACAGAGAGGAGAGTAAGGGCACAGGTGTGGGAGAACTGGGGAGGTACTGGTCAAAGTGTCCAAACTTGCTAGAAAAAATTTTTTTAAGTATCAGTAAAAATGATAAATCAGTGTAAAGACGAAGAATTCCCTATTTTTTCACTTTAGTTCTATTGTAAGGCCTGAATTTGTCTATCGTATTGTAATTATTACATTAAATATTTCAATGTAACACCAAAAATAATATACTATGCAGAAATATATATCTGTCCTATATTTTAGTAGATTTTTATCACATGGCCTCACTAATGTAAGGTCTCGCAAACCATAAGCACTTAGGAAATGAATCAAAAAATCATTTGTAAGTATGACTTTGCACCTGAAAGAGAATACTTCTGCCATTCGAAGATAAAAATGTTCCTGACGACGATCACTATCATCACACATATATCCTTAACTCTATTATTTCCTTTACTGTTCTGAATGCTCTCTTTGCTCTCTGAACCGGTAACCTCTGTGCGGATAAACAAACACTACTCAGATCGGAACAAGCACTACCTACTGGCAGCGACAGCCACCCACCACCACTGCTTATCTGGCGGAGACTCAGACTGAGGGCAGGTGAAGGAGCGGGGAAGGGGAAGCGTTACGGTGGCAAAGGAGCAGGTCTGCCCCATAGGAGATTGCGGGCACTGGGGGCAGAAGCTGGAAGCAGTCTGACGAGAAAAGTGGGTATACCACAAATACCATAAATCCATAAATTAAGAGTGACAATGAGGGAACAGTAAAATATTACTCTGAATACCACACACACACACAAAAAGATTACCAGCCCTGGCCTGGTGGCTCAGTCAGTTGGAGCACCATCCTGTTCACCAGAAAGTTGCGGGACCAATCCCCAGACAGGAGACAACTGATGAATGTTTCTCTCGCATCAATCTCTTCCCTCCCCACCCGCTCCCCTCTATTTTTGGTATACTGGACAACACTCCTGCCAACTGAGCCACAACAGCCAGGGCCTGACCAGTCATTCTTAATATAAAATTGTCTTTAATCATTGTAGAAGATTTTAACTATCAGCTTGATTACAAAGCACAGGCACTCAGATCAGATACAAAGAGATTCTTAAATGGGACTGAACTCTTTCCATTTTACTTTTAAAGAAGACTAAAAAAATGTTTGAAGTTATACCAAGAAAAAATAAGTAAGAAGGGCTTTCAGGAACAACTATAAAAAACACATGGGCAAAACCAAGAAAGGGTGGAATCATGAGAGGGAGGAGGGGATGGCTGTGGTTGGGGGAGTGGTGGGGGGAAATTCAGACAACTGCACTTGAACAACAAAAATAAAAATAAATAAATAAGAAATTATCTGGGAGCTGTTTCTTTTGGACAGAGGCAATTTTTTTAACTTTTTAAAAAGACTTTATTTATTTATCTTTAAAGGGGAAGGGAAGGAGAGAAATATCAATGTATGGTTACCTCTCGTGAGTCCCCTGCTGGGAACTGGCCTGCAACCCAGGCATGTGGCCTGACTGGGAATCGAACTGCGATCATGTGGTTCGCAGGCCCGAGCGCAATCCACTGAGCTACACCAGCCAGGGGTTGGACAGAGGCAATTTTAAGCAGAAAAGCAAGCAGGTGAGCAGACATGGCCAGACTTAAGTTGGGCTACATGGCAGGGGGGTTCATTGAGCTGTCTCCCCACTAAATAGGTGTGTCCCTCAAGTAGTTATGCAACAGTTGAGGACATCCACTTTCTACCTCTACACCAAGAGGCTTATAGCATGTAAACTCTAAACAACTTTCATAGTAAAATAATGATACCCTGTGTGGTCCATGGATCTGAAGATCTGAGAGTTAAGTATAAATTAATGGCAGCAAAAACAAGTATCATACCTTTTTATTATCCTTCATCCTTGTCTTACATTTGGTTTGTTCTCTGGCTTCACGAAGACCTTTCTCAGTAGGATCTTCTTGTTCACAGTCCTTTTCAGAGCCAGAAAGAACTACAAGATAATACACTTATTCTTACTATGGGAGCCAAAGTCATGCTACATTTATTTTTAACTAATACTATTACAGCCATACCAAAACATTGTGAGCAAAGTCTCAAATTCATTACCCCCAAATTCAGGTGGCGTTACTGCAAGGTTAGTGAAATGGCATGCAAGCCAGTCAGAAAGCCCAGAAGCCAATTGAAAATTGGCTCCCATTACATCCAAATTACTGCTATCATGAAGTTACTTGTATTTATAAACAAAGTAGAAGAGGGTCAAATCAGAGCATGGTAAGCAATAACAAAATTTCCGAAGTGGAACTGGATAATAAATAAGAGATTTTTAAAAGAATATTGCATTAATAAAATATTATTCTCTATGCTTCTAAACATTGAGGAAAACAGGAAGAGAAACACAGGGTAATATTGCAATTCAGTTGTAAAATTGGTCTCCACACCCTCTTGGACATAAAGAACAGTCCTAATGGCATCGTCTGAGGGAAAAATAAAAAGGATAGAAAAAATATTTCCTTTTCCATCTTTCATATACATATACATGTTTAAATACAAATAATTTTCTCCCATATTTCTAAATAGGAAGTTGATTCCAAATAAAAAATAAGGTCATATTCCTTCATAAATGAAATAACTCAATGCTCTAAATTACAACTCTAGATTTATAATAAAGAAAAGATAATAAACACACAAATATCGGGGTGGTTTCACTGTGAAGGCTCTCACAGAGCCCAGAGGTTACAAGGGCAGGGGACACACGGGTGGTACTTAGTTTCTTCCTTTACCCACTTAATCTTTCCTACTCAGTACCTGTTCCAGACAAAAGAGAAAATCCTCAAAATAGCCCCCACAATACATACAAATAGAATATTGTATAATTAGTTTTACAGGGAAGTTCCTGAAAGACTTCGAACACATGGCTACCCAAGTTGCCTGTCCTCACTCAATGGTGCTGCTAGGTACAGCACCTCAGTATCTGGGAAGTCCAAGTGCAGGGGAGAGGCAACAACTACAGCTTGTTGAGGTTAAAAAGAATTGTTTTCCTCCTCAATGGCCAAGGTGACAACCTAATAATGATCATAATAACCATGTATGCCTAATTGATCTTTATAACAGCCACCGGAATACAGCTTTCATATTTTTTGAAATCCTGTCAATAATCCTGTGATGTTTACTACCTTTTATTTCTTTTATATACCAGGAGAATTTGTATAGTGGTAACTATAGGGAAGAAAGGAGAAACGCAAGATTTCAGTAGGTAATTCTAAGAATACAAGCAGATCTCAGGTAGCATGCAAAATATTACTAAGCACCATTGCATAAGCAAAATACAAGAAAAAGCAAGAAACAAACAAAAATGATAAGAATAAAAAATGAAAGTCAAAAACCAAAAGAATTTGGTTTATGATTATATGCAGTTGTTCCACAGGCAAATTACAAAAATTCACACTTTAATAATATTTTAGGGGAGCCCTGGCTGGTGTGGCTTGGTGCATTGAGCACAGGCCTGTGAAGCAAAGGGTTGCTGGTTAGATTCCCAGTCAGGGCACATGCCTGGGTTGCAGCCAGGTCCCCAGGAGGGGACACATGAGAGGCAACCATACACTGATGTTTCTTTCCCTTTCTTTCTCCTTCCATTCCCTCTCTCTAAAAATAAATAAATAAAATATTTTTTTAAAAAATAATATTTTAGGGGAAAATATCAACATTCGGAAACAAAAAATAAGAATAAACTGCAGAATGTATATGGAATTGGCAGAGAAATAACATTTCTCATTTATCAATGTAGCAAGAATAAACATAATTTGCATTCTCCATCAGGCAAATATTACTTTTTGTAGAAAAAATCAAAGTCTCAGACATTAAAGTGTGTCACATTCATAGTTAACTGCATATAAATTTCATAGTCCATATAGCACTTCTTCATGTTTAGTAATATACTAGCAAAGTTCATGTCTCTATCATGAAAGCCTCATGTTAATCATCTAGTGCTTATTAATCACAAGGCCTGTAGTATTAACTGGGGCTATGCAGTTTCCTAACTGTTACTTGGGCACAATCAACATCTTAAGGAAGGTATGAATCCTTAAGAGAAATAAAGCAAATATTAAATAAACAAACATACACATTTTGGCTTCCAGAAATTTTATTTACCGTAACTCCAGTGCTAAATTTCACCTATGCAATGACTGCTTCATGGATACACATATTCAACCAACATTAACTGAACATGTTCAGCTCCCCGTGTTCATATATTAAAAAATATATGAATACAAAGTCTGCCCAGAAAAAAGACCAGCCATTGTTAATATAAGGAGAAAGGTTTGAGTGACATCGATGTAACCTGTCAGCCAAGGGAGTGGACTGGGATGTGCATGTGCGAACAATGACGACTTCACTGTACTAGTCAGTGGGGACAGTAGACCCCATTGAATGAGCATGTGTCCTATGTGGCCATCGAATTCAAAATGACTGAGTGAGTAGAGCAATGAACCTGCGTCAAATTTTGGGTTAAGCTTGAACATTCCTCTGCACATACTATTCAGACAATTCAGAAGGCTGCAACTATAGGCAACTGGTGATTGGCAGCTCCATCACCACAATGAGCTCACTCATGCTTGACTTCCTATGCAGAAATTTTTGGCAAAACATCAAATCACCCAGGTGACTCAGTCCCCCTACATCCCAGATTTGGTGCCCTGTGACTTCCAGCTTTTTCCAAAACCAAAATCACCTTTGAATGGGAAAAAACTTCAGATCATTGATGAGATTCTGAAAAATAAGACAAGGTAGCTGATGGTGACTAGAAAAACTCTATGAAGTCCCAAGGTGCCTACTCTGAAGGGGACTAAGGCACCACTGCCCTACGTGCAATATTTCTTGTATCTTCTTCAATAAAGGTCTCAACTTTACATAGTACATGGCTGGATACCTTATGGACAGACCTCATACATTCATGTAACAAATAAATATTTCAGTATGTCTAATATGCCATTCCCTAACTTTCTTGTAGATTATACACAGCTGAAAGAATTATTTTACTGGAAACAGGTTTTAAAGAAATTAGCCCTAACTAGCCCAGAAAGATAACTAGAAAATATTCAACATTAGAACAGATGTAAGCTAACACGAGGAAATCTAACTGGAAATAAAAAATGTAATAAAGGTAAAGCAGAAGAGGTTATATTTGAAATGTTAGTAAATCTTTCTAAACTAGACCATAAACTCCATACAATTATTCAAAATTAGCATCTGGTGATGCAATTTCCAGCAGCAATAAAATACCCAACTTTGAAAAAGCAGCTATTAATTAAACTAAAAACCTTAAGAAATACTTTACTATGCATGACATCCATTTCCTCTGTTAATGCCCCTGGAAGGGAACTTCCAGTTTTAAACCTCACCAAACATTTCCAGTGGCTTGCTGTTTGTTCTGAATTCACAATTCCCTATCATAAAGTATAGGTTACATTAAAAAATACAATGATATGTATCTTTACAACCTGCTTTTTGCATTCAAATTGCAACTTTATAGGAAATCAAAGTAATATAAATTAACTAACACAAACATATCAAAACCAGTGTATTCATAAACTTTTTGAAAGTAAGTAATCTGCACAAAAAAGTTTTATCTTATAATATGTAATACTCAAGTGTTTTTGTGTGGTTTCTTATAAATATTTGATACATATTATTTTTCATAACAATAAAAAATAGTACAAAATTGTGACTTCAAATATCTAGTAAATGATAGCTCACTATTTCTCCTAGAAACTTTTCTATTATTCTATATGCCATATGAAAAGAAATATAGATTTGAAAATGCTTTCAAGTGAGATAGTTATGTGCTAAAGTATTGACAATATTCTTTCTGGTGGTAGCAATTAAATGGATAACATTTTAAGTATATTTTACCATCTTGAAATCAGTACCTGACTCTGATTACTCCAAAAATATGACATGTTTAAATTCCTTTAATAATTATACTTCAAATAAATCAAATATTTGTCATATTCTCTAAATTTGAATGAAATAACAATTAACCTTTCCTTTTCACAAAGTTCGGTCAACAATTCATTTTCCCAGAACTACAGAGTGAACATAATTTTAATCTTAAAAATTTCTACTGCCTGAAGTAAATGGATAGGTGAGTGATAGAAAGAAAGTAGGTATTTTACACATTAATCTAAAATAAGCAAAGGAAGAGGGAGAGTGTTAACTATATGAAAATGATTGTGAAGGACCACAGTCTTTATGAGGAACAACCACCTAACCACCACGGCCACTTCTCGAATCACACTCCCCGCCTAAGGGAGGATCCAAGCTGATCAGGCAGGCAGGGTGATGACCGATGCTGAGATCACGCAGTCAAATGCTGACACCAGAAGCTTAGGAAAAGGTACTGCAAGTCCTGTGTCTGAAACTAGAGCGCGCTCAATATATAAGGAGCACAAAAATTACTCAGTACCAGATTTAAGAAATTAGTTTTATTCACATAATTAGAATTGTTCAACTAAAAGAAGCTATTTCTTCATGTTGGATAGGAATGTATTCCCTTTGGTCAGAAGCTATTTCAATATATCATCGATCAAAAAATATAATTAGAAACTTGATCTGCAAAGTAACTTATAAGTGTCATCTTATAAAAACGTGTTCATTTTTCAATTACGTTAAATACCAGGAGATGACTTTACAAAGGAGTTACATAAACCATTAGTTTATTTTAATAGAGATGTCAAGAATAAACATATATAATCATAAACTATTAGGCTAAAATGTAGCATGACAGATTAACTGATGCAGCATCAACCAAATGCACAAAGTTCCTCCCCCTCTAATACAAAGCCCGAGGGCCAAATCGCCATCGCCTTGTTTCGACCTGGCATCAGCGCCGAGCTCCTTGCCCCTAGTTAGGGAGCAGTTACATCTATACCGTCCTAAATTACATTCGGCCCTTTGAAGGCAACTGCGAGGCTGATGTAGCCCCTGGTGAAAATGAGTTTGATGTCCCTTTACAAAAGGCTTTAAGCCTTTTTTATATTATTTCTCACTTACAATCTTTAGTCATTTTGGGAGCTAGAGTTTCTGAGAGTATGATAATTTCATATTATCTTCTCATATTTATATCCAATTATATACTTAAAGGTTAACTACATATGAAACATAATTTTTGATGTAAACAAGCATATAAGCAAATGCAGTAAGCAAAAAAATGTAGAAAATAATTTTTTAATTAGAAGAGCAACATTTATTCTTATTTTTTAACTTGTAAAAGTGACGCATGATAAACACAGACATACAAAAAAAAGTCACAATTCCTCCACAATAAACATAACTGTTAACCCTTTGGGTACTTTTTTCTTTTTCAAGGCTAAGGTGCTTTATTTGGGTCTCTGATTAAAGATGTGGGTGTGAGTTAGGGGGGAATTGAGAAGATGTTGGTCAATGGGTACAAACTTAAAAGATCACCAGCCCTGGCTGGTACGGCTCAGTGGATTAAGAGCCAGTCTGTGAACCAAAGGGTTCCGGGTCCCCAGTGGGGGGAGTGCAAAGGGCACCCACAACTGATGTTTTTCTCCCTCTCTTTCTCCCTCCCTACCTTTCTAAAAATAAACTTAAAAAATATTTAAATAAAATGTTATTTTCTACATTTGTGTAGAAAATGTAGTTATTTTCTAATTTGTGTAGGAAAATGTAGAAAATAATCTTTGTGTGATGTGTGTTTTACATATATTTACCAGACAACCCTCATAGTACATAAACATTTATATTCCTTAAAATTATATTAATATAATGAGTATTTTCTTACACATGATTTGTAAAGACTTTCTAGCATCATATGATCAATTCTATTTAAACATGCACTTGCGGTTAGAGGTTAATATTGCTCGCATTGCTTTGTTACTATGGATACAACTGCAGTAAACATTCATGTGCACAGGCTCTGTAGGCATCTCTGAGCACAACTGATATTTCTTTAACACAGAACGTTGGGAAAGAAACTACTGAACCAAAGTGAAGCAAAACATTTTAAATATAGCAACGCTACATATTTCTTTTAAGCCTTAATTAATTAGAGAACACAGTGAATAGACATCTGGAAATAACACAATAGTATGTTTATTAAGAAAATATACCATTTCAAAGTCTTTCTACTATTTAGCGTTTTCCATCATTCTTTTTTAAAATCAATTTTATTAAGGTATAATTCACATACAACAAAAGGCATACTTTTAAAGTGTAGAGTTCAGTCATTTTCTTTTAAGGATATTAAGAAGAGAAAAACTTAATCTTCATATTAACCAGAATTTAGCACTTCTAATCTCTGTATTCTGTTCTGTAAATATGAGTGTCCTTCTGGCATTTTCTTTCAGCGCAAAGAAAATCCTTTAGTATTCGCTGCACTTCACAATGGCTTGCAGCAAAATCTCTCAGCCCTAATATTTGCATTTCACCCTAATATTTGAAGAATATGTTATTGTATATAAAATCCGATTACAGTTTTGCCACATTTTAAAGCTTTCATTTCATTGTTCCTAGTTTTCACTGTTCCTCATGTGAGATCAGCCTTGGTTTGCATTGTTCTCCTTATGTAACTTCTTTTCTCCCTTCTGCTTTCAAGATTTTCTCAGGGGAGAGCAACGGAAAAAGGCAGAATGACTGGAACTGAACAGCAATAAATAAATAAATAAATAAGAGAATGTAAAACAACAAAAAAAGATTTTCCCACTTAAATTTTCAACAGTTTAAATATGATGCATCCAGGCATGATTTTCTTTAGATGTTTGTAGTTAGATGATTTTTCTTCTGATATGTAAGTTGACATTTTACATCAAGCTTGGAAAATTTTAGGTCATCTTTTATTTAAGTATTTTTATGTCCTATTCTCATTCCTTTCTCCTTTGGGATTCTAATTACATATATGTTACTATATTTTTAGGACTATAAGATGCACTGGACTATAAGACACACCTAGGTTTTAGAGGAGGAAAATAGAAAAAAATTTGAATCAAAATATGTGGTAAAATATTTAGTAACCTGTGACCCCGCTCCACCACTGCCAATTTTTGGGGGGGAAAGTGTGTCTTACAGTTCGAAAAATACGGTACGTCATTTTCTCCTGTTTCTTCTTTACAACAGATTATTTCGATTAATCTCATAAAATTCCCTGATACTTTGGTCATATGCAATCTTTTGAGAAGCATAAAGCTTTATTGTAGTTACTGTATGTTTCAGGACTAGAATTTCTATTTCCTTTTTGTTTCCATTTGTCTGTCATGATTCCATATTTCTTCACTTATTGGTGTCATTTTTTCCTATAAGTCCTTGATCATATTCAAAATAGCCCCCTTAATATTTTTATTTGCTAAATCGAACACTTGAGCCATATCAGTGTGGATTTCCATTTATTGTTTTTTGTCCTAATGGTTGGTCATATCTTTCACATTTCTATACCATATCTAGAACATTTTAATTATATACAAGACAAGACAGTTGAGAGATTATAAGGCAAACAGACAACTACCTTCTTCTGAAGGGTATTAATGTTTGTTCTAGCACACAGTTTAATTTTTTGTGTAAAAAAGAAAGGAACTGTTTAATTAAAAGTTACAGAGGTTTAAAAAATGATGGAATTCTATCGTTAAATCTCACTCCCTTTAGAAAGGAAGATGCACCCCCCCGCCCCACACAGCCCTGCCGTCCGTGCCCAGTGTGCCCGGCCAGGCCAGCCTCAGAGCATGTCAGTCGTAAGTACTACCCTCCAGAAGGGAAAAGCAGGAGTCCTTCGAAGCTCACTTCTCCAGGCTCCTCCCCGTCATCCCAGTCATCTGTGCCTGGCTGGCAGGCCTCCACAGTTCCCAGCACCACCAACTGTGTCACCATGATCTCCAGTTCTTAATCCAGAACCACATGGCACCTCCTCGGGACCGGCTGAAGAGAGTCCTTTTATCCCTTTTCTTCTCTAATGGCCCCTCAGTGTCCCCCACTGTCCCCATCCCACGTGGCAGCCTGCCTTTTTTGTGTCACACAGTTTAAGGTTTTGATCACCTTGAATTTCAGGCTTAATTTTAGGCTTAATTATGGTAGATCCATGGAAATCTCTAAATATTTCCCAAGGCTCTCTAACTTGCCAAGATTCAAACTCTAAACTCTAGTTCTAGGAATCTGGTATAAGCTTTGGTTTTGGTTTTACAGGGTGGACACAGGATGCTGAATGTTAATACGGTGTTACCAGGGCATTAAAGAGGTCTCTCCATCCAGGCGTGGCTGCAACTCCAATGTCTCCCATCACTGCTTGACCTCTAGAATCTCTGGTGTCCTCTTACTCCTATAGCATCTTTTCTCTCTGACAGGTCTCACGTAGTCTTGCATATGTAGCCCAGCCATCAACTAAGGACACATAGTAAACAAACTGGACTCCCTCTTGACAGATTCTTTGAGGACTCTCTTATCTGGTGCCCTTTTCCAACAGATTCTAATTGCTTCCACAGCTTGCCTTTTCAGTTCTTGCAGGAGTGACATGATCTTCTTAATCTTCATTTCCATGAAGCCTAGAGTGGAAAATTCCCAAGGCACAAAGTGATAGTGATGATGGAGCTCAACTTACACATTTTTCCTTGTCACTCACCTTCTGTGACTTGTGCTGTTTTCCACTGTCCAACATTACACACACACACACGCATACACACTAACATTACACGCCCCCACATATATATATATCCTATTGCATCATATATATATATATATATATATATATATATATATATATATATAGTCTAGTTTCAGAGGTTTTTTTTTATGGGGAGAAGACTAGTCTGACACTAAATACTCTATCACAGCCAGAAATCTTCTGTTGTAGTTTACTTAGATTTTTTGCTAAAATTAACCCATATAGTATCACATCTGTACTTACTCTTACTCTTTTCATTAACATTTTAACTTGTAAAATAGTTACCACACCATTTATTCACTTTTAAATAGCTCTAGAATTTTAAGCCCTGGTAAGGTTGTGAAATCACCAATCAATATTAAATTATAATTTTATCAGAGTTTACTTTACCTCTAATTTTAGAAGTTTGGTAACTATGCCCTGGTTCCATTTGCTTTAATTTTATTCCAGGTCCAGAACTCTAAAAAATAAAATCCAAAGACATAAAGTTATAAACTAAGTGACTCGGAAAGTTTAAAATGCAGTATATTAAGTATTGGTTGCAAAATATTAAAAATATACTAATCTCTCTTGAATTAAGTCCTATGTACTGAAAAATTTTAAACGTAAATGGCAAAAAAAGGTAATTATTAACTTTAAACTAAATTCCGCAGGCAAGTACCACCTACTGTGGGTAAGCATTTGAAACATTTGTTTCACAGCATTGTTCCCTCAATCAAGAATACTCACTGCACATTTTGAATAATGATTATTCAGATCTTTACTTTGAAAGAGGTTTCTCCTCTGTTCAAACTGCTTCACAACTTAATTCATCATTGTGTCCATAAAAGATGAGGTAGTTATTAGTTAGGAAGTAAAATACAAAAAGACTCCTGTTATTCCCAAAACTGTTAGCTCATTTTCCACCCACAGAGACTCCTTGCTTTATTAAACATATATTGTAATTAAGAACACTTGCTAGTTTGGTGGCATATCATTCCCTTTATTTTCTGAACAAAAGACTTAAATTTAAAATTCAACCTAAAAAGTTATCTCATCCCTCACTGGATATGATTATGCCAACACTAATACCATGTGTTTAATTATGTGCAGATACAAAAAGTTTTCTTTTGCTGAGCAGCAACATTTTTTTATTAATAGAATATAGATAATAAGTTGGAATGTACAGACTGGTGCTCATAAAATGCCTGTGTTTAAAAAAGAGTTTAAAACAGAATCATATCTATTCTTGGATGCCAAACGCATTATACATTTTTACATACACCTCTCATTTAAAGTAGTGTGGGATTCCCACGGAAGTCAGAAGCAGAGTGCAGACTGCCAGCACACCGCGCACCCCGTCCCCTCACATCGTGTGCTGCCGTGGAGCTGTTGCCACCAGTGATGAAGTGATAGTGGGACATTACTATTAACCAAAGTCCATATTTCATTCTAATGCCATTAATATTTTCCAATATCCTTTTTTCTGTTCCGGGATCCCATGAATGCTGACCAGGTAACATTTCAAAGGATGTCCATAAATGTGGGTTTGTTTGATGTTTTCTCAAGGTTCGGCTGCAGTTACGGGTTTGGGGGAGGAACGCCCCCGAGGAGAGGTGCCAGTATTATTCGCACATCACATCAAGGGCGCGTGCTATCGACATGACTGAACACTGACGATACTAACTTTGATCACCTTCCTGCAGTACTATTTGCCAGGTCTCACCAGTGTATAGTTACTTTTTCCCCATTTCCATCTAATGGGGAAAAAGCAACTATACACTGGTGTATAGTCCATCTAACACTGTATAGAGCTATACACTGGTTGGTAGTCCATCTAACTCTGTACTTTGGAAGCAAGTCAGTAAGTATAGCCACATTTAACAGTTTAAGGATTAAGCCCCACCTCCTTCAGGGAATGATTATCTACATATGTCACTGGAATCCTCTGAGGAGATATTTTTCCTCTCCCTTTTATTCTTTATCTCCCATTTATTTATATCATTATGAACATTTATTTTATACTGCGAGTGACAATTCAATACTGTATTATTTATTCTCTTGCTCAAATTGTTCCAAATTTGACCAAGGCCAGCTCTTTCAGGCTGATTCCTGCCTGGCTCCACTTGTTCATGTTTGACGACTTTTAGACCTCACACTCCGACTGTGTCCCACATCTGGGCAAGCTGATAAGGAGGCCTCGGAGCTCCTCCTTCAGCACTGGTGGGAGATTTAAACCTCACAAGCCCCTCTCTGCACAGGAGAACTCTCTCCCTGGCCTCAGATCCTAACCACAATAAAACCCCCAAGCCAGTCTGCTTTCCGAGGCCTCTCAGCCATTTCAAACTCTCATGGCGGCCTGTGCTGTTTTCCCGAGAGCCCGAGTATCTAGTAAAAACCGCATTCTTACCCTCTTAGTGTGTCTATGGCGTCGTCAGGCTCAACACCCAACACAAATCTGGTTGGTAGTCCATCTAACTCTGTAGCTGCCCAAAACAAATCCTGCACATACCCCACTTTTTTGTTTTTCTTTTCTTTTCTCTTTTCTTCCCAACCCCCTCCCCTTCTTTCTTCTTTTGCTCACAAGCTGAACATTTCCCAACTTCCTAGCATAACTAGATGCTCTAAAAGCTCCAGATTTACCTTCTATTTTCCTGCCCAACCTACAATCTGCCGCTTCTGCAAGAAGCCCTATTTCATTTTATGAAAGAATGTTATTAGAAACCAATACCTGAGCATAGGATTTACCCATTGTTGTCGGAGTATAATTACTTCTACATCTTCTCAGAAGACACACCTAAGAATATATATTTACACGTATTTTAGAATAGCTCCTGAGTTAGAGCCCTGTAGCCCCAAAATGATAAAATATAATTTATTAAATATACATAGTAAAAAATAAAAATTTTATTTTAAATATGGGGCTCTAAATCAGAATGTTGAACCTTTGTCAAACTTAATTACAGATTTTCCTAAAGATTTAAATACATTTCAAAGTTGCTACACTGTTTATTATCTATCAAAATAATCTGAAAACACAGATTTTTCTCATCTCACAGTATATACAAACATTTCACAGTATACTTTCAGTCTTTTATATACAAACTAAATAGCATTTGAAATTTAAAAATTTTAATCCTTCTTCATACAAGATATTTGAGAGGTCTGTATTTTTACAGAAAAGCATAATAAACTCAATGTTCATTAAAATAAGGTTTTTAAGGAAGCAATGCTGAGGAAGCCAGACAGAGAACACAATATACTTCATACTATTCTAGTCCATATCATAAAAGTTTGTTAGAAGTGAACGAATCCTCAGAGCATAACTATATCAAAACACTGAGACATAATAAAAAATAAGCATAAAAACTGGTATCTTCCATTTTGGACCATAGAGAAATTTTTCAAATACTTTAATATATTTTCACTTTACATTTCAATGTATTTTCACAGTAAATTTATTCCACATAGTTATGATGCACTAATAGATTCAAGTTAAAAGGCTAATCCATGGCTGCATACCCAGGGTATACCTGATAAAAATGACTCGACAGAAAAAAAACAGGACTGGGTTTGTTCAGCTTATTAAATGGTAGCCTCGGCGTGTTCTCCAAAGACTGACCTGAGCTCTCCTTCCTAGTTTGGAGAATATGCTAACTGACCCTAGGGTTAGACTGGTGTAGCGAACATCTAACACTCACTCTGGCCACTCAGAACCCCGGATTTAGTGACTTGTGAGTCTTCCATCTTTCACTGTGTACGTTAAATGCTACAATCCTTTTTCATAACTAGGATTCTAAGAATATTTCAGAGGCTCCATCAATAATATGCATCCATTTGCAGAGCCAACAAAAATTCTGGTGACGTGAGGAACTATGCGCAGTAAGGAATTCACCCCGAGAACGGCAGTGGCTACCAACCGCCACAGAACAGATCTAGAGGCGCGCCCGAGTGATGAAGTGATACTGGGACATTACTATTAACATAAGTCCATATTTCATTCTAATGCCTTAGCACGCTCCAAAGTGAAACCCACGTGGCAGAAACGGCATCTCCACGCAGATCTGGCTTTCTAGAATTATAATGAATCTAGCATCCTGAACAGCAGAATCGATATTTATATTTGCATTTATATTTAAGAGAGGAAAGATATTTATAAATCCTAACAGCACCTTTTTAGATAATAAACTCTTAAATTTTCCTCATTAGGATTATCCAAATGGACGTTTCAGGATAAAAATGAAAGATATTAATAATGGCCCTTTGATATCAGGTATAAATCACAACAGTCTAGGACAAGTGAGGATGTCCAGTGATGTCCAGTGATGCCCAGTGATACAGAAGAGGACAGAAAGATATCCAATCCAATAGAACAAAGAAATACACAGTGTTCTGTCCCTGAGAAGGAGAAAAAGCATGAAGTCAGATATGAGTGATCTGATTCACCTCTCAAGCTAAAAATCTAAATGGGGCTAGCTGGAAGCAAAGGGCACATAAAGCCAGATAATTCAGGAAGACAATACATGCTCTTAGCTTTTCGTGGCATCGCCTAGGGAAATCAACACCCCCTTAAAGAGACTGTTGTATTTTGCACTGTGTTGGATAAACATCATATTCTCCAGGTGGAATGTGAAAATTGACTAAAGGAGGTCTATCTATGTAGATATACGTTAGGTGGTTTCTAAACTGCCCATGATTGTGTTTGCAATGTAGCGAAACCAGAAGCCACACAAAGTCTCAACAGCATACATGAAAATGTTAACATCTGAAGCACTGAACCAGAACAAGACTGAGAGTCAGGACAATGACGCCACAGACGTTAAGGATCTCACAGGTGCTACAGCAGAGAGGTCTTGGATTCCACAAGGCACATTAAGTTCACAGTCAAAAGAATTATCCAGAGCCATGTACCTTAACACTGGGAATATGACCAAACCAGTCACACGTCATTAGAAGAAAGTGAAGGCTGAAAGGACAGCATGTAGACTTCAGGTCACATGAATACATAAGTGCCCCTTGTATTAGGATTCATCTTGGAAAGAATGTGGAGAAGAGGATGCCACCTGAAGATAGAAAATTAACACTGATAGCTAAACAGTCAGTTATTGTAACATGCTATGTCACAGTCGGAGACTGTTGTAACCCAGAAAGATCTGAACAGTCTTTAATAACAGGCTGTGTTTTCTTTGGCCTTCAACAGAGGTAGTGGTTCAAGAACAAAATAAGTTGCAGATAATTAAAGCAAAACCTGAATCTTTGAACATCTGAATGGCAGTGTGTAAAATTCAACCCTGCCTCATACAAACAGTGATGTTAATTTTTAAAATGTTTTCATCTTAGATAAATGTCAACTATAAGGCAAGGTACTTGTCTGTTTAATAGGTGAAAAAACAGACTTATGTGTAAAATGGACTGAAGGTTCACATGGCTCCTTCCACTCCCAGTCCTCAGCCCCTTTAACTAGACACCACTGAGGGGCAATCTGAAACACAAAGACTGTATGTGCCCTAAATGCGTTCTCAATATGGCCTCTGCTCTAGCACAGAAATTCCCCTCATGTTGGAGACAGGGGAACTGAGTGGCAGACCCAGTGCTGGACAGGTTGCAGATGTGGCAATCAACAACATGGAGGGGAGTGCAGGCACTGGCCAGCACGGATGCCTGGAAGGCCCTGATATTCTTGAACTGTGAAACTCAGTCCAAGTGGTCTGCCGGAGATGCCAAAGTACACATGGTCATTTGGGAATGTATGGCCAGGTCACTGGTGAATTCCTTCTTGGAGAATGACAACAGGAAAATAAGCATGAGACCAGGAGGAGAAGGAGAATAGGAATGGCAGCAAAAGTTTCAGCTGGCCACATGGCAAGAAGTAGGAACAAACTGAATCTAGAGTGCAGGAAGCCAAGATGTAGGGTACTGGCTCGTACTGGGAGGCTGGGAAGCAGGTTAGATAAAAAGGAGAAAGGAGATCAATCACTGAAGGTGTGACCTGAAATGCCATAAAAATGTAAATGACTATTACACTCATTTTACGCAATATTACTAATAATACAATTCAAACATTCAAGAGAACAAAATTAAAAGTCAAGCACAAAGACTCACAAATGATGTTTTCCATTTTAGTTAGCTAAACCTTACATTCAATAAAAGACCAAATACACTTTGTTAAAGCATGTCATAATGAAATAAAATATTTAAAATTGATAAAATTATCTTTCTAAATGTTTCCAAATACATCTTTTTTACAACATGAAAAGTGGTGAAAACTTTTTAAATTTATCTCAGAAACAAAACCAATATGTTGTAATTTTCTTATAAAAAATTAAAGATTAAAAATAACTTTGAGGTATCTGATTTTTTACCTTCTTGGCTGCTTTGTCTTTTTCCAAGGAGGTCATCATTTTCTGCTTCAGTAAAGTCTGATGCTTCTCAAGTAACACCCTTATAGTTGGTTCATAAGATGCATAATGTAACTTCAACCTATGAAAAATAAAGGGCATCTTAAAGGGTAATTCAGTTAAATCAGTGATTTCCATTTAACATCTGAACATTTTATTTCTTTTGGCTTTTTTTGCATCAGAATAAAAAATGAATAACCATATAAAGGTCAACACAACAGAGCCAAGAAGTGCAAAAAGTATTATACAGTATACAACTTCCCTGCAACCTAAGTACACGTTAAAAAGTCATAATTCTCTGTATTTAAACATGCACTTAAAAGATCACTGAAAGAGGAAAAATTTGAATCCTTTAATCAATTCAGAAACAATTTTTAAATAGACAAGGATTACAAACAAAAGATGATTAAACAGAAAGTGTCATTCACATCAAAATAAACTAAAGGATGTTCTTGAACGCAAGTTTGATTAACCTCATATTAAGAAAACAAGGTATAAAAATATTTTGACAACTCATAGAAGAAATAAGTGACTAAATTTATGATATAAACACCTTTAAGAATCTGTTTTATTTCAAAATGTTTTTAAAATAGCTTTTTACCTTTTTATTGAAGTGTAACTTACACAGAATAAAACGTACCGATCTTAAACACCACAGTTCAGAGTTTTCATAAATATGCATGTCCAGAGCAGTGTCATGGATGGGACATGAGACAAATTCACACAGACTACCGAGTCCTGTAGAGGAAAAGGGACGGCACGGCTACTCCCTCAAGGGGGGAGCGCCTCAGAGCAGCTTGGCCACTCTCTCAAGGGAAGAGCGCACTGACCCTTGCCCAGACAGGCTTTTATTGGGTTTCAATTTGCACAGGAATACAGGTACAGCTCATGAATCACTGTCAGGCAGTAAAGATCAAACAGTAGATAGCATACAAAGAACTATTAGGGCTTCTTCTGAGTCAAGGTCTATCAGTTAAAAGGCTATAAAACTTTGGGAAAGAAACTCATTTCCTGCTCAGACCCTTATCATTTAACTAAGAGCATTCTTAGCAAAGCAGGCTTCATAGGATTTTGCATATCCTTTCTCAGGCCTGATTACCTGGGGAGCCCGCCCTTTCCAGCACAGGCTCTCTAAAAACTAATAAATAAAATCATTTTAAAAATAAGCATGTCCAGATAGTCCACATTGTTACTAAAATATGGAGCATTTCTAGTATCTGAGGAGATTCTAGAACTTCATATATTTGGAATCATAGAATATGTTCTTTTTGAAACTGGCTTCTTTCACTCAGTATACTGTTTTTCAGATTCTTCCATATTGTTGTGCATATCATTAATTCATTCATTTTTATTTTAAGTAGTATTTCCCTGTACATATAATCCAAAATATATTAATGCAATATTCTGCTGATGAAGAACAGACTGTTTTCAGTTTGGGGCTATTATGAATAAAATTGATATGAACATTCTTATACCAGTCACGTAAGATATGTTTTGGTTATAGATCTTTGTTTCTTTTAGAAAAAAATACATAGATGATTTCCTGGATTGTAATTTATACTACAACTTGCCAATGGTTAGTCAATTGAAAGTTTTTCAATTCCATTATCAATTTTTTCAGTTTTATTATATTGTAAAACAATCAATATATGAGTTTGTTGATTTTTTCTCCCATGCTTGTCCCTTTGTTAATTTGTTACAGATCTTATTTTTATTATTTCATTTCTTTCTCTTTCTTTGTATTTAATTTTTTTCTGGGACTTTTTTTGAGCTTCTAAGGTACAAAATTAGATTGCTGGTTTAAAACTTTCTTCTTTTCTAATATTAGCATTTTAAAGTTATCAGTTTCACTTGAAGTACTGTTTTGGCTTCATCTGACAAATTTTAAAATCCTGTATTTTCAATCAGTCAGTTCAAAATATTTTCTTATGTCCTTCTTTTGACTCACAGGTTACTCAGAAATGTGACTCCGAAATTTCCAGGTGATTGGAAATTTTCCAGAGAGCTTTGTGTCATCAAATTTTAATATAATTGTGTTTAATCAGAGAACATATTTTATATGACATCAATTCTTTGAAATTAATAGACTTATTTTAGGGCTCAGCATCAGACCTATTTTGGTGAACATTCCATGTGCACTTGCAAAGTCCAAAGTAGAATTGAAGAAAGGTCAATTATGCTCAATTAACATGTCTTGTTCTATAAGCTTAGAGAATTTTTTTGCCTATTTTTCTAGTAATTGCTAAAAAAGGAGTGTTAAAATCTCCAGTTGTAAATGTGGAAATATTTATTTTTTCTTTCCATTTTATCAGGATTTGCTCCATATATTCTGAAACTCTTATACCTCTACTAGATTCATGCATTCGTCTTCCTAATGAACTGAGTCTTTTCCGATTATTTATATGAAAATACCTCTTCTTCGCGGGTTCTCAGGATGCCCCTGAGGATATCAGTTCCAGAGCCCCTCCCCTCAGGCCCTGTGGGCTGGCCCTCCTTCCCTAGAAAATGCTGCCTTAGACATCTCTTCATGAAGTGGAAGATCTCTCCCTGGAGGTCCTCCTACTTCCTCTTCTCCTGACCACCAAGCTAATGGTCTGACAAGGGAAGAGACTATATATCCAAAATGCTCCAAGAAGTAATCAGCACACACTAACAGGAACCAGCAGGGTCCCCCCAAACAGTGAACTTTGAGGTACTTGAAAAAAAGGGCTGTACACTAAGACTGGATAAACAATCATTAATTGACCTTGAACCGCTTCCTTAAAACACTGAATTTTACATGTCTTGGAGCAAGAACTCCCGTGAACGAGGGGTACTCACTCCTGGAGCACCTCCTAGAAACAGGAAAAGTGACAGTCAGCCCTCAGAGAGGTGGAAATGGCCGAGCTCCCATGGAAGACAGGAGAGTATAGGACAGCAAGAGCCTAAACCTACTCATCTTTGTACGTTAGATGCATAGTATAGACTTTGGCACATGGTATATACTCAATAAATACTGAATAAGTTTACCTGAAACCTTCTGCCATAACCAAGTTGCTAAAACATGAATTAAATAGTTCTTTAATAACTGTGGGAGTTGGGGGTGGACAAGGGAGGGAAGAGCAATGGGGAAAAGGCAGGACAACTGGGACGGAACAATAAATTAAATAAATGAATGAATGAATAAGCAAACAAATACACCAACAAATATTAGCAGCTTACCCTTTAAGATCATTGATTAATTTGTTTTTTTCTTGGACTATTCGCTTGTGATGCATTCGATGAAAATCTCGTTCTTTCTGAATTTTAAGCAGATCTTCTCTAGCCTTGCTGAAAAATACAACAATAACTTTAAACACACTGCTAATTCCTTTCTAAAAAATTATTAGTCATCAGTTAAAATCCGGTATTGAGCAATTGAAAAGAAAATAAAAAAACAAAGATTCCATTATAATTCTGATTGAAGGATCCCAAGCAATGTAATGTATATTAGGATGGGAGGCGGTGAGTGGGCCAAACCCTACCTATAATTTCAAAAATAGCATTCATCCACATTTTATTTAAGTAAAGAAAAGTTAAAGATATGCCGCAAAAATATCACAATCTATCTACTTACAAAAAGAATTTGTTTATAAAACTAAAATGCATATAAAACAAGATAATTCAAAAACAATTAATTACAAGAAAAAGACTTTATAAAATGTAATTCTGAACTTGTTTGAATACATAATTAAAAGAGTGCACTGACTTATTTAGTTCTGATAATTGCGAAAAAGCAAGCATATAAGTTCTGAAAAACCAAGATTTTATTCTGGTAATACATATGAGAAATACACACCACCAGCAGATCATTTTACTAAAATAGTTCGTAATTTGATGAGAAAGGTTTTCAAATTCAGTATTAAAATACTGAAGCATTCTTCAAGTAGATACATCTTCTACAAACTCCTGGTGTAAAGCAAGAATATTAATGTTAAGCCCAGGCTATATGTGAAAAATGAGTGGAAATATTTCACTCACCCCATAATATGTTTCAACATAAAATGTAAAATGTAATTTAAAATGAAAAAGTAGTTATCCGACAGTCTTAGTTAGGTGACAAAGCACAGCTGCACTGAAACTCTCACATTCTGGAAAGAGAGAGACTGAATCAGAGTGCTGACATCATTCACCAGACGATCAGAACGGAGTAAATCTGCCTCTCCACACCACAGTACTCCGAAGTTCAGAGTCACGTGAAACGAATGCACGCAGAAAGACTGCTGCTCTGGGAGCTGGGTCAGAGTGATCACTGAGGAGCAGTGACCGGCGTGCAGACAAAAAGTGGGACAGGGTTGTGTTCAGGGTCCTGATGGAACATACAATGATCAGTGAGATTTCCTGCTGCAAGGTCAAGTCACATGTGGCATATGGTGACAGGGGCCTGTC
This sequence comes from Sturnira hondurensis, assembly GCF_014824575.4. Classification (NCBI taxonomy): domain Eukaryota; kingdom Metazoa; phylum Chordata; class Mammalia; order Chiroptera; family Phyllostomidae; genus Sturnira; species Sturnira hondurensis. The sequence goes on from NW_028076312.1 coordinate 1,015,329, forward strand.
TATTTTTCCAAGTTTCCTTCTTTTTTCCCCATCCCTTCCCTTTTTTAGTGAGGATGACCTATATTACTCCTTATTTTACTAGCATTGATGTAGTGTGTATTATATGTAAATAAACAACATGCCACAATACACAAGGTCTACTCCCACCATCTAAACCTCAACTTCAATTCTAACATATTCTTCCTGCTAACATATTGAAGGTGCAGGAAAATACTCATTAAAATATTGTCTGGAAAAATCATCTGATGAATGTGCCAATTATCAGATGAACAAATAATTCATTTTTTCCATTTTTTAACCCTCTTTGTGTGTGAATGAAGAGGGACTGATAAAGAAGGACCCCCTCTGCCACCGCCATGTGGCTAGTGAGTAGTACAGGAAGAGGAGGAGAGAATTTAAGTAGAGTGATTAGAAAAAGCAAATGTCTGAGCTGACATTTAGTTGTGAAAACAAAGAACACCTGAATTCTCATTCATTTAGAAGCAAGCAGGTAAATCGGTTTATACACTGTCTGACACACAGGAAATACTCAGTGAATGTTAAAACAATCATCGTCCTCATCATATTACTATTGCTCTTTAGTATAGTAGAAAAGATATATTTACGTTCTCTAACAACTAAATGTATCTACCTAAAATAGGGGGCATGCCAACAGATAGATATCCTGTAATGGACCAAAAATGTCAGAATTCATAATCATTAGTGAAACTATATTTACCAACAATTTAAACTTTTATGAACATCTATTTCAATCTAATAAAATGCTTACTTTAAACATTAATGAATTATATAAATAAATTTATGTTTTATTTATCTTATCTGAAATAACCTTACTTTAAAACCAAAATAGGTTAAAAAATACAGGGTTGGGCAAAACTAGGTTTACAGTTGTTCTATAGAAAATAATAAAGTGATGAATAGATAATCACACAAGAATGAGTTTCACATACTCACAACTGCATAGCTACTCTGCCTCACCCTGCAAGCCAAAAAACAATGCTGGAAAAAAGTTTTTAAGCAGAAGCACAAATGTGCAGCACTGCATCAACTCACTTTTTAAACACACATTTAAAGGCCCATTTGTACTCATCCAAGAAAAGAAAGCATAGGAATTGATTGAAGTATTAGACCTTAAAGTTTTTCTGACCATTAAATTGGTTTTCTGGGACTTGCTTTCTGTTTGCGCAAATGAAGTCTGCTCAGTAGAACAATTTAAATTCATTTCATGGTGATGCTTTTCCTATTATGACCTTCCAGCTGCCCATCTGCTTAATAAAAGGAACATAAAAGAAGTACTAAAAAATAAAGTTTAAAATATTCATAAGCAATTAATATTTTAAGCTATGTAGTGTTTTCTTATTATATTAGCAAAGCATGTTGTGCTAAAAATAAACTTGTATTAAGACAGGAACCAGAGAGGTTCTATTTCAAGTATAATGAAGTGAGAGTTACACCATGAAACACTGTATTTAGATTTGTATGTCATAAAGAACACATTTACACGCTTCTTCCCTTAAGGAAATGGCAGGATCACATCACTATATAACATCCCCATTTCAGGAAACCACCATATCAAAATCTACAATTAAAGTATAAAATATTTATATATTCATATTTTTTACCATACTATAAAAACAATCTCCCCAAACTCCATGTTTCCACATATGAATATGATTTAAGAGTGTGCTCTAAAAAAATATTTTTAAGTAGATGCCCAGTAAAACGATTTATTAGCTGAATAGTTTTATCTAAGTATATTAGAATAACCGTATAATAATAAGTTTATTGAGTTATTTTGTTAAAATAATTTGGCAAAAGGGAGCATATAAACCTGTTCTTGTTTACCTGCATTAGTCAAAGCAAACTTTCATTTTTTCACATGTGCAAACTTGAATCAATGTACCTCGTGATAACAATACTATATGATAATCAATTATTTTATTATCTTCAACTGGTTATAAATGAATTAGTTTACTCAGTAAAATTAATATTGAAATAATTTTTAAATAGACAAAATTAAATTCAACCATCCTACAAGAAAACTTTCATTATATTCTTAACCAAAAAACAGAGGGCTATACCCATGTCCAGAAAAAAATACCATCTTAATTTAACAAGCAATTACCTAAACACTAGAGCATAAAATTTTATGGGCCTCATTATTATCTTTATTTCCACAGTGTTTGTTTCTGAAAGTCATTTCATTAAATGGGTCTTTGGAAAAGCTGGGTACTTCTTGACCTTTTATAGAAGCGAATTTTGTAAGTACAATTAGGACCCCATAGTAAAGCACTTAATTTTTCCTCAAAATTAATTGCAATTTAATTATATCCTCTTTATATTTTCTGGGAGAAGGTAAAAGAATTTCAGTATGTTAATGGTACATTTTAATATTTTAATTAATAATCCCAATCAGTATCATTTTTCTGCCTAATCTTCTGGCCTCTCAATAAAACTTTGTCTGCTCTGCACTGTATTTCCTTAACATAATCTAGCAAAGGAAGACAGTACTATAAATGGGGCAAGACTTAACTTTATAAAAAGTTGTTCCAATTTCAACCACGAAGGGGAAATAATTCCTATTCCAAAATAACTCCATGAAAGGGGCCAAAATCATCAATTAAGTACTAAAAATCATTAAAAGCTTAACTGCTTAACTAAAGAGCCAAAATGCCAAAAGCACATAGTCATTTATGCCCCCGACCTGTTTACCAGGAAAGGCTATAGACAGGTCGGGGGATATGCTGAGCACAAGACACATTCCCTATTGCATGGAGCTCACAATGTCAAAACAAAATATATACACTGGATAATCTGATGTAAAAGGCATAAATTTCAAGCTCCTTTATAAAACAGCATTAAAGACAAGGAGCTCCTACCCTCTCGACAGCTTGGATGGATCTGGAGAGTATTATGCTAAGTGAAATAAGCCAGGTGGTAAAGACAAATACCATATGATCTCACCTATAAGTGGAACCTAATCAACAAAACAAGCAAGCAAGCAAAATATAACCAGAGACATTGAAATTAAGAACAATCTGACAATAACCAGAGGGGAGGGTGGAGGGGATATTGGGGGACTAGGGGGAAGGGTTGTCAAGGGACATGTATAAAGGACACAGGGACAAAGTCAAAAGGGAGTAGGATGGAGGGTGGGAGGTGGGGATGACTGGGGTGAGAAGAAGTGGTGGGGAGGAAATGGAGACAACTCTACTTGAACAACAATTTTAAAAATGTCAATTAAAACTACAAAAAAAAAGGTATCCAAGGTCAAAAACTGGGAGCTTGAGACTGACAGAAGAAACACTGAGAAGAGCAAAAATCAGATCTACACAAAGGCAAGGTGAAAACAAAATGCGAGCTTTGAGCTCACTGGGAAAGGACGGGGGCTCACACAAAGTCAGACACTCACATGCAGACAGGCCGCACCACTCACCAGTACTACTGGGTATAGGAGACCTTGGGCTAAGTACCAGCTCCGAAACCAGACTAAGCTGGGCCTCATCCATCTGTGACAGAGCAAGTGAAATTAAGATGTTCAAAAGTTGTAAGTGAAATCCCAGAGTGAAACTTTGGGAAAATATAAGGCACATATGTAGCATTTCAAATCATTATTTACGGACAGCCTTAGGGGCAACAGGAAAGTTTGGAAAGTATCTGCATCAGGCTTCTCATGAGACTCAAGAAACTGTCTCTTTGGCTTTAGACTTGCAAGTTGGAGTGGAAGAAAGAACAGCTGCGGAACTACTCCTTTTAGAGACTAGAAGCTTGAGGGGCGGGGCAGGGGGAGGTAAACAAATAAAAGAAAGGAATAAAGAACAACAAAACAATTCTACCTCAGATTTCCATTTAGAGTTGGAAGGAACACTCCAGTAAAGAGTTGGCTGTGCAGAGACCAAAAAGCAGTTGGTAAAAAATTACAGTCACTAACAACTGATCCTAATAATCAAAAACTAGAAACACTATAGAAGGGATTCCAGCAAGGAGAATAAAAACTACAAGTACATGCTGAATACATATAAACCTCACAAACATAACACTGAGCAAAGGAAAACAGACACAAAAAGAGGCTGTTTCTAAAAAGTTCAAAAATACAAAACAAATCAAAGTCAGTCTGAAGAACAGTCATCCTTCCAGGGGAGTAGTGAGTGGAAGGAACTACAAAGGGGCGCCTGGAATGGTGATAATGTTGCTTCTCGATCTACGCACTGGTTACATACTTTGCAAGGATTCATCCAGCTGTATATACTTACAGTGTGTGCATGTCTATGTATTTTCCACTTCCATTAAAAATATTAAAGCAGAGTTCCCTACCTGTGTTCCACAGGAAAAAAAGAGATACTATACAAATATAATACTAAAATTTATAAATGTGTCAATCGTTTCTCCCCCAAAATGTATGTCTATGTAAACACATACACACACTCTTCCCTAATTAAGTTATAAATTCAAGTAAATTCCAATGCTAATCACACACCTGCCTTCCTATAAAAATAGACAAAGTTACTCTAAAATGTATATGCAAATACAAAGGACTTATAACCACCAAAATTTCTTTTAAAAAGAACAAAACTGTGAAGAATAGGCGTTAGCGCTTTCTTAAAAGCTTTGTAGAATTCTCCTGTGAAACCATCTGGTCCAGGGCTTTTGTGTGATGGGAGTTTTTTTATTACTTCTTCAATTTCATCTACTGTTATTGGCCTGTTCAGGTTTTCTGCTTCTTTTTCATTGAGTTTTGGAAGATTATATTTTTCTAGAAATTTATCCATTTCACCTAGGTTTTCAAATTTCTTGGCATACAGTTCTGCATAGTAATTTCTTACAATCCCTTCTATTTCCGTCGTATCACTTGTAATCTCTCCTCTTTCATTTCTGATTGTGTTTATTTGGGTCCTCTCTCTTCTTTTCTTGATGAGCCTACTTAAAGGTTTGTCTATTTTGTTTATCTTTTAAAAAAAACCACTCCTACCCTTTGCAACATCATGGATGGAACTGGAAAGCATTATGCTGAGCGAAATAAGCCAGGCAGTGAAAGACAAATATCATATGATCTCACCGTTAACAGGAATCTAAACAACAAAACAAACAAGCAAGCAAAATATGACCAATGACACTCAAATACGGAACAGGCTGATAGGGTCCAGAGGGGAGAGGGGAGAGAATCATAGGGGAAAAGGGGACGGACTCACATGAACAAGTATAAAGGACATATGGACAATAACTAAGGTGGGGGTGGAAATGGGAGGGAGGTGGGAAGCACTGCGGGGGGCGGGGGCAGGGCTGGGAATATAAGACAGAAAACTGTACTTGAACAAGAATTAAATAAAAATTAAAATAAAAAAGAACAAAACTGAAAGGCTAACACCATCTGACTTTAAGAACTTACTTAAAAATGCCCTCCTTGTGGCTCAGTGGACTGAGTGCTGGCCTGCAAAACAAAGTGTCACTAGTTCGATTCCCAGTCAGGGTACATGACTGGGTTGCAGGCCAGGTCCCCAGTGCAGGACGCATGAGAGGCAACCACACACTGATGTCTCTCTCCCATTCCTTCTCCTTCCCTTCCCTTCTCTCTAAAATTAAATTAATTAATAAATTTAAAAAAGAACTTACTTAAGGGTAGAGGAAGGATAAAGAGGGTAACGAGGGCCAAACCTAAGGTGAGGGAGGGAGAGTTGACTTTGGGCAGTGAGCACATAACGCAACAGACAGATGATGTATTTTAGAATTGAACACTTGGAATTCACATGTCATTAACCAATGTCATTCCAATAAATCTATTTTTTAAAAAAGGAACTTAAAGTGTAATAATCAAGAGTATGGTATTAACATGAGGATAAACAGATGAATGGAACAGAATAGTCTAGAAATACCCTCACAACTACAGCATAAATTCAATTTTTCAACAAAATGCCAAAAGTATTCAATGACAAATGAAAATGCTTTGTAAGAATGGTGCTGGGAGAGTGATGGGGGAAAGTGGGGACAACAATACAAACAAACAAGAATGGCGCTGGGACAAGTGAACATGCCCACAGAAAATTAGCCTCTGCATCCCACCTAACACCACACATAGAATTAAAGATAGGTGATCAACTGAAGTAAATATTCTAAATCTTTAAAGATTTTAGAAGAAAATATACGAAAGCACCCCTGTGACCTGGGTATAGGCAATGGGCTCTTAGACAATGTCAAAAGCAATACTGTAAAAACATAAGAAAGATGTCATCAAAATTTAAAACCTCTGCTTATCCAAAGACATCATTAGAAAATTGAGGAGCTTGCCCTGACTCCTGTGGCTCCATGGACTAAGCGCTGGCCTGCAAACCAAAAAATTGAGGAGCCAACTCATAAACTGGGAGAAAACAACATTCTGAAAAAGCATGTATCCAGAATATATAAAGAACTCTTACAACTCAACAATAAAACAAAGACTAAAATCCAAATAAAAATGGGCAAAAGATTTACACAAAAGCAGGTTAAATGGACAGCAAATAAGCACTCAAAATTAAATATCACTAATTACCAGGAAAATGCATATTTAAATCCTGACAAGCTGCCACTCTGTAACGTTAAAACAAAAAAGACTAGCAACGCACCGTGGTGACGTTGTGAAGCAACAGGACCCCTCACGTACGCTGCTACTGAGAGTGAAAATGGCCCAGCTTTTACATTGAAAATGGACTGGCAATTTCTTATCCAGTTAAACGTACATCTACCCTTCGATCCAGAAATCCCACTCCTAACTTTTTTATACAGAATAAAGAAAACATATTCGTACAAAAATATCTGTGCACAAATGTTCATAACAGTACTATTCATAACAAGCACGGTTAGGAACAAATCAATAGAGAAGGAATTAACAAACTGTGGTATATACCATACAACAAAACAGAACACAGCACTAAAGGAGAATAAATTTGTGATAGACACAAAAATTATACATAAATTTTACAGACTTGATGCTGAGTGTAAGACGCCAAGCACAAAGACTAAACATTTTGTGATTCTATTTATAAAGTTCTCAAAGAGGCAAAACTAATCTAAGGTGAAAAAAAAGCAGTGATGGCTAGGACAGGCAATGCCTAGGAAAGCAGACAAGGGCAGTTTCTGAATGAATAGAAATATTCTATGTATCAAGACGGTTATGAGTCACAAGACATCATCTCTTCATCCAAATTATATAGCTCTAACTTGTACATTTCAACTCATACATATTAACTGTAAAAATAGCTCTAAAAGTTAGTACATTATTTGTGTGGTGGAGCATCTAGGGGTAGGAATTAGATATTGGCAGTAAGCTGATGTGCTAATAAGGACGATGAGGATTATTATTCTACTTTGTTTACTTTCCATATGCTTTTTTTTGTTTTTTAAAAATTGTTGTTCAGGTAAAGTTGTCCCCATTTTCACCTCATCACAGCCCCAGCCCCACCTCCCACCCATCCCTCCCCCACCCTCAAACCCACCCCCTTTGGCTTTGTCCATGTGTCCTTTATACGTGTTCCTTGATAGCCCCCCATATTATCCCCTATTATCCCTCTCACCCCTCCTCTCTGGTTACTGCCAGATGGCTCTTTATTTCAGTGTCTCTGGTTCTATTTTGCTCACCTGTTTTGTTGATTAGGTTCCACTTAGAGGTGAGATCATATGGTATTTCTCTTTCACCACCTGGCTTGTTTCACTTAGCATAATGCTTTCCAGTTCCATCATTACTTTTCAAGAATTAAAAAGGTAACGTATGTAAATAAATTGCTATGTACCTGCCTTCTAGAAGAAATACCACTCTTGGTTGTTTATTCAGGTGTTGTTGCTGATGCTAACAATAAGGCTGATAAAGATGATAATGGTACTATTCTACCCACTTAACATATACTGTACATTAGATACTATGCTAATTATGCTGTCATGGATGAGACAAGCACAATCTTTGCCTCCATCACTTTGCTGAAGCATAGAGAAAAATGAATAAGGAAACAGAGTATATGTTATATAACTGTAAACTGCAGTGACTTTTTAAAAGGTTCTGTAATACGGAATACTGATTTGGCACTTACCAGGTGCCGCATACTGTGCTCAACACTTCTAAGTGACCCCATCAAGGACAGGTAATATCACCCCACTCACATATGAGGGAAGTGAGTGAGAATTATATTCTCACATCGAACATGTGGCAGCGCATCATGTGTTTGTGTTGTTCTGTCATTAACACCTGATCTGTTCTGAACAAAAGCTTGAGAGGGATTAGTAATGAAGAGCTGGAGAACGAGAGATGCTGGGACTTAATTGTCCCACAAGGAGCTTGTCTGACTTCATTGTCACTGTGTCATAGCCAGTGAAGTCGATCTATGAGAAGGTTATGCAGGATAGAAGAATGTTCTCCCTATTTCTATCACATCCCTCTATCCAGTCATTTCCTACACACGAGCCAACTCCTCAAAACTGCCCATTAGCCTCACATTCCACCCAGAGGAAAAAAGAAAAATTCTAAAAAGGGACTCTACCAGTTAGCCCCTCATTCCAGTCTCTATGTCTCCTCTGCTAAGTCCCAAACAAGCCACGCTGTCCCCACCATAAACTCTTTGTACTTCGTTTTCCCTCTGCCTGGAATTCCCTTTCCCAAGTTCATGGGAGTCCTTCTCCCTCAGTACCTTCAAACAGTGAAAGGACTTCTCTCCCCAGCCTATCGACAACAAGATCCCTTTATCTCTGTCTCCCCCACCCATGTTGTGGAGCTGAGGGAGAGGGGCAAAGACGACGAGGAGACCAGGAGGCATGAAAGCCAGACTACAGGACGTGAAAGTACAAGTACAGTGCTGTTTTCAGGGGCAAGCCATCAAATTGAGAATATCATGTACAATACCTACATTATGAAAATGAGGCAGAAAATGTTAGTCAAGATAAGAAACAACATCAAACAAACAGGTTCCTAACTAATTAAACTTGCAGTCATTTTCATAGGCCTTAAACTGAGGTGAATACTGTGACCTGTCAACAGCCATTTGGTCACAAAGTTTGCAAAATGGTGTCTTAACTGTGGGAGACTTTATAACTCCAGTGATGCTTTCCAGTCTTCATTAAAGACACACTTCTTCACTGAAGTGTGGCAGGTCACACTTAAATTCTACATCTCCGCATTTAAAATAATACTTGATGTACATTTCAAAATAAAAGTACAGCTGCATTCTCCTTTTCCAAAAAAAGAATGTCAGACTATTACATGTACTGTTCCTCTCAGGTAACTAGTACATAATACACTTTTACCTTCAATATAAGTATAAATCTTCGTTAATAATACATTTTCCCCTTAAAAACATCTGTAAAATTCCAGAAAGTTATTTCCCAAACTTTTTATATCAAGGTATAATTGACATAAAATAATGTATTAGTTTCAGGTGTAGACATGATGATTTTTTATATATTAAATAAGTCTAATTAACATCTGTCACCATATGTACATATATACCATACCCCGATTTTTTTAATTTTAGAATATAGTCTACATTTGGAGCAAGGGTAGGAAAACCCTCTGTTCTAAGATGAGCATTGCTTACAGCAGAAAAGCAATTGCACTTTTAATTACAGCAATTCAAATGATATCTCAGAGTGAAAGATTTTCCCTTTTCATTTCTTCCTTCATGATTGACTCATCACTGCTGAATGTTAACAGCATGAGGACTAAAAAAATCTAGGGATGACAGATAGCCTTCACAGATACCCAGAGGAATAGCTGCGGTTTTCAAGCACTCTGTGACCGGCACAGCCATCTAACTCGAGCTGTCGCTTTTAACGACCACATCGCTCCCCCAGGAGTTAGTAATATTATGTATAATTATTCCCAGATTAACAATAGGAAAGCTGAGTTAATAAGTAGAATATTAGAAGCTAGGTATTTGAACTTTAAGTTCAATACTCTTTCCAGGGCAACTTTCCCCTAGATAAATATTAAGCAGATAGCTTTATGATCGCTCTGATTTTTCTAGCTATATCATTAAATTGTACCAGTATAATCAAGACAACAGATAACAAATCTTGCTTTAAGAAATGGCCTTAATCCTAAAAGAAAAACTTTAGGTCAAATTCCATAATGGAAATCTCACGTTTATCACTGATTCCTACTGGAAAATAGCCTTACAAGTCAAATTTAAAAACCTGTCTGATGAAATATTACTACTTGGGCAAACTTGTGACATAACAGATATAATTTAAGAATTTTTTTTTTTTACAAAATTTCACTCTCCGTTTTCTGAGAATGTCTCCAGCAGAATTAGGCTACAGGGACACACTTCACCAAAGTGTGCTGTGAAAAGATGATGAGCTTAATATCCACTCAGTGATATAAATATTAGACATCTACCAAGGGCCAATTATCTTTCCTTCAAATTTTCTATGTCAGGTAGATTAAAGCAAATAAATATCTTCCTTTTCTAATTTGTTCAAGTTTGTATCAAGTAAGATAGATTTGAGAGATTACCATAAACCATTGAAATTAACACTACATTTTAGCAAATATAGTATATCTTATAAACATTTGGTAATCTAATATTTTAGCAAATATAAACAAGAGACAGGCCCTGGATGGTATAGCTCAGTGGATTGAGCGCAGGCCTGTGAACCAGAGGATTGCAGTTCAATTCCCAGTCAGGGCACATGCCTGGGTTGCAGGCCAGTTCCCAGCAAGGGACACACAAGAGGCAACCATACATTGATATTTCTCTCCCTCTGTCCTTCCCTTCCCCTCTAAAGATAAATGAATAAAATCCTTAAACATTTTTTAAAGATTATTAAAAAAACAAGGGACAGATCTGAATGATATCTGTTTTAATCATGGTTTCTTCTAACGTTACATTAATAATCTCATTTGCTAATAGTTCATATGGTATTGATTATAATTATTAAATATAAACAACCAGTAATTAACAGGATTATTTAATACCACTGGGGAAAAACTCATTTCACAGAGAGGCACTGTTCCAAAGAAAATAAGCTAACAAAGCAACAATGCAAAGGGTTCAGGAACAGAAACAGGACACCAGGCAGCACTCTGAAAAATCTGCCTGTTAAATGCCCAGTGCTCCCATTAGGTATCTGTGCAAGATCCCAGTGAGCATCGGGCCAGAAGTGTGAATTGCTTCTGAGAACTGGAACCTAGAACAGACAGACCGCTGGTTCTCACAGCACACTATCCTGTGGATCATCATCCACTTCTGCCTAAAACACAAAAGGCCCAACAGCACATCCACAGACAGTATAAAATGCATATAACTTGAAACAACAGTTCTATGAGTGTATATGTAACTGAGTAAATAACAGTTTACCACCGCCTTTTAAAAATAGGAGCTCATGTTAAATGTTTCTGTTGGTATGCCATGAAGTCTTATTTCATTAAGGTTAACTTTTTTTACAAAGATCTTAAAAATATTACATTCCTGTATGGCATTTTTATCTATTTTTTGTTTTAATCTGACTCTTTAACAAAGAAAGCTCTTCTTTAAATGGTTTAATAAAAATTAATGAACAAACTTTGAACTGTCTTCACTCAATATGTCAGCATTGACTTTCCACCTAACACTGTCTTACACGAGTAGATTTACACAGGTCGACACATTCACACATTTTGTCTTTGCCAGTATAACACTGTTCATTGAAATCTATTCACCCAAAACTGCATGTCTTCCATTAATTTTAGGAAAAAGAAAGAAAGATGCAGAGAGATTTGACTTTTGTTCAGTTTCTCCTGTATGTATAAATTTACTCTAGAAAATTCCTAAATAAGTTTCCTTTGGGAAATTTTCAAATTCTGAAATTCTTCTACCAGAAATACACCAGCTTCTTCGTTCCTCTCTGATTTCTGTAATTTTATTATTATTTCAGGACTTAACTTATCTTCACAGGGGAAGATTTGACAAACCATGAAAAGATTATCAAAATACATACGGAGGTGAAAGTTATACAACAGATTAATCATCTCCTACATAACACCCTGCATTCCACCCTAGCTGATGAGTTACAATTGGGAATGTTCTGGTCATCTGTCCAATTAGTTTGCTAGTGAAGCCTTTCACATTCTTTCCAACTAGAACTTAAACGTAATTCAGTTCTCCAGAATTAAAGTTCTGGTACATTAACCACCACCCACTTATTAGCCTCACTTAACTCTTTATTTTTACTTAGTCCAAAATAAAGAAAAAAGTCAATTAAAAACTAACATACTCAGCTGCCTGTTTGTAGTGCTTCAAGTCTTTCTTCAAATTTTTGTTTTCATTTTCTAAAAGCATATTCTGGGTGTACACATCCGGGACGTTTCTAACATGGCTAACTTCAGTTACGCCCTTCTGTATTAATTCGTACCTAGAATAAAATGAAACAAAAAGCTTTATGTTGTTTCTTCTTAATTTGCTTAACTTATGTACAACTCAAAAACTTAAGTCTTAGGGAATGTTTACAGAAATTAGTTTGCAATATTACTTGCATAAATTAAAACGTCAACATTCATAAATTCTTTCTAAGGATTAATGGATTGTTAGGTCCTAGTATCGTCAGGTGTATAAAATGTAACTGAACATCTGCTGGGTTTCATGCACTAATCTAGACACTGGCGAAATTAAACAAATGGTTCAAGGCTGTATTTCATGGAGTTTATAGAGTTTTGACTGGTGTGGATAGTGACATGTTCTGTATGAATAAAATAAAGCAGGGTAAGAGAGACTGACGTGGAGAGTGATAAGGTTGTTGGCATTATTTTGTACAGGGTGTCCAAAGAAAGTATGACTGACAAAATGACATTTGAGCAGAGGACTGAAGGGAAATAAAGGAATAAGCCATGTGGATACGTGGGAGAGGAGCATTCTCGGCTGATAGAAAAGCAAATGTAAAGGCCCTGAAACAAGGAAGTGCTTGGCATGTAAAATAAAGAGCTCAAAGCCAGTGTATCTAGAGTATCTGGAGATGGGGCCAACTAACTGAGCAACAGGGAGCCTGGTGAGAGATGGGTCAGGTAAACTGGAGGGAGCCAGAGAGAGGGATGTGATTTGACTTTGAACCGGACTGAAGTCACAGGCAGACTTTGAGAGAAAAGTGACACTGATCTGATTTATGTTTTTCAAAGACTTGTCTGGCATCAGTTTAAATAAGCTAACTCTAGAGTAGCAAGAACAGAATCAGACTCGTTTGGAGAGTGCTGTGACAGTCCAGGAGAGAGAGAATGGAGGCAAGAGCAAAACAGGTATCAGCAGAGATTATGAAAAATGGGTCCCTTCTGGATATACTTATAAAGGTGGAGCCAAGGGGATTTTATGATACATCAGCTGTCAGGTGTTGATTAAAACGAGAAGTCAAAGATAACTCCAAGGTTTTGGGGGTGAGCAACAGAGAGGCATTTACTGAGATGAGGACAAACACAGTAGACACTGGGTGGTTAAAGAAATCAAGGAATTCTTCCTATTCATGTTCATTGCAATATTTAAAGAGAGAAGTGAAGAGTCCAAGGACTGTTTGAAGAATGAGGAGAAAAGGAATACTGCTAAACAGAGACTGAAAACAGAGAGGAAGCAGTGAGGTACTGGGCAAGTATGAGCACAGTGCCTCAGGGACCAAGTGAACAAAGTATGGTAAGAAGAAGGAAATGAATGACAGTGATAAATGCTGCATGGAGCGTGGGTGAGACGAAGTCACTGAAAAAAGTTTCCGGAGAGTCATGGAAAAGAAAGTGGACCTAGAGGTATCAGAGAGTTGAAAAGGATTTGTGGTAACCAACTTTTCCAAGGAGATATGCTTTAAGCAGAGCCAAGAAATCAAGATGAACTTAGAATAGGATACAGAGTTCAGGATATTTTTTTATTTCTTCTTTCTTTTAATAGATGACATATTACTGCACATCTGTACGTTTATGAGAATGATCTAGCAGAAAGGGGGAAAGTGTACAGTGCAGGATACAAAGGGGCCAATGTCCTTGAGTAGGCCAGAGGAGCTGGGATCCAGCAGGAAAAGGAGGAGTGGCCCTAGATGACAAGGCTATGGCACAGGCCCTGTGACAGGTCAAAGGGTAACTCTGAGGACAGAGGCAGCAGGCTGGTAGAGAGGCAGGCAGGAGCTGTGGCACTTCCACTGTGTCAGTGAAATAAGAGGGAACATCAGGGAATCATTCACATTTGTAAATAGTTACAATTAGAATCATTATATGTAGAAATTAACCAAGCTGAATATAAAACAGAAGCATAAAAACATTTCAAGTAATAAAGTTATTAATAAACAAATCTCTGTTTTGTTAAAAATAAACAAATCTGCTATGGATGGATTAAACATTAGTTTTAAGATGTTTAATTATCAATATTTTCATATTATACACTTTTACTTTTATTACACACTAAGAGTCGTGTGTTTTTATGTTACACATGTTATTTGAAATTAAGAAAATACCAAGAAAAGCCCTGCAGAATATCCACAAAGTTAAGATAATTGAATCAATATTAAGTAATACTTGCCACAATTTCTAAAATAGCAAACAGATAACCATTTAATCATAAATTCACTATTTTATCCATATTTGAAATGTGATTTATTCTTATCTCAGAAGAAAAGACATATGGATTGACAGAAGAACTGGACCATAAAGTTTTTCTGAGCATAAAATTGGTTTTCAGCAACTTGCTTTATTTAATGCAGAAAAAATCACTACAGAAATTATTTCAATAAGAAAAACGGTGATATAGAGACCTTCTCTAAATTAAATGCTCTGCAAATAAGTATGTGATAAAATAAGTAAAAATAAAACATAACACAAATAACACATTACAACATATATATCTTAGAATATTCAGAAGTCACTTACCAAGCAAAAATTATGCCACGCGTGTAAAAATACCAAACATGACTTTAAACTCACCAAAACTTATGATTCTATAGGTGAATTGGAAATTTTAATATACAAACTCTGGAAATATATTCTCAGTCAAATCTACATTTTCCTACATAAGATTTTTTGCTTTTGTCTCAGGTGTATCTGTGTGTGAATTTTAAGAAATATCCTGGTCTCTACTCCTTCTTCCTTCATCACTTACCCTTAAAATAAAAATGAAACTGTTCACATGGGGGAAAAAAAGATGGTCATGTAAGTATTGGGAACTGAAAACAAAACACTACCAACAGAACTGCCTTGAATTACTGCCAATGAATTTACATTAATGTTCTTCATACTCACCACAAGGTCCATAAATTAATGACAGTGATACAGAAAGAAAGAAACACATATATTTCATAGCCTTTCATAAGCCTTTCATATAAATGCATAGCCTTTCCTAAGACGAGTGTATATACCTAAAGAGTTTAACACCCACTGCCACAAATGATGACTACTATGATAGAATTTCAGTGAACATAGAAATGATGCAGTAAGAGCAAGCATTATTTTTCCTTCAAGATGGCACTTAAGGCATAGGATATAAAAGCCAGAAAAACAATCATCTAGGTGATAAGCGTCAAATGAGAATCTTTCCTCCATATTTACAAAGAGAACTGCGGAAATATTTCACAAGTGAAGACAAAACTCCTTTAACTACTGCACAAACTGAGGATGTTGGAATCCTCAGCACTATCATGACATCACTGTGGAAGCAGAGTCCTTCACAAGAAAGACAGAGAACAGTTGAACAAGTCTAGTACTGGTCCCATGATTCTTCAAGCCAATATGAAAAATGGGTACAAATCAAAATATTCCTTTACTGACATTTTTCCAAGATCCCCTGTACAATTCCACAATTCAGCATGGTGGGTAGGAGAGGCACTGACCAGCACTGACGGGCTGCCACGCACTACGGCTTCCTAGCCCCTCTCAGCCCGCTTGCTCATCCATACAATGGAGGTGACAGCAGCTCCCTGCTCCACACAGTTGTTGAGAGAAGGAAAAAAAGCATGAAAAATGGAGACAACTGTACTTAAGAAACAAAAAATAATGCAAATTTTTTAAATGTCATTAATACATACTAAACTAAAAAAAAAAAACATACTAAACTAAGGAAATGACAACAAAGTGCCTTCCTGAGTGATAAACCTTAGGCTTCATCTTCTTAAATATTTTTAAATGCTTCATGTTTAATGAAGACTATATTAGTTCTGGTTACAAGCACATGTTAAGTATTCACTTTCAAAGCCTGCCTTCTTGAAAATATAGTACATAAATAAATCTCTGCATATACATTTACAGAGCTCACATTTAACATATTGTAGCACAGTAAAACTTAGCAGGACAGAATAGTCACAACATTCCTGTGTTTAACTTAATCCTGGCTGGAGAAAACAATGATTACGACATGACCCATAACCAGAAGTCAAATCCTAAAAATCAACCAAAAAAACAGCGACAGGCTTCAATGACGAAGGAACAAAAAGTAGTTGTGTGGTTTTCACTAAGAGACAGTAATGTACACACAGCACCACGTACACTCCCCACACACACTGTGCGGCAGGTGGTGTCATTTTAGTCCTAGGCTCTGGCTTTAAACCTACCCATTACCAGAAAGTTTTAACTATACTGCCCACGTTGGAGTAATTCTATAAATTATGCCAAATTTATCGGCTAAAAGCAGCAATATTTATCTTTTTAGAACATTACAGGACTACACTACTACAAAATTTATAATTTCTTCTATAATTAATAAAAATTTTAAATTAGCAATAAAATATCATAAATAACTATACTATTATCTATGACGACATTTTTATTACCACCCCAATCTTCAGCACAGGCCAAACTGGAGATAAGCAAGAATTGAGTAGGAAGTGAAAGAGTGAAAAAGGAAAGAAAAAAACCTTGTTTTTCAAAACATTTGGCTATACAGGGAAAAAGAGTTAGAGAGGATGGAAGGAATCACAGAGAGAAAGGTAAAGAAGAGCAAGAATGTATGTTTCTGGTGGATGAGTTCTGACTGCGTTACAAACAGCACAATGGCCCAGTGGAGTTGAGCGCTGAGTAACACGTGCTCAGGGCAGGTGCTAAAAGCACACTGAACGTGTCGTCCATTTTAACCCCTCTTCGTTTTTGCCCCCATGGAAATCATCATTGTCCACAGAGTTCTTCTAAAGAGATATATACTACATATGCACACACACACATACATATATATAATCCTTTTTTTTGTAAACAGCAAGGAATAAAAAAAGCTTTCTTGGCCATACGGTTTCTCCCGCGACTAATTAACTTTGCTGTTATAGCATGAAAGCAGCCACGAACAATAACTTAAAAAAATTCATGGCTCTGTTTCAAGAAAATTTTATTTACAAAATAAAAGGCAGGCTAGAGTTGTCCCAGGGGTCTTGGTTTGTTGACCCCAGATTTAAAGGATTTACTTCAATTAATGTTTGATGAATGAAAGGACCTAAGTCAAATTTCAGTACCCAGGTTGTCTGGTTTGGGTTATTTTTTTGTTTCTTTGTTTACAATCAAACAATGGAAAAACCTTGTTTTAAAGAATTCGTAGCAATTGCATGTTTTTTTCTCCATAGTAAAAATGATCTAAGTAATCTATTTAACATTCCTATAACCCCACTCTGCAGAACACATGAACGTGTCTCTCTGATCAAAGTCAGAGACGCTCTTCGTGAGTAAAAGCAGCCAGTACAGTGTAATCACAGGGCAGACAACTCGAGATCTCATTACAAACTGGCTGCCAGGGATAAGGATAAAAGTATTTGAACCAGACCATATATTAAGATATTTTACACAAATTTTACTTAATGATTGCAATATTATGCTAAGTGGCATGCTTACTTAGTGTTCTAAAATTCCTACCACAATTGTAGTTCCCTACAATTTCCTCTCAATTCAAACTGCTAAATGTGAAAAAATAACATGGCAAGCCTCTCTTTGTGAAGAGTGTGGTTCCACGTTTCTCCAGGGAATCGTTGAACACCTTAGGCTGACCGATCCTGTGAGCACCGCATGTCCTAACACATATCCTCGGAAGAAGAAAAGGTAACTGAACCTCATTAATCTTTCATCTCTTTAGTACTACAAGTTAATCATCTACTTTTACAAAAATGTACTTATAATACATTTGTAAATGTTTTAGGGGCATTTTCATAAAAATCATTTACACGATTTCCACATTTAGTAGGAACAGTATTATTTTACTGCCATTAAACTTGATCTTTTTCGTAAACTATAATAAAAATGGTGTTCCTCCTTTAATGTATTAACACTAGATATGCAATTTAAAGTTTTAAAACATATCTCTTCTATGTGTATGGTCCAAGTAGATGAGAACCAAAGAAAAGCAAAAGATAAAAACAACACCATATGGATTAGTAAAAATTAAAGCTTGCCCCTATATTTAAAATTAGGATTATCCAAAAAACATTATAAACATCTTTATATACCATATAATTCCCTCTTCCTATAATATGCAATGGTTTTTAAAGACCAAATATATTTTCCTATCCGATTATTTAATAACATTTCCTTAAAGAATGCCAGGACTCTGAAAGCATGCCTGGTGCCATTACTGCTGGAGCAAAGGGACAAACACAGCATATCTGCTAAAGTTTATAACCAATGAGTTAAATTTTTTCAACTGTAACAAAAAAAAATCTTTAGTTACCATTTGAAATGTTTCCACTTACTTCTACTTCTACATGAAGAAAAAATTTTAATTTATATATTTATGTATTTTTTATTGTTGTTCCAGTACAGTTGTCTCCGTTTCTCCCCCCCCCACCCCAATATCCCCAGACCCACCCTCAATCCTACTCCCTGCTTCGGCTCATCCATGGGTCCTTTATACATGTTCCTTAATGTGAAGAAAAATTTATAGAAAAAGAGAATCAATCATTTGTGTGAGTAGAAAAAGGCAGACCATTATACTACATGAAAAACAAGCAAAGTAGTAAGTACTATTAGTAGGATTTCTTAATGCAGGAAATAATACCCTGACCAATTTTGCAGAAAATATTAGGAAAAGCATTTCATAAAGTCACTTTGTATTATATCATAAAACTCCAGAATGTATTCCAGTTACCTGACTTGAAAATCACCTCATTTTGAATATTTGACAAAGGTGTTTGATATAAATTTATTTGAAACTGATACCTGACGATATGCATTTATGTGTTTACAGGGACATGTCCGGGGGAGGTGTGCTGTGGTTTCAGTTCTGGGGATGGGACAGGTTTCCACCCAGTTCATCCATTTTGCATGAACTGAGTGGCTTCAGTTTTTAGGAGAGTTAAAAGTGTACATATGAAATACTATTAGCATTTCCAGAAAATTCTTTATCTACATAACTATTTACCATTCAGACTGAAAGCAATCGAGGGTCCTGGTCATACCCATCTTGATCAGAAAGTTGCAGAGAAAGTCTTCTATTACTTCAGGGACTTCACGCTTTGAAGGAAGGACTGTTTTCTGCTCCTGAAATTTAAATGTACAATAAATTATTTTGGAATCATCGAAGTTTTGATTAATGGCATTGATTTATTCATTTATTTGTTCATTTTTTCTACTATGCTTTTGAGATGGACAATAATTGAAGGATAATCACTAGAGATAAAGCAGTGATAAAAACAGGCAAGACTCAGTCCTCATAGCTAATAACCAAGTGGACAGAGACAGAAAGTAAATAACCACTTTAAAAATATAGTATGGAAGATGGTACTAAGTGTCCACATTAAAAAAGCCAAGGATTAAAACTAGAGGGAGCCAAGAGAAGGGCAAAACTGTGTGTGGAGTCTGGCTGCTCTGCATGTAACCTAATGAAGGACGATTCACCAATAAAACAGCATCTGAGCAGAAATCTGCAGAGGAGGTTCAGACGTGGCATCAGCAAGTACAAAGGCACTGAGGCAAGAGTGTGATCGGATTGTCTGAAGACAAATAAGGTCAGCTTGCCCTTTCAATATTACAGAATACATTCAAAAATAAATCTGTGGACCTTTAAATTATTTTAATTTTTATCAATATGAAAAGAAATACTGTATAATGATTTTGGTGTCTTTCTATTATAGAAGTAATAAGGAAGAAATCATGTGTGATGAAAGAGTCTTGCACGACTATTTCACAATGAGAGTCTATCAACTAGAGGAGAGGTCAGCTAACTCTTCTTGGAAATAAAGTTAATTAGAACACAGCCACCCCATTTGTTTACGTATTGTCTACGGCTGCTGTTGCTCTACGTGACAGGGCTCCGTAGTTCAACAGAAATCTGCCCTATGGCCCTCAATTAGAAAAACGGTGATATTTCAGCAAGTGAGATATAAAGTTAAGACAGCCATACAAACTACAGTATCACATAATTCAATGTATAAAACAAATCAAAGAATAGGTAAATTCTTAGAAAATATCAACAACATCATCCTTGTCATTAGCCTGCATTCATTTTCTTTTCATTAGGAGAAACTAGTTAACTTAACTGTCAATCATTTGGATAGACAGATCTACTTTCTCACACACAGAAACTCAGCAGTGGACTTTTCCTTCCTATTTCTCCTCCTCACACTGCTAGTGGCTACAGACCAGGTTACACAGAATACACAGCATGATTACACAGAAACACAGTGAGGAAAAAGAATCTGTTGCCATAAAAAGTTCTTTTCAAAAGTACTATATACAGCCTCGGCTGGTGTAGTTCAGTGGATTAAGAGCCAGCCTGTGAACCAAAGGGTCAGCTGTTTAATTCCCAGTCTAGGGCACATGCCTGGGTTGCAGGCCAGATTCCCAGTAAGAGGTGCTGGAGAAGCAACCAAACATTGATATTTCTCTCCCTCTCTTTCTCCCTCCCTTCCCCTCTCTCTAAAAATAAATAATTAAACATTTGAAAAAAAAGTTCTATACACAATTTGACACTGATGTGAATTACCTGTAGGTGCTATAACATTCAAAATGGTGGAGAGTTGAAGCAAATTTGGGGGTTACAGAAAATTCCTAAAATGACTAGGGGTTTTAAATATTTCTTTTATAAAACTTGAGCAGAATAACTTAGAATCCCATTTCTAAAATTACTACTGTTAAAAGGTAATGTATAACAATGTTAATATATTCAGGACCCTATATAAAAAACCATGAGAGATGCCAAAGTTGCAGAATACCATATTTTGCCTTGTACAGTGCACAATTTTCTGCCCAAATATTTGAGGAAAAAATAAGGATGCGCATTATACATGGGAAGTACTAATTCCATATCTATATCAATGCTTTTCTTTTATTTATACTCATGCATTAGAAGTGTAACTCTAGAAAACAATAATGGTATCTGTATGCAAAATAATAACCTGAAATATGATCATTGGTTTTGTTTCTAAATATAAATAAGTTTAAAAAATTGAATTAAAACAAAAGATGTTTTTCCTGAAAGTTGGGACCAAAAACATGGGTGCACATTACACACACCAAAAGAGTTTCTTGTGCTCGCCTCCGAGTCCTGCATTCCAGTGGACAATTACACAGAATTGTTTGGTGAGGGCCTAACACAGTCAGATGCAAATGTTTGTTATACAATAGTAAATACTACCTTGAAATATGGAGTCAATAAACTTGAATACATTCCATAGGATTAGATGAATGACAGCTGAAGGAATCAGGGACACGGGAGGATAAAACAGGAGAATGTACCTACTTTAGTCTCTCACCACGCCTGTGGGCTGCCGTTTGCATGTACGTTGGTACGTATGGCTGCGACACAGCTGATAGGTTCCTGCAGTCTCCAAAAGATGTTTTCTTTCTCCCTCTTCCTGAATACATCTGATATGCATACTAACAATTCTACATAATCTTCCACTGCACTTTTATCTCTATTACACATTCTATACAATCATTCTATGGCTTCATAAATTTAATGATGATGTTAATAAAGTACCTCAGAATAAGTACAATAAGAACAACTACTTTACTACCTAGCAAATATGCCTCTCTTTGAAGATTGCTGAATTATAAAAATATAGCCCACCCACATGTGACCCATGTTCAGTTGTATACATTAAAGTTATAAATTTGAATTTTCCTAAGTAGAGAGGTTTCTAGATGTTGTAATGAGGGCAACAGCAGAGAGCTGCTCTAAAAAATGATAAAGCAGTAAGCAAATAAAGGCTTTGTTAGGGAAACTCTTAGGTCAGAGTTTAGAGTGGGCCAAGGGAACTAAATGGTAAAAGAAAAAAAATAAGCTTTCAGAAACAACAATAAACAAATGAATAAATAAATAGGAAGTTCAGTGGATGAAGAAGGTCTAAATAAAAGGAATACAAATTTACTAATCCTAGATTCTTTTGTTATAACAACATAATTCCTGGCAAAAATATTTGATGAAAAATCTGAATAACTATACCAGAAAAATTTTAGCATAAAATTCTATAAAACTTCTCAAATTCTATGTTCTCAGTACATTTTTATACTCAAAAACCACATAAGGCTTTTGCTTAAATGGATTGTATCTATCAACAGTTACCATATTATAAATTAAGTTTTTAAATATTTATTTTTAAGTAACTATAAGAGCACTGTTACCCAGTAACATAAATTAGCATAGTTTTATAAAACAGAACAGCATTTTGCAAAGACAAAAATAAATTAGTACGAAGAGTAGCACTGTCACAAAGTTTTGCAAATTTCTTTAATATGCAGAGGAGGGAGCTGGACCCCAAAGTTTGCTTCTGCATCAACCTGCTGTGATGTAACCTTGGCTGAGCCACGTGAAGAAAACTGAACACAGACAAACGTAGTCGGAAAATGGAGGGCAACACAAACCCCAGTGGGACACTGACTACACTTTTAGAACTACTGATAAATATGTTAAACAACATAACAGTTTTGTTCCGTCACCAACTTGTCTCCTATAAAAACACTTGACATTTCAAAGAAATGCCTTCAACTCACAGAAGATCAGGCTGACTGAGGAGGAGGAGAGGGCATGCCAGGAAAATGAAGAATTGTATTATCTGTGCGCCTTGCTACTGTGATCTCTATAGATCAAAGTTAGAATTTTATAAAAACTAAGTTATTAGAGAAGTATAGCAATACAAAGTACCTTCGAGAGTGCACCACCAAAATTACCAAAACAAAAAGCCAAGAACCAAAGGGATTAAAGAATTATACCCCCCAAAATGGCAATGATAGTGTTAGTAAGAAGGCTCCCAGTTTAGAGGGGAAAACCCCATGTGAATGTAACAACTCTTTTTCATAAATACATAAAATATCTCTAAGGAATATAAATGTGTGTATCCTATCTCCACTTACATTCATATTTAGAAAAAAAGACTTTAGTTTCAAGAAATACCTGGCAGTATAAGAAACCACACACTTGTTACACATTAATAACATTTCCTACCTTCTTAATTTTTTTCAATAATCACCTTAAATATATTTCATCTCAGAGTTCAGAAACATTGCACCTATTAAGGAAACTGATGTTGCATCACACACAATTTAAACTTTATGAAATAAAACATGCAATCAATTCTCAAATTTTCATCTATATTAACAATGTATAAAGATAATCATAGCAATTTATTTAAATGTCAAGTATTCAATAAACACTTGTATTAGTTTACTTAACAAAAGACTATTTACATTATTTCCAACTTTCAATTATATCAATGACTTCAATTATTTTTCACCATTTTAACTGTATTTAAACTTTCCTAACATAGTACCTTTCTCTTTCAATCTTTAATGAAAATGTTGACAGTGCTCATTGAATAAGGACCACTGCATCCTCTAATGTAGAAGACAATACACCATATTTATAAACAGATGTAACTAGATCACAAAAAAAGGAAGTTGGTTTCATAGGCAATGGATAGTCTTTGAAATAGAAAGCCCATGGCACAGCTCAAAGTTAGTTTTTGAAGATAAAATATTATAAAAATAACACACAAATCAGAAATACATTAATTGATGTACTATCATAAAATAAATCCATATTTAATTTTAAAAGCTGAAGGGTGATTTTTTGTAAATTTTCTGCATAGCACTGTTCCTCTGAAGAACTCAAAAAACATGTACATAGAACTTAAAGTCAGCTATAAATGTGTCAGAAATCTAGCAAGTTAACTCTTGCAAGGTTTTGATAAAAGAAAGCTTCTGAGAAATTGACAAAAGAGTTATTGATATTTGGGATTTCTGCCAAGATGGAGGCATAGGTGGAAACACTGTGCCTTCTCCCACAACCAAGTTTGAATACAACAAAAGTTTGGAGAACAAAGACACAGCCAAAGAACAGAAAATTGAATTATACGGAAGTCCGACAACAACAACCATTCAACCCGGACGGTAAGAGGGGCGGAGCCAGCAGCAGAGCAGGGTCGGCAGGAAAGATCCCCAGACCTAGGTGTGCAGGTAGCCCGGACCCAGTGAGGGTGTGGGGCAGACTGACCGTGGTCGCACATTCGTGCACAGGGAGACAGACCACGCAGGCCCCAGCATCGAACCCAGTGGTGGAGGGCTAACGGCGGTGGCGCACTCGTGTGCAGTGGGACGAAACACGAGGCCCCAGTGACGGTGGCAGCTGTAGCACCTGTGGCTGCAGCGGCGGGAGGCGGCAGACGGGAGGCCATTGCTCCTCTTTGACCCCACCCCCACGTACAGCGTCACAACCCAGCAACTGAGTTGCCCTGCTCTAGTGAACACCTGGGGCTCCAATCCTGCTACATAACAGGCACGAACAGCCCAAAAGATGGCACAAGAAGAACTCAAAGTCCCAGAGCCGATAACTCTGAGGGACCAAGGGATTGCCAGCCTCTCACATGCACAGTTCAAGACACTGTTTATCAGGATGCTCACAGAACTGGTTGATTATAGTCACAAATTAGAGGACCATATGAAGGCTAAACTAATTGAAATAAAGGGAGATGCACAGGAAACCAATAGTGATGGAAAGGAAACTGGAACTCAAATCAATGGAATGGACCAGAAGGAAGAACAAAACATCCAACCAGAAAGGAATGAAGAAATGAGAATTCAAAAAAATGAGGAGAGGCTTAGGAACCTCCAGGACATCTTTAAACGTTCCAATATCCGAATTATAGGGGTACCAGAAGGGGGAAAGAAACAGCCACGAGTGGAAAACTTATTTGAACAAATAATAAAGGAGAACTTCCCCAGTCTGGCAAAGGAAATAGACTTCCAGGAAATCCAGGAAGCTCAGAGAGTCCCAAAGAACTTGGACCCAAGAAGGAACACACCAAGGCACATCATAATTACATTAGTCAAGATACAAATGAAGGAGAGAATCCTAGAAGCAGCAAGAGATAAGGGGGCAGTCACCTACAAAGGAGTACCCATCAGACTGTCAGCAGATTTCTCAAAAGAGACCTTCCAGGCAAGAAGGGGCTGGAAAGAAGTATTCCAAGTCATGAAATCCAAAGACCTACAGCCAAGATTGCTCTATCCCACAAAGCTTTCATTTAGAAGAAAAGGGCAGATAAAGTGCTTCTCAGACAAGATCAAATTCAAGGAGTTCATCGTCACCAAGCTCTTATTATATGAAATGCTAAAGGGACTTACCTAAGAAAAAGAAGATGAAAAATATGAACAGTGAAAGGACAGCAAACTCACAGTTATTAGCAACCACATCTAAAACAAAAGCAAATCAAGAGGACAGCTAGATCAGGAGCGGAACCATAGAAATGAAGAAAACACATGGAGGGTTAGCAACAGGGGAGTGGGAGGAGGAGAAGGGGGGAGAAGGTACAGAAAATAGCATAGGCAATAGGTAGAAAATAGATAGGGGGAAGGGCAAGAATAGTAGGGGAAATATAGAATCTAAAGAACTTGAGATACGTGGTTATAAACTAAGGAGGGGAGAATGGTGGGGGAGGGAGTCTGCGGGTGGAGGGGAATGAAGGGGGTAATAGAACAACTGTAATGGTATAATCAATAAAAATATAAATAAAAAAAGAATTATTGATATTTGGTTCAATAGATATGATGGCTACTCCACTGTATTTCTTCCCCAACTGTGCTCCCTGGCCTCAGCCTTGGGATGGCAAACACATCCCAGCATGATATCAAGTACTAAAAAGCAGTTACATTTGGGTCATAATAATTTCACTCGATGGTTCACTTATGTATTCACTCACTCAGCTGCTCTTCATCTAGTACCTCCTGTGTACCAAGCACTGTGTTAGGCATATCTACTTTAAGCCTAACCAGGACAAGTGAGTGGTACATAGTGGTTTTTAACTCCTTTACCTAATGATGTAAAGCAAGAGGGAAGATAACAAGCAGCAAATAAACACATCATGCAACTGAAATTTTTATATAGTTGCATATCATTCAAAATGCTGTATCTAAAACTGTCCCTGTAATTTACTGCATTGAGATATCCAAAAGACTACTAAGTCCATATAGGAGACTTCACTTTAAGTCTATCTAGAAGGGACTATGTCCATAAGACACATTAGAGAATACAGTTTACTGTGAGCTAGAGCCCTCCATTTGTAACAGAATACAATCAATTCCAGATTCAAGAACTCCTCCTCTTGAGGTGTTTTTGGTGGGGTTTTTTTTGTTTGTTTTTTTGAGTGGACACATACTTTGGAAAGGAGTTACTGGATTTCTAGACAGAGAAAGTCTACAAAACATGAAAAGACTGGCACAGGTCAGCATATGAAAAGAAGTCTGTACATATTATTCTGCACTAAAGAAGTCAAATCTGCAACTAATAACAGCATCACAATTTCTTCCACATTTCTCAGTGGAAAAAGGTTAGATCATTTTTAAAAAACATCTTACCCAATTAGTGTTGGTATGAAATATCAGGCACTTTAAAAACATTTTTGCTATCATCATGAAAATATTCTCAACTTCTAAATGAGTTTTCAGCGTTACAGGAATGCCATCATTTCATATATTTTTAATTGGTGGTATTATGACCAGAATGCATCCCCCACCATATTCCATTAGCAAAATTAGTACGCAAACCTCATAAGAAAAAAATATCATCATATGTTAAACATTCCCTGTGAGCTAAATACTTCCATAAAAAAACAGAGAAGCTTACAGAACAGATTATAGAGTGTTTATAAAATATCAAATTCTGTACATGTGTTGAGAATCCTTGGTTTAATCTCCAGTGATATTAAATAAGCAGACCTCTAATGGCAAGTGTCATTTATTGCAAAGTCATGCCTAAGTGACCACCATGTGGAAAATGACAAAACAAAAAAGAGTAAATATGACTCCTTACTTAAGGTAGAAGTTTGATGATAAACAGAACTGATGATAGGGCTTCATTTAGTAAGTAAAGTGAAGTACTTGAAATATAAACAACTTTCAAAACTTCATGTAAAAGGCTATCACTGCTAAACTATAGGCTACGTTGTGTTCAAAATTCTCACCAAAATTTGACTATCTGTAACCTGTTCTTGAAACATTTGCATTGCTTTTGTCAGATCTTCTTCACCTTCTGGAATGCTAAAATTGTCATCTGGTATCTAAATCACAGAGGAAGAGAAGGACAGAAAGAGGGGTTAGCAAGAATATAAATATGCATTACTTCACTTCAGTTTTTTCTCACAAAACAAAGGACCAGTGAAATATATTTTATGTCAGACACTGTATCATTTTGAAGATCTATTAAAATGAACAAATAAGAAGCAGGAAGCTTTCTGACTTTCTTGTCACTTTTCATAAACTCAGGATTGGTTTATGGGTAACTACTTTTATCTACAATGACAAATGTAGACCAACATCTGTGCTGAAAAAAAAATGTCGGCTGATCTAAATGCCCCATTCCCTCCTGATCCCAGATTTTCCTCACCCATCACTTTTTCATTACTACTAGCAACTACCAATCTCTGGTTTATTAAAAAATAAATAAATAAAACTCCCTGCCTGAATGTTACACTCTTGGAAGAATGTAATCAAGTTCAATTACAAGTGTTAATAATAGTTAACACTTATTGCATGCTTCTTACATGCTGATCACAGTTTTAAGTCCTTTGCAATCATTTACCTCATTCAGTAATTTCATGCGGTATGTATCCATACCATCTCTACTGTTCCAGCAGTAATAAAAAGCCCATGTTCTGTGCTTCTCCTGTCCCTTGCTTGCCCAGGTCAGGAACTGACAGGCTTGCATCCACACAGTTTCATTCACAGCCCCTGCCTCCGGGAAGTGTCTCTATCCTCCAAGTCTCAGAAGTAATGATAAGTTCCACTGGAATTGTCCATTAAATGGAAGGTTTGGGACAGTAACCACACTCTCATGGAAGTGCAGTTAAGCTGGCGGGAAGCACAGGACCTGAGCTCAAGCTGTGCAATGGCATTTTGGGAGAAGTAGCCCAGAGCAGACTGGGTGACGGTCAACACCTGTTAGCCAGTAATGAATGACAGGCAGCAGTGAGGATCCTCAAAGCAGGGAATAAGGAGCTGACTCCAAAGGACAATGAACAGGAAACCCCTAAAAGCCAGATATATTAACCAATCTAAATTTTTAAATATTGAATAGGATTTTCACACCTCACTCTTAACCCGCTGTGATTAGCTAAAATCAGTGGAAAAGCTAGCAATTCTTAAGGAATAAAGAAATATTTCTTAGGAACAACCATAAGGAATTTACAGAATACCCAGAATGAACAAATTACCTCTTCATATTCAAAATCATCATCTTCGGATGCTTCGGTTATGGTGACCTCTGAACATCTTGTCAAGTCTTAATCTCAAAATACATGCAATAAAATGATTCTACTTAAAATCAATTTGATATCAAAATACAGTATTAGCTCCCATTATCTTACCAACTTGGTGGGCTAACACATTTCAAAGTTTTCATCAATGCAAGTTATTTAAATCTCTACTTTTTTCTTATATGTATTTCTCAATTTTAATTCTCCTCAGGAAAGGCAGGCAAATTTTTAAGCAAATATAAACTATATACTAATCATAATGCAGTAGTTCACATATTATCAAGAAATCAGCATTTAAGTGTCAGAAAAGATTCTAATAAAAATTCTAACAGTATTAGTGTAAGATTTCTAAAATTATAAAAGTTGTTCTAATTATAAGTGAAAACTTCAACAGTGATTTTGTTGGTTGGCAGGTTTACTTTTTTCTTCAAATGTACAAACTTGGTTGTGCCAAGTTTAAAAAGCATGAAATTAAACACTTTAATGCACAGTAATGGTTATGAAAATCAAAGATGAGATTAGTCTAGTTTGCATTTTGCTGCTGGTTATAAGAAATTGTCTCTGTGATTCTGCCTTTCAAGAGTTAGCTGAAAGTGTATTTAACAACTTATGTTGTTTGTAATATGAACTGATAACACATAGTATTTAATAGAAGCCAGATGCTGTCCTAAGGGTTCTACGTGTACTAACTCACTTCATCCTCATCCTGTCTATGAGGCTGGAACCACCATTATCTCCAATTCACAGACCGGGACTCAAAGGCACAAGACTGCACAGCTGGGACCTAACAAAGCTAGGAATACACCCCAGAAGTTCAGGCTTCACTCTGCTACACTACCTCTCCTTTTGTGCTCTGCAGGTTTTCTGTGCATGTAAATACTCGAGGTGTTTGCCGATTATTTTCCACATAGTTCTATACCCTCAAAGATAGGTAATATATTCTTGTAACCAATCCTCATCATAACCAATAACTCTTCACTGTTTGCCTTATTATTTAAGGAGACACTTAGGCCTAATTCAGTTATGACCAACTCTCAGGAACCATCTATCTGTCAAATGGCCAGTATTATATTGTCAAACATGAGTGTCTCTCCCAAAAATATGGTGAAAAGTAACTTAGGCTATCAAAGTAAACTAAACCACCACAAAAACATTGCATGCCTGCAGTACATCCCATAACCACCAACTCTCCCTTAGGGAGGGTGAGTACATCCCATAACCACCAACTCACCTACCTTTTACTGACATCCTACTGCAAGTCCTGCCAAGTCTACACAATGCACTATTGCAAAACCACTGTGATACTTTAAGGTACTTTCTATGTTGGAAACTTTCTAGGTACCAAAATCAATATGTTGTTTACTTATTGCTGCATAACAAACTCCCCAAATCTTTGGGCTTAAAATAAATAAATTAAGTAAACAAACAAACAAACAAGCATCCGTTATCTCGCAGCTTCTGCGATCCAGACTTCAGCAGCAGCTTAAGCGGCGGATTTTGATGGGCTCACTCACGAGGTTTCCGTCGGGATGACAGCCAGGGCTGTAGTCACCCAAAGGCCTCCCTGAGACAACAGGATCCACCTCCTGAAGGCTCAGACCCCCCCCACGTGGTCCTCCCCACGTGCCTCTAAAACCTTCTTAAGACGTGGTGGCTAGCCACCTGCAGAATAAGCAATCCAAGAAAACGAAGCGGAAGCCACAGTTTATTTTATCAACAGCCGCAGAAGTCACAAATCATCCCTCACTGGTCACACAGGTCAACACTACTCAGTCTGTGCGGGCACTTTACCAGAGCATTTGCACCAAGAGGTGGGGATCCCCAGGTGTCATTCTGCAGGCTGGCTACTACACTACCTCATGGCGTTTCAAGAGGATTAAAAGAGTTAACATATGTACATTATTTACAAAGGTGCATAGCTTACAGTAAAGGCCATGCAGTGCTTGTTCCACTTCCCACGTTCTGGAAAGAGAGGAGTATCTGTGAAAAAAGTCTCGTAAGCCTCCCACAGTTCAGTTCCCCTGTATGTTAAGCTGAATGGATAAAAGATAAGTCTCCATTTTCCTCCTTTTCTACATTTATATTTATCGGACACATTTTCCCTTAATGAGACAAAAGTTCCTGACTATAAGATACAGGAAGTCAGCCTCTTTTTGTATGGAAAAGCACGTTTCCTTCTGAAAGACAACTACCAGAAACTGATTTTGTAAGCATGTATCTGTCATTAGATCTCCAGAAGAACAACGTCATCCTTCACCACTGTCCATACCCTAAGAAAGTAAGTATTCTGTAATGATCTGGATAAACCAACCAACTGCTGACTAGATTGTGAGGAAGGAACATGAAAGCGAAGGTTATTAAACACAGTGATATGTAGAGGGGGAAAGTGACCTGTTCTAAAAGCTTTGGAAATATCTACCACCACCTGTACAATCTACCCAGAAAATATTCTAAGCAAAGGATTCTACCACTGGTAAAATATTCTGTTTCCACACAATCAAAGGAGACTAAGAAAAAATAACTACCATTTTGTAAAGCTTAAAAAGTATTGTCATGTGGAACACAGCCATACTTATTTTCATAACAACCTTGTGAGACTGAAGAGTGCAGACACAGCCATCTCTAAAATGAAAAAAAAAACCAGAATCAAAAAGATTAGCCTGAAGACACACAGGTATGAGTAACAAAGACAAGTTTCCTCAATATAAATGCCAAGAATTTTTCTAGTACACCATACTATTTCTACAGTGAAACAACAGGAATATGCAATTTTTGCCAATATCCGAAGTAATATAAACTCTCATCTATTTGTTTTCCAAACTCTTAAGAATTACAATAACAACAGCTAAATCAAATCACTTAAACAGTTCAATGTGAAGACCTGAAAGGAAGGAGAAGTATAAAAGGGCTGCAGGCCCCAAAATTAAATTAACCAAAGGGCAAGAGATTAATGACACAAGAGATCAGGAAAAGTACAAATACCCAAAATAGGAACCAGTATCCTCCTGATGGATATTTTTAGTATTCACAGTAGGACTTGCACCGAAAACCTTCCCAGAAGCGACTCAGTTTAAATGTGATGTCGCAGTGCAACTGAAGAAATAAAAGAGCTTTGTATGTTGGTATGAAGGTGCCTATCTGGCTAGATGGTCGGCAACGCATGGACAAGTGCACGAACGAATCCCAAAATGGTTCTCTGGTAGTTTGCAAATATGCATATACTACGAAATATAAAAATAAATGAACATGCAAATTAAAAGAGAAAGGGAAATAGTGAAAATAGGATAAAGGTAAAGATGCAGTACATGCCACAGGTCTCATAAATTATGTTAAACCTAAGCCACAGATTTGACTCTAAGCTTCCCAGCAGCCAGGGTGAAAAGGGAGATACAATCAGACATCAAGACAATATCCATCCAATGAAAACAGATGAGTTTCTCAGCAGATATTGATACTGATGCCCTTGGCCCTTGGGACAGCCAGAACGACAGCAGGAAGCAGAATCTGACAGAACGCCACGTGTGAAAAGCACTACTTTAGAAGCAGAATTGCCCAAGTGGAAATAGATAATTCATCAGAATTGCTTAAAGCTGAAACCTTTACTGTGGTTCTATAATACTTTTTCTGGGAAACGTTCTCATCTGTAATCTAATCTCTTAGGGGATCCTACTCTCCAGGAAATGTCCCTACATTTAGACTGGCCACAAATCCAGCACAGTTCTTTTTTCACTGCAGAATAATAAACTGGCATCTGCCTTAATTAACATCAGTTTCTTAGAGCCAAGCTGACTCTGAGCCCTTACAAAACTCCCTTCCCTTTATCTACCTAGTATTCCTTCATAGAACATCACAGAACTCCAGTACGGAAATTCATTTTTTCCCACTGTGTTCCCCTCAGATCTGGTTCTTCCCCTTCTGCCTATTTGACCTTAACTTGACATTTAATACCGTGCCTGGTTCCATAGTCTGCTTCTGCCAGGGCGCTGTCTGGGGCTCCCCTTCCCTCCTGGGTCTGCAGCCACAGTCCAGAAGGCCGCCACCTTCCTAGGCAGGTTCCGTGCCCTAGAGTCACCACCGACTCAGACCAAGGGTCCCACTCCACCACATCTTCACTTGCCCTGAAAGGAATTTAATAGTATTTGTGAGTTTGCACAGTATGAATCAGCATCCCGGTACTCAGTTGCCATGGGTGAACTGATTGGACCTTTCGTACTAGGCGAATCTTCACCAGATCCTGACCTCCTAGATCCTATCAGAGAGCAGGCCAATATACACCCCCCACAGAAACTGCCAGGGAGCCCTAAATCCACCACAGACCTGCAGGAGGCACAACTGCAAGAAACCTCAGAGAAGTATTTCGGCCGGTGTAATGGAGCAAGGCCTGAGGTGCCAGTTGGTATGACGTTCAGGAAACGGACCACAGACAGAAAGCAACAAACAATTTTCAGATATAAGCAGCACACAAAGTTCCTCACACACTAGTCTCTTCCACTATTGCATTTATAGCTAGTGATCCCTGCCAGCAGCAGCATCTTTATAAAGAACTGGAGTGAAACATACAGCTAATTACATTTTACATGATTTCCCAAAGCTGCCACGGCCAGAAATTGCTTTGTAATCTCTGCCCTCACTGCAGAGCCAATGCATACAGAGGCAATCTGAAGTCCAGGCTGGGTCCTCTATAACCAACACTTCACTTAGTAAATTGAAATTTGTAAAAAAAGTACTGTAAATAACAAACACCACAGTCACGTGCCCTTTCTTAGGAATTCCAGTTTAAAGAGAGTAAGCTAACTGAATAATATAAACCAAAGACAGGAAATAACTGGCATGTCTGCCACCAATTTTCCCCTTGTTGGCTTCCTACAGTTCTTCTCACCTCGACTTCATTAGGTCTCAGAATTCTCATTAACGCCACATCCCAGGGAGCCACTACCATCTTCATCGCACGGCCAAGAATGGAAGTGTAGTGGCCACCCTTGCCCTAGACAGCTCCTGCATGCCTTCTGCCTCAGAAACCGGAAAACAAGTTTCTTTCGACTTAAAGACTCGCAGTTCTCATAGTAGGTAGTGGTGTACATTTTCCAACCTGTAATCCAGGAGAGCCAAAGATATCAACTCCACATACTGTAACCTCTATCTGAAAATATAAAGGTTAAAGGTTAAGATATTTCTATACAGGCTTGCTGTTCCTATTGCAGTTCTTACCAGCAGCACCTAGGAGCTTGTTAGCAATGCAGAATCTCAGCTCTGACCAAGACGTATTGAATTAGAACCTTCATTTAAAAATCGTATCTTTAGGTCCATCCATTCTGTTGCAAAAACAAGTGAGAGAGAGAGAGACAGAGACAGAGACAGAGACAGAGACAGAGACAGACAGAGAAAGAACTCACAGACGTGAACAACAGTGTGGTGATTACCGGGGAGAGGGGAGGTAAGAGGAGGAGGGAGAGGGTCGGTACAGAGGAGATAAACGGTGAAGGACAGAGACTTAGAGTGGTGAACACAATACTGTGTGCAAAAGAGGTTCTATAGAATTGTGTACCTGAAATGTATAATTTTATTAACCAGTGCCACCCCATTAAAAACAATAAAAAGAAAAAATCTGTATCTTTGATTCACATGCACATTAAAGTTTGCCTGAACTAGAGGACACAGAACACACATTTTCTCTCCAAATAGCCTATGCCTTTTTAAAAAAATATATTTTATTGATTATACCATTACACTTGTTGTTCTATTCCCCACCCTTCATTCCCCTCCACCCCGCACACCCCTCCCCCACCATTCTCTCCCTTTAGTTTATGTCCACGTGTCTCAAGTTCTTTAGATTCTATATTTCCCATACTATTCTTGCCCTCCCCCCATCTACTTTCTACCTATTGTCTATGCTATTTTCTGTGCCTTCTCCCCCCTTCTCCTCCTCCCACTCCCCTGTTGCTAACCCTCCATGTGTTCTTCATTTCTATGGTTCCACTCCTGATCTAGCTGTCCTCTTGGTTTGCTTTTGTTTTAGGTGTGGTTGTTAATAACTGTGTGTTTGCTGTCCTTTCACTGTTCATATTTTTCATCTTCTTTTTCTTATATAAGTCCCTTTAGCATTTCATATAATAAGGGCTTGGTGATGATGAACTCCTTGAACTTGACCTTATCTGAGAAGCACTTTATCTGTCCTTCCATTCTAAATGAAAGTTTTGCTGGATAAAGCAATCTTGGCTGTAGGTCTTTGGATTTCATGACTTGGAATACTTCTTTCCAGCCCCTTCTTGCCTGTAAGGTCTCTTTTGAGAAATCCGCTGACAGTCTGATGGGTACTCCTTTGTAGGTGACTGTCCCCTTATCTCTTGCTGCTTCTAGGATTCTCTCCTTCATTTTAGTCTTGGCTAATGTAATTATGATGTGCCTTGGTGTGTTCCTTCTTGGGTCCAACTTCTTTGGGACTCTCTGAGCTTCCTGGATTTCCTGGAAGTCTATTTCCTTTGCCAGACTGGGGAAGTTCTCCTTTATTATTTGTTCAAATAAGTTTTCCACTCGTGGCTGTTTCTTTCCCCCTTCTGGTACCCCTATAATCCGGATGTTGGAACGTTTAAAGATGTCCTGGAGGTTCCTAAGCCTCTCCTCATTTTTTTGAATTCTCATTTCTTCATTCCTTTCTGGTGGGATGTTTTGTTCTTCCTTCTGGTCCATTCCATTGATTTGAGTCCCAGTTTCCTTTCCATCACTATTGGTTTCCTGTGCATTTCCCTTCATTTCAATTAGTTTAGCCTTCATATGTTCCTCTAATTTGTGACTATAATCAACCAGTTCTGTGAGCATCCTGATCACCAGTATTTTGAACTGTGCATCTGAGAGATTCGCTATTTCTTGGTCGCTTAGAGTTATCGGCTCTGGGGCTTTGAGTTCTTCTTGAGCCATATTTTGGACTGTTAGTGCCTGTTACGTATGAGGAGCGGAGCCCTAGGTGTTCACCAGGGCAGGGCAACTCAGTTGCTGGGTTTTGATACCGTATGTGGGGGCGGGGTCAAAGGAAATCAAAGGCAGTCCCCTCTGCCTCCTCCCACCCCAGGGATGCCTGTCTGGCTTGAATGTGCGACCTTGATCAGCCTGCCCCGCACCCTCACTGGGTTCGCTGCTGGGGCCTGCAGGGTCCGTCTCACTGCTCACACCTCTGCTGGTTTATCTGTGCACAAATGTGTGACTGCACTCAGCTTGCTCCGCACCCTCACTGGGTCTGCAATGCTACTCCAGCTGTTTGCATGCCTGGGTCGCCTTGGTTGCCTGGGTTGCCTGGGTCAGGGGATCCTTTCTGCCCAACGACCCTGCCCCACTGCTCACTCCGCCCCTCTTACTGGTCCGGTTGAACAGTTCATTGATGTTGGACTTCAGTATAGTTCAATTTTCTGTTCTTTGGCCGTGTCTTTGTTTACTAAGCCTTTGTTGTATTCAAACTTGGTTGTAGGAGAAGGCACAGTGTTTCCACCTATGCCTCCATCTTGATGGAAGTCCAGCCTATGCCTTTTCTGCATGTAACATTCAGCACGTGAGTTTAGTAACATGCGTCTTGGAGTAGATTCTACATTTGGACTGTCTCTATCATCTTCATTTGACTCTATGTAGGGTGCACCAAATCACCTGGGCAAATTCAGTTTTCCATGATGATAAGAAATGCACAGCTTGAGTACATATGACTATTAAGGATTTTATGATTATCTTCTCACTTACTACTGTAAACATTCCAGGGAAATAACATAACAGAGGGAATATTTTTTGTTAAAAGGAATAAAATATTTTTAAATGACAAAAGCTCCATTTTAATTAAACAAAGTTATTGGCGAATATTATACTACTGTAAAGAAAGACTGGGTAGGATGTCACTTAAAAAAAGAACCATGCCTCTTAGATGGGTAAAACTTTAACATGATCGCCATGTTCAGGGTCTGGAAACCTTAATTTTGAATTTTCAGAAAAAGCTAATTTTGGAGCTGCCTCAAAGGACTGGGTTAACACACTCAATTCTCCACAACTGCTGTTCAGAGATTGCTCTTGGGGCCAGAGGACACCTCTTCAGAGGCCAGAAAGCATATGTCCATGATCTAAAGAGCCAAATTTTTAGAGGTAGAATGCCTAGAAAGATGAGATAATAATCAAAATCTAGTTAGGGGAGCAGAGATCGGGGCAAAGGGAGGAGATAACAAAAACTCGGGGCTCCACTTCTCTGCGAGTCACATGCTCCATGGCTCTTCCTCGACCGAGGTCTTTCTCTAGATGGGAAGCAACAAAACCAGTGAAGCTTTAGCTT
The DNA here is from genome assembly GCF_014824575.4 of Sturnira hondurensis. Taxonomy (NCBI): domain Eukaryota; kingdom Metazoa; phylum Chordata; class Mammalia; order Chiroptera; family Phyllostomidae; genus Sturnira; species Sturnira hondurensis. The sequence continues at coordinate 1,052,233 of NW_028076312.1, forward strand.
TCTTAGTACATTCACTGCAGCCTGTGTCTCCCAATGGCAGGGGGTACGCCCAAATGTTGACAGCGTGCATTAATAGCAGCCCATGGTCACAACTACAGTTGAAAACACCACCCAGACTATACTGATCCCTAACAGAGGACTCATTCATGAAAGACAACCACCAACCTCCTTTATAAACTCCAGAGACACCCATTTGGCTTCTTACAGAACGTTTAGTCAAAATCTAGCCTCACATTCCACAAGCTGCCAGTATCGTCCTTATGAAGAGCTCGGCAGAGGATTTGTGCACTGCATGACCAGATTTCTTAAGGCTCTGGTGGCAATGAAACAAGGACCTCTTCATGTAAGTCTGTATCTCACCTTTTGGAAGTTTCAAACACAAAAGCAATGATAACTGTGAAGTGTGTTGGAAGAGAAGAAACCTCACAGGTACGAGGTTGAAAGGGAGCGGTGTCGCAGGGGTAGGAAATCTTTTCCTTGAACACATTCTCTACACTGCTGTAAAGAATGTGGGGACTTCAGTGAAGCCATTGCCCCTGTGATGGATCCTGCCTGTGTTTCTGGTTTGAGCCACATTAGCATGTACATGTTCTTTACATCTAAATGTTTAAAAGCAAAGAAAGGGGAGAGTTCCTGGGGAATTAGTCAACATCTTTCAAAGCCTTGCTCAGTACTGATAGCCTGTTGTCTAGTGTTGCAGGAGCAGCTGTTCAGTCATAAATATGGAAGTCCAACACCAAAGGCAGAAGATTGGAAGTGATAAGGTGCATACACAAAGTAGAGAACATCAGATTTCTAATTCATTTGTGCACATTATAACTTTTCTTTATCCGCTGCAATAGCTCAATTAAGTTACCTGAGAGATGAGGACTTTAAACCCAAGAAAGTCTCACTTCAGCAACTATCATAATTGCCTTAGGAAACAATGTCAAATAACATTATACACTCAACTCTTAATTACACGTTAAGAGAGCCCAGGGATACAGGGATAATTGGCATTCAGTAGTAATCCTCCAACCTCATTTTAACTAAGAGTTAAAGTCTCTCCCATGACTATAGCTCTTGCATTGAAGACAGGAAAATTGACTGGTTAAATGTTTAGCTTTGTTATTCCCTGACTACTCTGGTTGAAACCCAGAACAGTAGTCAGTCAGGCAAAGAGGGATGAACAAAAAGCAAAGGGCCTATATAATTCACAAACTAGATACAAAATTGTGAAAAGTGGGAGTTGCTTATATTTGCAAACGTGGTTTTCAAGAGAAGTCTTCATAAGGAAGGTTTTGTGCAAAATGCCATGTGTTGGGGGTTGTGACTCAGCGATCTCCCTGCCGATTAAGGGAACGTGATTGTCATTGCTGACAGTTGTGTTATATTGAACTGCCACCATTTATTTCAGCAAAATGTTTGCAAAAAGTTACCTCATTATATTTGTCTCGTGTTTCCAACTGTACTATGTGTTATAGAAGTCATTTTAATACAGACAAAAAATGTTAAGATGTCTGGTTATCATTCACTGTCAAGGACACTGGGTAACTTTATACTTGATATAAAGTATATCATGAAAGAAATGCTGGCTTTTATTTAATTTAAAAGGACTATTACTAAAGAAACTTGTTAGAGCTATAAAAACAGAGTATAAAATCTCATTTAAGCCACTAAAGCACCCATATATTCCGCTCAAGTCAATTTCTAACTATTCCAACTTATATACCTGGAAAAACCATGTTCACCTGGAGTGGAACACTACATATTTCCTTTGATCTCTTCAACTTAGTTCCTCAAAGCGCCCTGTGGCAGAGATGCGCACCGAAAGTGGGTCAAGACAGGTTAATCAGTCTGCCAAAGGTCACCAAACGGACGTCAGTGGGTCCGGAATTCATAAATTAGAGCTGGAGCGACTACAGGGGGACTAAATAAATAGATCAATAAATATTAAGGTGGAACTGGAGTTTCCTTGTGACTTTAAGAATAAAACACAGAAACCATCTCTCCTTCCTTCCTGCCTGAGGAAAGGAATAGGTATCTTTTTCTCAAGAACCGACCCCCTCTCTGCCTAGACGAAGGGAGCTCCAAAGTTTTACACAATAGCGAACTTAATTATCCACATACGGCTATTCGATTCTTTTCCGCTGTTTCCACTGATAATTGCTCATCACGTTCTGGCTCCCCCCCCACCCCCCCCCACCCCCACACACACACGTCTGTCTGAGCCCTGTCCGCTCACCAAGCTATCATTTAGTCGCTAAAGGGGGAAAAAAGTAATCATTGCTATTAAACAGCCAAAAATGATCCTACCCAGGAAGTTAATGCTACCAAAATTAATCACTGAAGCATTGGACACGGGTTGGATATTCTGAGCCTCAGCTCTTTAAAAGCCCAAAGGCAGAGGTCCTTCCCTAATCTGCTAACTTTCTCGACTGCACTTCTTCGGAAAGTTTGGGGGTGTGCTCAGGAAAACCACTAAGCCAAAAGGAGGGTTGGATTCACTCGTGCGACCTTCACACGAAACTTTTATGCAAAGTTCACTGATTGTTTTACTAACACAGCACTCCTGAAGGTCTTCCAACGTCATTTCCAACAGCCACGCGGCAGCCTAACCCTCTACCAGCTTTCGGTGGAAAACTGAGAGGCTGCGAAGGCAGAGACGCCACCCTGCGGTCCAACAGGAGTCTCAGCCGCTCGGCGGGCCCCAGCCTCCGAAGGCGCCCCCCAGTGGGAAGCCCCGGCCCCCGCCCCTAACACCCGGTACCGCGACAGACACCGGGGGCCGCGCCTACACGGGAAGGATACGCTCCAGGTAGTAGGTGCCCTCTGCGGCCACCGCGTCCTCGACGTCCCCGGCAGCCGTCAAGCCCAAGCCCAGTGCTTCTTCCAGAACCCGCAGGGGAGGGGTGGTCCCCTCTTGGTGAGCAGCCATGGAAGCGCACTGGGCCCCCGCCCCGGGAAGGGTTCAAAGCGTCCTCAGTGGCAGCGTCGAAGACGACCGCCAGGGACCCCCCCCACGCCCACGCAGCTCTCGCGAGAGCCTGACGCACCCTCACCCCCACCCTCCAGGCCAGCTCGGACGCGGAAAGGCTGCCCCAGGATACCGGTGGGTGCCCTCTGAGCTTCCTGGGTTACCACGGCAACGTCGTTGCCTAGTTACCCTGGTAGTTCGTTGGGACGCAGCTCCTGTAGTAGACGAGGTAAAATGCGAAGGAACAGTGGGTTTGGATTACACACATTTCCTTACCGAGGCAGCTTGGTTTTCTTTCGTTTGGACCCAAGCATTTTTTCCCCACCTCATTGTCTTCCCTACATCGCCTTCCTTTCTTGGTTCTTTCAGGCGGATCAGCAGTCCTCAGATCTCAGATGTGTGTAGCCCAGTAACCCCAGGAAAAACTGCAGAAGAGGAACTTTCTAGATGCCCGGAGGGGAAAAAATCGTAGAAGTCGTGATTGAGGGACTGACACCGGAGAACTACCATCTTCAGACGCTTAGCAATAAAGAAATAGGGCGCTTGGCTTAGTCAAATCCATGCCTGTGCTACTTTAAAACTTTTATCTGGACATCTGTCTTGACTTTGATTTCATACACTGGGACTTGGAATAATATTTACAGCGTTGATTCTTGCCAAGGTAAAGCCACTTTCACAAGAATTATGAGGTACTAGCATAATGTATAATAAATGATATTTGCCCAATCCTGTGCAGTCCTTTTGCTATGACAGAATCTTCCTGAGATTTATAATGTGTATATATCAGAAGCAAGCATCTGCTGGGCCCTTTTCTCTGAAGATTCTTTTCTACATTTCTTGATGAAAAATGATTACATATCTTAAAGGGTTGTTGCCAGTATGTTAAAACAACATAAAGAATAAAGAATTCACCAGGCACATAGTAGACACTGAGAAATGAATGCTATTTCTATTAAAGTTAACTTTTTTTAATAATCAAGGGTCACAGACATAATATTTGAAGAATTCATTCCTGGTAGTTATTTTTCTAATCGCCTGCTCTTTGTCCATTATTCTTTACATCAAATGCATCCTGAGTGTGCATCCTGAGTGTGCAAGGAACAATTATAAGAAGCTGCAAATACAGGAAAGGAACTCTGGAATTGGGGGATCCACTGCTTTCATGGAAAGCCTTCTCTTTGAGGCATGCCCCATCCTTCAAGATTGTTTTCTGTGAACACAAGCCTGAGAAATAGCCTGGGTAAGGAGTGGTCAGGGCCTTGCATGCAAAGTAAAGAACGTAGGAGTATGAGAAGCCATGGAGGAAAGTCTCTCTGAATAGTTAATGTTTACTTCGATATTTTTTCTTTTGTCTGTTACAATGTCTCAATTTCCACATGTATTGGGTTGGCCAAATAGTTCATGTGTTTTTTTCCATTAAATAGAAGACATTTTTCATTTTCACCAATAACTTTATTGATTTGGATGTCTTGAGTGTGTTGGCTATCTTCTGGGTGGTATAACATTGATTGTTATCATTTAATATCTCAATTTGATCACTATCAGTTTCCTACTATGGAGCATCATCCAGTGAGAAATGTCCAGCACAAAACTTCACAAATCGCTTTTGACGTGTTCAACCAGTCACAATACCTTCTCCATGCACCACACAAATTTTTTTTGCATTTCAGTTGCATTTTTACCTTAAAAAAGTAAAGCATAATATGCCAAAAATGTTGTTTTTTTCCCTTTCACTGTTAAAATTGCTGCATAAAAATTTACCAATTTTGATTTTTTAATGCATGCTGATATGACAGCCATCACAATACAATCTAACAAAATTGTTTCAAATGAAGTTAAAGACAACTAAGCACTACTAGAGCCATCATATGAAAAGAACCAAACTTTTTGGTCAACCCAATAGTATGTAATGTTGTACTAATAGGTGTCAATCCTGGCTCTTCTGTGCGACCTCAATTAAGTGAAGCTCTCTGAGCCTTGGTTTCCTCCTCTCTAAAACTGAAATTTTAATGCCTGCCTTACTGAACTATAAAGAGTAAATAAAATATGTAAAAAGCACTTATTATCATCATGTTTGGTGTCTAAAATATTTTCAATAAGTGTTAATAAAATTAACTTAAAATATTAAGTGATGTGCTGGTTCAAAATTGGATATTCTACTTGTCAGGAACTTACATATATAAACATATTTTTAGACATATCCAGCATTTAAAAAAGGGAAAGATTTTAATAGGGTCATAAGAAAATACAAAGAAATTACGGCAAGTATCTACTACTTAAAGTGAAGAAGAGATGGGAAAGATTCTTGTCTTAAAAAATAAGATAAAATAAAGAGTATGCTAACTGTAACATGTATCATTACTGCTCTCCTCAAAAAAGATTTTTTTTTTTATTCTGGAAGTCTTTTTCTCTAAGGGCTTCAGATAACCAAAGTTTAAATTCACGGGTTTCATTTAACATCATTTCATGGATTTTAAATTTAGGAGCCACCCAAGATATATGTGGCTCAACTACAATTTGAACACATCACAGGAACCTAAGCAGCAGTTCTTTTAAAAATTTGAATTAAGAGCATCTTTATTATTATATTTTATAAACCTTTAGATAGCTGTAAAGGATGAGTAATATTTTTAAAAACAATAAAATAAAAACAAAAGTAATCTTAAATATAAACAGAACCAATAAATTGCCTTCACATAAAGAAAAACCAAGATGTGATCTTGTGTGGTGACTGCTAGTATCTTAAATCTAGTAAATCTTTGAAAGAGATGGGTCTAAAAATTACCCATTGTTGACCTGGCTGGTGTAGCTCAGTGGACTGAGCCCAGGCCTGCAAACCAAAGGGTTACTGGCTCTATTCCCAGTCAGGGCACATGCCTGGGTTTGGGGGGTGGGTGGGTGTGTGAAAGGCAACCACACAATGATGTTGCTCTCCCTCTCCTTCTCCTTCCCTCCTTCTCATTCTGAAAATAAAAATCTAAAAACTTTTTCTAATAATCCTTTCCCACTGTTTTGTTAATTGCTGATTTAACTAAATATTGAAAGCCTCACTAAGAAATAACAAAAATTGCAACTCATAGTAATGGTTTGTATTTTATTGCTATCTTATAGTACTTCAGTCCTATAGTTTTTCCTTTTTAAAAGTGTTTTACATGCCCTGGCTGGTGTGGCTCAGTGGATTGAGCACCTGCCTGAGAATTGAAGGGTCACCGGTTCAATTCCCAGTCAAGGCACATTCCTGGGTTGTGGGCCTGGTCCCCAGTATGTGAGAGGCAACCACATATTGATGTTTCTTTTCCTCTCTTTCTCCCTCCCTTCCCCTCTCTCTAAAAATAAATAAATAAAATCTTTAACAATAAAATTAAAATTATTTTACAAACATCCTTGAAGTGAATAAAAAGTCTTAACATTTTGATGAATGAAAAGCAAGCTATCTATTTACCTTTGAATATATTCCTGAAAAAAAAAGTAAATAAAGAAAACTGATGGAGACAGACAAAATGAAGCAATAATAACAAAGGACAACAGATTTGTATTTCTTCCAAACCTAAATGTTCCGCTTTTGTAAAAGTGAAATTATTTTTTAATGCAAAACCAGAAAGTAAACTGACAATAGATTTATTCTTCACATTTGTAGTTTCAAAGCAGGGAATACTTATATGTAAGAATATAGTAAAGTACTATTCAATTTTTAGAAGTTAAGAGTGTTCATTTGCTTTCAATAGAGCCCAAGCCATTTACTGATACATTATTTTTAAAAAAATAACTACCTATTTTCTTTCAAAACCCTACAGTAAGTGGTAGCCAGTTTTAGAATTCCAGAATTCACATCAGTAGTGGTAATTGACTGTGGTGGAAATGATCATTTTCAAACATAGAGCTATATTTTCCCTTTTTTTGTAGTACTAACCAACTTGAAAACCCACATCTGCTATATATTTAGCCCATGTACTTCACGTGCTCTCTTTACTCTGACCATGAGTATTGCATGAGCTAACATAAATATCTCGTTTTGCTTGGCTTAAAGTGATCAGTTCCTGTAAAAGGAGCCAATCAGACTTGATGGGAATTTGTTGGTAATTCTGGAAGAGGTGTCATGAGCTCGAATCATGAAACAGTCTTCCCTATAAGCCAGCCTTTGGTTCCTGCTCAGGTCGTCTGATTCAGGCTCTAAGAACGAAAAGCACCAAGCCACCCGTACGACCACCAGTCCTACAGGTGACACTGGCACTGAGAAATAACAGGGAGCCAACACAGGTGACGACTATGCTATTCCATCGGATTTTATTAATGCAGATTCACACAGGCTATGTTAATGCAGATTTACTCTAGATCCATACTAGTCAAATAACAATACTAATTGCTTAGAAACAATCAGCAATAACATCCCAGGCATGCACTGGGGGCTAACAAACCAAGTCCCAGAGTCTCAGTCTGCAGGTCCAGGAGACAGCACAGGGAGCAAGGGAGCCATCAGTGTCTGGCAAGGAACAATCTCTGGAGCCAGGTGGGCAGCAGGACAGATGAAGCCCTCAGTCCAGCAGGACAGAGGGAGCCGATGCCAAGGGAGATCAGCGTGGTGCGGAGCAGCATCTTGGTGCATGGAGCTCGGCGCTCTCAGCAGTGGTCTGGAACCTGCCTCAGTTACGCCTTGAGAGTGGTGGACTCCACCCTTCTGGGTCTCTTGACAAGAGTCTTGACACCCCTGATTGGCAAATGAGTCTATATGCAGATGCTCCACAATGCAGGAGTAGAGCATTGTGCTCCACTCCTTACGCGTGGACAGTACATGATGACTTCCTTCCAAAGAGTATAGCATGGAAAGCAGCGGGGTGGGGCAGGGTGGAGAGTAAGTTTGCAGTAGAGAAACCTGACAAACACTACCTTGAAAACTCATAACCTCGGAGTGATCGTGAATAAAACAGGAGACAAACCTTAAGTGAGGGATATTCTACAGCATAGCCTACTGGTATGCCTCAAAACAGTGAACATCATCACAGGCACCTAAGGAGACATGATGCCAAAATGTAATATCAGATCCTGGAACAGAAAAAAATTGACACTAGGTAAAAACTGAGGATATCTAAAAATTAGGGACTTTAGCTAATAACAACATGTCAGCGTTGGCCCGTTAAACTTGAAAAGAGAAAGATAAAAATTGGTGAAGGTACAACCAGGGCAGCAATTGGAAGGAGAGAGGAATTGTGCAGAGACCAGCGGCAGACTGGAGGCAGGAGTTGGGGTTCGGCAAGTAGAGAAGGCAACCCAACTTGGTAGACCGTCACCACGGTTCCTGGCAATGAACATCCAATGCACATCTAATGATCACTTTAAGCAGTGGAGGCTTGCTCCGGAAATTCCACTGTCCATGTTCAGTGGGGTGTACAGCAATCTCCAACACGGCCTTTTAGCCATTTTTAGATGAAACTTTCTTCCAGGATTGCAGGTTCAATTGCTCCAGTCCCATAACTAAAAGCAACAGACCAGATGTATCTAAAGCATTTTATAATCCCTGGTTGACTATAATGTTTCTTAGCATGTCTACAATTCCTTATACCACTAGAAATAAAAGAGGAAGAAGAAAGCAAGGGGAGAAAAGAAAAGGCAAAGGAAAGAGAAAAGAAAAAGGAAAGAAAAGGAGAAAAGAAAATAGTCTCTCCTTTTCTCTAAGACACAAGGCCCACGGGCCAAATCCGCCCTCCACCTTGTTTAATCTGACCCAGCACCTTGTTTCTACGTGGTGGTAGCACCAGGTTCTTGCTTAACTGTTAGGAGTAGTTACATTTATGCAGTTCTAAAATTGCATCTGGCCCTTTGAAGGCAACCGTGAGGCTGATGTGGCCCCCAGTGAAAATGAGTTTAACACCCTTGCTCTAAGATATACATCTGCAATGCTCAACCCTTCGGAGATGTTAGAAAGCCAAGTTCAAATTTTTCCTTTTTTAAAAAAAGGCAACTCTTTTTTCTTTTGTTCCTTCAGTGGAAAAAGAGGCAGGAGATCTAGGTCAGTTAGCCCATTGGATCCAGAATGGTCACTTCCTGGTAATGTTGGGATTTAATGTTGAGATCCAAAAAAGAGGGCTGAGTGTAAACTGAGTGTCCAGAGACAAAGCACAGGAGCCACATATACCACAGATTCAGGGAAAATGAGGTTAATGGATTAAATAGTAACATGGGGAAAAACCTAAGAGACATGTGGATTTAAAAAGTTAGTCATATTTCAATTATTGTCATTGAAAAGGGACAATATGTATTTGTTATGAGCAATTCTTCAGTTCAATATCCATACTTGCTTTATAACCTCCTTTGATTAGAGATATTTTTGATATTAATAAATTGACTTAAGTACTCAAGGCATCTTCTTCAACCTGACGTAGACACAGCCTGATTTCGAAGGCTTACACATTTTGCATTTATCGATACTTTTATACACTGATTGGACAAAAGCAGGTGCTTCTAAAGCTTCGATAAAATGTTCAGGGAGAAACATAGTCTGTGATTTATGAGAATTTCAGATGGACTTTGGCGATGACAAACTAGAGCAGAAGAAAGGGGACCAGGGGCAAGGATGGCACACTAAACCGACAACCACAAAGGCTCCAATTTTTCCTACTTTAGCAGGAATCTATGAAAACTGACATCTTCCCAATACTCTCTAACATTAGTCTTGCGTTTCTGGCAGAATATTATTTTTAAATTTTTAATAACCCCCAAATCCAGACAAAGTTTGCTTATGTAAATGCACTCTTTCTTTGCTATTTTTATATTTACATACTTTAAACAGCCAATGCTTTGAATAATTTGCTTTACATAGAAACATTTGACATATTAAAAAAACAGAACATAAAATATTCATGTGAAGGAACTTAGCAGCCAGAAAACATTTGAATAGAGACCATCGTCCTCAGAGAATGAGAAAGGGGAGAATTATGGCTGGATGACCAAGAATGTTTAAACAACATGCCAGACTGTCAATGGCTACTGGATTGTACACTTCAACTTAGGAAGAAAGAAATATGTTTTGTTCTAAGAGAGCTTCAATCATGAAAAACAGGCTCTTTTTAATAAGATGACTCACGGTTTGGGCTTCCGGAGGTAAGAAGTAATCTGAAAAATACTTCTATTCGATTCCCAGTCGGGGCACATGCCTGAGTTGTAGTCCAGTTCCCTGCAGGCCGACTCCCAGCAGGGGATGCACAAAAGGCAACCATACATTGATGTTTCTCTCCCTCTCTCCTTCCCCTCTAAAGATAAATAAATAAATAAAATCTTTAAAAAATACTTCTAAAATATGTCTTTCTATATGGCGTTATGACTGTGAAAACCACTGAGCCAACTGCCCACCACCACCCAAGCCCTCTCAGCCTCCACACCCTTACCTCTGAGGCCACATGACACCCACATAACCCTTCTTGAAGGAGAGAGCTGGCGCAATACAGATCCTTAAAGCAAGGGCCGTTTCACTATTATTGCTGGCTTTCCAGTGATAAAAATGAGAGCGGCGATAACAAACACTTCCAGAATGGCTAAATGCTCTCTATCTGGAATACTTCACTCAACCCCCAGACAATCCTTTCAAACAGTTACTGAGGCGGGGATGAGGGAAACTCAATGCAGAAACAATCAGGAACTTGCATGAACTCTCTCATCTAGGCGCACTAGCTGAATGAAGCTTCGCCCCTGAGGCACATCATTGCCCCTGATAGGGGAGGCTCAGCCTGGAGGTGAGGCTCCCCCATGTCCCCTCTTTCCAACTTGGATCAGCAGCAACAAAAACCTTTCCCTGGGAGTTAACATGCTCATTCAGAGTCAGGTTACACCGCAAATTTACTAACTTCTGAACCAATAATGCAGATTTCCTGAGCAGGGTACTTCAGACATCGACCCATGTCAATTTGTGGATATGACCCATTCTTTTTGGTGGCTGCCTAGTTATCCTCTATGTTACCACATCATAATTTGTCTACACAGACTTCAGGCCAGTGTTCTGGTCATATATGGAGTCTTGGCACTTTGCCAAACCAGGAATAAAAACAGTTATCTTCCCTTCTTTCTAAGCAAATCTGACCACACTGGAAGAAGGCTCAGGAACATACCATATACTCTTTGGGAAATGTTCCTCCTCTCATTTCTATCTCTGGAATTCTCTCAGCCAATTCATTCTTGAAGTATTGTATGGAAGTTTTTTCTACATATAATAAAACATGGAACATTTAAAGTTTGGGTAACTAGTTTATGTATTAAAATGTTTTTTTTTTAAACAAATGCAACCAATTAAAGGCTCGGAAAGAATTCTAAAATCATTCTTGCAAAATTTCCCAATGGTTTTCTTACTGGTAGATAGTGTGAGGTCTGTCTGGAAAAAGTCCAGCCATTGTTAACATAACAAGAATGGTTTGTACGACATCGATGCAACCTGGTAGCTACGGAGAGTGGACTAGAATGGGCATGCAGGAACAATGACGACTTCACTGTACTAATCAGTGGGGGCGGTAGACACCATTAAGTGAGCACATGTGTGGTGTAGCAGTTGTATGCAAAATGACTGAGTGAATAGAGCAACACATCTGCATCAAATTTTGCACTAAGCTTGAACATTCCTGCACAGAAACTATTCAGATGATTCAGAAGGCTTCTGGGGACAATGCAGTGAGTGCAGCACAAATAAAAGTGTGGTGCAAACCCTTCAAAGATGGTCAAGGATCTGTTGAAAGGGATCCACATTCTGGAAGGCCTGTGGCAAACAAAACACCTGGGAATGTTGAACACAGCCTCAGTGTACAGGCTGCACTCAACAAAGATCGGCAACCAACAGTGTGAGAACTAGAAGCTGATCTGGGGGTTCCCAAAACTACTGTCCCTCAGATTTTGATGCAGGGTCTTGGCGTGAAGTGTATCATGACAAATTTGTTCCACAGCTTCTGCTAACAGAGCAGAAGGAACATCGTGCTGCAGTTGCTAATGACTTGATTCAAACCACTACCAATGAACCAGATTTCCTTAAGAAGGTCTAACCAGAAATTAATTGTGGGTCTATGGCTTACTTTCTGGACAGTTTTTATACTCATATTCACAGATCTACTTCCTCAAAGTAACAAAGAACCATTACCTTTTTAAAGCTAATGCTTAGGTTATGGTTATTAGTCAATTTTAATAAACAGAAGTGCTAAAATATTTGCATATTCAGCAGAGCTCTTTTTGTACCGTTCTTTAGAACAATATGAAACTCCAAAATTATAATAAGGGAAGATATATATCTTCTAAAAATCACATTTCTAAATCAACTATGATATCACCAAAGGTTAGCAAATCAATGAATAGACATGTGACTTTTCTTGCTTCATGATCCTTGGAAAAGGCACAATATGCAAAATGTCTGGAATCGATCAATGGAGGCAACCAAAGATGAGGATGAACAGTCAAGCAGGAATTAGACATGGAAGCAACTAGAGGCCACCTGATGGTATTTGGACCTCATCCTAAAATTCATCAGAGGCCGCTGAAGGACTTAAATAAGACAGTAAAATTGGCAAATTGTTAGGCTGTTAACTTTTTAAGAAACTATTTGTAACCTACACTTTAGTTACATATATAATTATAAATAAATGTATATATGTACACATATATATATATACACACACACACACATGATCTGTGTATTTACTAAATGTTCCCATTTCTGTTTGCCTCACTCTTTCCTTTCTCCTAACACTTTCTTCCACATCAGCTCACTCCGGGCAATGTTATCCATGTTCAAAATGTAATGTCCTTCTAGATTTTCTTCATGCTCATTGGTAGCTCACCATAGCCTCTAAGCATCACTTCGTGCTCTTGTTGAATGTGCCAGATTTCATGGTTTATCCATCTCCTGATACTGAGCAGAGTCTGGTCACATATGTAGCTAAGTAGATCAAGGAAGAAGGTCAAGGAGACTATAACTTAACTACCTCCTAAAACTGAATTACCTACCTGGTAATAATTTGCTCACTAGTGGGAGGGAGACTTGCCTATTTGTATAAAGAAAGTTATTTTTTAGCGTCTGCATTTTATTCTTTAATGTACATATAATGCTATTTACTTACCCTTCTACCATAAGCAATAATAGAATAAATCCATGTACCTATAAACATAGTTAATGGGGTTTTGATGTCTGTAGATTGTGTAGCACGGCAGAGGATCTGAATCAGAAGATATATTTGTTTTTAATTTCAACAGGTGTTGCCAGATTGCATTCTCCAAGAAACTAGAAAACCTCACATTTATATCTGTAACACATACATGTATAGCTTTCTGTTTAAATTCAGACTCTCTGCTGGGGGTAATATAGCATCTCAATACCACATTAACTTTTATTCCCTGTCAACTAGTGAACTATAGTATCTTTTTATGTTTGTTGCCATTTCAATTTGCAATATTATAGTGTCCATTATCTTTTTCCTCTTTTAACATTTTTTGGCAATTTGTCTGTATATAACTGATATTAGGCCTTAGCATATCAATTCTGTCACAAGTATTTGTTTACATTTGTTAATGTATCATTTGCATTATTTATACTCTATTTTTAAATTGTTTAAATTCCATTTTTCTACAGTAAATTATGGCTACATTTTCTTTTATGTTTTCTGGGTTTACAGTCTTTATTAGAAATATTTTGCCAAATAGTATTATGAAATACCATATTCCTATAATTTTTTTGTCTACTTCTATACCAATACAACATTGATTTGTGCTGATTGGATTTTCAATTTGATGTTCTGATATCTGAAACATCAAGACCCTTTTCCTTTTCCTCTTTTATCTCTCAATTATTTTAGGTGATAAATATCAATATTATTTTAAGTAAGTCCGCTCCTCCTAAAAATTAACATTGGAATTCCAGCTAGCATTGGGTTAAATACACACACACACACACATATATTAGAAGAATCAACTTCCTAATAAGTTTTCCTGTCCAAGGACATAGTAGGCCTTTCCACTTGTTCAATTTTGTTTTATGTCTTTCCATTACATTTTATTTTTCATTTCATGAAATATTTTAAATGTACATAAAAGTATGGCAAATCATTTACTCTGCACCTTTTACAGAGATTAGATTCTTGCACTTGAGAAAATATTTTACATATAACAACTCCCTATTGTGATGACTTCCTTGATTTAAATCCCTTCATTTTGTCTTGTGAAGTATTCTCTATGATTGCATTTCATTTGACTTATTTAATAGTTATTGGATTTAATCAGTGTCCTCTAAAAACTATTTTCAGGTGAAATACTATTTAGTTTTGTGTTCTACTATAACTCATTTTTGATCAATAGATCTGCATTGATTGCTTCCTCTTGGTATATTGCACTATAAAACACCAAGTAAATAATAAAGAAACATGGTACATTCAAATAAAAGATTTAATAAGTTAAGATCTGAATTGATTCAGGTTTAATTATTGCATACTACTTTCTCTTCCTACAGACTGCTATTGTTACTGGTAAAAATGGGTTTTTGTGCTGTTGTAAGAAAAATTTCAAATGGCCCACATGGGGGAGAAGTTTAAAAGTAGTGGAAAGATTTATTGGGATGAAGGAAATAATACATCCTTGGGGAAGTGGGTGGGCAGGCTCTAGCACCAACTGCTCAGAGATTTCTGATAATCCTCCATACATTTTCTTAGTTTTCAGAACCAGCAGGTTTTCTGTTGGACTATCCAACGTACTTCTTGGTTTTTCAGGGGCTTGCACTAAGCCCCTCCAGTGGTAACCAATCTATTTTCTGAAATTCAGGATTCTGCATCTTATCCGATCCGATTCTTTTCCCAGGCTAGATTCCATCCCTTTATGTTGCCACTTTGACTCTTACTGAACATGCTCCGAAGTTCTGTTCTGTCATCTGGTTTCTACAGCACATACACTCAGCTCCCGCTGTACCATCTTCGTTTCTACTCTGCATGCCCCCAGGAAAGGAATTGTTCCTGCTCTTTCCCAAGTAATCCAGCTTCCCGGCTGGTTGCACCCCAGGGAGATTCTCCCTGCCCACTTGGGGCTTGGTCAGAGACGAGGCTCCTTTGGCAGGAGGATCCGGCAGTCCCCTGGGGTGCCTGTGAATGCCATAGCTTCCTAATAAATTAAGCTTAAAGTCCAACTCAGCTCCCTAGTTTAATAGGCTTCATGTCTGATTCCGCTTGTTCCCTTCGTTTAGTGCTAACTACCTAACTACTAACTACGCTAACACTACTGGCCTTTTAGTCTTCCCTTTCTCCTTTTTTAAGCCTTATTCACAAGCAAATTTCAGAATATCAAAAACTGTACACATGGCTTTTTTGGGTCTTCAGGAGAAAGTAGAATAAAACACTGCATTGGGTTGGCCAAAAATTCCATTAATTTTTTTGGCATTAAATAAAAGACCAATTTTCATTCTCACTAATACCTTTATTGATTTGGATATTTTGAGTATGTTGGCTATCTCCTGGGTCATATAACATTGATCGTTCTTAACTAATGTCTTGATTTGAGTGCTATCAACTTCGAATGATCTGTCCAACTGTAGAGCATCATCGTGAGAAACCTCCAGCACGAAACTTCACAAACTGCTTTTAGCATGTTTGGTCAGTCACAGCACACACTACACAAAATACTACACAAATCATTTTTATGCTGCAGTTCTATTTTTACCTTTCTTGAAATAATAGATCGTAATATGCCAAAAATATTGTGTATTTTCTTCCACCTTCAATTTTAAAATAGCTATACAAAATTCACCAGTTTGGGTAAGGTTTTTTTTTTTAATATATGCCAATATGACAGCTGTCACAGTACAATCTAACAAACTTGTTTCAAAGCCAACTAAGTGCTACTAGAGCTATCTGCCCCCCAAATGGACTTTTTGGCCAATCTATTAATACTCAATGTAATATATATTTATTGATTTCTATGTACAATGCTCAGCACTAGGAAGGAAATAGATATTTGAAAATAAATAGCACATGGTTCCTTGTTCCAAGAAACTTATAATCTAATAAATAATTCTAATTTGAAAAATTATTCAAGAAATAATAGCTGTCCCAACAATATATATATTAGTGTAAAATTTGAAAATCTTACCCAAAACAATGAGTAAGAGGAAAACACACAGCTTGGGTTTTTCTACCTAGAAGAAAAAACATTCAAAAAATCGAAAGAGACAAAGAGGATTCCATAATATATGATGATGTGTAACCATATAAAATACATTTTGAAAGTAAGTTTAAATCTTTTAGTAGCATCATTAACTTTCTATTTAAAACTGTTAACTGATATGACAATTTCCAGGGACAAAACAAACACCTTTCTCCCAAGTCGTTCTCACAGTGTAGTGCTCAATCCAGCAGCAGCTGTAGCGGTCGGACACTTGTTAGAAATGTGTGTTAAGGTACAACTTAGACCCGTTAAATCAGAGTCTCTAGCACGAGGCCTGGTAATCTGTACTTTAATGAGCTGTCCTGGTGCTCCTGATGTACACAAGTTTAAGAACCATTGCCCAAACACATCTTCCTTACTAGTCTCCGACAGGTGTCTCCAGTGCACCCCTGTAAAAGTACAAATAGAGTGCACCTAAGCAGGTGTTTGGTAGCACGCTTCAGTGTTGTCTCTGGCCACTCATTAAATAATTGGTGGAGTCACCGGCATGTGCCGATGACTCCTTAGCTAAATTTGATCTCTAGATAGTCCACCCCATCTTTATTTCCTAATCACAAAGCTTTTTGCAGCATATAATTATGCCCATTGTTACTCTAGTCACCATTCAAAAAGGGTCAGATGATAATGCCTGCAAGTGAGATAATGACATTAATTCCACCTCCAAAAAATGGTTATTATTTACAGTGCCCTGGGGGTGTATCTGTAAAAGAGACAAATAAGAATGAATAGTCTCAAAGAAACATACACAGAAAAAATTAGACGTATAAAATGCATTTCAATAGCCTCATATCACACGTCCTAAATATCTGGGAACCAGAGCAAGACCAATAAGAGAACTAAACAAATATAAACCATGCTTTTGCCACTGAAGGAAGGACATACATGAGTGCATAGTAAGTTATTTGAATGGATTTCATCCAGGTGAAATTTGCAGATATATTAAGTAAGACAATACAACCTGTTGGCTAATAAATAAATGAATAATGAACCTTATATGCAGTTTTACTGATTTTTAATAAAATATCATGGTCACAATATGCCTTCTTTTAAATTTATTTATTGATTCCAGGAAGAAGGGAAGGGAGGGAGAAAAAGAGGAAGAGAAACATCAACGTGAGAGAGAAACACTGATCCGTTGCCTCCTGCACGCACCCTGGCAGGCACTGAACCCACAACCCAGACACATGCGCTGACCCGAAATTAAACCTGTGACCTTTCAGTTTGTGGGGTGATGCCCAACCGACTGAGCCACTCTGGCCAGGGCCACAATATGCCTCTTAACCAAACCATAGCCTCATCATCTGTGCTAGAGCTTCATTGTCATCTCCTATCAGGTGACGTGAAGTGGGACAAAAGCAGATGAAGATCTAGAAACAACTTCTTTAAAAGTTTCTATTAAAATTTTAGAGTGACATTGGTTAATAAAATTATATAGGTTTCAGGTGTAGAGACAGCAGTATGGTGATTACCAGAAGGAACGGGGGCGGGGGGAGGTCGATGAGTGTGAAAGGAGAATAAGCAGTGATGGGAAGAGACCTGACTTGGGGTGGTGAACACACAACACGATATATAGATGATGTATAATAGAATCATAGAAACAACGTTTGGACAAGCATTTAATGCCTGTCAGAGTCATGATGCACAAGAAATTGAGGAAAAAATTCAAGAGTAAGAAGAGAATATTAGTGACTAGAGGCAATACAGCATAGTCATAAATAGTGCAAGTCTGGAAAAACCATGTACCAACAGGGTGATATTGAAAGGTACTTAACCCTGTGGGCTTCAATGACTCACTCATATCATGGAGTTATAAAATAACATGTAGGTCGTAGTAGCAACATTTCTGAGACATGGTAAGAGTTGCAATCAATCTTTACTGCTAATCCAAGACCAGGATGCCTACCGGGGCTCAGCGGAACTTCCACATTTCAACTGTTGGTCGACAATGAGGCTGCCACAGCTTCCACCGAAGCACTCCTGGACAGATGCCTCTCGCTGGATTTTAGCTGTCCGGTGTTTCTCTTCCACCGCTCTCGGGGAATGAGCAAGCAAGAACAGGAAACCCAAGAGCCCTGATTCTCAAAGCATGTTTCAGCCACCAATAAAGTAAATCTCACGGAAATGATTTTTAATTTCTACTTTAAAAGAGATTTCTCCCCGGTAGAGCTAAAATCTTGTGAGAAAATATTCTAACAAGAAGTCATCCAGGGAAGCGAGAGTCCTAGGACTTCTCATATAAGAATCTCAAAATTGGGTGAAATGGACAGTGAAGCAGCAAATACACTGAGTTTAACATGGTTTTCATCATACTCATATGTGAAAACACTCGCTTATCTCCTCACTAAATTAGAAATGTGAATTAGAGCCCTGGCTGGTGTAGCTCAGTGGACTGAGTGCAGGTCTGCGAACCAGAGGATCTCAATTCGATTCCCAGTCAGAGCACATGCCTGGGTTGCAGGCCAGTTCCCAGCAGGGGACACATTAGAGGCAACCATACATTGATGTTTCTCTCCCTCTCTCCCTCCCCTGTAAAGATAAGTGAATAAAACACTTATTTAAAAAAAAAAAGAAATGTGAACTAGAATGTTGTGGTTGGCCGAGGCATAGCGTTTATTTTCTAAGACCACAGGGAGTATCCATTTTTTTTTTCTGATAGTCAAATTCTAAAAATAGAATTAGTTTAACTTCAATTCAATCTGATATGTAAATAAACATGCACACTCAAACAATATTTGGTACAAAAAGGACAAAATCTATTTATATAAGAAAAAGATGTAGTATGGCACCATCCAGAAATGGGCATTAGTAGTTGATTTTGTAGAAGTTAGTATACTGTTTTCCATATTTTAAAATCCATTGGCTCTCACTAATTTAACAATATACCTGTAGGGCTACAGACCTGGGGCTTATAAGGTTATTATTCAACCTGTCAAAAATTGAATTGTAAAGGATTCAAAAACTAAATCAATTGCCCAAACCATCGTCCACTGAAATAAGTCAAAAAATAAATCAACATTAGGTCATGATATATCAGTGCTTTTTTGACTGATGGATTTTCCCTTTTGACATAGCTATCATTACTATGGTAGGACATTTCCATTTGTAAATTCTGAAGTGTAACTTTTTTCTCATTCATCTCAACTATCATCTGTTTGAAAGTATCAATTTTCCCTTACTTATTATTTCATTCATTTCTATATCTATCTTCTTGGTGCCAAGTTAAGCAGTAAAAATTGTCAATGCTCACCCTTTAAGTGCCTCTGATGAGCTGTACAAACACCCTAATTGTTTCGCAAATGAACAAGACTGCAGTAAAGCTGACAAAAACATCGCCTGCCGGGGACACCTGATTTGAAAGTGTCTTTCTAAAGTGACCCCCCCCCCCCGGGGTGCTGCTGAAGTTATGAAATCATTACAACTGAAGCATAAAGTATAATTAACCTGTATCTCACTCATACGAAATGAAAGTTTTTGATTTAGAAGAAAAATCTCTATCAATTGAATTTACCTCCACAGCAAAAACAGATTAAATCAAAAGTGTAACATTTTTCTGTTTAGAGGTGACCTTTGCTCAGTAAATCACATAAGATACTCCTGAAGTATTTGAAATAATGAGCTTTAAAAGAATATATACTATAAATAAAATTTTGAATCAATGAAATTGGTATGAGACTTAGAGGAAGAAAACCAGGAAATGTTAGATAACATCTCTAAAAGCCAAGTATTGTGAAGTCCCAGCTGTAAATTGTCAATTTGATTGATCAGATTTTACAGGTACATAATATTTTCTTTAAAGGTTAAAAAGCAGAATTTTAGTGTGTGTGTGTTTCTAAAAGGTATTATGCATTTCTCTGAATCCTTAAATAATTTTGCTGAAACTCCAAGTTGGCTTCCAGTTGATGGAGCACCATTACCATGAACATCTGTTCTTTCACTATGCATAAATCAAAGGTATGCAAAACTGTTCGACCCATTTTAAATGACTCTAGGTTTTGCACTTTGTAGTCGTATAGCTTCTTTGAATAATTATGTGGTTTCTTCCTTTGGAGATAAAATCCTCTCTCTCTTACTTTTACCTGTTGTTAATATGCCTATATATAGCATCGCCTTAGAGTTTGTTTGGGTTTTTTTTTCCCCTAATATGTAAAGCAATGATTTTCAACCTTTTTCATCTCATGGCACTTATAAATGAATTACTAAAATTCTGTGGCACGCTAAAAAATATATTATATGTATTGCAAATCTGACCAAAAAAGTAGGTATAATTTTGATTCACGTACACTGAACAGCTATTGCATTGTCATTTATTTTTATTTGACAGTCTAAAAGAAAACAAGTCAGTACCCTGACTAAATAGTCGGGTACTGCCTGTTTTAAAAATTCTGTGGCACAGCAGTGTGCTTCCCAAAGAATTTTTATATCTGTAACAAAATCCCCTCTAATTTAAAGGATAAATTATACTAGTGTTTCAAAAGACACATTATACATAAAAACTATAGATTAATTATGCTTAAATTACATTACAATTTGTGCACTTCCTCATAAGAGAAATCAAGAATGAACACATGAAAAGAATTGTTCCAGTAATTTTCACGCAAGTGTGTTTAATCTCAGAACTTCAGACCTAGAAGATTAAAGGTGATTCTCTTCCTTCCTTTTGCAGATGTCACCCTGATGTGCAGATCGATGTGTAAGTTAATGGGGGAGCAAAACAAAACAACAACAACAACAACTGGAAATCAATAAACTCATATCTAGGTTTTTGCTATTCTTATTCATATATGTTTTAAGTAATATACAACAGAATAATTCTAAAATAAGTTAACTTTTATTTTTACCAATGACCACCACCACCACAAAAAACAAAAACCTGTTAATCGAACAAAGCGAAGGGCATTGTATTTACTTCAGCAGGGAAGATTATCATTTTGAGAGTCCGAGTAATATTTCAGGCAAAGGTTAGGGAAGAATATTGAGAGTGGTGGATCCTTCTTATAAGTGGTTTAAGGTGGGTCTTCCAAGGGGGAATCTAGTTAGAACTGGACAAAGTTGATGCCCTAATATTTTAGGCTCTGAGGTGAAAGTCTAAAAGTAAGTTCCAATAAGCGAACTGATGTCCTAACAGTTGAGTTGTGTATTCAGGTGAGTAAGCTGGCATTCAGATGAGATAGCTATTTGCCTTACAGGAATCACTTGGCAGGAATCTGTTGAAGCAAATAGCAATGATGTTTATTGGTAGAGTCAGGTTTAAAATTTCCTGGCTCACTGTAAAGTAACATAAGGGAAGGTAGTCTCAGACTACTTACTACAGTTTGAGCTCATCTTAAGAAAATCACTTAATCAGTTAATGTTTCATTTTTTTTCTCAAGAGCAAAATGGAACTCAAACTCTACTCATCAATTAGAATGTCTTGGACCCTGGTCACTCAGTTCGTGCCACAAAGGTGTGGCCTTACAACCACTCCAGAACTCAGGGACAAGCAGTGAGTTTTTCCTGTTCACGCACTTGTGAGTTACCGCTGATCTTAGAATAGGCTACGCTCAGGTGGGCTTCTCACCAAAGTTTGGGTTGAATCCAAGCATTTACGTGTGTCTTTCATCCTCCTCCAGAAGAGGCTGCACTCGGCGTGTTCTTTTCTTGGTGAAAAGCAAAAGAAAAGATGAGCAAAATCAACCACTCACGTACGTTTCAGAACTCTGTGCAAGTCTGTAGTGTAAGTCCCAACAGTTAGGTTTTCTCTTTTTTTGTAAGGCAAGTGTCTGACTTAAACTTGCATTGGTAAGGCATCCACTTCTGAAAAGGCCCTCACTTCAAAGATGGCTACCTCTAAAAACACATTGCCAGCCAGCAGACTAGACAAAGAATCAGGATCCTCTGCCCCGCTGATCTCCTGTGTTTTCAGAGATTTTGGTTAGCTTAGATAATTGACTGTTTGGGTGGCTTGTTTTTTCTCTTCCTGTGCTTTGACTTCCTGCTCTTATGTTTCCAATTCACTGATAAACACTGAGTTCAGAACAATTTAGGTGCCCACCTTCGACCCCAAGAAAAGCAAAACCCCAAGCCCAATCCCCAGTTCTTTGTTTCTCATTCTTTCTCTCTGTCTTTCACCTTCCCTTTCATACCTTTGCTGTGTGGCCCGCACTGTGCCATATTATTTTCAGGACTTGTAAGTAATAAGTTTTTCATTTCAAAGTTTCCCAGCGGTCATTGTGGTGGGCATCTTGCAGTCATAATAAGAAGCACATGGAGCAGCCCAGACGTAACATTGGTAATTCATAGTCTGGGATACGCCACACAACAATAGAGATACACCACACACACATAACAGTGCACAACAGTGGCCCCTCTGCTAGAATCCCTGTTGACCAAAGTGAATCTCAATATCCAATCCAAAAATTTACCCAAATCCTGAACATCCAGTCAAGAAAGTACCTGCTATGAGGTCATAATAGGGACTGAAAAATTAGGACTATTGAAAGAAACACTCTTAAATTCAGTCTTCCAATCAGCCTCTGTGGGAGATGGCTTGGCAAATCAGAAAGCCTCTGTGCAGTCATAAAAACGTGCTAAAGTGTGATTAACATAGATAGTTTCTTCCCTACATTGTTTAGCATGACAGTTCCACAGACCAGTTTTTAGCCTGGTAGAATCTGATGAAATCGTTGGCATTTGACCAATCAAAGAAAATAGAAAATACAGAAACATTGATTCGACATGAGATCATTTCTACGTTCAATGTTTAAATGCACCCGGTATGTCTATCAACGTACAATGAAGATGTGTGAATCTTTGAGTCACGTCACACTGTCAATGAGCTGACAGCTGCGGTGCCCCTTGATTATTCACAAACCCCCAGAGAGCGAGCGCTGTTCAGGGGATAGTCTTCCTGCTTGCTTTCCAAGCTCTCAATCGCTATTCCTAAACCTGCTTTGGCCTTTCGCTTCCATTGGTATACACTACATTATTGGTATAAAAATAAAAAGCTATTGAGTACATGGTGATTTACAGACTACAAAATAATTATTTAAAATTCACATTAAAGACAGTAATCAAGCGAAAGCTATCCATTCATAGTCATGGTTGTTTTCATTTTAAAGAAGAACATTCAGAAGTAGTTTTGGCCATAAGTCCACATTTTAGCCCACGAAGAATGAGGGTGTCAAATTATTGTGGCCCCAGTCTACTTGTAGCAGAGATAAAGCACTAATATAATTAATGGTCTGGTGACAAAGCACTTTTTTGACTCCATGACAATGGCAGTCATTTATCACCCTCCTTAATGACTACATGATAAGAATAGATGGAAGACCAAGCAATATTGCTGAGATGCAATCTTGTATTAAGAAAATAATATTCTTAAGCTAAATTTTAATTCTGAAAAGTTCAACAGAAGCCACTAGCCCTGCAAAACAATAAATCAGTATTTCTATATTTTACAAGAATCTCCTATCATGCACTTCTAAAAATTACTTAGCGTGAATGTGAAAACACAGAGGTAAAACACACTACTGCTACTTTTCACCCTCTCCATATTAACTATTATTTGTTTAAAGCCTTACATAATATTTCTGTTAAATTATGATAACATAGTACTATATGTGTTTTACTTATTTAAAATCACCCTGAGTTTCTCCTATACCCCTGGTGGGGTATAATGCATCAGAGATACCAAGTGGCAGAAAATTGATTTTGGAAGTAATAGGAGTTTTACTGAAAAAGTGAACAGTATGTCTCTTTTGTTCAGCTATCGTGTGAGTACCCCAGCAAAACCAACACTCTGCTAGACCCTGCAAACTCTCAAGATGAGCAAATTCTCATGAGGAGCAAAAAGACATCAATACTGCCCTCTAGC
This sequence comes from Sturnira hondurensis, assembly GCF_014824575.4. Classification (NCBI taxonomy): domain Eukaryota; kingdom Metazoa; phylum Chordata; class Mammalia; order Chiroptera; family Phyllostomidae; genus Sturnira; species Sturnira hondurensis. The sequence goes on from NW_028076312.1 coordinate 1,076,205, forward strand.
AATCATTGGCAGAATAGCAATGATAGAACACACAGCCAAAAAATAAGTGCGTAAAAATGAGACATGCCAAAAATTATGGAGAATTCACAGGACGAACCAACCATTCTTCATGAAGGATCTACTTTCGAACTTTCTTTAAAACATTTAAAGTTGGGGGGTGGACATGGGAAAGGGAAGAAACCACTGTTGGTGCAGAAAGCCATGCAAGCAAAAGTGTGAAAAGAAACAGGGAAAAAAGGAATATTGTCAAACAAGAGTAAATCATTTGGTTGAAATGTTGGATTAATAGAGTCTTTGTCCATTTGGGCTGCTATAACAAAATACCATGGAGCGGGTGGCTGATGAACAATGGAAATGTATTTCTCACAGTTCCGGGGGCTGGGTAGTCCAACACCAGGGAGTCTGCCTGGCCCTGTTCCGATGAGGGCCCCCTTCCTGGGTCAGAGGCAGCAGCTTCTTACCGCGCACTCACATGGCGGAAGGGGAAGAGAACTTCCTGGGTCTCCTTATGAAGGCACTAATCCCACTCAAGAGGATTCTGTCTTCATGATTTAAGCATCCCCCCCCCTCCCCCAAGGCCTGGCCTACTGATATCATTACCTCTGGAAATTAGGATTTCAATATAGGAACTTTGCAGGTATAAACATTCAGATCATAGCAGAAAGGAAGAATTAAAAAGTAGTTATAACAATGGTATTAGACACACAAGGTGGTACTTGGTATATTCTTGCCACTCCCACAATCTGACCCTTTTTAGCCTCGTCCCGCACCTCTCCCATATGCTCCAAGTGAGAGAGCTGCTTCTCTGGTGCTTGGGGTGGTGTCGGAGAAGGTGTCCACTCACCCCACCGTTCATTCGTGCAAGCACAATGCTCCTCTTCCCGCTCCTTGGACAAAGCCCCTCATTCTGGCCTAAAATCTTCATGCTGCTATGCCCTCCCTCCAAACCTATTACCCCCCATGTTTTACGTAACACTTTCTTTGTATCTTCTATTTCTACTTGCAAGTTGCATATATTTGTTTTCTTTTTGGTTTAGTGCCTATTTTCGCCACCAGGAAAGGACTTTATTTTTTTCATCTCTCTTGTCCCAATGCCCAGAATAGCGGCTCACAATTGGTAGACATTCAGTGAGTATTTGGTGAATGAATGAGTAAGTGAACAAATGGATGAATGGATGAATGAATTGGTGGCCTTTATTCTCCAGCCTCTAAAAATTTCTAAGCCAGACAATAAATTTCTCAATAACATTCATGGAAAACTTTTCTCTTGAATCTTTAAACCATAGGCACTGATCAAAATGAGAAGCTTTGTATAATTTGAAGGGCAAAATGAAGATACTACACTTATTATTGTGTGTTCATAATTAAGTAATTATAAGATTATTACTAATTCTTTTTCACTAAAATCAGTTGGAAATATTTTTATTTTATGTCATTTACAGAATAGAAAAGTGAACTTTGTAGCATCAGAATGCAAAATGAAGACAGATAGAGACACTGTGAGTTAGTTGCAAAAGTGAAGGATATTTTACTGACCTTATGATCCCCAACAGCCCCCGGGATCAGTTTATATAATGTCTCTATTCTCACTGACAGAAGTAATTTCCATGAAAGTTTATCAAGGCAAGTCCCCCTTTTCCACATCATAGTAGCTCCTTAGTTTCTCTGTCGGTCCAGCTCCTTCCAATACCGTGGCCACCTGTATTCAGGCAGCACCATTACCAGGGAAGGCAGAACCTGGGCTTCTGGTATTTTATGTGCTACAGAAATTAGACCATAGAATCTCTAGATGCTGTACAGCTCCAGACGGCTTCACATCCACCAGTGCCATTAGAATTCCATGCCCCACCCCCACCCCCCTGCCTGTCAGGAACCACTCAACAAAATCCTAACTTACGTATATCTCACAGAGCACTGAAGAAAAAAAGATCTCTATCAACTTATTCCAATAAATACCATCTAGGTTGTAAAAAACAGAAAATCTCCTTCAGGGACAGCTTTGACTGAGTGGTATCATGAAAGCCGTAGGTTATGGGCAAAAGTATTCTCCAACGTCAGGGCATTAACAAGGAAAAACAAAGAGAGACAGTCAATTACAGTTATTGAAAAAACAAAACAACAAAAAAATCCTTTACTATGCAAGTCAATTACCAAATGCAGTTCACCCTCTTTTGTTTAAACACCAAGCTACAAAAAATCTGAACAATATGCTTTCCCAATATAAGGACTTTCCTTGGAAATCTGAATATAATATGGAAATAATAATAATAGTACCAATATGACTAGGCATACAGATTTTTGTCTAGTTTTACAAATGAGGGAACCATGCACAGAGAGGTTCAGAACTTCCCTAAGGAAGCCAAGCAACCCAGCGATGCTGCAGGGGTCAGAACACGGGCAGCGGCTCCGAACAACTCGGCTTTCCTTTCCATCTGGGATGTACCTCCAGCCCTGGACACTGGAGCCTCAATTGTACTCAGTCTTAGAAAACACTCTTATCTGATAAACCGACTGTCATCATTTTATATATTGAATGCTTACTGTGTATCTGACATGGTACTCAAGTTTCTGTATGGATTAGACTTATCATAACCTATATCAAATAGTAAAATCTCCATTTACAGAAAATGAGGAAGCTGAGGTCTAGAAAAATCACATAACTTGCCCATGATATTTCCTAAAACATAGGATTGTCATGTGGTCCCAACTAGGTACTTACTCAGTGATTTTAGAACACACAGCCACATAAGGACTTACATATATATATAATGTGCATAGCAATTTTACTTATAATGCCCCCAAACTGGAAATGACCCAAATGTCCATCAGCAGATGAATGCATAAACCAATCATGGCCCCACAGTCAGTGAAATACGATGTAGCTATGACAGAACTAAATCACTGATAGGCCTGCAACAACGTGGATGAATCTCAAAAACATGATGCTGAGCTGCAAAGCCAGGTACAAAGGCATACGTACTGTTCGATTCCATTTGCAAGACATTTTAGAACAGATACAACCAAGAAGGATCTTCATCCAGAGAGAATGCACCATGCATCATAGGTGTTACAAAGTCCTCCTTTTCTGTACTGTGTGGGAGGGAAGAAGGATGGCAGTATTAGAAAACTGGAATGTTTCACTCCCTGCTCCCCGTGACCCAGGATAAATCTCCTGCCTCCCTCCGCTCTCCTGCTTCAGCGCCCCACCGTCCTTCCTGCAGCAGCCGCTGTAGCGAAAACCTGTTTGCTTTCCATGGTCCGGGGCCCCTCCCATCTGCCTGTCACTTCCAAGGCTCTGGGCAAGGCCATAGGAATGTATTTTCACTGAAGTAAATTTTGGTCAAATTTACGAAAAATAAGATGTTTTTAACTACCATCAATGAAGACCTCTCCTTCCACTTTCACATTCGCCTGTGGCATTTCCACTTTGTTTGAGGGGATATTGAGGTGGCCACTGGCGTTTTGGGGATGCTGGCTGAGGTCAAGGTGAGGTGAGAATGGATCAGTTTGGGAAATGTGGGTGATGTTTCTGTGGTCCCCAGTCTGTTTCTGGGCCTAATGAAGTGCTCGGTAGGTGTCCCTTACCCAGTGTGTCCCTCGTGGACTTACACAGGACCTCGGCAGTCACGCGAAGGGACAGAGGTTGTATGCCCAGAGGCATGAGTCCTCTGACACCAGGACTGCAAGGACGTGCGGGGTAGAAGGAAAACTACTGAAACGAGTGGATCTAGAAGCTAGTCTGTGGGAGATGCTTCAGTAATCAACCCTGTAATATTGTGGGCAAAGAGTTCACTTCCCATGGTTGGCTTTCAAAACAGAAACGTCCTATTCTGAATAAACTCAATAATGTCACACGTATTACTATTAACCATTACTAAACCCTCCTCCCATTTTATCTTTTTTCTGATGGCAATCACTGAAATAGGATTCATCAGAAGTTTTGAACAGGACCCCAACCTATAGCAATACTGAAAGCAGAAAAACTGTCTGTGTATACAATCATATGTTTTATGCATTACCTTAATTGGATCACACACATTACAAGTTGTTGGGCTGAAATAAACACGTCTTAAATATCAATGATAACTAATAAATGTCAATTGACCCATGGTAGAAAAACACTTAAATTATCTATTTCCTCTACTAAAAAGTAATGTGTTTTGCCCTTGGCTGGTATAGCTCAGTGGATTGAGCACTGGCCTGTGAGGCAAAGGGTCACTGGTTGGATTCCAGTCAGGGCACACGCTTGAGTTCTGGGCCAGGTCCCCAGTGGGGGACGTACAGGAGGCAACCACACATTGATGTTTCTCCCCCATTCTTTCTCCTTCCATTCCCCTCTCTCTAGAAATAAATAAATAAAATCTTTTTAAAAAAGTAATGTTACTTGCTCATCCCAGAAAGAGATCTTCAAAGAATATAGTCCAAAATGAGTATAATAAATAGCTAATTATGAAATATAATATTTTCCTGGGTTTTGTGATTTTTTATTTGTCATCTTTTAAAAATGTATAATTTCTCACAATTTTCTCATTTACAGTAAGTATTAACTTTTATGCTCACTTATAGTTTTATAAAATTCTATATTCTTTATCTTAAAGAAGAAGCCCAACTGATACAAACTCCAAGCCTTACAAAACCGGAATATGCCCTCAGACATGTTGTAAGCCTTCACAGAGTTTCGGAGCCTTGAATAAATAATACAGATAATTCTGGAAGAGCATCGTATGTTGAGTTAGGGATCTATAAAAAAACCTACACAGGAGTATCTAATGGGTGCGGGTAACTTGGCCACCACAGTGGCATGTGGCAAAGTCTAGAGACGTGTTTGGTTGTCACACCCAGAAGGAGGGCTCACGGTGTCCAGCAGGAGAAGGTCAAGCTGCCCCGGGACAGTCCTGCTCCACTGTCCACATCACCCGAATGCATCCAAGTGTATTCTGGTCCAGACTGTCGGTAGTGACAAGGTTGAGAAGCCCTGGCCTGTCCTAAGAACGCCAGAGAGAAGAGGAGCTTGCAATCATTATATCCATTAAATGGCCATTCTGACACGGTCCAGTGTGAATCCAAGTGAGGCCATGGACACCCCCAGCGTGCCAAAGCAGACAATGGGCAGCTGGGGTGATGGCAGGAGAAGCCCAGATTTGGGAAATCTGTTCCCCTGGCGCCTGTGCCTAAAATTTTCGCTAATATCTCCGTGAGAGAAGATGGATAGGTAACACTGACTACACACTGCAGTCTCGCCTCTCTGTAATTTGTTGTTAATGACATCCTGATCTTGCTAAATTTCATTTCTCACCTGTAAAACGATTCAAGAGTTGCTATGCAGATGTCTGAAGTTCCCGGCACCCTTTCTTTGTAGAGTTTATTACGTTGCACTAAGAATGCGAGGGTGTGGGAGGCAGGAGCTCCATCTCCTTCCGATTTCGCACTCCCACACACATCCGTAACCCCGACACCAGCGTTGCCAGGGGGAGGGGTGGCAATGGAAACACCAGAAAACCTAGAGCAGAGTCTTACCTAAGCTTTAAAAGCCAGCGTAGGTGTAAAATATTTAGAAGAAGGCCCACTGAGGGAGGTGTTCGTTTCGCTTTGCTTCTGGTCTGCCAAGTCAATGAGATACGAACTTGCAGAGAACCAAAGGAGGCAAAGTGATACTGACCCCCTGGTGTGGGAAGTTCCGTGTCTCTCGTTCTCCTTTAGAGTGAGTGGGTGAGGACGGAGCAGGAACAGGTAGAGAGAAGACCTCTGACGAAGGCTGGTGCTCCAAGAGGGAAGAACAGCTCACCATCCATGGAAAGCTCCTGGAAGCAGGAGCCTCACACATGCCACTATGCCACCCAGCAGGAGAACAGAGAGAGCTGTAGGGGACGGTTGGACCACCCAAGGCAACTCCATCAACTTCCCAACACCCCAAAGAAGCGCATGAGAGGGGCTGCCCCTTCCCAGTGTCGGTGAAGAAAGGGCGAAAGTTACCAGAGAGAGAAGAGATTTAGCAGATGTCAGATTTGAGGAAGAGATGCCGCAGTGACAAGAGGCTTGAGCCCGACCCTCAGCAGCAAAAGAGACCTGTGAAGTCGTAGCAGGTGTCAGGGCTGGGCAGCAACTGCGTGTCTCTGCAGAGACCTGCAGAGAACTGATGACCACCTCCTCTCCTAAGCCTGCGTCCTCTCCGTGATTTAAAATCAAATTCCGACAGAAAGAAGTATAATCCTGTATCCAACTGAGCTGAAACCTGGAATGCCTGAGAGAAATCTGAGAAGTAACTGAAATGGCCTGGGCACAACTGGATCACTTTTTCCGAGTTTGGTGACAGGACCGCACAAGAGGCTTCAGAGCTCGCGAAGAACCAGACGCTATGCACGCATCTGGCTTCAATACTTCTCGATGAGTTTTTGTCTTGTCTTGATGAAGTCTCAGATTTAAAGACAAATGGAGCGCTCTAACCAAAATGTCCAGGTGTTTTTTTAAAGAAGGGCACGTAAGTTAAGCGGAACACAATCCCCTGTGTTCCTAGACTTTCCTAGTCCCCAGAGAGGATAAAATAGAACCAGTGCACACCTTGGAGGACAGGCTGATGTGGGACACCACTGATGCCTTCAACTCTGAACAGTAAATTGTCAGGTTTATCAGAGAGCCATCTGCCCTGTTAAAAGATTTACTAAACATTTGCAAAGCAATATACTAGCCTATATAAAACACCATACTAATCACAAGGCACATTGAGAAATGAGAACCTTCCTGGACTCCAAAGGCCACATAAAGACTTTTCTTATTTTGCATGTCCTGTGGCACCTACCATAGCCGAAGAGAGAAAAGCTGTGTCTTAATGGATTCAGAGGAAAACAAAGAGGTCAAAGCCTTGAACCTGATTGAACTGAACCAAATTGAAATAGAAATTAGAGATGGTTTTGTCTCAAATAGCTCCACTTATTAGTAAGCCTGCAGCATTCAATACCAGCAGCAGGCCATTTGGTGTCTACTTTCAATTCTAAATATAAAGAACAACAGTAATTTGGTCCTGACTTGGTCACACCTATGGGAGAGTACAGCTGAACAATGCTAGGCATCTAAACAAAATGCCATCTCCCTGTCCTCGAAATATTCCTAGAAAATGTTACACTTTTATATGTACCATTTCTCCTTAAATACGAGATTGTCAAATCAGACACTTAAAAGTTAGCTTTCTTTTGGGGCTGTCATGGTAGATGAGATGCAATGAATAGGGGCCTCCCAGGGTGCCCTGTTTACAACCAAATTATTTGGAATAAAATATGTCTTTATAGCAGATGAAAGCTACTCCACGTATGCAGAAGAAAATCATATATGTGTGCAAAGGCCCAAACATACATTTTCTGAGAGGGACGCACAACAACACATAAAACAAAAAAGGATCATCTCAGTGGAGCTTTCTCCAAATTATTCTTTTATTGATACATTATTTCACACCATCAATCAACCACGAAAGTCCCGGAAAGGCAAACTAGGTGCCTACGATTAAGGTAAAACGAAATCCTTAGAATGGCGAACGGGGCTTTCTGATCACAGCAGAACCAATACTGTGTGAGAAGGGACAAAGGACACGCTTAACTGCGCCAGTGACAGGAACATCAGGGAGGACTTCTGGAGAAATGCTGGGAAACCAGTCCGTGTGTGCCTCGCACTGCCGCGGGCCTTTTCCTTCTACTAATCCATTCTGCCCCGACAAGGGCCGCCTGGGTTTTCAGCTGGACGCCACACGCAGAACAACCACCGCAGGGCAAAGTAGCAAACTAGGTTCTGATGTTTGTTGCCACTGTTAGCGTTTTTTTTTTGTTGGTTTGTTTAGGAGGACTGTCAGCGTTTTTTTGTTTAGGAGGAGAGGAGCAGTTCCTGGATTTAGCATTGACCAGAAAACTGACAGGAGGTAATTTTGGCAATAGTGATAAAATGCAAGAACAGGGAAAGCTCTTAATGAAAACTGAGTTGACACTAACCTTTCTGATCCCTGCTCTGGATAATGTGATGCTGTTGAAACACCGTGGAAAGGGACAGTAAATATCAGAGAGGAGTAAGGACTATTATTAACCTCAACACGCAGGAAGAGATTTTTCCTTAGCATCATTTCTGTAAGACTTTGTTCTCTTATGCCATCAAAAGCATTGGAATCATTAAAAAAATACACATAAAAGAATAACTAAACCCCACGCAGCAATTAGTTAATACCAAAGGTGTGAGGGAAATTCTGTGCTTTTAAAACAGAGTATGAAACTTTGATATCAGTTCAAATTAATAATGACTTTCAAGACTGATTCTTGGATAGTTGGGTTTTGGGGGTTTTTTTTTCCTCTTAATGAAAGAACTTGTGCACACAGGGGCCTCTGCCAACCAGGTACATTGTTAGAAAATGACAATAGCGCCATCTGCTGACAAAGTACAGTATCATTTAAAATGACTGGTAGATTTTAACACAATTTGGGTGGAAATCTTTAAATTGTATAACAATAAGTATACATTCTGTAAAATATACAGGAATATGAGGACACTCTTTTCACACAGATAAGAAGTTCATTCTATGCTTTTTTCCACCAGTTATTTTTGCACACACGCATGTATTATTTAAAGTAAATTTCTACAAACGCTCTAGAAAAATAAATTGAAAATATACTTTATAAGATTACAGTAAAGATTTCAGGGATACTTTTGCACAAATGGCCCTTGATTCTTAAATTTGCCTTTTTTTCAGTAGTTTTCACACTATTTTCTAAATCTAATTAGCAACAAAATTTTCCTTGTTAAACTTGGAGATTTTGATTTTGGAGAAAACTGCACAAAGCAAGACAGTAAAGGAAGCAGACAGGTCTATAACTTTGCTGAATTGCTGCTAAACATGGCCAATAACGAGTTTTAAATGGTCATTGTGAATTCTTTAATGGGCTTTATATATTAACTATGCCGTAGAAGAGATAAGTTTTGAAATCCCTGAATAAATAAACCACACACATGGAATTTTAATTAAAAGTCATACAGATTAATTGCATTTGTTAACATTACTCACTAAAAGTAACCTAGATGGTGGCAAAATTCATTAGGCCTGGAAGAAAACAATAAGCTTCAGACAACAAGTACAGTTTTTTAAATACAAAGCATGACCTGAAGTTGTATACTATACTTGTGAAACCTGTTGATACCGTAAGTGCTACAGTTGGCCAAGTAGCAAGAAAATAAGCTGGTTGTCTTTAAATCCATTTTAAAAATTTAGAATCAAGAACATTCTACCATTTTTTTAAATGCAGGCTGTTTCCAAGGTTTGCATTTGGCTGGGGTACAGGATGACACATCTTCCCATGAACTGCCATTCTTACCACCCTGTTAAAGAACAGCACCACACTAAGTAGTTTCACAAGTGCTTTGGCAATCCTGAGCTAATATAAACACCAGAAGAAGTGCCCCTTAGTAGAGCTCAGAAACTCCCCTAGTATGGTGAAAAAAACAGGAGGTGAATGGGAGGGGTGATGTGTAGCTACATGGGAATGTTGCCAACGATTTACAGCAGAAAGCCCTGCTTTTGCTTCCTGAAGCTCTGTCTCACTTGGGTACTCTAGGAGTTAGAAAATCTCTCCATCCACTTCCACATGTTCAGGACAATTTTTACCTTGCTCAGAGGCCTCTGGAGTCCATTCTTTTTTCTTTATTTCATTCTGACTTCCTAACCCTATGCGAAAGTGTTACTCAGGGATGCTGGCATATTAAAGATTAAAAACGATCTCTTTGGGGTCTCTCAGTACTCCCCTTGCCCACCAGTCACAGAAGTGCACTGGAATTAGTGTGTTGGGGGTAACAGCTTCATTTCTTTTTCATCTTATTTTTCTGTTTACAGTTCTGCTCCTTCATATTATCTTCTGTGGTTACATGGATCTGTCCTGAAGCACACACACACCCCAAAAAACTAGATGTCCTCCATTTTTTTCTTTGTTGTCCAATTTTTATCCACTATAAACTTAAGTATAACCTAAAATGTTGGCACCTTTACTGATTGTGAGCATGTGCATCAGTATCAACATGTTTAAAACAAATCCCGTTTAAATGAAATCAGATGTAGGGAGCAGCTTACCTCAAATAATGGATCCTGACTCCTGTTAATTTTTTGCCCCAGGACTGATGCTAAGGTAAGCCTGTCAGCTCCAGAAAGCAAGGAAAGGAGAAAGATCTGCCTTTCTTTAGAGAAGGGAGACTTCTCTAACAAGACACAAGAAAAGTCTGTTTGCAGGAGAAAGGTCTTGGGGAAACCAAAGGGTTTTTGGAGGTGGAGACAGAGGTGACTTTAAATTTAGGTTTCAATAGATGGTGAACTAAAGGAGGAAATGGCGTTGTAGGAACCAGGAAGTCAGATAGGAGGGTGACCCCCTTGCATTTGTGACATAGGGGAGCCAGGCCTGAGACAGGCAGAGAAGCCACATTGCAAGACAAGGAACAACCAGTTAGCGAGTCAGGTGTCAGTGTCACAAGGACACAGGGGAAGTCACATCGTTTCAAGACTGGGCAATCAAGGTCAGGTACCGAAGTGGTCTGGGAAGTATCTACATCCGAGCGATTGGTTCAAGTCCAAAAACTGAAGCAAGTATCAGAATTCATAAGTTCCCACGATATGGCAAAACAGGTTAGGGAAGCCAAAACTTCCCCAGGGGAGCACAGGAGGGAGAAAGGCATCGAGGCAAGTCCTCTCTAACACCCGCGGCTCAGGAGGCTGGCAGGAGGGTAAACGGGAGGCCCCCACCCCGCCGCGCCCCTGCCCCTTCATAGTCCCACACAGTGACCTGAATGCAGGCAGCTATTTCTGCAGCAGTCATAGCTCCCCAGCAGCAAGAAAATCCCGATCTCAGTGACAATGACGATAAGCATTCGGCCTCATCTCCGAAGGCTTTCCACAATTTTTGATGTTTGGAAACAGAGAGTAGCAGAGACCCAATACGGCCTCGGTATTCTCGAATACCAGTGCACTACCATTTGCACAGGACAGAAACGGAAAGGACCATGTGGACAGAAGGGTTCCCGGGAAGGACCTGTGTTGGGCAGGGCTCTGAGAGGAGGCCTCTGAAGGCCTTCAACGTGGAAGCAGAGAGGACCTGGCGGATCCCAGGCCCCGGACCGCTGGACGGCAGGGGCGCTAGGAAGGGAGTCCAGAGGAAGCAGCTGTTCTCGGAACACTGAAAAATATGTTTCTGTGGTTGAGTTCAAATCTCTTCTCTGCTTCACTGGTAGCCATAGTTTACAAAGGAGTCAAATACCTTCTGTGTGGAATACAGAAGTCATGCGTGCCTTACAAGCTCCCTACGCTACATGGAAATTCTGTCCTTCGAAGAGGTCGATGCTCTGAGTCCTCCTGTGGGGGGCCCCATCCTGGGGCCTAACAAAATGGTACAGGGAAGACGGGTAGAAGGGAGAGGGAATTATAAATCTCTGAACCTCCACTGTAGTAATACTTTTAAATTCACAGAACTGCACATTTCTTTATTCATGAAATCCCAGCACGTTCTGCTTCAAAAAAGGCATTCATAATGTATATTGAAATAAGTTCCATAAATGATTTACTCTTTATATTTTAGAATGCTCATTTATTAGAACAGTTTTTGCAAGATTATTAACTAGTTAAAGTCCAAACCAAGTAAAATGTTTATCTCCTCAAATTCTTAAAATAACCAAGAAATCATTTTAACATTTGTGAATTTTAAGCACATTTTAACTCTGAGTTTTATACACTAGGAAATAAATGAAATTTATTAAATTAAATCTGCTCAGAGTCTTTCATATTCATAAGAAAAAATAAATGTTACTTTTTATTCTGATAAAACTATATTTTCATGGGAAATAAATTAGGCATTAGAAATATCTTTAAAATCAGATGTTGGACACATTCTTATCTGTCCTCTAAAATATATTTAACAGCTCTTTACCGTGATTATACCTAAACATTTTAATCAGAAAACTTAAGTAACATCTCTTCTGGAAATTATTTTCCAAAGGCAGAGAATCTCTTACTACATTGTAGGCAGGCAGAAATTTTATATACCACATAAAAATTGGTTTATGTTACTGTTACTATAAATCATTACATTTATTTCTAAGTAAAAAATTTGCTAATAGCAAGTGATTTCCACCTGTTTATATAAATACTAATCCAATTAGAATTACACCTTTTATATTCACAGATCATTAGCACCCCCTTGTGGTCATAGATAAACATTTCTCACCCCTGTGCTTCCATTCCTGAAAGAATACTTTTGAGGTTTGAAGTGCCTTGCTTAGAACAACTGATTTAAATTGGTATTCAAATAAAATGTTCATTTTTATGTAAATATGGAGTATAACATGCGCCCAACAATATATATGCATTTACATGTGTGTATATATATATATATATATATATATATATATACATACATACATAGTACAATATACATAGGGAGATAAATCTCAAACTATTGTGCAGTGCATATACAGTCCATAAAATTGCCCTGGCTGGTGTGGCTCAGTGGATTGGGTGTGGGCCTGCAAACCACAGGATCGCAGTTCGATTCCTAGTAGCAGCACATGCCCAGGTTGCAGGCCAGGTCCCAGTAGGGGACGCACAAGAGGCAACCATACACAGCTATTTCTCTCCCTCTCTCCTTCCCTTCCCCTCTAAAGATAAATAAATAATTTTTTAAAATTAACTTTAAAATACATAAAATTTTCTGTAGCCTTAAGAACATCTTACAAGAATACCTGTTCACTTTTCTACTACTAGCAAAATTATACAGAGGCTTTCAGCCCCCAACAGCCATCACCTAGGAGTGTTTCCCAATCCTTACTCCATACTAGAGTTACCAGGGAATAATAATAACAACAATAATAATAGCCACATACTAATACCCTCTCTGGGCATCCCACAGAACATTAAATCAGAATACCTGGGTATGAGCCCAGGAATCCGTAGTTTTATATGTGACTCAAATATAACCCATATTATAAACCTCTGATCTAAAAGGTACACATAAGGATTCTTCAGTTGGAAGAGAACGTGTAAAAGGGAGAGGAAAGCTCAGTCCCCATTACCTGGTAGTCTGCGCATGGTAAACAGCTGTGTCTCATCATTCAGCACGAGCTGTTCCGCACAGGGGCTTTTAATCTGGAATTACAAAAACGAAGACAGGTGTTTCCTCCTCTGGAGACTGAGAGACTGGGTTGTAAATGCACTAGATCCATTCATAAAAATGTATTTTTGTGTGAAATAGAGATCATATAGAAATAGATATGGATGAGCTACTCTTTTCTGGGAAGATCACTACTGGATTTGCACAAGTTCTGCCTTTTTTAATCAGGACCTCACGTATGGACAGGTGTTTATTTTTAAAGTTCTTAGGTATTTAGTCTGTAGTTTGAAACATTTCAAAATGATCTGCATTTATACCTTAGGTGTTATAAAACACTCACAAAGGTGTTTTGTGAGTTTTGGGGCCATTTTTAAATGCCATGCTTTTTTTAATGAAAAGGCCAGTTTTACTGCAAGTAGACATTTCAAAACACTACAGTTCATATTAATAAGACTGAATGTAATTGAATGTCAGCAGATATGGTGATTTATAAAGTATTTCATACTCTGTGTATAATGAAAACTCTTGGCACTCAATCCTAACACTTGATGAAACATGATAGTGACTTATTTTCAATAGCCAACTTGACCTAGACCCTTCTATCATTTTTATGGTGAACTGCTTTACTCTCTCTCTACCTGTGTCTCAAGTTTTCATCTACGGTTAAGGGTAAAAAGTACAATTTCAATTTTACCCCCCCCCTTTCTCCAGCTATTTGGCATATTTGCAAGGCAATGGAATGAACATCTTAGCAAATGTATCAGAATTGTATGGACGTCTGATGTAAACGCCTTGAGAGCAGACACTCGGGGAAGCTGACCTTTATCCCACCCAACACTGCCCTGACTTCAAAATATTTTTTTGGAACTTGACTTTGGGACCTGCTTAATATGCTGGTCGCGCATTTTTCAAACATCAGTTTCTATGTCAAAACTTTGCTTTGGGTAGTGGATCATTTTTTGATTTCAGGTTTTTTGAGCACCATTAAAAGGCATTTGAAGTCAAGACTGCTAAGTAATTCGGTGAGGCTGGGTGATGAGCAACTTCAAACAAAACAAAACAAGGTACATAGCACTGTATCTAGTACACAGAAAGCAATCTTGATGTTTTATATTCACACATTTATGAAAAATAATGTGCAAGAAAAATGTACCACGCAAAAAAATAACTGGGAAGGAATGCAACTATAATTTAAAAAGCAAAGTCCTAGTTCATGTTGATCCATCAAAATAAAATATTTTAATATTACAAAAGGACACTTAACAGGGTCCTTTGACCATGGATACTTTGTGAATACCTTGAGAGTTAAAGACTTCATGAGAAGAAAACTGAGAGAGAACAAGAAGCAAGAAACAAAGTTTGGTAAGATCCCTAACAATTCCCTATATTTTTTAAATGCAAAATTCAAAGTTTAAAGAACACTTTTCTAGGCATTTTTTTTTATAATGTTTGAATGTATATTTTCCTTCATTTTAAAGTCAATAAAAGAGGCTCCCCTGACTTAAACCTCAAACATTATTGTGCATACCACCAACCTGGGGATATCGTTAGAATGCAAGTCCTGGTTCAGGAGTCTGCATTGCTAAGCAGTTTGGCCTTGGGGCTCCTGCTGCTGTTTCTTGCCTCCTGATCTCAGTAGGCAGTGGAGACTCCCTCCTGTCCTCAGTATTCTCACACAGTGTTTTCTCCTCATCCTTCCAGCTCTTCCAAATACTGTTCCCAGTCTCCAGACATGCCATTCATCTTTCCCTTTCTATTTCTTTTCTGGTGGATAAAAATGAATATAGAAAAATCTCCTGATACTGTGGCTTGACTGAATTTTTATTTTCAGTGGCAGAAATGTTCTCAAAAACTCCCACCTTGGCCCATTCTCCTTCCCCAAACCTGCAGCTTCCCCAGGTACCTGGGTGTCAGAGCTCAGTCCCTGGGTCAGTTCCACGCCCACCCGAATTCTCAGTGTGATTCTGTGCAGTAAAATGAAACGGTAACATCAATGTCCTGGGCCCATGAAAGTCAGAAAGCTGAATGATTCTGCTGTTAAAAAAAATCAATTCTGTTTAAAACAAACAAAACCCTGAGATAGCTAAGGCTGCCGTGTGCTGTACTAGAGCAGTTCATCTCCAAAGTACCACTATCTGCTGAAT
This sequence comes from Sturnira hondurensis, assembly GCF_014824575.4. Taxonomy (NCBI): domain Eukaryota; kingdom Metazoa; phylum Chordata; class Mammalia; order Chiroptera; family Phyllostomidae; genus Sturnira; species Sturnira hondurensis. Next base: position 1,091,458 of record NW_028076312.1, read on the forward strand.
TTTGAAATAATACTTGTTTTTATGTTTGGGTTAATATAAAAAACATTCATTCCTATTATATCAATTTTGCAAGCTTGAGGTGGAATGATTATGTATGAGAAGAGGACTTGCTAACTTTAAGGGTTATAAGGCAAAAACAGGATATAAAATTATAAATACAATTATGACTGGATAGAATATTAATAGCTTTGAATGAATGGTTGAATTTTCAAGTAATACAGAAATTTATTCTGTATAAACTTTTAATTCAAAACTTTGTAAGTAGGACAATAATAGCACAGGAAAGCTCAAACCATGGTAAAATAAAACCTCAAGAAATTTTTTTAAAGATCTTTATTTATTTATTTTTAGAGAGAGAGGAAGGGAGGGAGAAAGATAGGGAAACATCAATGTGTGATTGTCCCCCATGTGCCCCCTACTGGGGACGGGGCTGGTGACCCAGGCATGTGCCCTGACTGGGAATCGAACCAGCGTTCTTTTGGTTCACAGGCCAGCACTTAATCCACTGAGCCACACCAGCCAGGGCCTCAAGAAATTTCTGTAATATCAAGCTTGGAGAATGAAAATAAAGAAAAAAATTATTAATACATTGATATATTATGTATTATACAGTAATTTGTTTATAATGAAATTTTCAATCTGAAAATTTTATGATTGTTAAAAATCTATAATAAATTCATCTATAACTCAGAGAAATGTATGAATGATAATCAGAAAAATCAATTCTGTAGCTTTCTAAAAATCCAAGACAAATTTGTATATAGTTTTACTAGCTATGAATTGTGAATTGCTTCATTTTATATCTCCAGTAATCTTACTAATACTTCAACTTACTGCGAATTGCTTCATTTCATAGCTCCAGTAATCTAACTAATACTCTTGATATTAATGAAACAACAGTGACGAGTGAACAAGTCAAGAACAATTGAAAAATTGTATCTGCATTTCTGGAGTGGCAGAAGGAGCTTCCGTTTGCGAACTGAACTCCTGGGATCTAATATTGCCCCGGGCACTATTTAGCTTTTGATCTTGAACCGGCCAGCTATGTTCTGACTTCTGGTGTCCGATTTTGGAGCGAATCTCTGAGGCTAGACAGGAAGCGTTTAAGAATCCAAAGAGTCAGCTCCTAATACAGTAGTTTCTGGCCGTAAGAAGCTAAGAACCTTAGAATTCAAGACGAGACCTCTTCGTTCCCCACCGCTGGTAGCAGATTCTTGTTTGTCCCTGGCTGGTGGTACTGGCTGTTACTCTAGGACTGAAATGCAAATGTATTCCCCCCACACTTTCCTAATACTTAAGGCTTTGTTCTAAGTCCCCATGTCCTTCATCATCTTCCTCACTTTGACTCCGAGGCTACCTCGACTTTTGGTAAAGGATTCTTGCCAAAAGCCTCTTGATTTGGAGATTGCTTCCTCTCCCTGCACTCCGCCTGCTGCCAGGCTGCTCCGCATTGCCCAGCCAGTCTTACTCAGGTGTGTGGGGACCTCTCAGCCACCAGCCTGTGACTGCCCGGCCGGTGTCCACACACCACTCCCGCTGGGCCGTCTGAGGGGGACAGACCAAAGGCACTACTGCAGTGAGGCAGACAGGTCAGGCGGGAAAAAGAAGTGAGGGAGATGAGTCTGTTTCATCACTTCAGTAGAGTTTTTTCTTTCCTGTATATCATTGTCGTGAAAAGTAGCAAATTAAGGCAACAAATGCAGTTGAAACAACTGCGTGCAGATACCAGCCCTGAAATCACGGCACAGTGAGGTGCATGTGCCCACAGTTAAGTCGACTTCTGCGTTTTGGTTACGTGTCAATATTTACACACATCCTCTCTTCGAGGAAGCTTCGTTTAGGAAGGTGGGAGTATACTGAAAGGAAGAACAGAAACAAATTTCAGCACTGACCGTTGAGAATTCGTTTCTGTTAACCCGTCTGCTGAAATTACCCCCTTCCCTTGATCTCTCCTGTGTGCTGTGCCTATATTTTACAAAAGCAAAAGCTTCCGCACAACAAACGTAATAGATAGGAATGTGTATAAGAAGCCAATAGAGCCACAGGAGGACTGCCTCGCATCCGGTACCTCTCATTTCAGCAAACAGTACTTGAGTCGGTCAGCACCATTTCTGACGACTTGATTATTTTTTATTATTTATATAGTTTAACAATAAATTATTAGAAATATACATTTGTCTGAGCATAAAAACATGGTTCCCTGGGTCCACAGAATTAGAATTTCCAGTTGTGAACTAGAATTTGCATTGACTGACTAATCAAGTCGTTCTGGTGTTGCCTTTCAAGAGGCCACTCGAAAACCAGTGTTGTGTATTAATTTTAATTCAGTGGCTCCACTAAAAGATTAGGGAGGCAAATGCTTTTGTGTAATGAGCACAGAGCTTTTAAAAAAATGAAGGCTGAGGATATGCCAATGTCTCATGTCAAATCTAATACCAACCCAGCAACCCTAGAAGGGACTGCCAAGTCTGGCCACTAGGAATTTGAACTTGCTACACTTGATTTAAGTTATTCCAGGAAAATATTATTACTAGTTGCAGAGACGTAATTAAAAAAATAAGGGAGACAACTTACAGTGTCAATTTATATTACTTTGTTTTAGCTAAGATTTCTTTCCTTTTTGTTCTGCAGATATTCCCAAGTTGGATGTTCAGTAGCTGTTTTTATTTAAATCTAAAAATAAGGATCATCTTTCCATTTAATTTTTCCCCCAGTGATGGGTAGACCGAACTACTTGAGCACAATGGCTTTGAAAGAAAGGTAACATACTTTCCAAAATTACTCTGTCATAAAAACTATGGTACATTTACACAATGGAATTCTATGCAGCAGAAAGAAAGAAGGAACTCCTACCCTTTGCAACAGCATAAATGGAACTGGAAAGCATCATGCTAAGTGAAATAAGCCAGGTGGTGCAAGACAAATACCATATGATCTCACCTTTAACAGGAGCCTAAACAACAAAACAAAGAAACAAGCAAAATATAACCAAAGACACTGAAAGAAAGAACAGGCTGACAGTGACCAGAGGGGAGAGGGGAGGGAATTTCAGGGGAAAAGGGGAAGGGTTTACAGAGACTAGTATAAAGGACACATGGACAAAAACTAGGGGGGGTGGAAATGGGAGGGAGGTGGGAGCACTGGGGGGGTGGGCTGGGGTGGGAGTAAAAGCTAGAAAACTGTACTTGAACAACAACTGAAAAAAAGAAAATAATGAAGTCACTATTGAATACTGAGCTATATTTTAAGTATGTGAAAAAATAATTCTACAAATCCAATAAATATTTATTTTATATATACTATTATTCAATAAAAAATTTTAGACAAAATAGGGTAAAACAGCTTCAAATTAAAAATATGTACTGTTTATAATCTATGGATTAGTGGGGGCTTATATATAAACATATATATCTGTTTGTATATGTGTATGCACATATACATTGACAGGTATTTAACTTTTAAATGCTTATTGATTTTTACCTAATAAAAATTTCTCTAATTATAAGTACTTTATGGTATCTCAAAGCATATCTTCACATTATATACAGTATAGAAGTCTGTCCAGAGAGTATCAAGGTATGTACTGTGAAAACTAGAGACATTTATTAAAGAAGATATGAAATATAAGAAACATTGTAGCCCTGGCTGGTGTAGCTCAGTGGATTGAGCGCGGGCGGGCTTGTGAACAACGAGACCACGGTTCAATTCCCAGTCAGGGCACATGCCTGGGTTGCAGGCCAGTTCCCAGCAGGGGACTCACGAGAGGCAACCATACATTGATATTTCTCTCCCTCTCTCCTTCCCTTCCCCTCTAAAGATAAATAAATAAAATCTTAAAAAAAAAAAGAAACATTGTACATAGGGCAATGACTACTCAGTCCCCTTCAAAGTAAGCACCTTGGGACCTCACACAGTTCGCCCAGCATCATTCACAACTGTAGCACGATGTTCCTTTTGCTCTGGTAGCAGAAGCCACAGAACAAACTTTGCCACAACATGCTTCATGCCGAGATCCTGTGTCAAAATCTCAGACACAGTCATTTTTGAAGTCCCCAGATCAGCCTCTAGTTCTCACACTGTTGGTTGCCAGTCTGTGTTGATTGCAGCCTGTACACGTGCAACATCCTCAGGTGTTCTGCTTGTTGCCGGCCTCCCAGAACGTGGGTCACTTTCAGTAGATTCTCCACCATCGTCAAAGCATTTGTGCCACACTTTTATTTGCACTGCACTCACTGCATCGTCCCTGAAGGCCTTCTGAATCATTCAGATAGTTTCCATAGAGCTTTAACCGAAAAATGGTTCAAGCTTAATCCAAAATTTGGTGCAGATTCATTGCTCTACTTAGTCATTTTGAACGTGACGGCCACACACACAGTACACATGTTCACTCAATGGTGTCTACCGTCCCCACTGACTAGTACAGTGAGGTCATCATTGTTCACACATGCACGTTCCAGTCCACTCTCCATGGCTGCCAGGTGACATCAATGTCACACAAACCATTCTCATAACATTAACAACAGCTGGACTTTTTCTGGACAGACCTTGTGTATGAGCAGGAGATAACAAAAATAACGATGTTTTAGAGTAGAAATGTCCAAAAACAAAATAGGCAGTGAGTTGAACAATGCTCTCTCAAAGGAGAGATAGTTTTAGCTTTGAACGTTTACTCATGTTGCAGGCTCAATACTTATTAAAAGTTAGGTATTAAGCCACATAAAAATGGAACCAACATCTAAACATTAATCTTTGTCTTTTTTATTCCACTTTTTTTACATACTTATTATTAAATCAAAACCAAAGACTGCAGCAGCCACTATCAGTGTTCTGATGTGAGAACAAGTATTCAACTTGTGTCTGGTTTCCAAACACACAGCATGGGAAATTCACCTTGTTTTTGTACCTTCATGAGGACTTGGTTTTTACAACTTTTTTTTTTCATTTATGAACCAGAAACGCTAAAAGCAAACTGCCTCTCTTTTTTGTTATTTGGATGGCCCATTACATTTTGTCTCATTCCACAATATTCCGGAATGATTGCCGTGTTTATAATGCGAGTTATTTCTATCTTTCTTGTGTGAGTAGGGCTCATGGCATCTTGGGTTTGGAAAAATTGAACTTTCCAGTTGGGAACTGTAGAGAAGTTACAAATTGTCTCAGGAGAAGTAATTATTTGTCTATTTCGCAGCCCTTGGATATGGAATGTGGATGAATCGTATATGCAGACACTTGTCTGTTGTGGCACTTACTCTTGAACTCTGGAGATGGCCTCGGCACCGCCCCCCCTCCCCCACGCCTCAGCGGACAGGGTGCTAGGCATGTGTCTGTTCCGATTCTAGGTTGAACAACAAAACTGCTTTTGTTCAAAGAATAACTAACAGATGAGTAATGTAGTCACTACCCAAACCCAAATTCCATTGTCAGCGAGAGGAGATTTGGATTGTATAGTTTCATCTAACAACTATGTTGGAATTTAGATTTTCCAGCGAAAGTCAGAAAGCAACTGTTCTTTCAACGGTACCATTCTTTCTCAGGAAAACACCAGTGATTCATAAAGTATTTTCATCCATCGCTCAGTTTTTTTTAGAACTGGCTCATGAATGTGTGTTATATTGTAAACTTAACTTGTGAAACAAATTTGTGTTTTCCCTGTTCATTGTCAATATAATTTTTTTCCATAGAGTTTTGGAAGGTTGTTGGGGCTTCTAGGGTTTTTTTTGCTTGTTTTATTTGCTTTAGTTTCTTTTTAAATAACTTCTAAATACTCATTTAGTAAAGAAGTCAAAATGGAACTAGGAAGGCAATTCTTTAACAATGTTTTTCTCACTTAAAATTCCGGTGACGGTTACTCTGCTGTATAAATGATTTTGTCCTTAAAGCAGAATATAAATGAAATTAACACACATCTTCTATCAGAGTGCAGAAATTAAGCTAAGTCCTTTGAGGTTTGGTGCTGGGGCAATATGTATGTATATGTGTGTATGCATATACATATATGTATACATACACACATATAAATGCATATACATATACATGTGTATATACATGCGTATATCCATACGTGTGTGGTCAAAATCATACCTGTATATGTGGAATTCCCAGAGCTTAGAGGGGTATAAGTTGGTATCAGCTTCTCTGTAGCACTCTTGGTGGGTTCTTTCCAGTTCAGCTGATCTGGCACTTCTAAAAATAGAAGTAAACTTTAACATAAAATAGATAAAAATATGTCCTTCGTTCTTTCATAGAGATGTCTATCATGCTATGCATGGAAAGCTGTCAAGCTGATATGTATATATATATGTACAATCTTTAATTTTAATTGTTATAGTACATTAACAGTGTCCCAGACACAAAATTATTTCATTATTACTTTTTAAAATTTTAATACATTTCTTCACCTACTTTTTCATACCCTTTCTAGTGCCTTTCCCATCACATTTTTTCTTTGCCTGACAACTGTTATTTCTAACAAATTTTGATTTTCATGTGATTATGTTGCAGGTTTCTACAAGGTACCTTTCTTCTTTTTTTTAATTTTTCAGAGAGAGAAAGAGAGGACTGGAAGCAAGGGAGAGAAATACTGATGCAACAGCGAAACCTTGACTGGTTGCGTTCCTTCCATAGGCACCCTGACTGGGGACCCCACCTGCAACCTAGGCATGTGCCCTGACCAGGAGTCAACCAGTGACCTTCTAATTTATGAGACAAGGCTCAACCAATTGAGTCACACCAACCGGGGCTGGTAAGCCTTGGTCATTGGTAAATGAAACTGAGGCTTATACTGCCTTTTATTTTACATTTAGCCTATCTTTGAATTCACATTCTATTATTATTATTATTATCTCTCTATTTTTTAAGCTTCTCTTCTATGCCAGAGTCAAAGGATTGTCTCTAGTTTCTAACTATAAAAGAACGCTAATTGTTTATTTGTAATGTACAAATAATTTGTAATTAGACATTGTTTAGAAAGTGGCATTTTAGCCCATACAATACAAATGAGAAAGTAACCTTATCTTAAATCTATAAACTTTTCCAAGGCCAGCACAACAGAATAGTCCCTAATAAAATTTATGCCTAGGGTCATCAATGGTAGATCAATGTGTGAGTAAGAACACGTGCGTTTCCTTTTTCCCTATAATCACGGCAGAGCTAATCTAACAGTTTTCCCACATTCTTTGAACCCCCAGGTGATGACTATAGCTAAAGACAGGATATTAGGTCATCCAGTTATCTGATTCTTGTTTTGTGCCCTGCCTGTTTATATTTTGGGATTTTTCACAATGATGGCAGAAAATCTAGACCCGGAGGAGGTTGTTACATGAAGTTTCTCCAACAGCCATTAGGTTAATCTAAGAACTCTAACAGATACTTTCCGTGTGGTCTCTCCTTAAAACATTGAAATCCAAAGTAATTAATTGAAGTAAACCCCTGTACTGTGCTTGTGTTCTGAGGAATTAACCCAAGTGAAACACCTGTACTGCTAATGTTGTGTGCTGTGATTCAGACAGAAATAAAGACATCCATCAGACTGTGTTACTTCTTCATCACGGAGGCGCAGAAGTATCTCCACGGCTGTCTAGCTGATGTCAGCGCCTCTCGTGGGGCAGGTTTAAGTGAGGCGCTATTTCTCCCCATTAAAAAAGAGAACGCTGACAGTCTGATGGGAACTCCTTTGTAGGTAACTGTCCCCTTATCTCTTGCTGCTTCTAGGAGTCTCTCCTTCATTTTAATCTTGGTTAATGTAACTGTGATGTGCCTTGGTGTGTTCCTTCTTGGGTCCTTGGAGAGCAAACTCAGAGTTACTAACAACCACACCTAAAACAAAAGCAAACTAAGAAGACAGCTAGATCAGGAGCGACACCATAGAAATGAAGATCATATGGAGGGTTAGCAACAGGGGAGTGGGAGGAGGAGAAGGGGGGAGAAGATACAGAAAATAAGTAGCATAGATGGTAGGTAAAAAATAGACAGGGGGAGGGCAGGAATAGTAGGGGAAATATAGACTCTAAAGAACTTGAGACACGTGGTCATAAACTAAAGGGGGGAAGGGTGGGGAAGGGGGTGTGCAGGGTGGGGGGAATGAAGGGGGGATAGAACAACTGTAATGGTATAATCAATAAAATATATTTTAAAAAAGAGAACGCTAAACTAGTACAGTGTACTAATCAGCACGTGAAAGGCATTACAACACATTTGAAGTTCTCTTCACTGGTCAAATCAGATTGAATTAAAGAGACAGAAGGCGTTTGTATGTGTGTTGGTCTATTTTCCCACTTGGAGGCATACCCACAGAGCTGGGAGGGCCATCTACACCCTGAATCTGTTATCAAATGTGTCCAGAGGATTCCCTTTGGCCTCTCTTAAAAACACAACGAAGGAACAGAAAATGATTCTGTCTTCCTCATGTGAAAAAGAAATCTAATTGATCACCCACAAAAAATGACAGTTGCTCTATTTTCTTCAAGTTAACATTCCTCTGTTGAGTATGAAAATAGGTTCTGAAAACATTTGCTTATTCCAAAAAGAGATCTATTGATAGAGACTTACTCTATCAATTTTGTGGTTAGTTACTCCGAATTGCCCCTAATAATATAAGCTTGGTGTTCCGATCATTCACTCGGATTGGGGGACAGCAGGATAAGACCACAAGTAGTCTCAGAATAATGAATAGTTTGGCACAAAGTGATTTCTTGAAAGCCAAAGTTACCATTTGAGGAAATTCATTCTTCTGTGGTTCCCTGGGCCACGGTCATGAAGGAGGAGAACTGAACAGAATGAGAAGAAAGATCAGACATTTCATGGATATGAAACCCTTTCTTTGGGTTTCTCAAATTGCTACAAGAAGCACTGTTTTAATATCACTCAGTGTGTGATAAATCTACTTAGTTTCACTTTAAAAAGTAAGTAAAAAACTATAAACAAGAGACTTGAGACAGAAATATATATATATCTCAACATTCATTATTGCAAAAAATACTTTAATAAATTTCATGTTTTCTTTTCATTCTGTTGTATATTTAAGTATTCGTATACTCATTTTGATGTCTCTTCCAGGTGAACACGAAACAAACATAACTTGAGACCCTCAGACCAGAAATCTCTAGGGCAGACTGAGTTAGCTGCTCATGTGAAGAGATAGAAACAGCAAATCCATGGTGAAAAAAATGCCTGAACCCTACTCCTATGCGAATTGAACATGCAAGTATTGATACCACCAAAAAAAAAGACAGTAAGCAAAATATTAATAGTGATGCTGAAAATGAGATGCATTTATTAGACAGAATTTAGATATTCAAAAGGGATATCTCTATGCTTTGCATTTTTAAGTATAATTGCTGAATCAGATGATAGCATTAATAACAAATGCATTGACAAGATATACCGTAAGGCAGAGAAAACAAAAACAGTGGGAAATTAGAATATCTTATAATTAAAAATATTATAAAATGAGCCTATCAACATGGGAAGATGTATATAGTATGTTAAATTAAAAAGAAAGTTTTAAAACAATTTTTATAGTCTGTATTCTATAATATATGGTAAATAATATGTTATACATAATAGTAATAAATAATATTAATATTGATCTATTATCTATTGGCCTATAAATCACATATTCTAGAAGAACATACAATAACATTTTAACAATAGTCATATAAAATGGTGAAATGTAGCTTTTCATAGCTTTAAGTCATCTCCTGTCTTCTAATTTTTCTACAATAAACGTGATAATTTAGGTAGAAAACATTTTTAATTCAATTCCAGAGACTTTGGGTTCATTCTGGCAGTTAATTAACCATATGCGATTCCGTTTTCCCAGCCTTTCCAACAAAATATTTCCCAATGAAATAGCCATGGAAACACAACAAACAGTGTAATTTCTCAACACACAGACAATTCAGAAGCTCCAGGAACTAACTGAACACTTTCTGAAGGAAGTCCTCCTGAGTGCAGTAGGAACGAAAGAAACAGAGAAGTGGTGGGGAGCAGCCAACTCCTGGGGAGATCGATGGCTCTCCCCACTCACCCCCTCCGGCCTCCAAGCAGCCCCACCACGGACGTGGGGGACCTCAGACCCCTGACTGCCACTTCACTCACAAATTGCCTCCTGAGACCGGAGGCACAGGGGTCTCTTGTTGTTGCATCAGGTCTTCCCTTTTTGTGACTCTCTGGAAGGCTGAGCTCATAGTAACCCCAAGGGTTACTCCAGGGCCCGGGAGTTACAGCCGTCTAAGAAGGGAAGAAGGAGAAAAAGCACTTGGAGCATGTGCACCAAGAGTATCAACAATGAGTTTAAAGGAGAGTCCACACAGATCAGAGAGCTGTCTGTACCCCTGGGGGCCAGAGGCAAGTGTGGAGGCAGAGACGGCTCTCCCTTAGGAGGGGACGGGAGAACCGAGTTTTCCCCTCCTGCAGGGTAGCCTTCCTTATTCTCGAGGCAAAGCATGGATATAGAAATAATTGTGTCAACTTCAGAGGAAGGCGGCAAACCTCAGAAAGCTAAATACTTGGCCCCAAATCAGATTAAAGTCATAATGAATTTCTGAACCCCCCATAATCAATCTTCGTGTTCCAAATAATGAAGTTAATGCTTGTAAGCACAAGTGCCAAAGACAAAATTAAATAGCAGCACCAGTGGCCAATCAATGGAAAAAATATGTTTTTATGTAATTTTGTTTTCTAATGATTTTTTTTTTTTTTTTACTTAACTAGTGGTCTGGTTCTTCCAAGCCCATGAAAGTGATCAAAACTATCCCTACTATTTTGTTATCAATAATTTTTCAAGGTTTAGGTTTTATAAAAATATTATCATCCATTAGTAGGACAAGAAATATATAAACAAATAGCCTCTGGACATACCTCATCACCATGATACTGTTGTTTCCCAGATATCGAGGGCGGAATTTAATTTGTCTCCACCATTAGTTTTCGAACTACTTGTGAAGAGGAATGAGACCTGCTATGATGTAGATTTAATACCATGTTTTTTAATTGAGGATTAAAACTCTTGGGTGGCTTGCAGATGATGGCTGTGGGAACCTTTTTATTTATACAACTTTCTTTTCCTTTCTCCCGAAATTCCTGCTATAAATGATAATTCCAGCTAAGTTCCATTTGGTAGAAAAACCAACGCTCTCAATCAAGGACGATATTATTTCAATTCACACCAAACAGGAATTTAAGTGCTGCTAAGTTCACTGCCAGTTAAGGAGAAACACAGATAAGGGGATGCAGATATGAATCACTTTCCACTGACTACTGGAGAGCATTTTTATGTTAAAAGGGATAATCTTTTGCTGATAATCTAATATGCAAACTTCACAGCATACAATGTATGCAATTGTGTCATTATTAAGTATAGCATTCTGTATCTTTTACAGATTACTAAATATACCTCCTTTTATAACAATCAGCAACTTCTAAAGAAGATGAAATACTTTTTCCATAAGACAGGTAGAAAAGCCAAGCAGTCTAGGTCTTGCATCAAATAGACTTTGATTCGATGTTTGATATTAATTGTTTTTAAGTGTGTGACTGTTATGTTCTTTGGTGTGCGTAAACCACAAATGGCTCCTGGCAAGACCTCATACCATTAACAATGAGATCAGCAGAGGAAAATTCAAAAACAGTCAGGGGGATTGTCTGTGCTGTTTTTTGTTGGGTATGTTTTTTGCTCTGTGGGGTAGGAGACAGTTTGAAACAGCCCTGCACGAAAAAAGAGGCCACTGACCGCAGGTTGCAAGTCTGCTTCAGAGAAGCAGAGGGTTCTACAGCTCCTCGCAGCGAAGGGGAGGTTTCTAACGGTCCCCTGCTGACTTCAAATGTGTTCACAGCCGGCAGCAGCAGCCACAGTGGAAACTTACCGGTGTGATAATAATCACTTAGAGTGAGACTGTGGTGCGGACCCTCTTCCCCCCACCAGAAATCCCCTGAGCAAAAGCTTTATCCCCTGGGGAGACACAGAGAGTCAGAGACATGAAAACAGGTGTACATTTCCCTGACACTTAGAAACATTGGGTAGGAACCGTTTTTCACTCTTGATATCCCCGAAGTCAAAAAATTAGCACAAGCCTGTTGCTACTGGAGCTTTAAGCATATAACTTACAAGTGACTTGAGCATTTGTTGAGAACATTTTTCATAGGCAAAAAGTTGTTTTTGCTAAATGAAAAATAAGCTTCTGGTCGGGGTGGGGGGAGAGATATTGATTAAATGTGTAAATAAAACCCCAGAATAATGCATACAAATATATTAATTGATATTACCTCTGGAATGTGGGGTGCTTAGGAACGATTCTCTTTCACTTTTTTAATTACTGCATTGCTCTCCTTTGTTTCAATCAACAATAGAGAACTTTGGTAATTATTAGTAAACCTTCTTTTTTTTACAGTTACCTTGAACAATTTCTTCTAATGAAGGTGAACTAGTTCTCTAAGAAAATGACTTCAACTTTTTCTAAAAGGTGAGGTTTAAGTAAATACACATAATAAAATATCCTCAAGGTTAGTACCTTATGGGTCATTATTCAGGAAGGTGGTCTTTAGTTAGATTATAAATTATTTCCAGATAACTCATGTCTGTACTTTATACAACAGCCCTCTGAAGTGATTACTACACTTATTTAAGGAGTAGTATAATCATAGCAAATCTTGAACGTTGAAGTTCAAGAAAACACTAAAAACAATGACCAATTTTTTTATGTGACACTGAGCTTTCATGGAATGCTCCAAAACTCTAACAGAGAACCCCAAATTCTGGTGCCTCCACAGTACCAGTGATTGGCTCACTTGGGAAAATTTTGGAAGCCAAAAGAACACAAAAGCAGATCTAATTGGCATGCGGGTGAACCTGTTGCTGGACCCATAAATCAATATGTTCTATTCATTCTCCTCCACATCCTTACATTTTTGCTGTAGCCAAACACACAGAACATTGGAAAACAAAATATCTGAGAAATCAATAGACTAATCTCTACAGACAAAGCTGCCAAGGCTGGGGCAGCACTAAACTCCCCTCAGATAGGAAAGGTCTGTGAAAGCCCCCATTGCAGTTTAGTTAAGGACACATCTCAGACGCACTCGTGGTCCATTTTAAGTTTAGAGATCCCAGGGCAGGCCAGCATGCATCAGAATTTCTGGAGGTGAAATCCAAGCATGCAGATGCATATTAAATATATATTTATACTTGCCCCCACGGGGAACTATCATGCAGAGAAATCTAAGATCATAAAAAGAAAGCAAGAGTATCTGACAGGTAAATCATTTTTAAAGCATATGCTCTGTTTCTCCAACTCCAGCCTTGAGAATTAAGATCATTTACCTGCAGTTAATAAACTGAGTGCAACCATCAACTGAACCTGTGCCCTGAGATAGTGTGGCTCAGATCACATCTGCCCTCACACCTGGTGGTCAGGTGGGTATTTGCTAAGTTTCTTTTGGTTAGTACAGCCATTTTCCATTGTATAACAGTTAAATATCAGAAACTTTTTCTATAAAAACTCAAAATGTTATAAAAAAACTAAACTCCAATTAGATAAACACGTTTTCCTTTTTATAAGTGTGTAGATCAAGCCCCTTCTCTGTTAACTGACGCGTACTCAACCTAAGAGTGTCAACCTTGCATATGCGTGTGGCCTTCCTCAAGAGAAGTCAGGGTTTATCACTCCAAAATTCCTGTAAGAGGGGAAGAAGGAGTTAATTCTCTCTCTATATATGTATATATATATGTATAAGAAATTGATGCATACACATATTAATAAGTTAACAGGAGTCTGTAGCTAGGCCAGGAATAGAATCCAGGTTACATATTTTTAGGCTAGTGCCTCTGATTTTCACACACAATATGATACTTACCCATACACTTAAAAGGAACAGGAAAGAGAATTTGAGTAGCCCTAGAAGTGAATAAAAATCGGCATGGCATAGCATACAGGTGTTCGAAGTCATCCCTTTAAAGCAGGTAGCATTGTCTTCTCTATTTAACGGTCACAGCAGCCCTATGAGATAGGTATTATGCCCAGTTTCTAACCAAAGAAACTGAGGGTCCATAATTTGCCAAAGGAAAACTCGGGTTGTCTCGGCACATGCCTGGGGGTCAGGAGAAGCTCATCTGAGGGCACATAACCAATGCTCAATAAATATAAGCTCTGCTCCTCCCGCAAGACTAACTCCGACACCTACACGGCTGGAGCCGACGACCTCCTCTGTTGCCAATAACGGCAGGCGACGTGGCTGAGGAATTTGAAACACATTTTGAAATGATGTGACTTGGTATTAATGGAGAAATGAAATGTGTTTTTTTCTTACTCAAAAATAAAAATAACGGCAGAGAGCCAATGACAAAATACCCTTGGTTAATCACATGTCCTCCAACATATTAATACTTAATGGGGTATAACAAATATTTTTGTGCTCGTTTTCTTTAGGCCTACATTGGTTTGCGGTTGCCTAACACTTATGGTGGATTACGATCATCCAGGTTCTAAGTGTAGTAATGTACGTAATTCTCAGAATGACGTGAAGAAAAATGCCATGGTTACAGATAACTCACCATTTGATAAGTAACAGTAAGTGTGGGGGCCAGGATTCAGATCCCCACATCCTGGCCACGGAGGGCGCACGCTCACGCGTTTCCCACCGCTGCCTCTCTCTGGGCCGTGGGGTGCCAAGCCCCTCGCTCTGCTTCACAGACGGCATCTATAAACTCGCTTTATGACCCTCCTTCCCTGGCATTTTAAAGCCTTGGCTTCTCTTGTCACGTGGACGGGCCTCATCTAGTCTGAGTCATGGAAGAGAATAAAGGAAGATCTTGATTTCTTTACTACCTGACAGGACCTTACTTTGGGATGAGGGCGTTCCAGGGATCCACCCCATCCCACCGGGTGCAGCTCAGTGCTCTTTGTGTCAAGTCAGCACATTACCAGTGTCCTCTGAGTCTTAAAAATTGAAAAATCGTGACCATAAAATTGGATGCTGCTCATTAAACTAAATGTGAAATGAAAGTCTTACATAAATAAAATTTAGTGTTCATTATTTTTAACGCGAAAGGTGGTATTTTAAGAATGGTGTATTTTAATACAATAAAAAAGTTCGACATTAAACGTGGTGGGTTGTATGCAGCCAACGTGTTATCACAGCCCAGGTTCTTCATGAAAGTGTTTTCTGTGTGAATCCAAGTTTCCAGGCGCTTCTGCTGCACCAGACAGGTTTGTTTCAAGGCTCCCATGCTGTCTACAATTAGTTGCTCACAGAAAGTGAGACTATTTGTAAATGAGGGTGGCAACCAAGTGCTCTTTCTCATAACGTGTACTCGCACACAGGAGAGCAGGAGACGCTTTCTTGCTGTGTATTCAATACGTGACTGTGTGAGTTTAGCCTCATTTCCCCCTGGGCTTAGAGGTGTGTCTCAGTCCTGGGAGGTCGGGCAGGGGCCTACAGTGTCCTAAGTAATCTCACGTAAGCACTCCACAGCACTGCAAGTGGACCAACATTCTCAATACCTACCATCTGTGGCAAGGATGGGAAGTACTGGTTAGAATATTGTTCCGTGCTCTAGTTAAGTGTGTAAGTGATTAATAAACCACCTATGCACACCTACCCAATGAATAAGCTGTGCAGTTTGTAATTATTTTCCCAATGTTCTATGTCTTGTATTACATTTATTAAATTTTAATTTTGTTTTTTTACATCTAACAATAAAGATAGTTTATTTTTTAGTGTTAGATGCAAAAAAAACAAAATTTAATTTTCAAATAAGTCACTCTTATTATGTTACAGAGGTGTCTGTCCAGCTGTCCAGGTGGGGTTGGGCAGCAATGTTCTTTCAACACAGTTTGAGAAGGACTGCTCCAGGCTACATCTACCCAATGAAGAGAACATTGACCCTGTGTTCTCCTCTGCTGGCAGAATCTCCCCATGTTTATTTATGTTCAAAGCGCCAGCTTGATTTTATTCTCTCAACACTCAAGCCAGAGATCTTACCGGCCCCCCGCAGCTGAAGGTATCATAGTCTCTTCTTGATGGTGACTGTGCTGGAGCGTGGGGCCAGGATACTGGTAGGGTCATCAAACCGAGGCCTGGTGTTGCGTGTAAGGTCTGGCTAGTAGAAGTCATGCTTGCATTTGCTTCCACGTGGCTGGTGAGAGAGCATTTTCCACTTGCCAGCTGAAACCTTACCAGGGCTGACAACAGGGCTACAAATAGCCCTGGTAAATGCTATTTTTCGGCACATTATCACTTCTGAAACCTCGGCTGTCAAAACCCTTTTTGATCGTTACCCTCAGGCTAGGCTGCCGGTGTTGAGGCTGGTTGGACTGCCTCACGTAGCCTTTTCCTGATTCACAGGAATAGTATGTGGGCATCCTCCCTTATGGATTCAGCATCTTCTTTCTAACTCTCCCGCCTGACCTGGCATAGGGGGTAGCCCTGTTTCTTCCTGTCCCTTAGGCTGACTTACTCTTAGGGAGCAATTGCCTTTCTTTGCTATAAAAACCTATGTCAAGGCTACTTCAGCTCGTCCCAACAAATCGAAGCAGTTTCAAATGTCAAGTGAAAGGGGTGCGTGGTCTTGATCCCTTACCAAATAACAACTGGGCTTGATCACCTCCTTCACCAGCAAGCTTCAAGCTTTTCTCACTAATAGCCTTTTACCAAAGAATAGACGGGATTGGGCAAAAGTAGGTTTATAGTTGTTGGTATGGAAAATCATAATAATTAATAAATAGATGCAAGAATAAACTGCGTGTTTGCATACTCACAACTATAAACCTGCTTTTGCCCTACCATGTGTATTTCTCATAGTAATTCTGCTTACCTGGAAACTCCCTTACATATTTTAAATTTTTTGTTAACCTTAGCATTTTTTATATACCGCAGTTCCTTTTAGATTTTGCACCTCTGACATTATCCTGACAGTCAGTATCACCATAATATTTAGGTATGTGGCCTTTCTTCTCGTGTTTGGCCAATTTAAAATCTGGTCCTGTCAGTAATTTCCTGGGAGGTTACTCTTGGTTTTTTTCAGTGCCGTGTTCTTTCTTTTTTTATGCTTCCAATATGCAAATGATAGGTCAGGTCGCTAGTACCAATTTCCCTAATAACTTCCTTCACCTTTTACTGGATAAAACTATCAGTGAGCTAAGACAAAAATTTATCAAGTGATCTGCTTTCAAGAAATGAGATTTTCAATGGAATGTGTACTTGAAGTCTACCTTTGTCATTTGCACAAGGTGAAGTCAATCTATTTACTTTCTTTGTCAGGTTCTCTCTAGTACACTCTACACTGATAATAGTAGTTAAGGTGTATTAAGCACCTGCTTTATGCCAGGAAATAAATGTTTAATCTCATTTAATCCTCACAGTAACCTTAAGAGGTAGACAATGTCATCATCCACACTGTACAGGTGAGGAATTTGAAGCACAGAGAAGTTAAATGAAGTGCCTGGGGTCCCCCAGCTCTCCGTGACGGATGCGGGACAGGAGTCCAGGCGGCCCAACTTCAAGTTCAGCCTGGTACCACTATGACGCTGCCTAATCTTGTTCCTAATCTCCTTTTAGCCTCACACAAATACTCCTCACAACTCCATAGACTTCCCCGAAGGAATGTGCGTGTTCAGTGTACGGAACTCTTCACTCTCCCCACCTCTCTTAGTAACAGTCGTTTCTTTTGAAGCAAATATTATATCCTTTCACCGTGTAGTTCAATATTGAACTTATTTCTTCCCAGCCTCTCAGATCATAGGTCATTCACTTCCTTATGTTACAACTTCTGTTTCATTTTGTTTATTAATCATGCTTTTCAACTTCTCTTGGATCTATATTCCACACAGGGGAAAAAAAACAGATAGCCTAATCAGATTAATTAAATGTACCTCTTTTAAAAGTCTAATAGGTTTGAAAACATATAGAGAAGAGTACATCCCTATTTTCCTATTGCTTAGCTTAAATATTTTTAAGTGAAAATGTTGGAAAAAAAGGTCATCTGTTAGGTTAAAGTTGAAAGAGGTTTTGGAATTCATCTAATTCAATACCTTGTATTACCTTTGGGAAAAAAATGACACTTGGAAATATCAAATGACCTGCCCCTAGTTAAACAGCTAGCTCCTTAAATGTTTTTCCAAAGCAATGCTTTCAGTAAGTGATCAATAATTAAAATATTTAGCTTTAAATGTATTTATATTTTATATTAACTATAATTCCTCAACACCCTCCCCACGGAATAGGTAGCACATTTAAAATATACCCTTATATCATTTTGCATTTTGAGTTTCTAAAGGTGCAGTTATTCAATTATATCCATAGACAAAGATTCTGAATTCATAAAGGGTTTATGACACAAAACTTCTATTTTAATGAGGCAACATATATTCTGAAAAATACATGCAAAAAAGTACACACAAAAAATCTGTAGCATATCTCATGCAGAAAACTTTTAAAAATGTCAAACAGAGGCAAAAGGAAAATAATAAAACTAGAACACTCGCTCTAAAAGCAATCTCAACAACAGGAAAATACCTATCAAATGAAAAATCGTTCATCCACCTTTTTCTCTATTAGATTTTCCTTTTCCTCCCTGGATTTATAACCGACTTCTTCTCTCATTCAAGTAACACTGTATTTGTTATTGTGGTTGTTAAAGTCATTATTTTGACACAAGTGTTATTTACTGACAGACTTTATTAAAAATATTCTGGTTTTAAATGTGAGCACTGACTTAAAAAAGAAACAAGACACTATGAAGAAACACGTTCAAAATCTACAACTTAATGATAATCTGCACGAGCAGGTAGAGCTGAAAACCCAGGAAGTCTGAGGAAATTAAAAATTGTGAAAAAAACTCTGAAGTTTCAAAAATGATATAGTTCTAATTATAACCGAACTCATCTCCTTCATACATCTGATCCTCATATTAAAAATAAAACTCAAATATAATGTGGAAACTAAATTTCATTGCCTATTACAAGCTTCATTTATGAGGATAAAAGTTTGCAAACAGAAGCTTGAGGGATGAGATAATGGGAAAGTAATTATATTGACATAAAGCAGTTTATTTTTCAGCATCCCCTCTCCCTGTTTTTTTTTTTCAACAGTACTCAACCACTTTAACAAGCGTCTCCTCCTTGTAGCCACCTAGATGGTGGGACTCACACCTATTCTACTGCTTCGTGGAGGGCTTATCTTCAGTCAGGAACAGATTGGCAGCTGACTAGAACTATATGGATTTTCTTCAGCTCTATGGCTTCAAACCTAGAAAGAAATAAGTTGCAGAATGCAAATTTTTTAATAAAAGTAGTTTTTAAAATAAAAATTAAGAAACTTAGTGTCATGGCCATTGCAAACGAGCTGGCTCCACCGGCACCCTCAAGAAAGCTGGGGGTCTTGCTGAAAGGGGACATCGGGTCAAGAATCTGAAGCGCTTGAGTTTCAGACCAAATTTGTACCCCCCCCAAAATTGCTGATAAATTGAGGCAACTCACTTGCCTCTCTGTTTTAAAAACTTCCTTCTCCATAAAAATAGAATTATTGTACAGCCCTCATTTATCATCCATATCAGTTTTATTTCTGTATTCATATCTCAATTTCATGTCAAAATAAGTTTGAGGGAGTTTCCAAAGTACACAGAAAAAGGTAAAGAACAGAAAAAATATATTGAAACTGGGGAAGGGCAGGTAGACAGTCAGCATGGAATTCTGTCTGGGGGCAAGCCTCTCTATAGCAATGCCTCCACCCTAGGTACCAGCTTTCACAGTGGGGAAGAGGAAAGGAAATATAAGAATTCCTAAATCCCAATGGGATATAGATTAGAAAAGCATTCCTTAATTGTTTTCCTCTTTTGTTTCCTTTAATAAGTACCTTGGGAAAAAAAGAAGCAAATTTCTAAAACTTAATGTGGGCCAGTATTATAATACTCTGCCCTTGCATCCAAGCTATCACATAATTTTTTAAATAAAAAAATATCTCATCATTCCAAAAGTTAAAATATTTTTTTTTGGTGCAGAGGTAGAAAATAATACCATAAAACATTTACTTTTTAGACACTACTACCATTAAAACATTAGAGAAAATTTTTATAGAAAAATAACTTTCAAGCGTAATTAACACTTTCAAATACTTTCCTTCATTTTCTGCCACTCTCCAGTGTTTTTCTTCCTCGGTCCCAAATTACAGAAGCAGTTTTCAGTGTCTGACAGAGGCATTTCCCTCCGATCCAAAATGAATCTTAATAATGTTAAGTATTATCAACTAGTCCCATAGCAACTGTTGCAGGAGCTTTTCTTGCTTTTCTTTACATGGACACGCATTTCTAGAGAAATTGTGTTTGTGACTCACAATAGTACAAAGAAACTTACACTAAAATTATCTTTTGCATCTGGTACAAGTGTAGGAGTGCTTCAAATATTTTGAGGATGTCTGTTAAGAGCTCTCCCTGGGTCAATCAAATTGTATTGTTTTGCGACCTAGCTCATGCCACTTTAAAGCAAGACTCGGTGATTCTAACCTCTTCTAGCTAAGTGATATGAATGGCCATGATGTTCAAAAGATTAAAAAAGCAAAATAATGTTGCCACTATATTTGGTCATTTTCTTTCTTACGTGTGAAAAATGAAGTATTTCTCTCAGAAAATCTGTTGAGTTAATACCAAAGACATTTCCACCGCAGGTATTGTACTAAAAAATAACAGTTCCCCTTATAGTTCATAGGAAGCAAATCAAACTCTATTTTAGTGAAGTTTTTATAACAGTCTTTTGGTTAATGATTTTGAGGCATCATGATACATTTAAGAGAAATTAATTCTAGTAATAGTGATTTATCTTTAATGTCAGAGAGAGACAAAGGCTTGGGAAATAGATTTACGGTGACACATTATAGACTCACTTAGTAGATGTTAGATTTTTTTCTCTTCCTTTGAACAGGCAGACAATGAAGTTTTATCAACTTCCTTTTATTAAGGCTAAAAATATATCCTATAATAAGATCATAAACATTTAATGAAACTCACAGCTGTACTGAATTTTAAAATTAGGAGAGGATAGACAAGCAGTTCATAGAAAAGTTAATCAGCCTCACACATACATTATGAGTTGACAACCCAGTGTTTTAATTTATCTTTGAGCCTGACCCCTCCCCTAAAGTCCAGGCATGTATTTCCAACTTTCTAAATGAATCTGGGTGTGCAAAATGAGTTGACTTTCTTCCCAAGCATATCGAGATATCTGAGCCGTGGCTCAGATATCTCACTGGATATAGCTCAAATTCAAGAAGATAGAACAAGATGACTAATCTTTCCTTTATTCTTTCACTGATTTCTGGGAAGAAGATTAAAATTCTTATTATCTCTGCCTTAAGTTGGGTTCCTCATAAACCAATTCCTGTGCATATGATTAATACTAAGTTTCCCCAGAAAAAATACTAATAAGAGCAGTAAGAAAATGGGACCAAGAAAATGTGTTACCAAGCAGTCTTGCGAGGAGAACAAGGTGTGTCCCACAAAGGAAGTCTGAAGATAGCAAAGGTCATGCTTCCAATTCATCCAGACTAAGGGGAGGAAGCTGGAATTCACATACCCATGCATCTGATAATCACTGGCTAAGAACTGTGCCTGGGGAAATGTAAAATCCCAAGTACTTCTAATAAAAAGGAGCAAAGTGAGGTCTTGCAGCCTGAGGCAAACCCTCCAACAAAGAGACACAATGCTAACAATTCAGTGAAACATATCGGGGAGCCAACCTGCCTGGGACTGTAAAAAGATCCGAGCAAATTTTGGGGGTGGGCGGACCGACTCTGCTCCAATCTCCACTCGGGTGACTGACTGTCTAAAAATATTTTCCTGGTAGCTATCTTTATTATTTCTTAATTGACCATATTTATGCTGATATTGTCTTCCCTTTATTTTTTGTCTGGGGCGAGAGGTTTTAATGGCTGTCAGTAGAGCTTTATATGGGCCATGGTTACAGCACGTTCCACTCTGTTCCCCAGCTTCCTGTGAGGCCAGTGGAGGTGTGTTATTGGTCGGTTTTACGTCTTAATAACTCAAAAACAAACATGCCCTCGGATGAGATATGTTTTCTCTAGTCCACCAGAATCTCCTAACATCAGTTACCATTTGACGCAGCTGTATATAACAACAACAAAAAGTAATAGTAGTTCTCAAAGGATGGTGCCCAGACCAGCTGCATCAGCATCACCTGGCAGTCGACAAATAACACCCTTCTTCCTTGTCCTTGTCATCAAGGCCCCACCCAGGCCCCTTCCGCCTTCACCGCAGAGGAGGCTGCTCTAGAAGCACCCATCACATCCTACACCAAGCAGCAGGAGGGAGAAAGAAGCAAGAAAAAAACCTGCGAGGGCCTTCTGCAGGATTCTTTCTAAGGAGAGCAACGCAGGTCTAGCTCATTGTCCCAAAAGAGAAGTGTGATTCTACATGCTTGATAAATGGCCCTTCAATTTTCATATGCAAATACTCTGGCCATGAGTAATTTACCAACTTGACGTCACTGAACAGAGGTGGGGAGAGACGAGCACAGCGGACTTTCCCAAGCCCAGCCAGCTCCTGCAGACCCTGTGAAGAACGTTAATGCAGAGCCAATCCCAGCTACAAGGAAGGCCATGAAAGGAAGGCATTATTTCAAGGACATGCACTCAGATTAAAATTTAAGGTCTATTGTTAAGCATCAAAGGAAGAATGGAAGTTATGCAGACATTGGCTCTCTCCATCCAGCCTTACTAACTTTGTCCCACACCTGACCTACTATATGCACTTATGCTACCTGCTTGGATCTTACGGAGCTAAGTCTCTGCCTCATTGGTGCCCAAATTCTAGTTAGATGGTTTTCAAACACAAATAGGTGCTCACATGAAAAGGCTGGGCAATAACTAATTACCGGTGCCAAAATAGCTCAGAACACATTGCACGTGATGATACATGAAGAGCAGCATAAATAAAGCTCATGCAGTAACCAGCAGTCCCATACTGCTTTGCGGTAGGAGAAAAACATAGCATATTAAATTGTCCATTTTGGGAAGCTATGAGAAGCCATACGCTACACTAAAGAAAGCAAGGGCTCGGTTGACGGACAGACCTGATTTTTAACCACACCTCATCCCCGCAGACTTTGTAAAAGTTTGTTCACATTCTCAAAAACGGTATACTTACTCATGAGCAAAGAACGAATTAAGTAGAACAAGGGACATGATATTTCATACATAATTGTTCCCATGTACGCAAACATCCCTTACATGAAGGAGCAATGCTAAAAAGGCACACTAGTTACAGTTGCATAGCAACCTTCAATAAGAAAAGGCACTCCTGTTCTCTGTGTTCATGGGGTTAGATAATGCTGGTTAAAGAGCTTTTAGTAGCTTACTCCTTAGTTCAAGAATTTTCTCGTAAAAAATAAAGCTGTTAAACTCTCCTGCCCCCTCCTCCTCATGCATTTCTACTAGTCCACACTTGGTACAATTGGTAGTCCCCTTTGCCAATCCACCTTCCCGCATCCTTCTTATGAAGACCCTTATGGTGACACTGGGTCCACCTGGATAATCCAGGATAACCTCCCCATTAGATATCTTTAATTCATTCATATTTGCAAAGTCCTTCTGGCCATGCAAGGTAACGTGACCACCAGAGATTAGGGATTAGGAAGTGGACAGCATTGTGGGAGCCATGGTTCAGCCTACCACAATCTGCCACATGGGCGGCAAAGATTTACGTACCTTCCATATGCAAAATGTTTTCAACCCACTTCCAAATCCCCAGAAGGTTCAACTCATGACAGCATCAACTCAAAGTCAGAATATCACCTACATGTCACCTTCTCAAAAGTCCCAACTCTCATCATCTAAATCAGGTATGATTAAGATGCCGGGTATGGTCAATTTGGTAGCACAATTCTTCTCTATCTCTGGACCTGTGGACCTAAAAAACAAAGACCAACTCCCATCATGCATGGTGGAGCAGGTATAGGGTAACAGTTATGGATACGTTCATTCAGCAATGGAGAAAATGGAAAAAAGAAAGGAGTTACCAAGAAGGAAGAACAGGGTCACCAGTTCCAAGCAATTGAGATTGATTATTCCTGGGCACATGCCACCGAGATGATGAGCTCAGACTTCCTGACTCCTAAGGTCGATAAGTATTCCAGAAAAACTTTCCTTGGCTCTCTCTTTCCTTGTTCCCTTAAACTTCTGATGACTCTACAATTTTGTTTGTATTAGAGCTACCAACCCCTCTTGACTGATCTCAACCAAGATTTCTGTCATTCATGACGGCACCAGTAGGTATGGATTCTCCACTGTCTGTTCCAGATAAGGCCGATTCTCTCAGGTAAAAGAGCAAAGCAGTTGACCTGCTTTATGCCCTGGGAGGAGCCCCTGGGCCACTGCACCGGAGCTGGGGGTTGGGGTCAGCTTTTCCAGAAGCAGTGCTTCCATCGTACAGGTTGTCATGGGGCAAGTGGTGGCTGCCGTCTTCTTGGCTTTCCTTCTCAGCATGGAATTTCAGCTCCATGAGTGAGGTGGAAGAGAAGAACAGAGGGTTACCAGCAGGGCCTCAATATTCTTGGTGTGTTGTGATGGCGACAGAGCCTCTACTTTATAAATGGCGGCTGAGGGGCTAAGGAAGTCCTCTTGATCATGCCTACTTCTACACCATGAATCTGGGAGTAATAAAACTTCTGGAAGTCTACTGCATGCAGCAAGATATTGGAGTCCCAGACAGGGAACTGGAGAGGAAAGGCACTCCCCCCCCTGGTGCACACACTGGGACTGAGTTACACAACACCATGTGAATAACGTAGTGAGTCATGGTTCAAATGTTACAGACTCTCATTGTTATCCCTCAGATTGAGTAAATTTTCTTAAATGTACACTTCCCCATTTGCTGTATGCCCTGAGGATCATTTTCTGAGGCTTACAGGAATGCTTTTTATGAAAGTATTTTCACCATTTAATTGTTTTGCCAGAGAGAGCTCTTATCATTCTGAAAGTCCTACACTCTCACCCCCCTAAGCCTCTTTCACCTCATCTGTAACGTGGAAATGGTGATGATGGTTGCATAAGGAGATGATGTGTTTTCCTGGGATGGAATATACTAAATCCTCACAAAAAAGTTACCTATAACTAGAAAAATAGGCAGTTATATTCTTCTTCCATTTTGAACACTCATATGTTGGTAAGATTTCTTAGCTAACACAGAAGACGTAGCAATGTGTTGTAGATTAGAAAAACAGGGGGTCTGATCCTCATGTTATGCAATATTTCATAGTGTAGACGCCCAAGTTCTAATTTCATTTCAGTCACGGACTCCTAATGAAATTTTTGACAGTTCACCACACAAAACTTGCTTCACCTGTAGTCTTTTTCTTTACCTTCAGATTTTGCAAAATGGCCAGATATGGAACCTGTCCTAATGAAAAAAATAACTTTCTTAAGGCACAGGGCTCTTTTCTTCGTGTGAAATGTAAATAGAGAAGATCACCTTGAAACATTCTAGCTAGGAAATAGCAGTTAGTTGAATGGATGCATCAATACTTGTGACATGAAGACAAAATGTTCTACAACCCGGAGGTAGTTCCATCTTTCTTCTTGGAATGCTGAAACTCTCTTTGACCCTGGAGGAAGCCTGAAAGAACAACAACCAGCTATTTTGAAGAAAGATTAGCATTGGGGCTTCTGGTGACTCACTGTGCAGCTGGACCTGCTCAGGCTGGTTTTGACTGCTCTTTCTGCAATATCCAGCCAAAAGATTATCCGAAGTAAGCTGGTTTTGATTTCTAACATGGACTAAACCTGTTACTTTTTTCAGTTCCATAGATACAGCTGTACTCATTTATGTATAATTTCTTCCAAGAACAAATTCTATGCATCTGTAAGTCATAAAACCCAGACTGGGGTGGGTTAGAAACACTACCTTTGACCTTCACAACATGCTTTTTGCAAGGCCAACCTCAAGTGGAAATAACTTTCAGGATGTCTCTGAGTACTTAAAACCATAGACATTTAAAAATACTTTGCCCTATAATTGATGCCTATATTTTTGATGCTTACAATCCATTAAAATATAATTTATCAGGTCATGAACAACTCAGTTTATTGTTTTCTTTCCAACTGTGCAATTCTTTGAGGTAAGTCTCTGGTAAATAGAAGAAGAGACTGAAAGTGAAAAAAAAACCCAAAAACTTCTCTGAGAATGGCTGCCAACGACTAGTCTTCAGACACTAGAAAAAATGGAATCATGAAAGATTATATAGCGCCCAGGAGGAGAATTAGGATCTCCTGCACACACACAGAAAAATCAATCCCCTCACAGTGGTCCCTAGGCCATTACAGAATCTCACCCAGCTGCACTACATTAAAGTTGTAGGTGAAGGCATTCCAAAGGATAGCACTAACGTGTGTGTCCCCAAACCTCTGTGACGGTTTGTCGGGGGGCACTCAGGCGGCACTGTTTTAACAAGCTCCAGAAGCAGCATGAACCAAAGGAACAGCATGGAAGAATCTAGTGTAAGACATAAGATGACTTTTCAACTGTCCAATTTATATAGACCAGCAAATATACATGATTAATTCATTTTAGTTATGTCCCCATTTTCCTTTCTAATATGGATTATTTGTACCTTCTCTTTTTATTCTTAATGAATTTTCCAGCCTCAACTGGCTTTTTAAAATTTTATTCAGCTTCTTTGCTGATACTTTATTTTATTTCATTAATCGGTGCATTTGCTAATTATTTTCTACTTTCTTGCTTTTATTCTGTTGTCCTTACTCTAACTCCCTAAGTTCAATGCTTACCTCATTATTTTTTTATCTTTCTTGTTTTCTCTTAGATATATATTCAATATAAAAAGTTAAAAATGTCTCTCTAAAAACTTCCATAACTGTGTCTCACAAGTTTGTAATAAATTGCATTTACAGATATACAATTTTAAATTCATAATTTGTATTATTATTTATTTTTGACCCATAATTTTTTAGAATTTAGTTTCCTGATTTGATAAGATAGGACTAGGATCTTTCTTTCTTTATACACATGTACATAGTATTTTCAGACTAAAATGAAATTAATTTATAAAATTTATATAATTTAAAAGGTTTCCTTTGAGCTCAAGAGATGGTTTAATTTTTCTATAAATAATCCATATGTTATTGAAAAGAATGTACATTTCGTTTGTTTTGAAGATCTATAGTGACCAGTAGATTGAGTTTTTAAATGTGTTATTAAAATTTTCTTTACCATTACCACTTTTTGTTTAGCTTGAGTTTATTAACATTTGAGGGAGTTGTTAAATTACTTAAATATGACAAATTTGAACATTTCTCCTTATAATTCCGTCTATTTTGCCTGATATATTTGAGACAATGCTGTTTTAGGCCACAGTCTCAGAAATGTTTTATCTTTCTGGTGAATTGAAGCTTTATGAGTAAATACATACCCTATTAACACTAATACTTACTCTCTTAAGGTCTATTTTTTCTTGTATTAATTCTTACACCAAGTTACTTTTGGTAATTATTTTGTGATATTTTTTCTATCCCTATACATTCAATCATGCTTTAAATGAATGTTTTGTGTATATTTTGTGCAATAAAACTTGTTTGAAAATCCTGGTCTTCTAACTAGTTTTACTAATAATATACATTATGATGATCTTACCAAGAGTGTTCGATTTCTACCATATTATTTGAACTTTGCATTTGCTTCGATATTTCTTCATTCTTCCTGCCTTCTAACAGGTGGATGATTTTTCTTTCTTCATTTTTCCTTAACTAATTTAGAAGTTTTTATATTCTATTTTTAATACTTTTAGTGATTATTGTTATAATGTAATGCATTGCTTGGTTAACAAAATTTAAACATAATTACTCTACAGAGGGAACTAATTAAACAATTGATTTACTTCAAACAATGGGTTATAATAAGTATTTCTTTTTTGGGGTTTTCCTGAATAAGTATTTTTTAACAGGCATTCCCATGTGTGCAGATACAGAACAATTGCTCATTACGTGGTCTAATAAGAAAATACAAGAAAAGGTTATGCTTGTTTTTGCATACACACTTAGGCAAATAAATGAACAAAGTATCTCTGGTATATCTAAGAAACTGGTAACAGTGGTTGACTCTGGAGAGCTGAAATAAGCATGTATGAAATAAGTATGGGAAGGAGACTACTTTTCTCTGACTATCCTTTGTACATTTTAAATTTTGTATACCCATATATAACATTTTCAAAAAACAATAATAACTTATAGGTAAATGATACCTCTTCTCTTAAATAACACAAGAAACTTAGACTGTTTTAAATCTAATGTCCCTGCTTTTACACCTAATATATCAGTTAGTATGTGATTCATTAGGCAATGCTGCTTAGTTGTAATTGACTTTTGTAGTTGTAACTGCCAACTACAAAATCCCAGGAACACTTAACAGTAAGAAATCACTTGTCACTCATGCGTCTAGGTCATCTGGGTGTGGCTGAGCGAGGCTGGGCTGATCTGATCTTTGGGTTCACACTGTGCATTGGATCCATATCTGCTCCAGGCAGCTCTCACCTTCCTGGAACCAGCGGCTGCCTAGAAGCGTACTCTTCTCATTGCAAAAAGCAGGAGAGCAAGGGCACCAGGAAGGCACATTTTAAGCTTCCCCCCCCCCCCCTCATTACAACTGTTAACATTTCATTGACCAAAGAAAGCTCCAAGTCCAAACCCAACATAAATTTGGTGGAGAAATATATTCCTCCCATGCATGTGAGGGATTAGAATAGTAAGTTGATTAATCATCGAATCAATTGCATCTAGTATTTTAGCTCTTCTTTGCTTTGAAAGTCCCCGAAGTAAGTCTCTTGTTGAGACTTGGTTTTCAGTTTGAGTTGCTTAAGTCTTCAACAATTTCTTTGGCCAGCATTGCTCTTTGCATTTCATTCTTTTACACTAGCAATTTCTTTTTTTAAATTTATTTAATTATTTTTCAAGTACAGTTTTCTATTACTCCCAACCCATCCCACCCCCTGTGCTCCCCCCTCCCTCCCATTTCCACCCTTCTTAGTTGTTGTTCATGTATCCTTTATATTTGTTCCTCTAAATCCCTCCCCTATTTCCCCTGAAATTCCCTCCACTCTCCCCTCTGGTCGCTGTCAATTTCTATCTCACTATATAGTTCTCTCAGCAAGACCCTTGCTAGTAAACTTCCACTGTCTTTGTTTAAAAATGTCTTAGATTGTTATAGAGCAGAAATGGCTGGAATTTAAATTCAACAAGCAAGTGTGTTATAGTATTAAAATATAACTTGGATTCTCAGCCCTGCCAAAACGTTTGTCTGAAAGTTGGAATTTGATTAGGAATAAATGGACCTTGAAACCCAGAATGAGCACATTGGAGTGTACTCAGACAAGTACAGGAACTTGGAGCTGTCACAGCTCCCTGAACCTCCCTCGCCTGCAGAAGTCGTTATTTCTCTACTACCTGAGAAGATAAACTTTTCCTCGCATGAGGACCCTGCAAAAACCAACCTCACTAACCCAATGACCATGCAAAGTAAAGCTTATTCTTCTCAACATTCTCCAAAACTTTTCACTGATTCTAGACCTATAACTAGAGACATACCCAAGCACATCCACCCTGCTTGGGGAACGTACCTAATGAACTGTGAGATTTTGGTTAATTTATATTGACAAATTTTGGAAGAACGTGAATTCTGGCAATGTGAGACCAATGGATGGAATAGACTTTGGGTCAGACTAAAGTTATCAATAAATACAATGTGCTCATTAAAAATTTTGAGTTCAATCTATAAGCTCTAATAGTTGAATTGAAGTTCATTTGCTTAACTGAAATATGGATTCAGCAATGGAGTATGACTAATGAAGGTAAGATTCCAGAATTTTTCTTGCATAATCAAGAGAAAATAATCCTTCTATTTTTATTTTAATCCCTCTATACTTAGGAACATAGAAGTGTCAAGTTGTATCTATCATACATGCCCTTTTTAGCATGTCTGATAGGTGGGCTCAGAGTATGCACCTTTCTTTAAGATATTGAGAAATGCATGAGAAGAGGCCATTCACAGGCTTGAATACCACTGTAAAATCTTACCCACATCAGCCAGGCAAGTTGGTAAGAAATGCCATTGCTGAAATGCACTTTCTGATTTCAAAGAATATGACGGGATCTTGCTAAAGCTAAGTACATGCAATTACCTAGTAGACAGCTCTTATCTCATCTGTACCGTGATTTATTGACTATATAAACAGAATGCATAGATGTGAAGTGCTGTGATTTTTATTTACCCTTGCTTCCTACCCCCTGGCCCACCATCAGTAGAAGAAGAGAGTAGGATGGGAGGGGTCATTTCCTTACCAAAGACTAACAAGAGAGGAACTTCAAGAAAATCACTCATAAAAAATATTGAAAGGGCTTGCCAAAAGTGGAGAGTGACATCATCCAGGTCAGCTGATGGACTTTTTTTGTTTTAACCAAAATCCACCTGAGCCCAGAAAATTATATACTTGGAAAATGATAACAGGATAAAGACAAGAAAATAATGTATCAGCCAGGTGCTCTACCATTTATTATTGCAGGACTGCCTGTGTATATTTCCTGGGAGCCAAGAAACACAACTGAAAAGTTTAATCTCTCTTGTGCCAGGTGGGGAGATGATCAGCAGAAAGTTAACAGGGAGGATAACCACAGGAGAGGAAGAGCTCTGGAAGAGGAGAACCCTGGTCAGTGATGGTACAGGGAACTCCAGGAGACGGATCTTCTCCAAATGTGTTACGGGTTGGCAAAGTTTTGACTGTTGGTTGAAGAAAAAAATAAACCTTTTCGGAGGGTGAGATTTGTATCCTATTAATTTACAAAGTTTCAATGAATAAGTTATAAATCTGTAGAATACTAAGAGTAGAGTAGGGCAAAAAGAAATTAAGAAGACTGTGAGGTTTTAACTTTGGGTGACTTGGAAAATGATGGGTGTCTTGACCAAAGGAAAGAGAGGGGACACCAGTTGGGAAGGGACCGGAAAAGCTGATGGGATGGGTTTCAGACATTTGAGTTGCGTTTAAACAATTGGAATGTTGGGATTTCTAAATAGAAATGTCCAGAAATTAACTGGAAATGCATGAAAGAAAGTAAGAAAGGAGGTCAAGAAGTGCATATAGGGTGGATGTCCAGAAAGTGATGATCACCTTCTGCATAAAAGGAATAAATTTTCCACAGTAGAGTGCTCATTAAGGACATCTCTCTAAGTCATAATGAAGAGCTCCTGATGTCAAGAAAAATTTAAATATTTCAATTGCATTAAAGTAATGATAGAAAAATCAAAACTGGGTGGCTTGTGCCTTTTAACTATTATTACTTTATTGATGAAATCTTAAGCTCTTACATTTGATGATATTGTATTTCTAATAAAGTCTCTCCTATTTTTTTTTTATGAAAAGGGCATGCCTTTCTTTTAAAGAAAGCCAAACTTTATTGAAAGATCCTGTCACTTAACAACTTCAGCTTTGCTATTTAAACAGCCTGGATTTGTCCTTAATGACCAGACAAGTGTCTGCCACTATAAAATTAGGCAAGTCAAACTTTTAACTTTTGGAAAGTTAAAGTTAACTTTCTGAACACCGTTCTTCACAGGAATCAGGAAACAAAGGTATAAGGCTCTAATTTCCGAGATAGATCATGATTCCACACCCCCCCCCAAAAGCTATATTTATTTTCTTCTCTGTTTTGTTTATATTACTTGAATTTCATTCATAAAAATTTTAAAAAGCCCATTAGGTTGTTCGTTTCAAACAGGAGAAATGTATGTAACTGGATGTCCCTGGTGTTTAATAAAGCATACTCTAAAATGAACAAAGAAAAAAACATCTTTAGTCTGAAAGCAAGGGTGCCCCCCCACTCACGGCACTTTGTGACACGTGACAGCTCATTATCACACTTGACAGAGCCTTGTGTCAGCGTGTCAGATTTCTCTACATTTTGACGGAATTAAAGCAGCGCCATTTCATGGGATTGATATTGTACAGTGAACCAGGCAGTGGCTCCACAACAGAGTAACATTCTCAAAAGGCTTAATTACCGAACTGGGGAGATTTATTGCCATCTGGAAGTTCCTTCCCAAAGTTCTGTTCCTGAATTGTATGTAGGGTTCACAAAAATAACTTGGTCCATTTAGAAATCATGCCCTCGATTTGAAAATTAAAATTGTTATTTTTGGAATCTCATTTGGCCTAGAGATCATAAAACCTTATGAAAAATAAAGGAGAGATGGTGAATGCGAAAGGAAGGAAATAAAAGTGGGAGCTCTGGAAATGATTTTCTTTATGTAACATTTGAGAGTACCGACTTGGGAGCCAGATGGCTAGATTTCAAGTACCAGTTCCCCCACTTATTAACCAAGTGACCTTGGACAAGTTATTTAAACTGTGCGTGCCTCAGTTTCCTCATCTGGAAGATGAGGATACTTATAACACTCATGTTATGAGGTTAGAGTGAGGATTAAACGTGTTAGCATTTAAAAAGTGCTTGGAACCATGCATGGCACATTGTGAACAATGTAAGTGCTCATTATTATTTTTAGTAGTAAGATTTAAAAATTAATTTTTCCTCAAGATTGTTCTCATCCTAAGAGACAAATATAACATTTGAAAAGTATCTTCTAGGCTATTAAATTTTCTATGCCTAAGGACTTATAAGTTAAATATATGAAACCACCATCATTTTTTAGAAATTTTATAGCCAGGATCCTTCCTTTTGAGGAAAAGTTTGAATCAAATTTCTTTTAAATTCTATTCTAGTCTAAGCGTCTATGTTTCTGTATAGTCAATTATAAGGGGTGCTATGGGCTGAACTGTGTCTTTCCATCACAAAATTTATCTGTTGTGATGGTGTTTGGAGATGGGTCTTTGAGAGGTAATTAGATTTAGGATTGGTGCCCTCGTAAGGAGGCGCCACTTGCTTCCTCAGTCTCTTTCCACCATTGGAGAACAGAGCAAGAAAATGCCTACCTGCAAGCCAGGAAAAGAGCCCTCTCCAGGGAAACTAACTGAACGCACCTTAATCTTGGGCCTCCAGTCACCTGAACTGTGAGAAATAAATTTCTATTGTTTAAACCACCCAGACAATGATATTTTGTTATGGCAGCCCAAGCTGACTAATGCAATGGATTAAGTTACCGATAAGCAATTTCAGAGGAGAGAACTTTCATCCAAAAGAAACATTAATTCACTATCTTCTATCCTGAAGTTACAATATCTGTGAAGAAGAGCAAGAAGAATAAGAAGCACAATGAATATCAGGAGGAGAATTATTATCATTATTATTATTATCATTAAAATTAAATTATTATTATTATTAAAATTCTTTATTGGTCGGAAGTTAGAAATAATTTCTGGAGAGGAAATAAGATCTGTGGTAGCCTGAGTAGAGAGCCCCAGGGGGTAGAGAGCAAGGTAAATAGAAAACAAGAAATGACAAAATACATACACCTTAGTCATTTCCACAAACGAGGAAATTAGATACAACAATGAGTTTTATTGAATCATGTCACATATTGTTAAAGTAACCAGATTTTTCTGATCTAAAGTTTGTTGTATTTTCATATTACCACATATACTTCTATTGCTGTGTTTTTTGTGAAGACCCACAGTGTTTCATTAAATGGGCATATGCCATTTATTTAACAAAGTTTGAAATGATGGGAATTCACAGTGCTTTCGCTTCTTTCACGATATGATGAATGTTCTTTTGACTATAGTCCTGGACACCTCTTAAGAAACCCTTTAGATCTTATCATTCTTGACTGTCTTTATTTCAGGCACCAATGTGGCTGCCAGCACTGCACAGGCTCTGGCCAACTTCCCCCAGATGCAACCAGGCAGCATTTGGCCTCAGGTACCTGTGATGAGTGTCACTTCCCATCCCAGGAATTCTTCACTGGCTATAAGGCATTAGATTCCAAGCAACCCACTGGGGTCCACTCTTCATGGGATGAAATGATGACCAATAGGAAGGAGAATTGGGGGGTATATGCTTATCACCTTTCTCTCCTCTGATGAACAGACCTGATAAACATTTCACAAGGGTTTTCGGATGGCATTATAGGATCTAGCAATAAGCTGCTCATAGTCATTTTCTTTTTTTTTTTTAATTTTTAATCTTTGCTTCCCTTGACCCAGCTTCTTCAGATAAGGCACATATATATTAGCCTTCGTTTTAAGTTATGCTCTTTGGGGAACAAATCAAGAAACATAATATCAAGAACAACCTTAGAAATCATACCCTCAAAATAAGGTCTGGGAGCTGGGTTACTCAACAGTCAGAGATTGATGAGGACTCCCAGACCCCATGCGTGCACAGAGAGGGTAAAACCACCGTTAGCAACAGCATCACAATTACTAAGCCTTCCCCCTTTGGCTGATTGAGATGAAGTGAAAGTAGAAGGTAAGACATCTGAATGGGGTGAGGACAATTATAATTATTATAATTATAAGGATTGCAGTATAAGCTACCTATTGTTAAGGGTGTTGGAAATCTTGAAAATTAAAATGAAATCTCATAAATCAGTTGTCAATGCCAGCAAACTGCGACATTCAGCCTCTGTGGTGTCTTTGATGGAGAATCTCATCTCCTCCAGCTGCAGGGCCCATTTGGCTGACTATCAGGCTCCAAATACAATGGTAAGGGTGGCAGAGCTTAAAGCAGATTATGAGGCAACACCTGGACAGATCTTCCATATCAGAGTCCGGGCCCATATAGGCAGAGGTTTGGACCTGAGAACTGAAATAAGAACATTTAGATGGAAAAGCTTGAGAACCTCAAACCCTCACGTTCTCCTGAACCCGCCATTTGGTTGAAGCAATCAATCCCTTTTTCAGAATGAAGGAGGCCTCTCCTGCATAGAGAAAGTACAAGGACATCACCTGAGGCTGCTGTTTTGCAAGGTGAAGTAAGATCTGCTCTGGAAATGTGTCATTGCCTCCAGGCCAATAACCAGACTCAACTCTCTGATTAACTATCATGTACAGTCCCTGCTCCTGAGAGAATTAGCTTAAACACCAAAGGATTGTAGACATGGGATTTGTATATGTACAAGATTCAGGAGACACATAGGAATGGCTCGTACGCATGTACAACCAAGGTGTCGGAATAAAAATCTTGTCAGGAATATCTAAAGCTTGTTCCAATACTCTCCTGGGATGTTTCCTTAAAACTTGGGATTATGCAAGTCCGGAGAATGCATATGACAAATTATATTTTCCAAAGGTGAACACATGACTTCTTGTCCCACATGTTATTCTATAAACTTCCCCATCTCTTATCAAGAGGTGGGGGTTCAGATCTGGGGGGGGGGCCTTGCGACTGCTTCTGTGAACACAACGCAGCAGAACTGAAGCCACAAGATTTCTAAGGTTAGGTGACTAACCCATCTACTGTGGACATGACATCACACTCTTGGACCTGGTGAGCAGCTGATTCCCAAGAAAGATCCATGATCATCAAAGTTCAGATGCTAAAAGCCACAAAAATTCAAGAGCCTGCTGTATCTGCACAGTTTGTAGGGGCCCGCTGGTCTGGAGCAGGCTGCAATATCCTCTGTAAGTAGGAGCACGTGGCCCGGATACTCCGGGTCACATCAACCGCTGTGCTGCATCGATGCCTCTCAGTCATCTCAAACCTACGGCTTTACGGTGGTGGAGGGTCTTCCCTATAGCCCAGTTGATGGAGGAGAAAAGTAATTGGGTCTGGTTCACTGATGGGTCAATAGAGTATTTTGGTGTTTGTTATAAATGGCTTGCTGCTGCATTGTAGCTTCACTTGGGGACCATCTAATGACACAGGTAAAGGGAAATGCTTGCAGTGGGAAGATGGTGAGAATACACTCGGTTGTTTAATTCCTATGGAAGGAAAAGTGCCCTTGGGTAAGAATATTTAGTGAGCCCTACCCAGTGGCAAATGGTTAGGTTGGTTTTTCAGTTGGTTTTTTCGTTTCGTTTTACAAACGACAGAACGGCTTATCCTGAGATCACCGCTCAACCCTCTCCTTAGTAGGACCAGTGCCAGGAACGGGGCGGGTACAGTGGCGGTGACAGAGACCATGCACGGACTGAACAGCATTGTCACGAGTGTGACAAGTGTGACAAGAAAATAGATGAAAGTGTAACACAGACCTGTTACTGGGCACAGAGCATGAGGATCTGCACCCGACTTCGGTGCCCACCAGAACACATCCACCACAAACGACAGAACAGCTTATCCTGAGATCACCGCTCAACCCTCTCCTTAGTAGGACCAGTGCCAGGAACGGGGCGGGTACAGTGGCGGTGACAGAGACCATGCACGGACTGAACAGCATTGCCTTCCTCTCACCAGGAATGACCTACCAGCTGCCACCGCTCAAGGGCCAAACTGCCGTCCGCAGAGAGAGACAGATGACACAGAGTCGCTCCAGAGGCAATCAGCTAGCCAGGTTTGGGCAGATTAGTTATACCAGATCCCTTTCCACCCTGAGGGCCGCTATTGGTGAGGGAAATCTTCAATTGGAGAAGAACGGGAATGATGAAGAGCACTTACAATCTCAGGACAAACGATGTCAGTGCAACTGGTAAGGCCTTTTATTTTGTTGGATCTTCTTTTTGCCTGCTTGTTTTGTACTCATCTTCCAATATTGTCTTTACAGTGACCAAGACCGTCCTCCACCTTGAAGGGTTCTCTGGCAAAGTTGACTTGTGCCTCTTCTCTTTCAAGGGAGAAGAGAGGGCAACTTATTCTTACTGAAAATTGAAGGCCCCAGAACCTGGCAGGGTGGTCTGTACAATGTGGGACACGAGCAGATCTCAGCGTTGCTGGGGATGGGCTTTGCTGGGTATCACCCTCCCCACCCCCTATTCTAGGCAATGCGAGGGCATTGATCAGTTCAGACAGGTGCAGCCTGACAGCCCTTCACCTCAGGCCCAGGTAGAATGGCATTCAAGCTGGATTTGGGGCCCTGGGAGGGTGAGAGGAGCTGTTTCTGTGCCATCTGGAATTGTGGTCACCTTAACTCCCTCAGGGGCAGACTCTTGCCCAGTGGGAGATGGGAGTGGGTGCCTAAGTGTTGCCTTTTTCCCCACAGATTGAAAGCCTGGATGCATTAAGCACCCTCTTGCCCATAACGGTGACTGAATTGCTCAGGTGTCCTCGGGCTGCTCTCTCTCCTTCCTTCCCTTACTCCCCAGCCCTCCCCGCTGCTCCATGAGATCACTCCCATACTCACTTGCAGGACTTTGTTTCAGGGTCTGCTATGGGGGGACACAGGCAAAGACATGACATTTCTTCACATATTTTATGTTTCCTTAGGATAACTTCTTATATGTGGAATCACGGTGTCAAAGCACGTGTTTAAGGTTTTCAAGCATGTTGCCAAAATTTCTCTCCAGAATGACTTTGCAGTTTACGCTCATGTGTTCACTTGCATGAGGAACATGTGAACGAGGCCACTTCCCCAAACACTCATTAAGGATTGAGGTCATTTTTTTTTTACTATTTGGTAATTCAATATGTAGAAGTGGCATATCTTTGCTATAATTTTAAACATCGGAATAAATTTGGGCTTTATTCTTAATGTGAGAATAAATTGGGACTTTATTATATAAGCATCTGCTTATTACCCACTTATTTATATTTGGAGAAGTTTTTACCTTCTGTCAGTATCCTATCCACTTTTTATGGATAGAATTGCAAGACATCTTTATTCATTAAAGGGATGAATAAGTCCATTATCTTACATAGCAAGTGCATTTCACTAGTTTGTTCACATTTTAATCTCGCTTATGATGCTTTCGGACATCCACACTTTTGTTGTTATTGTTTTGAAGGTTTGTCCCACTGATGTGGCGCTTTCTGTATCAGAATCACATTGTTTTATTAGGGCAGCATTATTGTGTTTTGATACCTTATGAGTCTCCTTTTTTCTTTATTAGTTTTTCAAAACATTCTTGGCTATTCTTACAGTCATTCTTTCTAAAATTTCATTGCTGTGTTGCACTTAATAAGTAACTCTGGACATCTGAATCAGGTGTTTTCATGTTTTTTTGACTTATTTACTTCTGACTTATTTACATTGTGAATTATAGAAGTATATTTCCAAATTTAGCAATTGATTAATGCAGCGATTTCCAGCCTTTTTCAGCTCATGGCACATATAAACTACTGCTAATTACTAAAATTCTGCAGCACACCCAAAACTGTATTTTTTGCCAATCTGAAAAAATAAATAGATATAACTTTGATTCATTTACACCGGGCAGCTATTGTTGTGTTGGCTGATGTCATTTTTTTTATTCAACAGTCTAAGAGAAAAGAGGCCAGTGCCCCTGACTAAATAGTCAAGTATTGCCTGTTTTAAAATGTCCTGTGGTACACCAGTATGCCTCTTGTGACACTCAGGTGGAAAATCACTGGTTGACTGTCTTTAACAAACTTAACATGGTCTATTTCTCTCTAACCTCATTATTGCTACTTTAGTTTGAACCCTTATCATTTTTGTGTCTGGCTTATCCCAATTGCCTCCCCAAAAGCCTCACCATCCTACAGTTCTGCTCCCTCCCCAAACTATGAGATCTCTTCAAAGAATCACACCTGGTGGGTTTTATTGGTCCTCCACACTCTTCAGTATGGAGTCCATTCAACATAGTATACAAAGCCCATCATAATCTAGCCTTTGGATATCTCTCCTATCCCATTCTTCACCACTGCCTCTCCTCTCTCCCATCCCAACACAAATGGGCCTCTGGAGTTCTTTAGTTGTTCTCAAAATGGGCACATTTTGGTGCCTCTGCCCAGGCTGCTATTTCTTTAAAAAAAAAAAGGAAGTCTCATTCTTTCACTGCTCATCTTTGCCTGTCTAATGACTATCCATGATACTTGGCTTAGCCTTCATTTTCTCTAAGGCGCCTTTCTTGATCCAGTCTTGCATTTGTTTCTTCTCCTATGCATTCCCAGCCCATCCCATTCATGCTGCCATTTTTTCAATGCTTATACTCCATGGTCATTGTTGCTCCATCTTTAGGGTCAAGAATGATGTTCAGTGTCTTTTGTAACCCCAAAGTCTAGCAAGTATCTAGGGTATTAGAGTCAGTTAATATATGGTGTTTGATAAAATAAAAAACACTTAATTTCCACTCCTGAATGGTGAGGAGGATATTTCAACTGAACAACATTATATAATAGAAAAATTAGATAAATACATGAGAGGGCTTTGAACAGTGTTCATTGGTATGCAAATACAAGGCAAGAGTCAAAGGTACAAAGTCATATTCTCAAATGCTCAGACTGAAAGTACTCTTACTTCTTAGATTAAAAAAGAAAATGTAACCATTTACAAATTGAATTTTGTTTAAAACCCACTGATTCTCAGGAATGATTTTGAGTTCATAAACATTTTATTTGGCATGTTTTCATTAGTACGCACAATGTGTTTATGGTACATAATCACAGTTATTTCCATCTAACCGTTACATTTCATGACATTCTCCAGTTTAGAAACTTTCCCTTGTATAAAGCTTGTATTTTACCTTTTTCTTTTTTTTTACAAAACAGCTTTGTTAATTACCCCCAAAGAAGAAACTATATTTTTACAACCTGAAAACTGTGGATATCATTTGGAAATGCTTTCAAAGGTCAAGTATGTATTGTAAATAACAAGTTATATATATTAAATAAATATAGTAAAAGTTTAAAAAGCTGATCGTAAATGTATGAAGTTGCTAACATCCTTACCACATTAAAAAAAGAGCATAAAGCGGAAAGTTTTTTAAGCTACCCGTTAAAAAGCAGTTTATAAATGGATTGAGAAAATGTGATCTCCTAAAACTTAAAAGAAGTTAAAGACAAGGTTTTTTTAAAATTTAATTTTCACATTAAAACATTTACCGAACTGACTTATAAGCATTATTTAAATGAACGTTATTTTGCTGAATGCTTTTAAATATTTCTTCAGTAATAATATGTACATATGCTCATTTTAATATAATTTTTTAAATTCTTTAATTTATTTTAGTGCAACATGTTTATGATAAATTTGTTGGGGGCAAGATTTCTTTGAGCACAAATATATAACTTAAGAAACAGGAAGAGTTATCCAAATCCTATGCCCATTTAACATATTTATTGACTAAATAACTAAGACATTCAGAAATTTTTCATAAGAGCTCACTTCTGATTTTCTTCTGTTACAATCGTTCAAAAGTGTATACTTCTTCCCATATCGAATTTTACTTTTTTTAAAGGTTTATTAACATGTTTTAAAATATTTTTTATTTATCTTTAGAGGGGAAGGGGAGGAGAGAGGGAGAAAACATCAATGTATGGTTGCCTCTTGTGGGTCCCTTGCCGGGAACTGGCCTGCAACGCAGGCATGTGCCCTGACTGGGAACTGAACCACGATCCTGTGGTTTGCAGGCCCGTGCTCAATCCACTGAACTACGCCAGCCAGGGCTAATTTTTACTTTTTGAATGGCTTAAATTACTCTTATATTTTTTGCTTCTTTTAAAATATCTTGATATCTTAAGAGCATTGCTTTGATCTCTCTTTTGAAATCTTTGCTGATGTTAGATCTAAATATAATATATTTGAAGGAACAATTTTTATCTTTCTAAAATGTAATACATGTATAACAGAAATTTTCAGTGCAGCACTGGCTTCAAAATGTCATGAATTAAAATAACACATTCATCAGGAAAAAGAAAACCACTCCTGTTGGATGTGTACTAGGGGGAAGGAGAGGCAGGGATTACAGTTAGGAACTTCTGAACACTAACCATCCCTGGCACTTAACAGGTCTCATCCTCCAACGTTTTTTATTTGTCTGCATTTCTCTTTCTGGCTTCCAGGGTTCCGATTCCACCTTCCACAGGGTCTGTATTTCCTTACACTTCATTCCCTGGGACGCCTTCCCTCTCTTACAGAGTTCTCAGCCCTTTCTTGCAGCTTCCTTCCTGTGGAACACTTCATCAACCCTGTAGGAAGCACACTTGGAGATGTGGCTGCAGATCTGCACATACCTTTTGATTAAAAAAAGAAAAGAAAAGCAGAAACAAAAATGGGGCTAGTGGAGAGTATGATGTGTAATCAAAACCTAATAATCATTCCTTTCTTGTTGGTATTCTCTTTAATACTAAATGCAAAAGTCATACATGTTGGCACATAAAAGGACTGATGGTAAATAAAAATATTTTTCAGCATTTGGCACTGGGCTTGCTGAAAATTATTCAGTCTGCTGCTTCACTCCCATCTGAAATGTCAGCATAAAAATTTTAGTATAGTGGACGTGTTATGGGATCAACACAACGGAATGAGTATTTGGCCCATTAAAAGTTAACCTGGAGTATTTTTAAATATACTTTTTACTTATTAAGAAAGAAAACAGTTAAGATTGGCAAAAGTCATATGATAGAGGTATAACATTGATTGCCAAAAAAGTACTTTCTTTAAAGAAAGAGGAAGTCTCAATATGTATTAGAATTTTTTTATTGTTGACACTATTACAGGTGGCCCCCATGTCCCTCTGTTTTCCCCCATCCACCAAGCCCCAGCCCTCACCAGGGCCTTTCTATATGATATATAATATGGATGTGTTAGATCTTTTAAAACCAAATATGACCCTTAAAAAATAAAACTAAATAACTCTAAAGCTTGCTACATGACCACTACTTCATGTAGCAAGCAAAAAAAATACTTCGTATAGTAAGAATGAGAAAAAATAAAAGTTTCTTTAATCTTAAGAACTGGTTCTGCCCTGGCTGGTGTGGCTCAGTGGATTGAGCTCTGGCCTGCAAACCAAAGGGCCACCAGTTTGATTCCCAGTCATGGCACATTCCTAGGTTTTGAGCCAGGTCCCCAGTAGGTAGAGAAGCAACCATGCATCGATGTTTTTCTCTCTCCCTTCCCCTGTCTGAAAAAATAAAATAGATAACAATTTTTAAAAAGAACTAGTTTTGACAATTTAAAAAATCCGATGCACACATCTCCACAGTAGAGATAAACCTCTACGTTAAGACATGCACTTTGGGGACAAACTTGGCTGCTGGCAGGGTGCCTCTCAAAGTCTTTCTCTTGAGTGCAGGGACCCTTCTCAGTCACCACATCCCATCTACAGAAAAAATGAAACTTTCACAGGAAAGACCTGAGTCCATGTCCCCAAATGTTTAAACCCACAGACCTGATTTTCTGAGCCTCCTCAAGCAAGAGTCTTTTATCTACTTTCATTTCCTGTCACTTTAAAAATGTCACCTGTAGTGTTTGCTCAGTCCCCACTTGTATCCGTTTCTGGACTCTCTAATCTCTTCCCTTCACCTGCCTGTTTATTTCCGTGCTGGTATCACACCGTACGTAGCACACTGTTTTAATACCACACCTTAATATGTTGTCAGTAAATTCCTACTCACTGCTCTTCTTTCTCAGAATGTTTCTAAGCACCCCTGTCCCTGTAGTTTTCCAAATAAATGAGGATTACATTGTCATATCATAAGAGAGAGCGAGAGAGAGAGAGGATCTGCGTTATATGTACAACTACCTTTGTAGAAAATTCACACCTTTATAATGCCTGTCATACCACTAAGAATAAATAATATCTTCCCATTCATTCTGGTATCCCTTTGTGTCTCTAATTTGGTTGATCGGTTTCTGTTTTTTCTTCATGCAGGTTGTATATATTGCTTGTCAAGTTTATTCTCAGCGTTCTTTGTCCAGGGCCTGCACTTTGCATGGGAAGATGAGACGCCCTGCTGTGCTGGTTTGACTCTGAAGTGTATTCCTCCTCCTGGGCACTGGCTTATTTCTAAAAATACCATTAGGAAAAACTCTGATAGGCTTTCAATCCATTCTGTTCTTGAGAACAAAATACAGAGCCAGAAATTTAGAAATGAGAGGCTTCTCCCTGCCTTGCTACATCACCTTGTCACTGATTCTCAATAGCTGCAAATGCGACCTGAGAACGTGGCCTGCAAAGCTTTGGTTGCTTAGCAACAAATGGGACTAGCTCCTCCTCTCCCTATTCTTCTAGAAATAAAGGCTTAAGCCCTAGGGCCCTGAAGGGAAACATCAGTTAGAAGTCTCAGCGAAGGGCCTTTCTTCCTTAATCTGCCTCCACTTACTTCCAAAAGCCCATCCTGCATTCCAAGCTTCAGTCACAAAATAGATTGACAAAAGGAAGTCTCATCACACCTGGGAGAGGACTTCAGGGGAAAGTATCGTACCTCAGGGAGGCCAGGTGCCAAAAATTCCCAGCTCCCCTCATTGTCCAGGATAACAATATTCCCTGTCAGGAGCCCAGTTTTAGCCAAAGAGACACAGTGTCATAGAGGTCCCGGGTGCTGTCACTCACTGGTCTCAGCACCAGAACCAGGGGCAGAAGCTACTTCCTGCTACAGGATCACACTCCCCCTGCATTTCCCTGCATATTCCCCATTGGACAAGCTTCCTTCCCTCTGTCCCGTTCCCCACTTCATTTAAGGCCACAAAGATTTACCAATGGACTCCAACAGCACCCTTCCACTTAGCTCATTAAATTCCTCAAACTGAAAAAAATTCATCTGATCCTCTCTCTACAGCCTTTTCAACCAGGACACAAAGCACAGGTCTCTAGCTGGGATCACGGCATCTCTGCCCTTGGTTAACCATCCACCCCTCAGCCAAAAACCTGTAGCTGGGGTGCAGGCCGGAGTTAGGGGATGAAGAGTCGGGCCTGTATCCCGTGGCTGAGTCAAACTGTCCTCTTGCTTTTCACTTTGAGCCAGTTTGCT
This sequence comes from Sturnira hondurensis, assembly GCF_014824575.4. Taxonomy (NCBI): domain Eukaryota; kingdom Metazoa; phylum Chordata; class Mammalia; order Chiroptera; family Phyllostomidae; genus Sturnira; species Sturnira hondurensis. The sequence continues at coordinate 1,135,219 of NW_028076312.1, forward strand.
TCAGTTATTTCTCTCTTATATATCCCAGACACTGTTTGCAACCTAATTTGAGGGCTCGTCCTTTACAGAAATTAGTTAAGCACATTTTAATTTAGATGGAATAATAACAATATTTAATTTAATGCTTTAAATGAAATGTATTAAATTGTTTAATTTAATACAAGCAATCAGTATTATGGGATTTTGTATGTACGAAGTATTGTCATAGACCCTTTTTTATGTAATTGATATATTATCACTTAATCCTTACATGTAAGGTGTTCATTATCCTCTTATGCTAGATAAAGAAACTGAGGCACGAACTGGTTTAGAAACTTGCTCTGGAAACTGGCGATTCAGGATTGGAACCCGAGGCAACTGACTACACAGTGAGCTTTTTTTCTCCATCATCTTAGTTTCAGTTTTCTATGGTTTATGCTGCTTCCTCTTTTTCTTTTAACTTTTTAATGTTTTGCCCTGTGATTGATACTTTTTTCTCCATTTCCTCTGGTCTCCGTATTCTTGTCCCTCTTCCTGTATAGGAGGGCGATTCCCTCCTTCACTGCGGGGACCTCCAGGAAGCTACCCAGAGGACGGATCCGAGCAAGGAAGTGAGGAGGGGCTGGACACTCACTTTACCTTCCGGGATGCCGAGGGGCCTGGGAATGTGGTTGCCCTGTGCTGGGAAAGCGGCTCGAAGTCCCCATCCTCTCTCAGAGTCGACCTGCAGCTCTGGTCTGGGCCCCTCAGATATTAGCAGCGCTTGAGAGAATGTCCTTCCCATTTCATAAGGGTGTTAGACTCTCTAAAGAAAATGGCATCTTCCTTTTGTTGGCTTCTAAACTCTACTTGATTTGGAAGAAATTATTTGACTGCCTGTGGTCTGTTTTTGGTATCATTTCCAAAATAAGTAACCCCCACCCCACCCTACTCCACCCCCTGTGGTTTCTTCACTTTGATCACAGGGCACTTTTATGATTGGGGTAGAATTATGTGCTCCTATGTCACCTTGGTCCTGGAATTGTTAACTTCCTTTTGATTCATCCGCCTTGAGCCAATCTTTAATTTGTTTCCATCCACATGAGGAATATTTTTCAGCTACCCAATAGCATCATTAAAATTATGTTTAAATATTTTAGGAATGAACAATCAGCAAGAATGTATTGCTTCTGTACCCAGACTCCATTTAACTAGGGTGCCTAGAAACTAATGTTAAAAAATCACAATAATGATAATAAATGGTAGTGTTAATATTTTATATAATACAATCATTAAGTATATGTATATATTATAAATTAATGCTTATCTACCAGGAATCTGAATGTCATTATACATGCTATGTATTTATCAAAAAATCCCACTGAGACCAGGAAAAACATTAAAAGATCATTAACCTGGCATAAAGTTCACCAGTTTCTCGTTTGTAGTTTGTATTCTGGGATGTAGCAAAGAATTAGATTCTGGATGTCTGACAAAATTTCACTGACTGCGGTAAAAGTCAGTGGAAGTTTTGCGTGAATCAGATCAGGTTCCTCAAGTTACTTAAAAACTAAGTATGAATTTGGACTAATAGATAGAACGGAAATTGATTAAGGTCAAGCCGTTTATAATTAATGTGTAGACCAATAATCACTGCAGAAAGTTTAATTCCAAAGGTTATTCTCAAGTAGGACAAGAATAATTTAAAAATTAACTGGGAGAGCTTTCACTGAACCTTACATTTTATTGGAAGATGTAATCAAAGTGGTACAATGGTGTCTCCTTTTAAAGGCATTGTAAAGTCCTAGCTGATAAATTCTCATACTCCAGTGGACTCATCTGCAACAAAAATACGTTCCAGCATTCTACCAATAAAAGTAGAAATACACACACAGAGGCACACAAATGTGCACGTGCTCCCTTAGTGTTTCCCAAACATGCTCCCATTTGTTTCCCAAATGGGCTTCTTTAAGTTGTTCTATTATAAAAACACAGCAGTAAAAATGTTTAACTATAATAAATAGAATCCTACTAAAACTCCCCAAAACATAGAGTTCTTTCTTACCACTGAAGTCTTAAAAGGGGGATGCAACATGGCCAGAAATATTTCTGGTTTTGAAAACAACAATTATGAAGACCATTAGGATTGTGCTTTACCAGCAACTGCTCACCACATATCTGGGAATTGGATGATTTTTACAAATGAGGCAGATAATGCAGTTTTGTGCTATCACTTACCTCCAAATGGTACCATACTTGTCAAGGAGCATTGTAGGATTATATCTGTGCTCTGCAGGAAAAAGGAAAATATCACAATACACGTAAACCAGGAAAGGAAAGGCAGTGGGGCAGAGAGAACAAGAGACCGACAGAGATAGAAAAAGGGGAAAAGGAGAAATTATGGCCTCTATTTGACTATAAATAATGATTTGGGGTTTAATGGGAAATATTTTCCTTTGCTTTTTAGTTATACTTCATACACACTGCAGATGAGGAAAAAAATCACGTAAAAAATTATGGCATATGGCTGAAAGCTGACCCTATGTCCTCAGTGAGAGAGCAATTAATTCAGGCAACATTTCATATCCAGTTGTAACCCTGTGATCCTTTCATTCACCTACTGACGACTCTAGTTCATGACAGACAATTTGGAATGTAATTTTTCTACACAGAATCACTTCCATAAGAAATTACTTTTTGTGGCTCTTTTTATTGTATCTGGAATTATTGCTTTACTTTAAAAAATTAAGGTAAAATGAGTCTTCTTTATCCATATTGTGAATAGGACTTTTAGGTATCCCTTTCTTCTTTTTTAAGATTTTACTTATTTCTTTTTAGAGAGAAGGGAAGGGAAGGAGAAAGAGAGGGAGAAAACATCCATTGGTTACCTTACAAGTCCTGCCCTAGGACTGAACCCACAACCTGGGCATGTGCCCTGAGAGGGAATCAAATCAGTGACCTTTTGCTTCGTGGGATGACACCACACCAACTGAGTCACACCGTTCGTGGCTAGATATTTCTTCCAACCCTTTGGTCTCAACTTTGAGAACTTATCAAAACTAATGTATCAATATTTTTTATATACCAATATTGTCCTCTGCAAGAAGATAACCTGAAACATGTATATTATTATTCAAGACAATACAGTAATTTCTTTTGAAAACACACCTTCCGAGCCATTCCTCCCCACCCCACCCCCCGCAGCTACATACAGGGTACCAACCTCAAGTTCAACATGAAGAAACTAAATAATTTCAAGGTAATGAAAACAATCTTTACATGCATTGAAAAACATATTTAGAAAGTAAAGCATCTCTAGCTTGTCCTTTTGCTGCCACAGCAGACACTTGTTGGGACCTCACTCAGCAAGCTGAGGCTAATGACATGATTTCACCAGCAATGTGACATTCAAGACAAATACCATGTGATACGGCATGGAGTAAATAAACAAAATGCAAAGGACTCACAAAGAAGGACTACTGCTGTTTCACAACTCCAATGTCAAGAGGGCCAGATGGAGAACATAGAGAGTGAATAGAGCCCTCGTGAGTCCATGTGCACAGCCAAGTGGGCAGTGGGGACTGTGGCAAATTAGAGAGAGCAGGTCCTGTTGAAAGGAGTAGATGGATCTGCTGGGAGCACATCTTTTTCATGCAGTCATTCCTTAAACGCTTATTAGCACTCTCCTGATAAACACGCATTGACCGAGATCTTGGTTCAGTCCCGTGGCTTTAAAACTAAATATGGCCCTGAGCAGCGTGGCCCAGTGGGATGGGCAACCTGATCGATGTCTCTCTCACAATGAAGTTTCTCTCCCTTTCTTTCTATCTCCCTTCCCCTCTAAAAAGTAAATAAACAAGTGTTTTAAAAAACAAATATGCAAATGATAGCCAATGTTATATTCCAGCCAAAACTGTTTGCCCGAACTCCATAGTGCCATGTCCAGCTGCCTACTTGACATCTTAACTTGGACATGTGCAAGGCAATTTAACAAACTCTTGGCCCTTGATTTTCCCCACCTGAAATAAGATCTTTCTTGTTCTTTTCTATCTCAGTGAGTGGCTCTACTACTTTGGTTTTTCAAGTCAAAAGCTTCAAGGGATCCATGATGGTTTTCTCTCCTCTCCTATCCTTTAAATTCAATCCATCAAGTCCTAGGAGCTTTACTTTAGAAATATGCTGAGTCAGGCCGCTCCTCGTGATCACTGTTACCACTCACTATGTCTGTGTCCTGGACGATTCCAAATAGTTTCCTAACTATTTCCCTACTTCCACTCTCATTTCCTCCTCATTGTCTCTTCTCCAAACAGCAGCTAGAGATTCTCTTAGTTACCAAAATAAGTAAAATTTAAAGTGCCACAGAGACATTTAGTGTCAAGATAATCTTAGCTGGAAATACAAAAGTGTCTACAGTCAGGCTTCATATAACATACAGTTAACGACAAACTGCATGTATGACAGTGGTCATATAATATTGCCACGGAGTGAAAAGTGTCTATCACCAAGTGACATTGTAGCCACCATTTCTCTGTAGTCACAGAGAAATGCATTATTCACCTGCTTGTGCTGATGCTGGCATGAAGTAACCTATGATGCACCAGTCATATAAAAGTATAGAAAGTATAGCACATACAGTTATATTTAGTATATAATACTTGATAATGATAATAAACAACTATGCTACTGGTTTATTTACTGTATTACTTTTTAATTTTATACTATCCTCTTCTTACTCATGTTTTTATGAGTAAAAACATGCATGTTTTACAGCATGTTTGCCTACATCACTTTCCCTTGTGCTTGACTTAATCTGGTATTGTTTTGCATAGTAACATGCGGCAAAGACTTGTAGCTCAGGAGCAATGGGCGATACCATGTAGCCACGGTGCATGGGAGGCTATGCCATCTGGATCACCTAATGAAGCATTTCTCAAAATATATTGCTGTTATTAAGAAGCATGTAACTATATTTGATACTCTTCTACCTTGGAGATTCACCTTCTTTTTTCTATCTTTGAATGCCACTAAACGTGTATATCAATCTCATCACCCCCATTGATCTCCAGCATTTCAGCATTACCTGATGGATTACACTTGTTCACTAGAAGGGCAGGCTTTGTTTGCTTTCTTCACAGCTATATTCACAGAGGCACATGGTGGTTACTCAATAATGGATGGATGGACGGATAGTAGGCTCCAAATCCAGGCACGTAATTTCAAAACTTATGCTTTTACCATCAAACATCGTGACTCTTGAATGTGCCAGGTCATGAAAGGCCTTAGGAGTTAAAGAATTTTGATTCTATTCTAGGAGCAAAGAGTTACCAAAGGGTTTAAAATAGAAGGACATCATTAGATTCACACTTAAGTAGACTACTTTGACAGCATCCCCGGAGAATGTTTTGGGTAGAGGAAAACCATTTGGGCAGATTTGTAATAATCTAAGCAAGGGAGGCTGATGGCCTGGAATAAGGTAGTGGCAATAGAAATGGAGAGGAAAGGACTAATTAGACAGTTTTTATAAGATGAATTCATCACGGCCTGGCAACTGATTTGCCATGGGAGTTCAGTGAAGTGAGGAGCTAGAAATAATTTCCGTGTTTATGCCATTCTCTGCAATAGGTTGGCTTGGGGGATTATTAGTTCACTGTGATCATGATAAGTTTAAATATCTGTAGGACATCCACAGGGAATTATTATAAGGCCAGTAATAGAAAGGACTAGTCTAGTGGTTTAGACTTTGTAGTCATTCACCCTATAGATCAGGGGTATCAAACTCATTTTCACCGGGCGCCACATCAGCCTTGCAGTTGCCTTCAAAGGGCCGAATGTAATTTTAGGACTGTATAACTGTAACTACTTCTTAACTAGGGACAAGGAGCTCAGTGCTGCCGTCGGATGGAAATAAGGTGCCGAGCCAGATAAAACAGGTGGAGGGCCAGATTCGGCCCATGGGCCTTGTGTTTGCCACCTGTGCAATAGATTATAATCGGAGCTATTGAAGAAGAGATCAGGCAAGTGGACCATAAAGATTAGGATTTGAAGAGAATCTGGAACAAAAATACGGAGAAAAGTTGCAAAAGACAGGCAGAGGGAGAACAGCTTGCAAAGGAGAAAAGGAGTGATTGGTCATTAGGTAAAAGGAAAACCTGCTGTTGTTCACCCAGAGGGAACTCACTGGGCCAAAGAGCTTCTGGAAGTGCCTAACACGTTCGCAAGAAATAGTGTGCACCAGGAGGCTCTGAATCAAATTAAACCATTATTCAAAAGAGCTAGCATGTAAAACCATCAAAACAGAGCAGATGGACAAGCCGGAAAGACATGATGGGTTGACCGATGCAGTGCCATGTTTGGTATTACATATGGTATACGATAAATAAGCAATAAGGTTTAGGAAGGTGCTGGGAAATGCCTAGCAGAGAAACGACAGAGGAAATGAAGTATTGTACCAAGGCTAACAGCCTATGTACCCATTCTCACTCAATCTTTCCATGACATTCGTTGCTGTAAAATTTTGCAATGCTCCCAAATCTCAGGATATGGCTCCTTAACAGCATATGGAGAAGAGGGAGCAAATTCTTGTTTGGGTTTCATGTAATTCTGTTGTGTACAGAGTCATGCTGCTCATTGTTCATTCTGACCATAAAATAGTCACTCTAATAGCAAAATCCGCTCATTCTCAATGATTACTGCCGAGTATTATTGCAAGATCTCTGAGATTGCTTTCTTAACACTTATAAACACCATTTTTCAGTATTGTTTCACATAATTCAGAAACTTGGGATAAAAGCTGAGATTGCTTTAGATATATGTCTTGTTAAGTCACAGCTCATTTATTGAGCAATTAATACATATTTGGGAATCTCTTTTTCATTATTTTTATTGTTGATACTGTTGAAGATGTGCTCATTTCCGCCACCCCCACTTTGCCCCTACCCGCCCAGCCTCCGTCCCTGCTTCTCTCTGGCCATCACCACACTGTTGTCTGTGTCCATGGGTTATGCATATGTGTTTTAAGCGCCATCCAGGCATCAGCTAATTGAACCTGCACAACAACTCTATAAAGTAGATGATGAGGATGATGATTGCCATTTTACAAGTGAGGACGTGGGGGCACTGAGAGTGTGAGGGCTTTGCTTGTCCCGGGACAGAGCTGGGAGCTCTTGCGCCCTGACCACAGCACCCATGTATGTGTCCCTTTCAGTTGCTTTGCCTGCAGTAGCTTGTCGTGAGGACCACTCAGTTATCAACAGTTATTTTCTGGTGAGAGCTAAATGTCATCTTCTGCCTCTCCCAAAATGACCCAGAATGTTACTTCCATCATTTTACAGGATGTGGTATAAATATTGTTTATGATGGCACCAGCAACAACTTCTTCTGTGCTGCTTTTTGAACTGAACAATCCTACAGAAACTGAACTCACTAATGAAGCACTTACATATAGATTTTAATATGAAATAAATATAAAATTATGATCAATATTTCATCTCAGAAATAATGGGTTTATTTCCATTTCCTGGTGAAAAAAATCTGGAGAGATTGTCTCAGCTGAGAGAACCGATGACTGGGAAGGGAGCACAGCAAGGCAAGTATTCTCTAAAGTCGTTCCCAAATGCTTTGCATTGACATCCTTCACGGGTTTGCAGCACACCGTCTAAGTTCATCCTCCTATAGTTCCCTCTGGCTGCCATAAATCTCAAGGGCTCTGTAATTTCTCACACCTGATCAATGCATTCTTGGCCTGTAGGTATCTCGGATTACATAACTTTATTCTTAAAGGATAGTGATCATCTAGTTATAGTTTTTTGTTTTGAGTATTTTATATTAAAATGCATTAAACATCTTTTTTATTTAAAATACAAGTAAAATATAGTATGAATTTGTATTATAATAGTTTACATAAATGGACTTGCATGTCATGTACATCTGATAAACATGGATAAAATGCTGTGTAAACAAAAGGGAAATAAGAATCTGGGTTGATTGAGTCAGATAGCAAAGTCACTGGTTTAATGTTAATAATATTGAGTAGATCTCTGTAGTTCAGATAAAAGACAATTGACTGTGGAACAAATAAATGAATGAGTTTTTGTATTCTCAATTATAGTCCAGGTGGAAAAATAAAAATGTGCAGGTGCTAGAGAAATGTATGTACATTCACAATTATTCAGAGCCAAGTGTGTCTGTGAATGAGTGTTGCTCAAAGGAATTTCCATCAGAAGCCCATGACCATTTGCAAATAAATCCGGTCCCCTGTAACCTAGTAGTAGCATCATTGGGGTACTTGATGCACAAGGTTCATTTGCACATTTGTTCATTGTAAGAAATCATTACTAAATTATTTCTAGTTCAAAGTATAAGTATAGAAAGGACTGCAGTGGGGTGTACTGTCAAACTCTTCAGCATCTTGACTCTGAAATATACACACTCACAAATGAGGACAAGTAACACTGGGAACCTAACATTGCTGGGCGAATCAATGTCACATCCTGGTCGTATTATTATGTAATACTTTAGTAAAATATTACCATTGGGAGAAACTGAACAAAATGTGTAAGGGATCTCTCTGAATTAATTTTTACAACTCCAGGAGCATATATAATTATCTCAGTGAACATTTGAATAAAAGGTAATTATATAAGGGAAGTAAAATGAAAATCAGAATAATTTTTCAAAAATCCACTTTTATGAATTAAAAACATTTTATTGTTAAATTCCTTTTAAAGGTCATTGTGTGTCACCTTATTTAAAAATTACCTGATGTTTGTGCAATTATTTGATTTTTTGTAACTTTGGTATTCTTTTCTAGGGCATGTCTTATTTGTTAATTTTTTAGTATGTAGGCTTATTTGTTACATTGACATATGACTAAAAAAGAGTCCAGCCAGGTTTTATCTACAGCATACATGGGAAGATTATTTTTTTATTGAGAAGCAGCAAATACAACATTTTATAGCATCTGAAGGTAGAAATACTGGTTTTTACATGAAAGAACAAAAACTGTGGTTGTTTCCCAAACTGTATGGTAATAACAATATCAGAACAATGTTTTAGAACAATAAGAAAAAAGGGGGGAATGGAGAAGAAAAGTAGTACTTATTATTTATTATAACTAAAATGAATCTATGTGCCTTGCTTTTTTGTTAACTCATTTAATCCTTATCACAATCTTATAAGATTGACTGTATAGTGACCTCCCTTTTCTAGATGAGAAAACTGAGACCAAGAGTAACAAAATAATTCTGCCAAGGTCAAATATCTAGTATGAGTCAAGACTGAATTGAAAAGCAAGGCAGATTTTATTTAACTTTGGGCTATCTTCAGTGTACCCAAATCTCAATGTAAATTTCCTCTTTATCCAAGATAAGGCTGCATTAGCTATGTCAACATACTCAGCTTTGAGCTAGAGTTACATCAGCAGTACAGATAACAATGATTATTTCTTGCTAATCTTTAGAACTTTAAATGAACTGTCTTGGCATCTTAGGAATTTTTGTGGTCCATGGAGAAGAAAGTAAAAAAAGCAAGTCATTGTTATAGCATTTCCTATAACCAGGAAGAGAAACAAGCAAATGAACAAAATATCAAGCAATACACAATGATGTTTTTATACTGTTGATTCAACAGTTTTAGAATTACTAATATATGTTAACTATAGTATGGTACTAATTAGACCCAATGCAAAAGTTTGACTTATTCATTTTATAAATATTTATTAAGCACTACTAACTGCAAAGCCATATTCTGAAAACCAGGAGAAACAGGGAAATATGAAAATTGCAATCCTTGCCTTCCAGGAGCTCAGTGTCTGTGCAGAAAGATAATGAATGTAGGCAAATAAATTCAGGGCAAGACAGCATGTGTTGAGATGCAAATAAACAGGTGAAATAAAATATTTTAGTAGATGGGTATAAATGTAATTCAGAAAGGTGTCTCAGTTATGGCACTTAAGTAGCCTTGACAGTAAGGGGAATTTACTGGTTCAAAACCACATTTACTAGTAGCGAAAGTGGCAGGTAAAGCTTGATCCAGCAGCTCTGTGGAATTCATGAGGAACAGTATTGTTTTTCTCTTCCATTTTCTTTATGTTTCTTTTCTTCTTTTCTTAAACTAAATCCAAGGCTTGTTAACCTTATGATTACAAAATGGTTATCAAGAACCACAATAAAAAGGTATGACTGAGAGAAAAAGGGAATAAGAGAGAGATGAATTGGCTAATTATTTCTACCCAAACAGCAACTGAAGTCTTGGACTTCCTTCTAACTGAACCACCTACATCCTCTACTGACCCTTGGAGAACCTCTCTGACCAGGAGAAATCCACCCATCAGGTAGGCTTTGGTCTTGGTCCACAGGACCCATCGTTCGTGAAGCAATCTCCGCTCCAGGGGCATACCTGGCTGTATCACTCAGACTTACATTAGCTCACAAGAGTCCAATTTCATGCAAAGTGGGTGGTTCCTAGATAAATGAGGGCAGGGTGAAAAGAATACAAGGCACAAACCAAGTAGGACCGCTACTGTCCACTCCATGCAGCCATATACAACCCCCTCTCAATACAAGAAGTGGCATTGGAGGTGACTCCTGAAGAGCAAGAAATAAACACACAACAATTCATTCTTTTCTTGACACTTTCAGGGGGCACTTCAAACTCTTTTAGTAAGTTAAGGTCACCATTGGCTTCCATTTACTGGAGTGAAGACACAAGAAACTGTCAGGTTTTCAAGTTTCCCAGAGAGTCGTTCAGATTCAGGCAGAGAAGGCTGTACCTAGGGGTGGAGTTGTTTTGACTTTTACATCTCCAGGATCTTCCTTTTCTCTCCCTATTTCCCCAAGAAGGCTCCCAAAGTCAAGGTTTTCAAAACTGAAACCTGATCAGTCAAAATGGATGCTTAATGTGCTATGAGACATTTAATTCTAGATATTGAAACTAACCCACGTGGAGCCAGGCAGGTGAAGCGGCTTGCCTCTCCTAGTAGCCTGCGCCTGGTAACGTCTTGGATGGTCTTCTGAGGTCTCCGAACTAACTTCTGCCCCTGGTTCCTCTTAGTCATGTTACCGTAGAGCAGTCCATCGGAGTGCTGGGCAGTATCCCCCATCCAGCCAGATGGAGCCAGGGGAGGTTCTTACACTGAGCGTGGGAAGCTAGCAATGATCAGCGGTTAGGGCCCAGGTGCACAAAAGGGTAGCAAGGCAATTAGGTAGGAAAAAAGCCCCGCCCTCCCTATCCCAGGGAGAACCGCAGGCTGGGGCGCGAAGAGGAGACAGTCTTTGCCATGGAAGTCCACCATCTGCCCAGCTTGAGTGGCGCTTCAGTAAAATCTCCTTTTTTGCATCAGCATCTGCCTCAGGCATTTGGCTCTTGTGCTGCCAGGCAGCTGAACGTCTGCTTTTCGTTCAGTTACACTCACCCTAACCATCTGAGGTCCAAAATGCCCCCTCCCCCAACTCTCAAATTTGATTCTATCTTCTCTGGTTCCATGTCCTACAGTGAGTTCATTTTTTTCTAGTATGTATTATAAAACTTTCACTGATATAAACTCTCCTTGCATATTCTACATTTATAATTGTCATCAACTTGAATGTTAAATAAAATGAAGTTATCATTTTCTAATTTTATTTCATTACCCACTCTCCTTAAGTGACTTTTTCTCAGAAAGTATCATAGCATGTATTTATTTAGTCAGAAGAGTACACATTTTCACTGAACAGGGAAAAAGAAACTGATTCACGGGCCTTCACATCCTCCACTCATCATTATTATCCCATTTTTTTCCTTTGATGTTTAGAACATCCAATATTACGTTCTTACCTCTCTGTAGAGAGGTTTTCCACTTTTCCGACTTTCTTTTCTGCATCACCCTCCCTCCCACCCCAGGAAACACTGACCCTCCCTTGTGAGTTTCGGAATTTCAGAATCTGGCTCATATTTATTCTTGGTCTTTAAAACCGGTGTCATCATCAACAATTTAAAACTCTTTGCTGAATGCTCACATTATATAGTTAATTGATTATTCTTTGCTTTCTTCAAACCCATTAAGTTATGTGTCGTCTCTATAATAGCTCTCCTACAACAAGACTGACTCTTCGTAGATGGCATTTTCCCAGGTTTCGGACTTACCAAGATCTCTTTCTTGATCCTGTTCCTCTTTCACCATAAACTCTCCTGCCATCCGCTCCCTTCCCACTGTGCCTTCTCTTCCTCTCCATCCAGAACTTAATCATTTGATTCCTTCCACTTCTAGTCTCTTTGACCTTTCTCGATACAACCTTCTATCAGTAAGTCCCAGCTCCCTTTCCCAGCCACATCAGGGTAAAGCTTTTGGTTGGCCCTTCAACACATTCCTTACATGTTTCTAACTTTCCGTTTCTTTCACTGTTCCCCAGTACGAATTATACATTCTAATTAAACTGCTTTAATTACTACCCCACAGACACATCCGTGATTATCACTGCCTTGTACTCTTGCTTACTCTCTTTCCTCCTGGAAGAAGTAGGTGTAGAAGCAGGTTACTCCTACTTCTGTGTTTGCCAAGATTCACTTACTCTAAAGAGTCACTGACTTCCGCCTCCACAAGACTTTCCCTGCCCATTTAAACAAAGTGGTCCCTCTTTCTTCCGGACTTCATGGCATTTTTCTGACCGCTCAGTTGGAACGTTATCATATAGTTTATGATTATTTAATTTGTCATAGGTATGTGTAGCCTCTTGTTCTCAAGTATAAAAGACCCCTAAGGGCAGGGCCCTTATGTCTTTTATGTTTGTTTATGTGCGTCCACTACTTGGTGTTAATAATAGAAGTGGGACATAGCATAGAACTGTTGCATGAAGTAAATGGAGGAAAACTTGGTTCCAAGGCAGCAGACCCCAGTTCAGATCCCCTATCATATGGCTATATACATTTTATTTTATTTAAACTGTATTGTTTAGCGACAGAATATGGAAACAACAAAAGAAGAAAGCACATAGGGTAATTTCATCCAGTTTTTTGATGAATGTAACATAGTGATCAAGTTTGCGGGCTCTGGAATCAACAAAATCTGATCTGAATCTGGCTTGTTAGATGTGTGGGGGTGAGCAAGATTCCTAACTTTTCTCTAAGACTCAGTTCCTCACCTTAAAAATGGAAATTGTAATGCTACTAACCATGTGGAGCTATTTTAAAACTAGAGCAAAGTATTTAGCACTCTGCTGAGCACTTATTAGTTTCTCAAGAAATATTAAATATTATTATTATCAGTTACATATAACATAAAGTGAACCTATTACTCTAAGGAATTCTTATGTGACTAGGTGGCTACCTAGAAACTGTAAAATACTGCACTCTGACCCCAAAGTATGTCAGTGAATTATTACATGAAATATCTACATGTTTTGCCACAAGTAGCTTCCAAAAACCTAAAGTCTCATAATGTAAAAACAATGAGATCCTCCAATGAACAACATTTTTACACCAAATTTTGTCCCTTCATATAGGTAGCTTCAAAGGCATTCTGGGCAATGAGAATCCGTTGTGGGATGATTGCGCACTCTTATGTCCACATGTGATCTCACTATTGGCCTCTACTGACAAGACTTTTTGGTTGAATCCCTTCCTTAGCCAGTGTCCCTCTTCAACTATACAACACGCTGCATCATTTGGACGTTCTAGATTTTAATAAGAAATGGTTTGCCCTTGTCGGTGCAGGGACTATTGGCTTTTGTTTGGTTTGTGAACTGTGTCTGTGTTTTTTCCTGCAGAATCCACAAGTTTGAAAATCAGAAGCTAGATTATGAAGTCCCCCCTCCCGAGGCATCTCTTTTCTGTTGACAATCCAGCTGTCTCTTCTTGCTCTTTACAATGAGTAGGAATCACCCAGTTTCCTTTATTGAGTGCCAACCATGTGCCAGGCACAATTTCTATGTGGGAATTAGGACCCCGGCCCCGAAGGAGCTTATGTCCTAAAGGTATGACATTGAGTGCAAAGGGGTGGTCACAGGTCTTCACTCTGAGTTCATTCATTCTCTTCTTTGGGTTATTGGGCAGCAATAACCCAATAATTATTGGGTTATTTAAACTATTTAAGCTATTGCAAACTCAACCCCAAAACTGCTGACTTTCTTAGCCTTTCAGAGATTGGTCTATTCCTCAAGATGTATCTCCTTTCTTCTTCTGGGGCTGACAAGGAACTCCAGTAGACCCTAGGTTCACTCTCATTTAGCAATAAAGAGAAATCGTCAGCCTCTGAGGGATATCAATGACAAGCTGTACATTAAATGAAGCTGAATGCTCATCAGTTCCTAAAATATTTGCCCAGAGGGGCAGTTTCAAACTCTCCTAAATCTAGTTAAGAAGGCCAAAGGCCTAATAGACGTCTGAATTATTACTATTAAGTGGAATTCTTATTCTAACTAAAAGTCCTGCAATATTAAAATGGTATCTTTTTACACAAATCTTGGAATAATTTTCAAGAGCTGTTAAAGTAACATTAAATGCCCACAATTTAAAAAAATTTAAAAGGAAATTAATACAACCAGATAAACAAACAAAATATTTTAAAAATATGTTTGAAACTGAGTGCAAATTCTACATCCATTTACACTATCTTTACAACTATCTTTCCATAAACCTAAAACTATTCCAAAATTTAAAAGTTTATTTTGAAAATGATTTCTGGGAGGGAAAAAGGTAGAAGAGCCTGTAGATATCATTTAGGTTCTCAGTCTAGACTTTCTATTGCTTGAGGTCCTCTCTTGTACTATGAAGTCATTGGATACAGACATGAAATCCTGTTTATCATATAAATGACACCATACAATGTTTCTTCTATTTCCTTTTAAAATCTCTTGCCTGATTTGCTGAGGATTAAGCAGATAAAGAAGTAAAAATCTTTCTAACCTTCACACTACATCAAGAAAAGGCCTAAGTACCTGGACATCACATGTTGGCCTTCGAATATGACTCTGAGGCTGACAGACTATCAATACCACTCAGCTTGGCGCGGAGCGGTGGTGACAGGTGGATGCTGAGCTACCCACAAAGACCCAGAGAGCATGTGCAGTGGAAGATGGAAGCACAGTATGACTGGGAGGGGAATGGGCCAGGCTGATCTGGTACCCTTTGGAGACAGTCAACATAGTTTTAAGGAAAACTAAACACAAGCTATGAAATTCTTCCTGCCTTTGGCCAAGATATTTAGCAGGCACCAAGCTAAGACTAACCTTGCTATCTAGGTCCAATGACATGGACCCCGGCTCATGGGGTCTGCCACATTGTAAATGAGGCATGAGAAATTCACACAGACTAACTTCCAAGTCCCGTGGAGGAAAAGGGATGGCATGGCTTCTCTCACAAGAGGAGAAAAAGCCTCGGAGAGTTTCGGCCACCTTCTTAAGAGGAGAGCACCCCAACCCTTGCCTTAACAAGCTTTTATTGCTTTTTCTGGACACATTACGTGATGGTCCTCATTTAGGGGGCAGAGATTCAGTTTAGGTGATTACTTTTTACAGAAAACAAAGGAGAGCATGCTGCTCATCACACCACAGAAGAAGGATATTTGCAAATGCAAAGGGAAAAGTGGTTGAACTGGTTACACTCATCCTTGGAAGGTGTAGCATAGCTGTTAGAAAGTTACTTTAAAGATATGCAGTAAACATTTGCTGTGTCAATTCAGGGTGAGGGAGTTTTAGCAAAAAGCAAATCTCAAAACAGCCTAGGTACAATGCAGGCCTGATTCCCCACAGGAAAATCTATCCACGGGCCTGGGTCTTGTCTGGGCCCATACCACACAGAACGGTCTTCTGTAGTCCAATAGTTTAATAGTAGTCCAGCTGTGTACTTTTTAGCCCAATGGTGTCAAAGTGGTATAGTATATGTACCCTAAGGGGTCTACAGAAAAAAATCTCTTGGGCTGAAAGTAAGGGAATTAGAACTTGTACTCACATGCATTTTGATCTAAAAAGAAATACGTCACCTGGCTGGTGTGGCTTAGCAGATTGAGCGCCAGTCTGCAAACTGAAAGGTTGCTGGTTCAATTCCCAGTCAGGGCACACACCTGTGTTGTAAGCCAGCCCCGCTCCCCCAGCTGGGGGCCTGCAAGAGGCAACCAATCAATGTATCTCTCACACATCGGTGTTTCTCCCATCTCTTTAAACCCTCCCTTCCTCCTCTCTAAAAATAAAAATACATGAAATATTTTTAAAAATAAAAAGAAGTACATTAAAATACACTGGCATCCTCACCAGATCTGTTTGTCAAATATCATTTCAGTAGAAGGGGACATTGTTTTCTCACTCTTTGCTTCTATTAGAAAGGACTTTCTTAGTCAGACTTTTGGTCTCTCCCCCCGCTAAGCAACGCTGTCAGTCTATCCAGTCTAGTAAAGCCCACACTGGGTGAGTCTGCTGATTCTGGGGCCCATTAGCAGGTCCGTTTTGCTCTCAGGTTAAGTGGCATCCTTTGAACTAAATTTTTATAATAAAAATAATAATTTGTTTTCCTATGCCACATTTAATTTTATTTCTTGGTTTAGAAAAGAGGCCCTATCAGAGACTCTAACAGTCTTTTATCACACAGGATTATGGGAAATTTTCTGAGAGAAGTATAGGAGCTTGACAATGTTCTCTCATTCATTCATTCACTTTCCGTCTGTGGGTGAGTAAATGCTTTTCAGGTGCGTCAAGTATCTTCCACTGGCTCCTCCAGATCTGGTTTTCAACCCTTTTAACTGTCCTCTGCACCCTGGTTGACCGACCTCAATGTGCTGTACCCAAAGGCACCGCTGACGGTCAGCTTCTGGTTGGTCATATTTTTCTGTGATAACTCGTGGCTGTCCTGCCTAACGGATGGCAGCAAAAATGTAAATAATCAATCTCTTTAAGGTAGAGGTAATGTTTTAGCAATGAGAGAAACAATAGTTGCTTTTAAAAAGAACCTCATGGTATGGAAGCCACAGTTTGAAAAGGATCATTTCTACCACATACATATTTTATAACTAAGACAATGTAAGTAACTATGATCTTTAAAAACACCTCACATATGATGATATCTAGAACATTCAAAAACATAATTTTCTGACATGCTTAAAAATATATTAGTGAGTTTGAAGTACATTTGTCAGAAATAAAATGGTCAATCTTTCGATTACTTTAAAAAACTACTAAATGACATCAGAGAAAATGTAAATTTATGAATAAAATGTAAACTACATTTTTGTGTAGATTTATGAACAGGATTGAACGTTGAATATCTTTTTATTTAGTACAGGCAAATACATATTTCTTCCATTTGATTCTACCTCTAGTTGGGAGGGGTCTTTTTCAACTATGATAGCTACCAAATACAAGTATTAACCCAAAAACTTCTAAACAGACCTTTTAATTGCTTCCACAAAAAAATTTAAACCAAGATTTTCAAAAATATCAGTTTTGGTAGTGCAAAATTACATAATTAAGATGAAAAGAACCTGGTTGGCTCTCTTAATCACTGGGTGGTATGTCTCTCACCATAAACCCACAGTAATGCATTATGTAAATAAAGGCAGGTCTTAGTATATCAAGGCACTGAAGTTTTAGTGTTTAGTTACAGCAGCTGTCCTTCTGGGTAAGTAGAATAATAGGTACTTAGACATGAGCTGCTTTTGTTACACAATCCAGAAGCAAGTGGCATTGGCTCAGTGACTGGCCAGCAGAGGGGCAAATGCAACGGAGCGGGCTGGACGTTGGGGGATGTCCCTGTATCGATGCAGATGTTCAGTACGCTGTCCTGGGGGAACCTGGAAGGCAGACCACATATCCCCTGAGTCTGTAGGGCTGGGGGAAGTAGGGGCAACTGTGAGTGCAGGCATGCGCTGGCCACTACTTCAGCAAGAAACACATACACTCAGGTGAGTTTGGGCAGATTTTCAAGCAGAAACTGGCAACGGTAGAAAGTTCAGGGGTCAAGGGCCTTCCCTGGTTGCAAAGTTGACAGCTGTGGGACCTGAAATAAAAAATAGCTCAGAATGACAAAAGGGCCAGTGAGATTTCTCGAGCAGCTCAGTCCTTCAGTAAACACCAGGTCAGGAGAGGTACTTTTCCAGTTTATATTGTTCCATATTGCCTCAAGGTAGCGCTGTTACCTGGAGGGAAAACGTGGGGATGAGGACACGAAGAATAAGGCGAGTTCAATAACTATTTTAAAACCTTGGCACCTGGAACTAACAGACAGTAAATAGATCAGGAACTTAAAATTTTTAATGAAAGAGATAGTAGTGCCACAGGAACCTTAAATGGGGGCTAAAAAAGGGGGTGAGGGCTGTGACTCCCTGTGGACAGGGAGATAAGGATGCAGCACGATCCACAAGGAGAGAACACTGCTCAACCATCATTCTGTATTTCCTCGGGGGATGATGGTTAAGAAGCCCAGAGAGAGCAGCCAAGAAACACAGAAAGAAGACTCAGAGACAGAGCAAGAAATTGTCTACCTCTTCAGTAGCTGCCCTTCACGGTATTTACCCAGAAGGATTTAATAATATCTATGGGTCATTGACTGCTATGTGTATTTTATTATTTCCTCTTCTAATTGGAAGCTTTTATTGCGGTAATCTTTGGGAAAGGACATAGAGTATCAGACCCAGGGAAAGCTACTTAATTTGTGGGAGCCAGTGCAAAATGAAAATGTGGGGCCCTTTGTTCAATAAGTGGGAAAAACTTGCCATTAGAGCACTAAAATACAAAGCATTAGCCTTTTTTACAGTATGTTTGACTTACCACTGTATTTTATAGTTGCTTTAATGTCATCCTAAATAGATATTTAATTTTATTATTTATGTTTCTATTGTGCTTTGCCAGTTTTAAATGGAAATACAACAACAGTTAAGTCAAATGTGGAACTACTGAAATTATACAATTCTTATTCCGTCGCTTGAACATGCATCTGTTCTCCCAGAACAGTGGAAATGTGGTATAGAACTAATTCGACTGTTTTTATTTTGCTCCTCCGTGTGTGTGCATTCTTCACTCCTCTCTACCTTCGGTTGACAGATGAGTACAGAATGGAATGAAAGAAGGAACCATACTTGCTCTATCTCTGCTTTTCCTTCTATGACATCATTTCAGTGTAAGTGGCTGGCTAATCCAGGGAAAGAGAGCACAAGGAAAAAGGGTGTAATACAGTTGCTTGGTCTTTTGTGTTTCTTAGAACACCATTATCTTCTTTCTGTGTTTGAAGCAGGTTTTTGGTTCAAATGGAAAGCCTGACTTTGCCAGGCTGTTGGTGCCCTGCTTACTCAATCCTAGATACAGCATGCTTACCTTGCACACACACTGAGTATCACTAAACTCCCAAGCATCATAAATCCACCAGAATCCTGTGTTTATGCAAATGGGGTAGCAAGAAACGGCAGACGCACGTGTTGCGCATACCTGCTCTGCTCGCGTGGGTGCTCCATTATCCCACTGGACTCCACTCGCAAAGCACAAGCTTAAAGGTGAAGTGATTAGTAATTCCATAACAGAGAACATGACATTAAAACAATTGTCATGGCCTATCTGAGTGTGGGAACCTGTGCAACTGCACAAGTCCCATACCCCTGAGGCTGGTCCTGACTGGACCTGAGAGGGCCACAATGGACATGGGCCTGGGGACCCTGGACTTTTTTTAGCCAGATTCTGTGATGGGGATGGGGCCTTGGGTGATCTCATATGGGGAAAGGATAAGTTCTTTGTGGGGGAAAAGGAGTGAAATGGAGTTTCTGGTAAATAAAAGATATGTTATCGTACTCACCAAAACCAGGAGAAAAATACGTTAGACGGTATCCCCCACACTTCCTCTCAGTTTGCTATGCCATGTGACCGAGGTCTGTCCAGTGGAATGTGGTCAGAAGGGATGTCCAGAAGTTCTGTGTCTGGCCAATAAAAACTTCCCCCATCCTACTCTCTCTCTTCCTTCTCTTGTCTGCCAGGCAGATGTGGAAAATCCAGCGGAGGACTCCAGTCTCCCAAAGTGGTGATGAGCAAGTTCAAAGAGGTCTTGAATCTCACCAAATATTATAAACAACAGACACACTTTCCATGTGATGTGTGGGCTTCTTTATTACAAATGTCAGCCTCTTCCAAATAGAAGAAACTTCCACCCGCAAAATAAGCTATTTCTAACTCAGACCTAATCATCATGAAGGCTTAAGTGATGAGACAAATCAAGTTAAGGAAGTCAGCTGATCTTGGAGACTGACGGACATACAGGATAATTCAAGGATGAAAAGGAAATTTTGTTGGTAGGGACCACTGGGTGCAGGGAGCACACTGGTTGATTATAAAACCTGGGAATAAGGCTAACCATGGATGCGTTATGTTAAATAGCTATAATTTTAAAGCTTTGGGGCCACAGTGATTGGTTGGGGGTGAGGGGTGGAGTCAAGAAGATTAAAAAATAGATCATTATGTCTTCAGTGATACCTACGAAGCACCCCTCCATCCCCCACTTTTTTCTTCCTTATCAGGACACCTTGTTTATTTTCATTATGACACATTGTACACATTTTAATTATATGTCTACTTGCTGAATTAATTCTTCATTGGTTTACCCAGTGTAATGTGTCTCATAAGGTCAACTTTTTTAGTTTTCTTAATGCTTGGGTCTAACAGAGTGTTTAGCACTGAATGAGTGAATACACGAATACACACATGCACAGATGCACGAACTGTGCTGAATCACGAGACCTTTAACACTTTGGACCCTCCCTGTTGGTTCCCGCCTCATCCACTGATACTGCATGAGCAGCTGTCCCAAATCTGAGTTGTGTGACTGGGTCGTGATTTACACAGTGAGATCTCCTCCCTATTGGGCTGCACCCCCCCACCCCCCGCCCCGCAGAGACTTGCTGCCATTCTGACCTTTACTCAACAGCTTCCCTGTCTCAGCAGAGACAGATACTATTGCCTTTCTTCCCTTAATTTAGATGCTTTGTTCTTAGTACTTGTGCCCCTCTTTTCATTCCCAATCTATCTTCAATTCACCATCTAGTGCGTTGGCAACCCATATAAGTGCCACTTGTTTTATACCCAGGTCCAAGATCACATATCTTAGCAGTGAATGTGAATGCAAGTGTGCCCAGTGGGTGCTGTCTCTGAGCCTTCTCGCTCCAAATTTCCTTAGTACTCAGGCTCAGCTCCTAAGCTAGTATGGCTCATATCAAACACGCACACTTTATGAAATAAAATAAAACTTTTTAAATACAAGGGGAAATGATTTAAATAAAAATATTTTAGTGCTGAAAGAAAAAGTGATACCAATAATTAGGCATTAACCTCAGAGAAGGGCTTGGAGGTTAGGGATTGTGTGTGTATTCCCTGATATCACACCCAGTCCCCAACACCATGCTCTGCATGGCAAACACTCAATAAATATTTCCCTATGGATTGTTCAGTTATTGTGACTGAACCTTCCTAATTTTGACAACTATTGATGTAGTAGAACATGCCACAAAGTCTGTTCCTAATTCCAGTTCTCTTTAGCAGCCTTGGCTCACTCCCCACACGATTATGTTCTGAGGCCTCTCACTGCCACATTTCACCATGATTTTGACAGCACTGAAGTGGCTGAGTGAACGTATGCCCGCTCAGGAAATCATTTCAAGTAGAGGGCTTCGGGATCCTTTCAGCTGTTAGTCAAATCTGTATCATTATTTACTGTAAAACGTAAACCACCAAGGTCTCATACATTTCTTCCCTCATTGAACTTACACTGGACAGGCTATGTGACAGAGCATTGAGGTACGATAAGGTTGGTCACTCAGGATTTGTTTCCTCAAGAATTCTGTTCTTTCTCTAAGTTCTGGATGATTGGAACTGATGGGCTTATTGACTTTAAGGGAATTAAAGGCATCGGGCTAGAGATTCGGTGCTTTCACACGAACGTACCCCATGCAGCAGGCACAAAAAACTGGGAAGTTATTAGGTATCTGTTTTGAGATAAACACTTTGATGCTACTTAGATCCTGCAACTTTTTTTTCAGGATTAAAAAAATTGTTCTGTTACAGTTGTCCCCAATTTCCCCTCTACGTACTGTAACTTTTTATTTTCAGTTGGTTGCCATAGAAACGATTATGATGTCACAGAGGATGATGACTTCTCATAATCTACAAGAAGCAAGAGCAGATGTGCTTGTAAGAAACAAAGATCTTGTTTTCATACAAATGTTCTCAACATAAAACACAAAGGGAAAAAAAATACCCAGAGCACATAATGCAAAGACAAAGAATTGCTTCTAAATAGAATGTTTTACAAAGTTTTCCATAAAGTCTCAGCTGCTCCTTGAAGCACAACCAGCTTGCACATGGATAGCAGACGTGAAATTACAGTATTCACAAAATTAGTATTCAGGTTGTACAAGCCCCCTTTTCAAAGGCTCCAAGCATGCTTTATGCATGCACAATTATAGAAGCAGGTAATGAGAGAGATTCTGATTTTCCCCTATTGTTAGGATTGTACTTAGCTAGATAAGGTTTGATAAATTTGCTTTGTTAAAAACAAATCTAAGCAATAATTTATTAATTTTATGGAAAAGATCTGTTGGCTTTTATTATCAGATACATTGGAGAGTTTTTATAAAACACACATTATTCTTTCCATGGATGTGGGTAGCAACCCATCAATTTGTAGTAAAGAATCAAAGCTCGATAACAATAACCTGCAAGCTATAATATTTTTTTATAATTTTATTACTTCACATCGTAATTAATTTTACTTCAATTATTAGAGATTTTTAAAAAGGATATTCAAAGTTTATAACTATGACCTCCTGAAATGCATGGATAGAATAAGCAATATATCAAATGAATGGGTTGTGTCAAAATATGATATATTACAATGCTTTCAGTACATCACTCTACATTTAATCTGTTACTTTGATGGTCCTTTGTTGATACTTTCCTAAGATAATTTTTCTGATTCTCAAATATGATTCACTAAAAGCTCAAATATTTCTTAGAATTTATCAAAGTTTAAATGAAAATGAAATTAATTATAATAAAGTACTCAATCCCTGAGGTAAAAAAATCCAACTTGCAACACAGATTTGCCAATAAAAATTTAGAATTTTTATATAGCTAAATGAAATATATGAACTGAGTGGAAAAGAGGTAAAATAACAATTCTGACAGTCCCTAAAATATATTGCTTCTAAAGAAATCTACTGTTGAACACTCTTTTAAATGAAAATGTAAAAGACAAGAGTAGGATACATCAGGCTAAAATTCTGCATTACTATTGACTGGTAGCATTTATATTTAATTTTACTTTCAATTTAATGTCCAACCCAATAATTGAATTGTCAGTTTCATTGAGAGATGCAAACAAATAAATGTAGAAGAGTAAAAACTAAAAGTTCATTAAATTCTCTAGCCTGAGTTTAAAAAAATAAGAGTAAGTAACAGGTATTTCTGAGATAGACTTTAATTCTAGTTTTAGTTCTGTGATCATATGGAAGTCAATACTATTTTAAGACATAAGCTCACTTTTTAAAGTACGTAATATGAATCGAGTACTATGAATGAACATCAGTGCTTGAAATACATAGTGAGAACTAACGTACTATAATCATAGGCTTTCTAAAAAAGAGGAATGAATACACTCAAGAAACAGGGTTTTTGTAAACACTACAGAGGTTTAGGAGAAACCAAAGAAATGTTTGTTTAGTAAATGCAAAAGACAATAATAGCTTAGTTGATTTAGACAAAGTGTGAAGGTCTAAACTAAAAAAATATAGCATAGATACTAGAAAACAGAAAAAAAAGGAAAAAGCATTAAATGGATTTTTAATGAATGAATGACCACACAGAATTGGGATATTTTGTGCCACTTTATTGACGAAGGATTCCATCTCCATGATCATTTTTATTAACAAAGATAGTACTAAATCTGTGTAAATCACTGTGTTAAGGAATGAGAACATCATAAAAGATGAGGACCCAGTCTTTCTCTAAAACTGCTCTAAGGTGGTAAGGCTCATAAGATACATATGCATAAAAACATATCTTACTGTGAGCTAAATGAAAACAGCATTGACGTAGATAGTAGATACTAAGCAAGCTAACCTAAATGGAATTACAAAGCATGCATTTATAACATATGATAGCAACATAGTTCAGGGACAGCAATATTATAAAATGTGGTTTAATGATTCAGCAGAACTAAAACTGCTTAGAACGGTGATAGAATATGTTGTCTTTTTATATACAAAGGTTGTTGTCTATAAACTGTCTATAAACAGTAAACAACTGTCTACAACAGTTATTGTATCTCTGAATTCATTTTAAAGACTTTGGATGAAGATGAACAAACAACTGGGCAGTTTTTTCTTTGGGAGTCGTATGTTCATTCACAGACTACTGTAAGCCTCGTGCCCCTGGGTGAGAGTGGGTTAATTCGAGACTGGTCGCCATGGGAGGTTTTCTGGGCAGTGACACTGATGTGCCAGTTTACAGTTGGCTGAGAACTGTATGAAAACATCTGAATCTGACTTAGTGTAATAGGGGATTACATTTCGAAGACCATGCATGAGAAATGGCTATTCCAATCCACGTGAGAGAGAATATGTCTTTTTATGACACTATAACAATCATCTGTTCAACTGCAATCTCACTGATTTAAGAACGGACTCTGCAAAAGTGCTTTTCAGAATATCAGGCTGCTTAATTTATTAAAGAAACACAATATAGCCCGAACTAGGGTACAAGGCACTTCTCGGCCTTGATTTGATCAGTTAAAATATTGGCTCATTTAATCCTTATTTAATTTAAAAAAACTTGTGAACTAAATTCTATTATTACTGTACACTTTTAATAGATGAGGAAACAGAGAGATTTAGAATCTGCCCGACTAAGTAACAATTAACTGGTTACAGCTGGGATTTGACCCCGAGGCCTTCTGGATTGAAGGCTTTTCCCAACTGGGCCACTGATGACACTTTTGTTGGTACCACCCGGCTCAAATTCCTCTTGGACCACGAGCTGGGAAATTCTGTGTCTGTGTTTGGGCTTCCCAGACAATTAAATCAATTAGTGTGTCTTTTGCCTGGTTGCTATGAGTTCAGAACTAAGCTTTGTGTTCAATTATGTCTTTTTCATAACCAGAACTTATTGACAGTTTTTTTGAGGTTATATATAGTTCTTTTGAATTTACTGGGATTGCAAATTCCTTTAGGCAGTATTGGGGGACCAATCAATATTCAACTTCTAACAGTAACCACAAGTCAGTTTTGAATAGGATACCAGCCTGTTTTCCAATTTGTAAATAAAAGATCTACAAGAGACCAGACATGGCTTCTGTCAATCTTTTGAGACAAGCAAAGCTAAACTAGACCAGAAGGTCACCTGAAACCAGTGGTCTTAATTTTTTGTAATGTTTAACAATAAAAATATACACAAATTTAATTAAATGCGGCCTAACACATCCATTCTCTCCTTTGGGGGCACTAGAGAGCCTAGTGACAAAGAAATCAAACTTTATATGGCGGATGTGAGGATAATCGTGATATGTTAATTTTATCATTTGAGATAAAATGATGTCATATCCTTTTACCTTTCATCGAAGGCAGAGTTAAACGGTAGAGAACAAAAGACTTCGATTCCAGATGACTTGCTGCTGGCTTCTCCACTAACTAGCTGGTTACCATTGAGAAATTACTTACATTCTGTGGGTTGAATATTACATGGTTAAAACACATCTTCAGTACAAAATTCCACCTCTCTTTTTAGTTGGACACTTTGATCTCTCTCTAACATTATCCCTTCATTTCACGTATGAAGAAATAAGGGCCAGAAAAATGAAGTGAATCCACCAGAGTAAAACAAAGCTACAGTTTCCCATCCAAGTTTCCTGACATCTAGCATCTTGATTATTAAGAAATCACATATTGCAGGTACACCCCATCCGTCTTCATCTCAACCCAGAGGTTATGACTATTCTGAAGGTGGCATCTTTCCATTCCATTTAATTATATGTTTACTACATAAAGATATGTAAGTAAACAACACACAGTATTGTTTTCAATGTTTTTTACAATTAATGTGTAAGGACACTTTTATAATTGGTTATTTCACCCAATATACATATTTCAGATTTTATCCATGTTGTGAAGATGGATATACAGTAATATATAGCTGCTGTATAATATTTCAATAAAGTGATGTACCTCAATTTCTTTATCTATTTTCTTTTTTTTAAAGATTTTTTATTTATTTATCTTCAGAGGGGAAGGGAAGGAGAGAAGGAGAGAAATATCAATGTATGGTTGCCTCTCATGAGTCCCCTGCTGAGAACTGGCCTGCCACCCAGGTATGTGCCCTGACTGGGAATCGAACCACAATCGTGTGGTCTGCAGGCCCGCACTCAATCCACTGAGCTACACCAGCCAGGGCTGTTTATCTATTTACTTGAACAGCGGCTTTCAACCATTTTTTGACTATGCAATCCATAGGGGATAAAAATACATTTCATGTGAAGACCCCAGTAGATATGTATATCTGAGAAATCAAAGATTACCTTTTTATTCACTCTTTTTATGTGCGATACACTCTATTCCATTCTATTTTATTTCTTAAAAATAGTAGCTATGACACCCTAAATATAAAACCCATGGGTGGGTTGCAACCTGCCATTTGAAAAACCCTGTTTTAGGGAATCATTTCCAAGCTGCTACAACACTTCCTATGGTATACTTTGATACTTCCCTGGGATGGAATGGGAATCTAGGGGTGGGAAGTGAGTACAGCTTAGAATTTTCCTAGGCAATGAAATGTGTAACTAAATAGGAATATATTAAACGTCCGAATAGCTTGGGTGCAGAAAACAAGTTTGTGAATCACGATTTTCAGCAGTGTGCATGATTTCTTATCACGAGGTTATTCTGAAAAATTGTGTATAGATTTTTTAACAAATGACTCATTTAATTGATGTTGCAAACTTACTACTTTTAAGACCCCTAAGAACAGTCTATTTGTAAGTAAGAATGACTATGTTTAGAACATGAGTGAAAACCACTTATTGTAAGTTATATGTTTATTTGTCAAGGAGATTGATGAATGTCCATAGCTGAAGAAAACCACTTTATCTCTATTTGTATAAAGTACATCAATAAACTTTATGCCTTGGTTGTATTGCAGTATATATTTGCAGACTGAAATACAAAATGACTTCATTGATGTAAAGGTCTCCTACGAAGATGCTATAATGGGAATTTCTGTGTTTAGCAGAAGTGGGACCTTTTTTTTTCTAAAAAGAATCTTCAATTCCGATATGGTTACATGTTATATTGGCCTTTGAAGTGCATTTTAGCCCACAGTTGTGACTAGAAACATAATACTTTGCTTTTGGCAAGGTCAGTTATTCTGTTTTCTTTTTGGCATTGTTATCAGCTGACTTAACCATTTCTTTCGTCATCCACTCTTGATGTACAATATCTTGGCAATATCTGGTGACTTCGATGAATAAACCAGTCTTCCTATGATCCACAGGCCTTAGGCTGCCTTGTTTTCTTACCCTGATTTGGAAGGAAGTAATAGAGCTGAGTTGGCAGACAAAACTGAATCTGCCAAAGCCCCGGAGAAAACCACTCAACACATAAGTACACAGGGGAGTAAGTATTAGGAGGTATCATCCCAGTTAGGGGTCATCTGATGGCAATGATCTGCAGGAACTGGACTCTGAAACCTTTATTTGACCCCGAAGGGGTGGCTACCCATCTGATTCCAGATTAAAGGAGACAGACAGCAAGTGGACGGACAGGAAGAAGGAAACAGCAGACTGGAGCTCCGGGTGAAGTCATCTCTTACACACTCTCAGTTCACACATTACTTGCTCTGTGATTTAGTATCACACTGTCCTACCCCCTCCCAAACTGTGCCTACTATAGTGCTGAAAACTCCTCTCTCAAGCAAAAAAAAAAAGAGCAAGCAAATCCATTCTATACCCTCTCACTTATTAAAACAAACCCCCAAACATGTATTTCCTAAAAGGAAGCTCTTCCTTTAGGCCACTACTCCTCTTTAAAGTGGAATGAACATATAACCTAAAGAAACCAGGTCACTTGTAAGAGCAAAAGGGGGAACTATTAATAATTATGTCAGAAGTGTTATTGGCAAGCCAGGTGATACGGTCACCCTATTTATAGTCCTCTCAAGTGGAGGACACTCATTTTCCTACGATTCATCTAGTTTAGGATTAGAAATGGGGTCAGCACCCCCCATACAACCCCAAACAAACCACTTTTCACAATATTTGTACTTCTGTATAGCAACTACAGTTCCTCTGATGTTCCTTGTTTCCTACACTTTCTCCTTGCTGTTACTTTTCAGTTTATCAGGGACCCATTCTTCAAAGCCTCAGCAACTGATTTAGTCTTTTTCTTTATTCTCTAAGACCCAAGAAATCTCCTGATTAACCTATCACTTTTCTGATAATCCATCTCCTAAAGACCAAGATTTCCCACCCTCTATTCTGGATCCTGGCATCTTATACTCCATGAGAAACACCAAGTTTTGTTCACAGTTCTCCATGTGTTCCCATCGTCTACTCAGTATTCGCTCTTACACAAGTTCCTCCACCTCACTGAGATCCAAGATCTCTATACCCCGCTATGTTTTCCTGTGCATTAGTTGGTACAGTTAGTATCCTCCACTATCTAGCTTACTCAGTGGTCCACAACTGCGTTTTATTTTCAATTAAACTAAACTTCTTTGATCCATGTCCCCCAGCTCCCCAGCTGGTGACCTTTCTATATTGGATCAACCCTTTCCTAATTTCTGAGGTTATAGCTGGACTGTGAGTTTGGTTATAGCAACGAGAATGTCGGTGGCTTATTTGGGGTCACTGGCCTCAACTGGTACCTTTATTCTCCCCATCAATTTTTCCATATTTTTAGTTTTTTCACATTCTTTATAGCAACTATTTCAAGACTGTTCACTCGTAAGTATTCAATCATCATTTTTCCCTTTACTGTCAGTAAGTAACACTGACTGACCCCTTCTTCAAACCCTCAACTCTTCATGTCAACTAATTTCCTTACATTCGTACCCATCCTTTCTTGCTTCTCTTTAGTACAAGAGGTATCCGCTCTCCTAGTTGAAGCTAATTATTTTATTTGTGCTCTAGATCCTTTTTTCCTTGGTCCCTCAGGAGCCTCATTTCACCAATTTTCTTCTGGTCTCAATGTCTTAATTGCTATTGACACCTTCTCAGCAGCATTGTGACATGCTGAAGTTTTACTTAAAAACAAAAATTCCATATCTATGCAATCTGGGGCTGAAAAAACTCAATTAAAATAGTACAGTTTTACTTTCCTACTCCAGTAATCACTCTATTTGTAAATTCAAACTGACATAAAGGTCCTCATCTCCCAGGCTTCACTTAAGGGGATCTGAAGAAAATGTACAAATTGACCTTTACTACACACTGAGAGCTACTTTCCACTAGAAAGAAAACCTGTTTCTTGAAAAATGTCATTTAAGAGTACCCTAACCGTTAAGTCACAACGTTCACAGAAAATCAGTAATTCATTCTTCGCGCATACAGGTGAAGTACGTTTACAAGAGGGAGGTGGATGGTGCATATGTTTTGAGAGCAATGAATCAGAGATGATTCCCTCTGAACAAAGTGTACAAGTATATTTGGGTATCCAGAATTTTAAGCTCTTTGTCACCATTCATTATTCCTCGATTCTTCATAGGGTGGTTATAATTTAATTCTTTCTCAGTGGTTCTCTCATCTCCCTCACTTGATGAAGAGGTCAAGGTAGGTAAAGATGAATATCTGATGTTAAAGTATTAGGTGCCAAATGGGTCACGTTCCGCACACAGAAAGGCACTGGGTTTAGTAGAGTTCTGTGTTGATAACACATTCAATTAACCTTATAAGAAGGCTGTGGACATTCAGCTTTCCTTTCAAGTGGTTGGACATGGGCATGTTACCCAACAGTTTGTTACCCAAAGACCAGAGTTAAACTACAGCAACAGGTTCGTATGCTTAATAAACATATTTGACTATTTAGGAGACAGTGTAACATGGTGGCTACTAAACGTGCCTTTGAGTCCAGCTCTGACACTGTGAGACCCTGGACAAGATAATAATCTCTCTAAACTTCAATTTCTTCATGTGAAAATGGAGTCATTACCTCTCTTAAAAGTGACTGAGAGGGCTAAATGAGATAATGCACGCAACCTGCTTCCCAAGGTGCCTAGCACAGAATGCCTACAATGACGACATATACGGCTTCCCCAGTCCCCACGATGCTCTCTACCTTCATTAAAATCTGTTAAATCGCCCATCTGAACTGCTATAGATACTGTACAGGATTTCTTTCTCAGTGATGGTATGTTTCAAATCGTCTCCCAATGAAGCTGTTTCTGGAATCTAGTTCATGGGACATTTGATGATATCCTTAGTCTACCAAGTGGGACTTTCCCAGATGTCTAGTACCTCACCATGACGTCAAGTTCGAAGCACCTTTTTGAACATAACCGCTATGGGGAGAGACACTGATGGTGTTATTCTCGTATTCACATATCTTGTCTGAAGACAGTTCAGAAGGCCACACTAACCTCTATACGAAGCTAACCTTTCTCTAAACCACAAGTCGTGAGAATTGGGGGAGGTGACATTTGACTTTACTACCTGCAAATGACCTTTCTCTGATTCATTTCCCTCTGCCACACCACAGGCTCTCTTTCAGGGTTATCAAGCAGGAAATGGCTCTCCATTTCTATCCCTGTGCAGCTTTTAGTTCCCTAGGTTTCCACTCTGTTTGTAACGCGTTCTTGTATTTTTTTCAGTCTATGCAGGATTGTTTAAATATGTGATTAGACTTTACTGTGAAAGGATTTTAGTTTAAAAAGAGTTGAGAGTTTTTACAAACACCAAGCACGTAATTCATGAGTTTTTCACAGGATTAAAAAAAATAGAATCATACCCTTTCTGGCATTGGTTTACACGCCGAATAGTCCTCTTGAGATGCAACCTGTCATCCCCCTGCATTAGATTATGGTTATCTCCAGCAGAACGCAACCCATGGTATTACAGATCTTTAGGCATCTGTACCGTTTTCACCTCCCAGTTCCAAAGTCAAGTAAGCATTTTCAGTTTTCCTTTTTTCCCCAGCGTGGTTATTATCCTATATCTAAATTAATATGCACTAGACAATATGTCCTTTTCCTGTTAACCTCTTTCTATTTCTGAGCTGTGTCTTCAAAAAGTTTAATCATTTTCTTTCCTTGTACTAATACTTCATTAGAGGTTCCAGTGATCTCATTATACCTTTTGTTCAATAATTTGAGGGTGTCTTGTAAGAATGTTATTCCCAATGCCTTTTAGAGTTGTTTTCTTGAGCATAGCTATCTATATTTGACTCAGCTCAAAGTTCCTTCCTTTTTGCATTAATGGAACACATTTCTTCAAATGCTGAACACAACTACATTTTAAAGCAACCATGATAGGTTTTAGTGACATCTTTAAAAATGTGTGCTTTCATTTTTCTTCAGAAACCCCTCCAGTCTTCACCCTCTTGGGTCTTAATTTAACTCCCCAAACTTGTAATTCTCATTTGGGGTAGCTTATCATCTGCTCTATATCAAAACATGCTCTCTAGAAGAAATCTGATATTATTCTATCAAAGTGTGAAGGTAAGTCATAATGTTACCTTTCCTAGGTACAAGAGCCTTATCTCTAAATTGCAAAGTGACACTTCGGAATTGTTAAAAGAAACCATTGTTCAAGGCAGAGAGAATGAGCAGACCCTTACCACGTATGACTCACATGCCACCCAGACAGACCCCAGGCTATCCACGCTGTTAGGGAAGCAAAGTCGTCAGGTATTAATACCCCTGATTTATGATCTTAGAATGTTTTTTTTTTGAGACTATGGTTCCAGTTCTGGCTTCCTTGCTTCTTCACAGTGCCAATCTAGGTCGATGGGAGAAAAGTGAGGCCATTGTTCCACATCCCACTTAAAAAGAGAACACCACTTCAAAGAGAACACCACCACCTGACAAAAGTAAAACAAATAATCCGCTTCAAAACACTGTGCCCATGTGTGCTTGTTAATCTCAACTTCTCAGAGATCCAGGTATTTTAGAACACCGACTCTAGATGGTTATGTTCTATGGCTGGAGCAACCAAGCCACCTGAATACAAAATCAGTATAAAATAATTTCCAAAACTTTTCCTTAATACTAGGAAAGTCCTGCAATGTTTCAAATTGTCCTCTTCTACCCTGTGCTGAAAATAAAACCCAAACTTAAAAACATAGAGTTAATTCCTTGAACAAACAAAAATGCACTTTGGTCCAAATTCTTTTAAAGGATAATAGGGCATTTAAATCTAAAACAGATAAATAAACAACCCCCCCAAACACAATTAACACTTCATAATTTACTTTTTAGTTACAATGCCTTTTGAAATTTTTCTTTTGCTAATTGCACTTAGTGGTTATAGAATTAAATGTTTTATTCCTTGATAATCAACCTGTTTCATGAATTGTCAGGAATTAACAAAAAATCTGTTTATGAAACAGAAAGCACATAATGTATTTTATTCAAATTTATATTTGATATACAATTTTAATCACCTTTACTATTTATAGTGGTAAAATTCATATATCCACCAATTTACATCATATCATATTCTTCTCATGAACCATAAGCCAGAGCTAAGTATATTTGTAACATAACTTATGATCCAAGATTTGACCAAATTCTTTATGGAACGAGAATGTATCTTTTATACTCTACCAATTCTGTCCCTTGAAAACAGTTTAACACACAGAAAGTAGGTATGTGATTAGCTCCACATTCATCCATCCAGTACATGTTTATTGAGTAACAACTCATACCAAACATTTTGCTAGTTCTATGAAAAGTTGTTAGCAGGACACACATAATTCCAACCCTTAGAAAAGATGACATTCTAGTGGAGGAGTGTGTCTTTTAAAAACTCAACAAGTGAATAAAATACTTACAAATTGTATAATTCTCATTAGGGATAGAGATAAGTATAAGAAAAGATGAAATACTGCCATTTATGACAACATGGATGGACCTTGAGGATATTACACTAAGTGAAATTAAGCCAGTCAGAAAAAGCCAAGAACAGTATGATGTTACTCCTACTGTGGGATATGAAGCTGAAATTCAGAGACACTGACAGACAACAGTATGGTGGTTACCAGGGGGAAGGGGATGGGGAGACGGTAGAGGGTAAAGGGTCAGGTCAAATACATGGCGACAGAAGATGATTTGACTTTGGGTGGTGGGCACACAATGCAATATGCAGATCACGCACCACAGTAATGTGCACTTGAAATCTACGTGATCATGCTCCAATGTCACTCCAACAAATTTAATAAAAAAGAAAAAAATCTCAACAAATGAATAAAGTATTTGCAAATTGTATAGCGAAGGAAATGTGCAAGGTACTAATATAGGGGTTGGTGCTGGGAAGGCGTAGTTTCAGTAGGATAGGACCAAGAGGACCAGGAAGAACCAGCTATGTGAAAAATGGGGGGGGGGAGCATGTTTTCTCCACACCTCCTTACCCCCTCCCCAAAGTGAACATTTGATCCATCTGAATACAGTAGGCCAAGAGGATGGTACTCTACTTCCCTGATAGCACATTTTTATGTATAGTCTAATTATATTATGTACTGTTAAAATGTGTGTGGTGTAGTTTATGGTAAAAGACGGAAAATGTTCTCTAACCACTGTAACAACACTGTTGAGAAAAACTGTGAACAAAGTGAATTACAACAGTTTACACAAAGGTTCCTCCCTGCAAGTGGAACTGTTGAGTCTCGGAGCCAGGACTCAAGGGCAGGGGATAAAACAGACAGGATCCCTAGTTTTAGTATGTACCATAAATATAATCTTGACTTCTTTGGGGTAAGTAGATATACTGTGATCAGCAAATGAGAAAAGAACATAGGATGTTAAAAAAGGGGACAAGTTTCCCCACATGGTCTGATTCTCACATTCTTGGGGAGACAGTCACCAAAAGTAAAGTACTATCTGAATACTTAGCCACTAGAGGGAGAGAGTGTGCCTCTGGCGATTAGGGAGCCAAGGAAAGTAACTCCTGAAAAGGATAGTCTTTCAAAACAGCTAAATTAAGCTCTAGTCACTGGGGGAGGAGGATTTTATCCACTGGGGTAGTTTTGAGGAACTTTAGGATGATTCCTTAAGACTTCACAATGATTCTTCTTCTATCATAGACTTAAACTGCTTATACTATATAGACATTTCATCTTAAATTTCAATTTGTTTTAATTTCTTTTCTAAGGACCTCCATTAACTGTAGAGACTTAAACACTTAGGCTTAGTTTTTAGGAGGGATTTATAACAATTTCGAGAAGTTATGTTACCCTTTTATATACCAGAAATCAACATTCCATTTTTCTAATTTAAGGTGAAAACATTTGCTGTCTATTGGGGTGATTAACGTGATTTGTGTAATTCTATGTTGTTTTTTCCAAATGACTTTTATTTAGCTAATTGACAGGTTTAAAAAAAGTGTTACCAACATAGGACTCACAGAAAGTCCAATTTTTCTTGAAACTGAGGTAAGGTCATTGCCAGCCTGAGCCCAAATGATTTGCTTTCCAATGAATAATGGATTGCCTTGTTTGCAGTATGGCACCAACTATCATTTTTTCATAACTTGATAACAACCCTATTGGTTACAATTGTCCAATGAATACGATGTACAAAATATACTTGAAAAGTAATTCACTATAAACTGTAAATACAGTATTATACAAGGTACAAGTGCATCAATGTGAATGAATTCCTATCCCCTTGCAACATCTAAAGGAAAGACATTATCCAAAATTTCCCAGACACAGAGTGGTACTCGAGAGATAGTTGGTGATTTTATTGTCAATGATCATTTTCTATCCTCAGCATGGAAAAAAAAAGAAAAGGAAAAAAAACCCTCAGCAACTACTTCTGGGATTCTTGAAAGGAGGTGTTCAGTGCCTACTTCCAGCATTGATTTTCTCCACAATCTGTGACATGGTTTCTCAGAAACGCTTTTTGGCAGTCCTGATAATTTTTTATGTGTTTTCAACCTTAAGCCACCCAGACTCCACAGTTCAGTATTTTCAGTTCCTTTCATTTTCTTTTTCCCTTTAATTACCGAAGTCTCTATTCCCTCTTTTTGTAAACGTGGTAAAAAAAAAAAATGCTAAATGCTACTACTTGTAGCAAGAGCACCCATTTAACACGACGATCTATTTAAGTTCTTCCCAAATAAAAATGCTGTTCGATAACTAATCGATGATATTGATGGGCAACACCTTACTCCGAACAACTTTTTGGACCCACGCGCGTTCCTTCGACTTTGATGGATGTGGCAGTTGCCTGGGGGAGAAAAACGCAAACAAATACTCTAATCGTAAACTCGCACTGGAAAGCACTTCCAAAACAGTAAGAGTTGAGCTTCATTTCAGACCTGAATTTCCTTCTCAATCCATTCCCGAGGATCCTTGTGTGCTGATTCGCGTCCTGGTCTATATGGTGCCATTCACTGGAATTGCATCGCACAGTTTATTGCGAAGCCTGAGTGGGTGGGTCCACGCGCACACCCCGACTCGGGCCAGGACGCCCAGCCCGGAGCTCCGCGTCGGGCGCTCGGATCGCCCTCAGCTCCCGTCGCCGGGCCTCGCCACAAATCCCAGTCGGAGAGAAAACTTCACGCGTCCGAAATGAGCCTCCCCTCACCGCTGCAACCCTTCTTTCCCGGCCGGCAGAAAACGTGAGATTTATTTTGACTCGCAGGGAGCGGGTTGGGGCCGCGGCGCCACGCTCGGAGGCGGGTTACCTGGGCGCCCCCCGGGGGCGGGATTCGCCGTCCCGGGTCTGCCGGGCGGGGGGCGACGCAGCCCGGCGCGCGGGTGGGCGCGAGGGAGTGAGCGCGTCGCCGAGCCGCCGGGCAGCACTTGTCCTGTAATCGATTGCCGAGCGCGCCGAGCGGCCCAGCGCGCCGACACGCGCACACGCGCACTCGCGCACACGCTCCCTTGCCCGCCCGCGCGCGCACACTCACACACTCGCACACGCACAGGCTCCCAGGCCCCGCACACACGCGCGCGCGCGCGCACGCCCGCCCGCGTCCGGGGCCCCGCCGCCTGCCTCCCGCCACCACCGCCGCCGCCTTCCCCCGCCCGCCCTCCGCCCGCGGGCGTCTGCGCGAGCCCGGCCGGCGGGGGAGATGTGCTCCGGCTGCGGCGGATCGGTTTCTCGGGGTTTGACCAGCTGTCCCGGGCTAACCCTGCTCCTCGCTGAAGATGGAGGAAGTAAAAACAGGATTACCCTTAGCTACAGATCCACTGCCTTAGTTTCCACCACCAACTGCAGTGCACAAACACACGTTAGGCACAGAAAAGAAAGAAAGAGAGAGGACACACTAACAGTAAACACAAACAAAAGGGTGATGGGATTATTTTACTGCATGCCCTGCTGAGGTAAATCTCCGTTTGGCTTTTGCGTGGTGAAGAACAGCTCTTGTTTTGTCTTCTTATTCATAGATTATATATAAATATATGTGTCTGATTTGCAAAGGGGGGGAGTGTTTTCAAAGTTAAGTGTAATTATATAGCATCTCGTTTTGCACTGTGATGTGATCAAATGACTTGTTGCTGTTAACCAGTAATAACAATAATGTAGATATTTTTCTCCGGGAGGGATGGCTTGTGGTTATGATTAGGGTAATAATTTCTGTAAAGGACGCTCAGGGAATCGGGATGAGGATGATGTCCTCTGCCTTAATTTATCACCCCCCCCTTCGCCCTGTAATCTGTTTCTGGGATGTTAATCGATTAATCAGTTCTCATATCTATAGCTGTCATGGATTTGGACTTGTTTTGCTTTGTTTTAACTTGAATTCCAAGAAAGATTGGGTAGCTTGGCATGAATTGTAGCTGTCCAGATAGAAGGTAATATCCAGATCATGTTGGAATTAAAAAAGAAAAACACAGGTATGACACATGTGAAAAGGCAGCAGTTAAATCACTTTGACAGATTCTAGTATGGGCGAAAGAGATGGAATTGAGATTTCTTTATTTCTTTCTTTATTTATTTTGCCAAGGGCGAAAAACAGTCTTATGAAGTTGGCCTATGTTCCTTGCTGGGTTCTGCCTGACTGTGTCTCCCCTCTAACCGCCCCCCCCCCAACCTTTTCTTTCAGTTTTCTTGTCTTAGCTTTTGGTCGATTCTTAAAGAACCGGTGGATCAAGTTTTTTCTCTTCTTGTTAATCGCATTGCTGTAGCACTGACTGACCTCTCTCTCTTTCTTTTTTTTCCTCTTTCCTGAAAGTACGTGGTGCCATTCCTGAGTGACTTTTCCTACTAGACCATCCCAAAGGGACGAGGGGGAGGGGTGGAAGGAGGAGGAGGAGGTGGAGGAGGAGGAGAAGGGGGGTGTTCCTTCTCTCTCATTTCTTGGTTTTGTTTATCAGCGGATCTGTTTGCTGGATTTGGGCTCGGAATGACCCACCTGTAAAGTGCTTTTCCTTCCTCCTCGCCTTGAACTCTGCAGGGGGCTTGGCTTGGAGGGGGCAAGGGAGGGAAGGAGAGAAGGGGAAAACACAAAAAACTTCTTTCTTTCTCTCTCCGTTTATCTTCAGCCCGACATTGTCACCTCTTCTTTGAGGGGTTAGAAGAAGCTGAGATCTCCCGACAGAGCTGGAAATGGTGATGAATCTTTTTTAATCAAAGGACAATTTCTTTTGTATGTACATTTCGTTTCTCTTTCTCCTTTTCTTTTTCTTTCTTTCCTTCTCTGAGGGTTAATAACCATTTCATTGATGGGGCAGACTTCTTTCGCTTCTTCCTGACGTTTTTCTTTTTAATATGTGTGTGTTAAATGTGTACATTTTTAAAGAGATAAACTCATTTGTAAAATATCCAAAGAAACTGCGCCCCTTTTAAACTTTATGGATGCCTTTCTTTAAAGCCTTATGTAATCATAATTTGAAAGAATTTGATAACAGTACAGCAGGTTGAAATTTAAGTGCTATGTAGTGGCCGAGTTGGGAATTTGATCTGATTATTCCATAAAGAAAGAAAGAAAAGTTTTTTGGGGGGTAGGGAGGGTGGTGGTGAAGAAGGGGAGGGGAGGGAGAAGGGAAGTGGTTTTGGAGACAAGAAGTGAAGCTGCCTGTTTTCCAGTAAGTAATGGAGAAATTCCAGGAGCCAGGGCTAAATATACTTGGCGATCAATACAGAAATGGCTCATTGTGAATAATTTAGCTGCTGGTGCAGTGAGAGTTTTGAAACTAAAGGCAAAAAGGACCAGGGCCAAAGGAAAAAAAATAAGTAAAAATCTCCTCAGGACATGTCAATTTTTTAAACTTTTTCCTTCAAAGAATACAGTTAGCTTATCGATCTTTTCATTATGTAAAATCAAAGCTAGGGGGTGTCATCTCATACAATTTACTTTTGTTTCTGAGAATTAAGTTCTTGTTTTGCGTCATTCGCACAGGAGAATAATTCCCCAAACTTTGAAAAAGTGATTCCCCTCCCAACAGCAAAAAGTTTATGAAATTTTCAAAATCAGAATGTATTAAGTAAACTTGGTGTTTGTATCCAACCATATTCTGGCAGGAAATTAAGGTTACATTGAACAGGTGCTTCCACAGAACTTGGGGTAGGCTAAAATGTCAGTACAGTTCGGGAGCTGGGCAACTGCTGCAGAAATCTTGTAGACACGCTTGGGCACTAAGTTTTTTGGTTTTGTTTTTGTTTTGTCTTTTTTTTTCTTTTTTTGCTTATGTTTGTTTGTCCTCCCCCCTCCCTCTTAGAACATGATGAACCAACTTGCAACAATTGTGAATAGAGCTATCTGTGTACTAGGGAAGTCCTCAAACTGCAGTGTGATTGTGGGAAGTAATGATGGTAAAATCCTTAAATCCCATTTGAAGCTGGCACGTGTGAGATGGGACCCCCCCCTTATTTTTTTTCTTTGAATCAAGTATATTCTGATTAACAGGGTCATTCCTTTCTTGCTACAGCCCATCTCACAGCACACTTATCTTTCCTATCCTATCTCCAGCAGGAATCAGATCATTTGCAGAAAGAGTTCAGAGACTTGCAAATGAGCACATGCAGTACACTGTAGTATGTTTCTTGGGCACAGGTTGCAGCAGCAGCAACATGGGCTGACTGCTTGGAGCTGCAAATAAGTTAAGCATTTAATGGCAGAACTGAAAGGAATCATTGTGTTAAGGGAATAATCTTTTGTGTTGCAGCACTGCATTTTGACTATGGAAACAGAGGCTATTGATGGCTATATAACGTGTAAGTACTCATTTTCATGAATTTTTTATTGGTAATGAAATTATGCTTTTGTATTACCTGTATTTTATAAGTTGTCAATTACAAGTTTTTATCACAGATTCTATGCTCTTATTTTCTATCTGTTCACAATTCCAACTTTTAATGAGTTTGATAAAATAACAGCATAGAGTGAAATAGAAGGGAATTTAGAAATATACTTACTATATTAAGGATAGCATGTAAATCAGTAATCACTTTCCAACTTGATTACTAAGTTGAGAATAGGTCAGGTTAAATATATGTCTGCTAATCTGGAGTGTACTAAATATTTATTACTCAGTAGCCTAATTTTTCAGATACATACTGGGAGAGAGAGAGTTAGTTTCCTTAAGTTGACATGTTTTTTGCCAGCTCTCCTTTCAAACATCCAACTCTCAGCTAGCACTTTGGAAAATGCTCGTTATAAATACTATATGTTCAATGATTAAATTGGATGTTAAAGGAAACTTATGTTTTCCAACTAAAGGATACTTTGGAAATCAGCTACTCCTAATTCCTCTTATTTGACAGTTAAGATTATCATGATAATGAAATTTTATATATTTTTTTTATTGTGGGCTGGCTGTGGTTTTTCGTCATTTCATTCATTCACTGTATATTTCTAAATGATATTTCCTTATAGTTTCTTTTAAGGAAAAATATTACATTCAAATGTTAAGGCTGTTCTTGCCACTGCATGTATGAAAGTGTTGGTAATTAGATGTTATATGACCATGAACAGAGACCAAACATTTTCTTTTGTGAAAGCAGGTGACAATGAGCTTTCACCTGAAAGGGAGCACTCCAATATGGCAATTGACCTCACCTCAAGCACACCCAATGGACAGCATGCCTCACCAAGTCACATGACAAGCAGTAAGTCTTCTTTTTATGATTTTTTTCTGTTTCTCTGGCGACAGACTTGAATTTGTTAGGTCTGTGGGGTCCTCTCACATTGTTGTAGCTGCTGCTATAGATTTTGCTAAAGAAAGAACAACAGAGATTTATTCCTGTTCCTTCTAGTATCATAAAACATGAGTCTGCTTACTAGTCTGAACTATCCCAAGGTGGCATTTGGGAGCTGGTGCTTACCTGTCTCAGGTAAGAAATGTTAGGCTTTTCTGGTTATTGTTTTGACTTGCCAGGCTTATGACTAGATTTATTATTGTTGTTGGATTAAAAAAAAGGATAGAAACGTCACTTCCAAAAGACTCTCCACAGTAAAAAAATAAAATAATTTCATATTGCATTGGTACAAAGCTAATCCATTAGTGGCAGAATTGCAGTGTTACTTGCTTTTTTTTAAAAACATGTGAAAGTTTTTCCTCCAAAGTGTTGGAAGTTAAGTGTAATTGAAAATTCATAGAAGTCACTTCCATCCATTTCTCTAACAAAGTGAATGCGTTTAGTTTAGGACCGTCCAGAAAAGAACTGAGAAAATTTGGAAGGATGTTTTGAACTTACAGGAAAACACAGTTTTGGCTACTATTTTTGATCAAGAGTCATTCATTGGTGTAGTAAACTTTTTTGTGTAATAAAAGAGCAGCTTACATGTTGTCAGTGACAGAAGACAACATAATTTAAGCCCTAGTTTCAATTCTCTTGTAATGTTTTTATTAGTTTAGTTATCAAGTACAAATGCTCTATTTCTATTCAAACGAAATTCGAAATCTTGTGTTTCCCTTATAGTTTTAGTATATGTTATATTCTTGTATAGATAGGACGTCTGACTTATATTAACGTAGAAGTTTTCTGTTTGAGTGCTATGTATAAGAAAGACATTTTCTTTCCTTTTTTAAATGAAGATTTAATAATTAAAGAAAACTGAATCACCTACTGAATTACAAGCATATCCTTAATTTTCATTTTCTGGAGAGAAAAAATTTTCCTTTCCAATTCCCTCTTACGGTTCTCAAAACTTAAGTTTATTTAAAAGCTACTGCCTTTTTGTAAGTAGTAAAGACTACTGAATTATAAGCAAAAGTATATAGAGTACTGTTGAATATATTTTGCAATTTATTAACTTTAAGTGATTCTGTCTATTGACTTGAAATTTGATTAAACTATGTGAATTTACTTATTTAATAGTTTTCTTTCTTTTTAATAATGGGAAACACTTTCTTGGAAGATTTCATTCTAGAAGCAGTCATTGAAATTTTTTTATCACATAGAAGGAAAAATTAATAGTGAGTGAATGAATGTATATTAAATTATAGTACTAATCACTTATAGTGAATTTTGTAGCATTAACTCATTTTTTGCTAGTTGGTTATAGATTTGATAAAAGTTATATTATTACTGTAATATAGGCAGTACAAGTTTTACATTTTAACACTTTAACAATGTGACTATTTCTTTGGTAGAATAAATTTTTATTTCTCAGATAATTTCTTAAGAGGAAAGATAGCTGAATATGCAATTTCTGTTAGCCAACTATTTAACTTTTGGCTTTAGAAACATTGACTATACAGGGTAGATATTAATGTTAATCATAGACTTTTGACTGTTACCCCCTAGCCACCCCTAGAATATCAGCAGGAAAATGCTTTTTAATTTGTTAATTGCCACCTTTATTTGTGAATTTGATTCTGGTTTAGCAAGTACCTGCTTCAGAAAGGTAGTTCACCCATTTACTTTAAATATGTAGTGCAGATATAGGCTGGATCCATTTGCACGAATAAGAGCTGTGCTTTTGACATTTGGGCTTTTCACACCCAATAACGTTGGCATTATGTTTGGTAAAGAGGTTTTTGTTTTGTTTTTTTCTTTTTAAAACTTACTAGCCTGTGGCAGTTTCATGTTAGTATGGTTTTTGGCTGAGCTGCACATGTTTTCATGTTCTTTTCCAAAGAGTT
Organism: Sturnira hondurensis; assembly: GCF_014824575.4. Classification (NCBI taxonomy): domain Eukaryota; kingdom Metazoa; phylum Chordata; class Mammalia; order Chiroptera; family Phyllostomidae; genus Sturnira; species Sturnira hondurensis. The sequence goes on from NW_028076312.1 coordinate 1,177,346, forward strand.
GCAGGTTAAATATTTTGGCTCTCACTTCAGAGCTGTCTTGCATCCTTTATGTAGCCTCTATTTACAGTATCTAGGTTACCCACTTAGGTGTTAGATGCAGAAGATACCCATTTTTCCTTTCTGTTAGATCTAGGAGAATACCAGCATTTGATATTGCCAAAGCCAAAAAGTAGTAGCAGGAGACTCTTGCCTGTTAATTTGAACAGGACACCGAGAATCTGTCATTCGCATTTTCTGAAACTTGAAATAATTTTTTTTGTGTGTGTGTGACCTGTCAAATCACCTGTGTCTAAGATCACTGGTTTTTGTAAATCCCTTGGTATGCATTCTTGACTTCATTAAAAGCAAAGAACTTAATCTATTTTCTGCATTTTTTATATCATCATATATATTTCCTGAAAGGCTGTTGCTTCAAAAACAGAATTGCAATTTTGATTGCAAGTATTAAAGCCAAAAGTAACTGTGAAAATCTTTCTGATAGATGGCTTCCAGTAGCAGCTAGGAGAGGACAAGAGTATATGTATAAGAGGGACAAAGTTATTTTAAAACAATTCAGAAAAAATTTTAAAAATTACAATCTTTGATTTTTATGAAATAACTAATATTCTGGCAGGATTGATAAGATGCGACAGCCCACTTATTTTGGATTTCCGAAAGTGGTCAGTTTTACTGTACAATCTGAGTCATTTGTCTAGGTTATTTGATGGCTGTTCTAAGATGAAGAGTATCTGTACGACGTGCTGCCAACTATTGTAATAAATGATGACAGCAGCTCTCACTGTTTGACAGAGCTAGAAAAGAGCATGGGCAACATGGGAGAGAACTAAAAATGTTATCATGCCTGACAGTTTTTGGTTTCAAAATTCAGCATGTAAGATACCCTTAAAAAGAAGTAAGAGGTATTCGTGATCTTAACGTTTTATAATGACTACTTCCTATGTTTTAGAACGAATTTTCTTAGAGGACTTTAGACTTTTTCTTTGGAAATAAAGGTGCCTTTGATAAGCAGATGAGCATTGTTGCCTGAGATCATTAGTGCACGTATTGAGTCTGCTGACAGTCTTCGGTGTCAGGGATGGCAGCACATGCCTTGATGGCTACTGGAAATACACAGTGTTAAGTTATTTTAAAAATAGATCCTGGAAGTTAAGAATCTGAAACAGACAACTCAGACAGAACAATATAAAAATAATCCATATTGTATTTCGGCCCATCAGATGAGACTTGCTTTGTGATTCCTTCTGTTTCTGGGCCAGCTCATTTCCAATTCTTGCAGTTGTATCAGTATTGGGTTCAAACTGGTCTATTCCTGCTGCTTTGCTGACTATTGAGAAAAAAATTTTAGGGTTCAAAAATTTTTAATGAATTTTATTTTTCTTATCTACCTTTATAATGCCAATGAGTGAATTTTATCTGGAGATAGTTAAATGGTATGAAAGTATATCCTGACACAAACTTTGTTTTTATTACTTTAAAATCTTTACATGGCTCAAGTTCACAGTCAATACTATTTATCAGTCAGTTTGATGGCCAGATGGCATGTATAGAATTGGAAGAAGTAGTAGTTCTAGTTTTATAAGACTCTGGCCAATAATCAGGTCAGGGAATCTAGTTTATCCTTTTCAGAGTGCTTCACATTAATTTTTTTAGCTTAGTTTCCATTTTTAGAACCCAGTGAAGCAGAAATATGTTCTGATTTCCATGTTTCATATGTGGAAATGGAAGCTTAAAGAAATCAGTTGGCCTTTTAGGTCCCTTGGCAAAAGGAAGTTGTCAGGATTGGGACATAAAACTGTGATATTACCTTGTGAGTTAGTTGGATTACCTAACTGATATTTCTCTGTAAGGCCATTATGTCAGGATGCCCACCATGCCCAGTACTGGCCCATGTTTTAGTGACAAAAGCAGCATTACTGAAGTAGAAGAGGGTTATTATGAGGGTGCAGTAATGTCAGCTAATCTTGCTCTAGTGCACTTATAAAAATAACGTATTATGGCACTTGCCAGCTTTCTGAGTTGTCTTCTGTAGCTCAGTGTGGCTGTCACCCCTGGTTGGATTTCCAGAGGATACACCCTAATCTGACGTCAGGTGGGCTGGATGTAAAAACTCACTGTTTTGAATTGTAGTATTGAGGTTTGTATAGATGCTCAACATACCTTAGTTTTTGCTTGTTAGGAAGTTGTTTTTTTTTTTAAGTTTGATTTGATTCCTTACGCCTTATCAGATGTAAGTGTCATGGCTATGCACCAAAAGAAAAAAAAAGAAAGAAGAGATAATCAAAGGAAGTATGAATGTGCAGAGAATTAACAGCAAAAATGCTGTATTTTTTCTTGTGTTTTATTTCTCCCTTTCCCCATTTTTAGGCTTCTTCAGAGTAAGAATAAATGCCAGTCTTCAAAAAACAAAAAACAAATTTGTTATAGCAGTGTTATCCTTATGGGCTCTATCTTTTTCCAAATCTGTCTTCCCCACTAGAAATACATTTGAAACAACTGTAACCAGGTTAATTTGGTTCTATAGGGAGTCTTACTTCAAGCCCCAGTGGATTGAGATCTATGGGTGTGATGGTCTTCTCCCCTAACTTTGAATATTGATATCGTTTGATCTTCTGATATTTTAAAAGATCAATAGCAAGGTCACAATCCTGAAATGGACAGAATGTGTTGTTTTTTTTTGCTTTTATCTGTTGATATCAAATATATTTATTGATCCAGTAGTCTTTTCCTTTTGTGGATTAATCAATAGTGAAAATATTTGTGCTTTGAAGTAGGTAAGGAGTATTTAGGAACTATTTCCCTTATTATAAATGTTTAATCACTACTGGAACGAGAGATGGGAAGGGGTTATAATTGCTGGGTGTTCATAGGATGCCTCTGCACTATGCTCTGTGTACACGTGTTATTCCACTTAGTTTCTACAACAGCTCTGTGAGGTTAGTAGTTACTCTGTTTTATAATACAGAAAACTGATGGTCAGTGGTTAAAATATGGGCTTTGGAGTTCGATGGCCCTGTATTAGAATTCTTAGTTGGCCACTAACGTACTTTGTGACCTTAGGCATGTTACTTCACATCTCTTAGTTTATCTGTGGAGTGGGCATTAGCAACCCTACCTCAGTGGACTTTTGAGATGTTGGAATGAGGTGATCTATTCAAAATGCTTGTTAGCACAGTTTCTGGCTCATCCAATAAACTGCTGCTGTCGGAGCCGTCAGATGACTTTTTCGTGGTCCCATGACTCATAAGGAAAAGAGTTGGTTGTCAAATCCAGATGTCTAAAATGCAGGTCTTTTTTCCCCCTTTTTTACTACATAGGTCCATGGAACGGAGGCAGGCAATGCTAATAATTTAGGGTAAAAGTTGAAGAAAAAACCCTCTGTTATTTAAAGCATCTATGGAGATTTTGGTTAAGAAAGGAGTAGAGTTTGTCTATACATTAGAAATTCTTTCTATTAGTTTCAGTGTTCCTGAATTTTACATTTTTGGTTATATGTAAAGAAAAATCATTGCTTCCTATTGGTGTTCCAAAGATACCTGTCATTAAGAATGGAAAATGAAAGAGTCCTCTTAACAGAGTAACCTATCCATATCTAGAACCAATCGTTTCTTAAAATGTATACATCTAAAACTTTCCTTTGTTGAAGCTGCTGATAGTACCATAAATTCTCGATTTGATGCTACAAATCAGATTATGGGCCTGCTTGTTGGTAATAGTTTAGGTGCTTTGAATTTAAAGTAAGCTTAATTTTCACTTATAGGCATTTCGCATGCTTCTGTGTTGTTCCAATTGATTGATTCAACAAATACCGATAGACTACCTTTCATGTGTCAGGCATGGTAAGGTGACTCCAGAGGTGACTAGTACACCATCCTTGTCCTCAGGAGCCTACACTCTAGTTTGAAAGACAGACCTCTGAACAGGGCATGGTACCGTGGTGAGCTCAGTGTTCTAATTATTGTGAGGAATGGGGTGGGAGGGTACTAGTTCTGAAGACGTCCTAGAGCTGAGACTTATATTAAATGAGTAGAATTTAGCAGTGAAGTAGGAGGCTTTTTCAGTGAACTCATCTACTATGGTAGCTGAGAAGTAACAGATATGTTCTGGGAAATCCATGCAGATTGGGGTTTGTGGATTTGAAAAGTTTGGGTCTAGGAACCTGAGGCCAGAGATGACTCTAAAGAATTAATCAGAGCAAGATGATGGCGTATCTTGTATAAGAGGAATCTTAGATTTCATATTCAGGGGAGCCAAAGCAGGTGACTTGTCTTTTGATTGACATGGATTACACTGGCTGCAATGTGGGAACAAAGATTTGGATGGGGACCAGTCCAGAGGCAGGGGCTTCTTTAACAGGCTGTTGAAATGATTGAGTGAGAAGTCATGAAAGCTAGTGGTAATGGGGATAATAAGCAAGAGAAGGACTTGGGAAATATGTAATAGCTTCAAGTGGACAGGACTTGAACAATAGGATAAAGGAGAGTAGTTCATGGTGACCCCTAAGTTATTGGATAGATGGCAATAGGTTCCATCAGGGAGACAGGAAATACTGTAGCAGGTTTTGAGGAAAATATTTAGTTTAGTTTCATTCTGGATGCAGAGGGTTTGACGTACCTGTAGAATTTGGGAAAGAATAGAAGTCAGGCAGGTGGATAGATTAGATGCAAGTGTGAATTTTCCAAATTAAGAGAAATCTAATATGTATCTTGTGGTTTGGTTTCTTACCCTCCTGTATTGCTTTAACAATAGCTTAGTATTTCTAAAAAACTTCCCAAGTAATTCTCAGTATTTGATCAGTGACCTTACTTTCATGACTGCCCTATTAAATCAAAATTCTATATTGAAATGTATGAGCACAGGTTTTAATGAACTCTCTTTGCTTAATGGAGTCCTTTTATGCTAATCTCAGAAGTTGGATTAGTTGATGTGATTGACTCACTAGTTTTTAAACAGAATATGCCAGCCCTTCTTAAAATTTCATGATATATTTAATATCGGCACTTCTACGGTTCCAGGTTTTAAAAAATCCTAAGACTAATGTGTGTCGTGTGCTCCTGTGCCTCTACTGTAGTGATTTGTCTTTATTCTATAACTTATAGAGATAAGTAAATACATAATTTCACATATACATATAATTTGTTAATTAAATACCGACCAGTTCTGCCACATTAATAGTCAAGGGATTTAATAATTTTGTCTAGAACTTCTTTGAAAACTTCGAGATAAATATACATATATGATATATATTATTTGAAATGGTGTGGTATATACTTAAATTTTTAAAAAGTTTATAATATCATGCTACCTGGGGTAAAATTACCTAGAGGGGAAGTGGTAATATAAAAAACATCTTAACTAACATATTTATTGCCTCAAAAATATCTGTCATGGAACTTCATCTTAAAAACATAAGTTCTGGTTACCCAAGACATCATGGAATTCCAAATGCATGTTAATAATGGAAATACTTCATCTGTGAGTTCCTGTATGTGGGGATGGGGAATTCTCTAGTGCGGTGTTTTTCATCTTTTCAATGTTGATCCAGCCAACGCTTATTAAGCACTTACTTTGTGTGGGGCACTGCTGCTACTGAGGTACAAGAGAGCTTAGTGTTTGAGGTGGAGAAGGAAGTTATCCTTCAGGGTTCAAATGAATTCATGTTTTATTTGAGATTTTTTCTGCTGGTCTTTGAGAGACTTGTTTGAGGCAATCCTGTTGCAGTTAGAAGGGAATAAGTGTGACGTGCTCATCATGATTTATATCCATTATAGACGAATGAAGTGCTTCTCACCTTTACCATCGAGAGTTCTTCAAAATTGTATAAAGTTGAAAATGTGCAATGAAACAGACAAAAACAAAACCAGCTTTTAAGATAGGTTTCCACAGGATAACACATCCCCAAGAAATTTTTTATAATGCAAGATTTGGCTCTCTGCCTTGCAAGTTCCGAACTTGACTGGCGTCACATTTAAGTAGACCCCATCTCAGGGTTGGCTCACATTAAAAAACTCTGAAATTGATCTTCAAAATCATAATGCCAATGTATGTCTATACTTTTGACTAAAAATAAAACAAAAGAAAACCCTGCAACCACTAATATAGGATCTGGATCATTCTAGTTGGCTTGACCAGATCATTTTGTTATTGTGAGTAGTCAGCGAACATCACTTGGTTAGGAAGGAATCAGCACAAAGGAAGTTAGTTATGTAATTCAAATATTTAATGGCATCAGACTAAGAGAGCCTAATGTGTTCACCTTCACATTAGAGACACTTTGCCATTTGGATCATTATGGTTGAAGTCCTTTGTTGTATTTCTTTTTTCCTAGAGGGATGTGGATTTAGATTCCCTAGATATGGATACTCAGCCAAAATTCTTCTTCTTTTTCTTTTTCTTTTTTCAGCTTCCTTGGCAAATCCCCAAGATTCAGTCTTTAACTTATATTATTATATATAATCAGGTTATAACCAATTCTTGTGCAGGCCTAAGATTCATTTATTTTCTTTAATGTAATTTTACATTTATTAAATGTTGATTTTATAGCTTAATTCTATGAATACAATCTTATAATGCCCATAAAGAATACCCCAACTATCACCATGACTTCAAACTTCCATTCACAGAAGTGTTGATGGGTGATGTGGTTCAAGAGGTATTAATATCGATTATAGAAGAAGGTAGGAAATAGCACTGCCACTTGAGAAAGGCACCTTCACTCAGCAGGGGATTTAGGAGGGCTTCTGGTTTGTAGGGCAGCAGGAGCAAACATCACAGCAGCTTCAGGAAACCACTGAAATACTCTGACTGCAGCAAAGAGATTTTATAGAAAATTACAGTATTTTATTTTGGTAAATAAGGAAGGTTATCTTAAATTACTGAGGCCAATTTAAGAATATTTGTCAAAGCATACAGCTTTATTTTGGGATCACACATTGATTACAGAGAAATGAATTGGAGATTTTGCATATGTGAATCTTTGAGGAAAATTACTGTGTCTCATCTCTTTCTTCATCCCTGGTAAATGGTGCCATACTGGGGCATTGTAGAAACCCAAGCATTAGTTTTTAAATTAATGCTACTTATGGTTAGCATATTGTGCCCATGTATTTAAATAATGGACTTCTGGCCTATTTGAGGAAATTTGGAAACTTCTTAGATGCTGAAATAACTCTTAAATCCTAATTTACTCATTTTCTCTGTTTGGGTTTGCATATTTTAATCATGTCTCATTCTAAAAAGGATTTTGTGATCTTCTGATCAGCACCTTCATACACCACACACAAGAATAAATTCAAAATTGATCAAAGACTTAAATGTTAGACCCGAAACCATAATAATTCTAGAAGAAAACATGGGCAGCAAAATCTTGGCTATTGCTCACAGAATTTTTTTTATCAGCTATACTCCCCAGGCAAGGGAAACAAAAGGAAAAAAAAGCAAATGGGACTACATCAAAACAAAAAGGTTTTATACAGCAAAGGAAAACATCAACAAAATAAAAGGACAACATGCAGAATGGGAGAACATATTCATTGCTACACCTGATAAGGAGTTAATATCCAAAATTTATAGAGTACTTATAAAACTCAATGCCAGAAAAACCCCAAAACCAAACAACTCAATTAAAAAATGGGCAAAGGACCTGAATAGACACTTCTCCAAAGAGGACATGCAGATGGCCAATTGAAACACAAAAAGATGCTCAATGTCACTAATTATCAGAGAAATACAAATTATAGCCACAATGAGACACCATCTCACACCTGTCAGAATGGCTGTCATCAATAAAGCAGCAAACAACAAGTGTGCTGGTGAGGATGCGGAGAAGGGGAAACCCTTTCGCACCCTTGCAGAGAATGCCTGCTGGTGCAGCCACTGTAGAAAGCAGTGTGGAGGTACATTAAAAAATTAAAAATGCATCTGCCTTTTGATCCAGTGATGCCACTGCTAGGAACATATCCGAAGGAACCCAAAACACTAATTCAAAAGAACCTAAGGATCCCTAGGTTCATTGCAGCATTATTTACAGTTGCCAAGATATGGAAGCAGCCCAAGCGTCCATCAGTAGATGAGTAGATAAAACAACTGTGGGACATTTACAAAATGGAATTCTACTCAGCCATAAAAAAGAAGAAAATTTACCTTTTGCAGCAGTGTGGGTGGACCTGGAGAATATTATGTTAAGTGAAATAAGCCAGTCAGAGAAAGACAAATACCGTATGATGCCATTCATATATGGAATCTAATGAACAAACTGAACTAACAAGGAAAATGGAGACAGATTCATGGATGCATAGCAGGATGACAGCTAGTGGAGGGTGTTGGAGATTAGGGAGTGGAGGGATTGAGCAAAAAGAAAAAAGGACCCGTGAACATGGACCACGATGTGATGATTGCTAGGGGTAGGAGTGTATAAGGCAACTAACTGGTAAGGGGTAAAATGCAGTAAAGATTAAACTTCAAAAAAGCTTATGTGAATGAAAATAAAATGTATTATTTTCTTTCTAGCTTCTTTCACTCAGCATTATGTTTTTGAATTTTGAAGCTGTCGTTTCTTCATTTTCCTGATTGAATAATATTTCATTATGTGTTTATTCCCCAGTTAATTTAGTGCACTGTTTAGGGACATTGTTTCCAATTTGGGGTTATTATACATCGTGCTTTTATACACATTCTTGTGCATATTTTTTATCACACTCATATTTGTATTTCATAACTTATATATGTAACGGTGGGTTGGCTGGGCATAGGTTATATGTTTGTTCAGCTTTGGAAATTACTACCAAAAAGATTTACAGATTTCCAAAGGGTTATAACCATTTACATTCTCACCAAGAATGTATGATTTCTAGGGTTTTTTGGTAATGACAGTCTGCTAATTTTAGCCATTATGAAGTGTGTGGTGTATCTCATTGTGATTTTAATTTTCATTTTTGAAATCCCCATTCAAGTCTTTTGGCTACTTTTCTGTTAGGTCACCTGATTTTTTTTTAATGTAGGAATTTCCAAAATATTCTGGATGTGAGTCATTTTCAGAATACATGCATTTCAGTTTTTTAAGGAAAGCTTAGAGCAGCTTTCTTTTTGTTTTAAGATTTAATTAATTTATTTTTAGAGAGAGGAGAAGGGAGGGAGAAAGGGAGAGAAATATCAATGTGCGTTTGCCTCTCACACATCCCCTACTGGGGACCTGGCCTGCAACCCAGGCTGTGCCCTGACTGCGAATCTAGCCTGCCATCCTTCGCTTCCCAGTCCTGTACTCAGTCCACTTACCCACACCAGCCAGGGCTGTATTTCAGTTTTTTATAGTATGTATTTTCAGTCCCTTAAATAGTGTTTTTGATCAATAGAAGTTTTCAATTTAAAACAGAATAACAAAATATTGATATTCTTGTGTGGTTTGTTTAAGAAATAAGTACCTACCTCAAGGTCACAAGGACTGTCTTGCATGTTAGTGTATAGAAACTGTATTGTTTTGCCTTTCATGTTCAGATTTACCAGTCACCTAGGCTTGAGTTTTTTTGTTTTTTGTTTTTTGCATTCAGTAAGAATCCAATTATTTTTTCAATCTAGATGTTCAGTTATTATTTGTTGAAAAAACTATTTATACTTCATGAGCTTTTAGCTTTTTCATGAATCAAGACACTATAATAAATGTATTTGTCTATTTGTGGACAATCTATTTAAAAAAAAGGATCTCTAAGATTCTAAACAGCTTTTTAGTTTTCCAATTATATACAATCATGTGCAGTAGAACACAAGTTAATATAAATGCTTCCGTGAATGTTTTGTGGTTATCATCATCATCTAAATTACTAATATCTTTATATAGGAAATATAGAGCATATAGTCCACATGCTTATAATTTTAAAATCAGTTCTCTATCACATATTTTAAACTACTTTTAGTAGCACGTAAAAATGGGATGCTTCAATTAACTTACGCACTGTAGACATTTTGAGGAGCACATAATTAATCAGTGTAAAGTCACGTTCTAATAAATTAACATTCTGGGTGTCTGCACCTTTGACATTTTTGTCACTGCTCTCATATAATCACGGACGCTGTAACTCTCCTAACACCTGATTATGTCAACTCTACCTGCTTCTACGACATCAGTATGCAGGGCTGGGTCATACTTTGAGAGCTCGGCTACTATGTGGCTTTGTTTCCTTGAATTAACTTTATGAGTTTCTGGTTTAGTTCTAAGGAGGTATCATTTCTCTACAGCTCTATAAAGCATTTTCCATTATGGTCATTTTCATGAAGATCATTATTGACTTGTTTTTGTTATTTAAAAACAAACATTAATGAGTAATATTTACATATGAAATTTATTTCTTTCATAAGATGCCTTACAAGTCTTTTAATTGGACACGTTAATATCTTTATGATCTAGATAGACATAGATTACCTTATTTTCAATATATGTTACCTTTTAACTAAAAAAAGGATCATTTTTTTCTATAGCTTTTAGGCCTGAACTATATGTTTAATTATTGATTAAAATAGGTCCATTTATTTCTATTAGAAATAATTAGATCATTAGAAATTGGCTCATTTAAGTATTTTGAGGTATTAAAAGTAGGAAATAGTACATAATCATTTTAGGTACTGCTTTAAAATTGCAAATATGTTAACACTAATGCTAATATAATATGCTGGAATATAAATTTAATTATGTTTGCAGACTATTTGAATGGAGTAATAGATTTTATTTGGATATAACTGAGAGCTAGAAAAAGAAATATGAGATATTTTTGTGAGTCTGCTGTTTTTAAACTCTCAAAATATGAATTACACATTGCCATCTGTCTGAACTATGACAGATTAATGACCTAATGGCAGTTTTGGGATTCAGTTTCTTGAAAACAAAAACAAGCAAAAAGGAAACACACCCCTGTACCCCCCCAAAACACAGTTTAAAACAACTTATTATACATAAAGTGTTATTACAGTAAGGCTGTTGCCATAAAGCATTTTTGATGAAGTTAAATAGTCTTAGTTGGTCTCATCCTTTGAGTCCAATATGTGGTAACAAATTAGAAGAGATGTTATTTCTCTAGCAAATCAAAGAAACTATAGTGAGCTAAATACTTGCTTTCTTATAACTGGATGTATAGAGAAAGTGCCATTTATGTTTCAATAGCATGTGTGTGTATGCATGTATAAATGCAAAGAATAAATAGGTATAAGGAGGAGACACTGAACTTTTGATAGAGTTCAGTTCGGGGTACATGAGGGTAAATGGGGGTTAATTGTTTATTCTAAAAAGATGTGCATTGTTTGGATCTTTTTCAAAAGATTTTTTATTTGTGTAATTAAAAAAAACTAAAACAGTCAACCATCTTCTCAAATAAATAAAGTATGGAGTTATTCAGTTGGAGAGACGATGGCATCTCTGATAATACAGATCTAAACTTGAAATTTCAGTGATATTATAGACTCACAAAATGCACCTCTGCCGTAGGTGATGACTTCCGGTCAGGAGTCCTGTCATATATATACCATTGCTGTCTACAGACTTACTACATATTATTTCAGATTCAGTCTGAATGTTAGGTATTTTCTTTCCGGAGATAATACAGTGGAATGTGCAAATAAAGTTATGTACTCTGCATTTTTATAGTGATTGGTAGCATGAGATGTAAACGATGTACATGTAAGTGTACTTCGGCAATGATAAGGAGGCACTGCCAAGTTAGGATGCCAGAAGAGTCTTGAGTAAAACAAGTTAGAACTTACACTTACTTCATTCTACGTTGTATATTATAATCATGTTTACTTTTTAAAAAGAGATACAATGGCCTTTTCATGGTTATCAACTTAAAACTTTCTTGAGTATTGCTAATTTTTTACATTGAAACTTGTAAAGATGCATTGTTTTTAGCAAGACAAGTGTGATGTGTTGCTAGTGGGAATAGGACCCGTGAAAATAACTTAATGAAAGAAAAGAGTAGAGGTGTGAAGTATAGAGAACATAGAGGAGACCTAGCTCAAAAAGAAAAATGAATAAAAAGGGTGAATCCAAAAGTGAGGGACAAGCCATAGAATCCACTAGAGTTAGTAGGTGTGCAGGGCCATCCAACTTTTTGGCGTCTCTGGGCTACACATTAAATACATTGTGACATGTAATCACAGAACAAATCCCGTAATGGTTTAAGTAAACTTTCGGTTTTGGGGTTGGACCACATTCATGGCCATCCTGTGGCCCGTGGGGCTGCAGGTTGGACACCCCTGGACTGTTGGGGGAGGAGTAGGGCAAATGAAATGTAAGATCTTTCCCTCGTCCTTTTTCTTCTTTTAGAACGCATAAATTTAAAAAAAAACCTCTGAATTTATAAGTTAATTAAGGAAGCTACCTGCTTGAATGATGAGGAATGTGGCTGGAGGATAAGAGTGAGTTCTGGTAGAAGATGTGATAAATACTGACAGAGAGTCTGTAGAAATAAGTGAATTTCTTCAGGATCTGAAAGCCAGGGAGCGGAAGATGGTGGTGGATGGTGAGGAAAACTGGAGTCCAAAGATTTCCAGAGTGGGGAGACTGGAAGATTGATGCCATGTAAAGTGATCAAAATAGAACCAGAGACATAGAAATAAAGAACAAACTGATAGAGACCAGAGGGAAGAGGGGAGAGGGTTAAGGGGGAAGAAGGGGAAGGGTCGAGTCAAGGACCATATATAAAGGACCCAAGGACAAAGACAGTGGGGTGGGGGGGGTATTGAAAGCTGCAGGTGGGGGCGGGTAGGGCAAGGGAGAGTAATGGGGGAAATGGGGACAAGTGTAATTGAACAATAATTAAAAAAATGACAAAAGTTGTTGCACCAAGTGTGTATTGTTTTCTGTTGTAAACCATTGGTGTTAACTGATGGCCTCATTGGACTAATCTATTGCTCTTATATTTTGTGAAGGTGACTGCGTAATATATATGTTGTGTGAGAGATATCCTAACTGGTTGTGTTTGTAAATTATCACTGATGCAGTAGACTTTGGTCTTGTTCTCCATCTGCCTTTTACTTCAAGTCAGTGGGAAAGAGTGTCTGGGAGTTAGGGAGACCATAAGCCTGCCAGAAACAGTAAGAACTTTCTCTGCTTTCTTTTTTCTTTCTTTTTTTCCTCTTGGGAGATGGCAATGAAGAAGGAACTTGATATTGAGCAGATGAGATGGGGTTTTGCATCCAGTTTTTGTTCTCTGATCTGTTGTTTTCCATTTTCCTTCTGAAGTGTCTAAGACATGAGCCCTGAGTGTTTCAAAAGGCTTTCTTGAGATCCTACTCTGTCAGAGATTTAGAATTCCCAGGCTGGCTTTTACCCACCAGAACATGCTTCAAAATTAACCTTGTGATAATACTGCAGTAAAAATTTATCGTGTAAAACTTACACATGTATTATTTGTAAAAGGAGAGGTTTGCTAAGCCCATAAGTAATAACACAGTATGTGTTATACTTGCTTAAGAAAACAAACTTTTTACAAGCCCATTAAAAGTAACAGTTTACTTGTAAGATACTTTATATTATTTTTAATACTTTCACATCTAACATACAATGTGCTCATTAAAACTTAACCTTAACATTTATTTAAATGGCCTCAGAGGAATCTACTCTTTTTGGCATGACATAGTATTTTATTTGTTACTAGAAAATAATAAACATTAAAAATACAGAATTGAATGAATTTTCTACTTCTGTAATATAAAAAAGTGAGCCTTGGTAAATATCCAATGTGTGACACTTACATACTTTTCTTGGAGTCTCAGTTTGTAAAACAGAGACATTAATATCTGCCTTTTCAGAAAAGTGGCAAACATTACACAAAATACACGTAAAGTCCCCAGAACAGTGACAGGTACATGGTGAGCTGATCAGAATGGTAGCCATTATTACTATTACTATTATTATTATTATTATTATTACTATTATTCATTGTTATTTTAGTAGATAAAAAGAATACGAGAAAAACCTTGAATGACATAACTAAGAAACATCCCACCAACATGTTATATTAAATAATCTTCCTTCTCGGAAGGGCATGCTTTTAGCCTGCTTTTATCAATGAGAATAGAAAAGGGCCAAAGCATTGCCGATAAAACACAAGATAGCTACATCACTGCCTGGACTTCTGCTCCTCTTCTGTCTGCGTGCTGTCAGATAGCCTTGCTTGAAAACAAATGCGTGTGCAGGGAGGAGACCGTTATTAATTCTGTTGTGTTCAAATCAATTACTAAAGAAACAAAACTAAGATTAGCTAATGAAAGCTAATCACGAATAAATCTGCTCTGTGATAGATATAGTTGAAGCAGTAGTCATGTGGTAGTAATGCATTTCTTTTCAGTTTGGCAGTTCAGAAGGAGTGCTTGGTGGCAGGACTAGACTGTGAGTCATGCCTCCCTCCTGACGTGGCCCAGAGTGACCTTCAAGCAGGGGCTTGTTCACTAGGTGTGTTGGTGAGGGAAGTCCTGCTAAGGTTCCGAAATGTCACGAATCTCCATACTCATGGTGCTGTGTGTCCTATATCATAATGCGTCTCTCTGCTCAGTTGTCTGGAATTCTGAGGACTGTGTATCATACCCAGGTAATATCCATTATTTTCCCTCTTGTCCTGTGAACAGTCAAGGAGAAAAGTGGATATCTATTTAAAAATATTTTTATTGCAGCCTAGCTATAAACAGACTACCCATAGGTCATTGGGTTCAAAGGGGCAGAAATCTTTGTAAATCTCGATGAGATCATTTAGAGACACACATTTTGCTTTACACATAGAACATTTAGCTTTTCTTGGGTCAGGGCTACTATTAGCATAGAGACAGCGCAATGAGTCTTTAAAAAGCAAATGATCCTTTTTTATGTATAAGTGGTTTCTTCTGTAAAATCGAGAAAACTTTTATCCCTTTCTGTCCTGTTTTACTTTTACTTCTTGACTTATCTCCCCTGTGTGACTGGAATCGCCTTGAGGGCAGGGAAACCGACTGGAGTCTTTGCAGCCTGAAGGTAGTGTGACTTGAGAGTTGAACAGATTCTGATTTATATCTTGTCTGTGCTGTGTATGAGTCTTCTTCATTTGTAAAGTAGGGGAAGTTGGTGCTGTCTCTCAGGGTGGTTGCAAGGATTAATAAAATAACTTTAGAAAGTTTCTATCACAGTGCCTAATACATTTCAAGAAATAATTTAAGAAATATTGGTTCCTCTTTTCCACAGAAGCTAGCTAGAACTGTGCCTTAAACATGCTTGTCTTGCAATTAAGAAGGTTGTCTATTATTTTTAAATATACTATGAGTTATCGTGTGTTGATTGTCTGACTGGGCACATTAGAGATACATCTCATGATTCTATCAATAGTATGTTATTACTCAGATTAACCCCACAGATTCAATCATTTCAGCACTCTGCGTGCTGAGGATACCAGGGTCCAAATCACCGGCCAGTCTTTTTACCCATAAAGCAGTTACAAAATAAATGCTCTCTCGTTAGCTCTAGCTTAGACTCTGAACTGTTCCTGACATTCATTCAAGCAGAATACTTTGTTGGGCCCAAAGCTTCAAGTACTTAGAAACTTCACATGGCTTCATATAATTAGACCTTTTCAGGCCAATGTTATTCTAGAATAAAGAGATTTTACAAAAAAAAAACTTCAAAAGATTGTAGAGAATCTTGACTATATGCGTACATATAATTAAAATACACTTTGATCATTTTGGTTATTTGTTGATAAGAAGTATGAGGTAAGAGGCATTGTCATGAATATTTAAGGTTTTAAAGTTATTACCACTAGTGTTATTATTGAATAATGAAGGTTTCTCATATCCATGATTGAAGATCTCTCGAGTCATACCCTGGCCAGTCGGTAGACACACGTGAAAATAGGGCGCGACATTGCCGTCGCTCTTAGTGGCCTCATCGAGTTGCTCACCACCCCAAAGGTCATCCGAAAACCTGTGAATCAGACGGCTGCTCCTTGAAACTGCACACAGTTCTGTTTATGCTGTATTTGGAGACCAGACCTCGATTTTCTTAGAGCGATTGAGATAAGTATCACATTTGTTCATGATATGACTAGTATCATAGTACCGGGGATCAGATACACAACCTTCACAAAAAGTTTTTTTCCCAATTTTTATCTGAGTCCTTTCTTGAAATATTGTTTAACTGTGTCCAGGCAAGTTTTGATCAGCAGTCATTATCTAGTTTGCAAGTATTTTTTGTAGTCATTCCTGTGGCTGCAGGCAATAAGGCAGTGGACTTAATAGCTTTGCGAGTACCACATCTTCTCATTGTCTACGTTCTGACAGGTCATCTTCTGGAGAAGTAGTCTTTTCATTGCTTCTCACATTGTTTTTCCTTTGTTTTGTAAAATGTTACAACAAAATCGTATGTTATTTAGAAGGTTACAAAATCTAGTTTGCTTAGTGTAAGTGTCTATCAATTAAACCCATAATATTTAACTGGCATGTATAGGAAAAGAGTGTACTTCAATCTTGACTAAACTGAGAGTGCATGTATCTGTAGAGGAGCAATTAAATGATAAAAGATCATCTGCATTTTTAAGCAGAAAAGAACCCTTTGTGATAATCTGTAATTTTCTGCTTTCTATTTTTTTTCATTATTGTGTGAGTGGTTGGCGCTGCATTCCTGTAAAACACTTTTAGCTAATAATAAGGTGTTTTTAATCGATTAAAGTGCATCGTTCCCTATTCTGCTGGTTCATTGTGTTCGTAGGGGTCTTCCACACTCCCCCTGAGGCTTGTGTTTCAAGTGTAGAGTTCATGGGTATTTTGGATATGACTGCAACTTCAGGATCATGTGTCTGGATGATATAGCTCTTCTGATTGAAGCCTATTAATCATACTTATCACTTTATAATAAGGCATTCTATTGCTTTAAGATGTTCTCGTGCTTGAATTTGTTGTTTTTATTTCTTTGTTGCCTATGAGGGACCCTGGGCTTGGTAATTATTATTTATTTTTATGTGTATCTCTTTACCACATTTTGAATTTCTAGATTGCTCGCTATTGAGATGAAGGAAATCACCTTCATCTATTAGTCGCCCTTATGTCACTTTGTATAGGTTCTTTCCCTCTCTTTCTCAGTTTATTTCTTTAGATACTATGTAAAATCTGTTTAGATATTGTTTTAAATCTGTTTAAAAGTACTGTTTGGTGTCTTTCCTCAAACTCCACATCCAGTCCACAAGATACCATTGGCTCCACTTCCAAAATACCTCTTGAATGTACACAGTTTTCACCATGTTCATTTCTTCAGCTTTAGTCAGAGCTACTATGGTTTTCTTGTCCCCTAAGCCTAAACTACCATACAAACTTACACCTGGTCTTCCTGCCTTTATTCTTCTTTCTCCATTCCCTGTAATCTACCCACTGGACAGAGCTAGGCTTTTCTAAAATCCAAGTCAGATTTTAACCATCCATTGCCTTAAACACAAAAGGTTTGTATTAAAACTAGAATAAATTTAAGATTCCTTTTTAAAGTCTGTAAGATTCTAGAGGATGTGACCACTGCTCCATGTCTGGCCTCTTCCAACATTCTTCGTGTTTACTAAGCTCTACAAGTAGCTTCTGTCTCTCTTCTCCTTGGACATGGCAAGTTCATTTCCAGTTCATGGACTTTGTACTTTCTGTTCCTTCTGATAGGAACACTCTTCCTTCATAAAATTGCATGAAAGCCTCCTTTTCTTAAACTCAATTGTAGCCCCTCAGATAGGTTTATCCTAAGGACTTCCCATAACTAAGCCCCTCTTAGGCATTCTGTTAAATTACCCTACTTTATTTTCTTTGTTATGCTTAATAGTATCTGAAATTCTCATGTATTTATTCCTCTCTTCTCCCAATACACACTTGAAGAACATTTTTCTTGGTCACTGATACAGCCCCAACACCCAGAATAGGTCCAGGAACATAGCAGATAATGAATGTGGACTCAAGGACCTACTAAATCCCTATCCTTTCCCTTCTACTAATAGAATTCTGTGTGTGTGTGTGTGTGTGTGTGTGTACCTGTATAGTAAACACAATAGTCAATGCTGTAATATCCATTTGAAAGCCTGCATTTCAGAAATCTGTATATTGAGTTTCAAGGACACCTAGAATGCAGTAGATTGATGAATTAAAACCTTGTCTTCTGGTTCTTGGTCTGGTGTTACTTCCCTTACATAATATGCTCATTCCTGCTTTTAATTCATTTGTTTATTTACTTCACTTACAAAAAATATTGGGTATCTTTGTCTGTTCTGGAGCATACCTGTGAGTACAGTTGCTCTCATATTTTGGGGTGAAGTCCAATAAAAGTGGTGAAGAGTACTTTCAAGTTACGTAGACCTGGGGTACAGTCCTGGATTTGCTCTTTTACTTTAAGGTTCAGTTTTAGGGAATTGTTTTTCAACTATGTGAGCTTGGGAATGTGAAAAATCCAAAGTTTTTTCAGCTATAAGTAATAATGCCTATGATAATTTGTTAAGAAATAAATGCAGTAACTGACAAAATACTGAGCTCATTTTCTGGCACAATTAACTGTTACTGTTTGTAGATTGTAAATGTTCACATGTGTTTTTCATAACTATTAGATATGGTTCCTACTTGAAATATAAATAAAGTCAACTCAGTCTAAAGTCATCTCTTGCCTTCTAGAGAATGTTTCTTTTTCTGATTTGAGTGCCATACATGTAGAATATTCTTTTCCATTAAACAGACAAACAAAAAAAGTGTGCCATCTGCAAATTTTACTGTTTTACAAAATCATCATGGTGTTTCACAAATCTATTTTATTTTATAATTGTAACTTTATGTAGGCTTTCTATT
Organism: Sturnira hondurensis; assembly: GCF_014824575.4. Classification (NCBI taxonomy): domain Eukaryota; kingdom Metazoa; phylum Chordata; class Mammalia; order Chiroptera; family Phyllostomidae; genus Sturnira; species Sturnira hondurensis. The sequence continues at coordinate 1,196,150 of NW_028076312.1, forward strand.
TAACTTTATAGTACACTTAAAAGTATAGTAATTATTATGATTAATTTAATAGTCTCTTAGTACTTAGGAAAGGGGATGCTTTATAAAAGCCATCAAATCTCATTTCTTTAGTTCCTAGGGTGTTTTGGAAATACATATTTTTAAGTTAGTTGATTGTGTGGAAAAGTTGCAAGTTATAACTTTTTAGAAAAGAAAAAGTTATATGTCTAACCAAACAGTCTGATGATAGAATTGAATCTACAGAGAAAAGGGAAAGAAGTATACTGTTGATTCCAAATTATCTTTATTTGGGTGGACTGTCCTCATTCCATGACTATGTGGGCATACTATAAACCTACAAGATGTTCAGAATGGGGTTAACTCTCTGGAAGGAATTGGTGTAATCTAAACCCTATAACTGGAAAGTATAAGAATTAGAAACTAAATTGGTTCATACTGGATCACATTATTATCCAGTGATTAAACATTGCTCAGTAGAACCGATGTGGCATGATTTTTATTTTTGGAAAATAATATCTTAATTGTAACTGTGTTCCACTTGGTTTTTAGTAAAACTGCATTTCACTGAGAACATACATGGGGTTTAAAAAGAGACCTAACCTCTGTAGCCTAGTGGTTTGGCACTTCTGATGCACATTTTGGGAGTGGTTTGAAATTAGAATGTAAAGTCAGAACAGCAGGACTTCAGCTAATGTACTATTTGCCCTTGACCCCTTCTCCACAACCTGCTAGCAAGGATACGTCTTTGACAAGTGTAACTGCCTGATGCCCATTTTATTTACAGTTTCCATGGCTAATGAATAATAAGAAAAAAGTCCACCAGGACATGATTGTTTACCCCTCTAACAGCAATTCACAGAGGGTGCAGGCTGTGGCTGTTACACACCGCGTCCTATAATAGCGTTTGATGTAAGTAGCTGCACACCATTCTGTATTGCGGTTGGAGCTGGAGGAATAGAAAATTGGTCATTTCCCGGCAGATAGCAGTAAGTTTCAATTCAGTCAGAATGCTGTATGTGCTGTGATAGGTTTATAATTATTACCCAAAGATTGATGGTTTCTTGGTGAGTGTAAATTTGTGCAGCAGTAATCCATTAAGAAATCAATAATCATTCCATTCTGATGTGTAGTTCCTATTCACTGTTATAAATGTGTACCCAGAGCTGAAACCAATGCCTTTTAAAAAAAATTGCAGTTGACACTATTGGAAATGAAGGGATTTATAACATTTTTTTCTTCAGTCAGATTCTTTTTCTTTGCCTGTGTTCTGCCCCATATGACATGGCTGATAAAAAGGCTGCGTATTTTTTTAACAATTAAAAAAATTATTTAGACCCCTTTTAATGTCTTCATCTCCTTTTCCTTCTTTTAATTAGTTGTTTAATGGCAAATTACTTAAAGTTTAAAGTACATCCATCTTTTTTCCTATAATAGGGACGTAATTTTTTCTCCCTAAATCTATACGATCAGGAGAGTGGTTGGTTCTTCCTTTTAAAATTTTAACCTTAAGCGATAATCTTCTCATAAAAAACGAATCTACCATTTATTTATTCCTGGAACCTACTAAGCATTGTGCTAGATGCCGTTGGTGGAAGCAGAGATTACGGCAACATTAACCCTGCTCTCAGATGAGCGTACATTTTAGAGGCAGAGAGGCAGAAAAGACAGAAATTAGCACAAGTAACACAAGGATGTGAAGAAAGAAGAAAAGTGGCCGGGAAGATGTTGACTCCGAAACCAACCATTACGTAAGTTCCGAGCTGGAACTTTGGTGTTACTGCGCGATAGTGCTGGAGGTGACGGGCTGTGGGTAGTGAGCTTCGCTCCACAGGGGATGTGGCCAGTGTTACTAAACTCTGCCATGGTTTGGGGCTGAAGGGAGCTTTAAGTGAAGATGAGAAATCAAAATGGTGCGGGAGTGGAGTTAAAGTTAAAACACTAGAGCAAATATAAAATGAGTATTAAATGCATCACTGCCCAACTAATCCCAGTTCTCATCTTCGCCTGTTACCAATTTCTGAATTATCCTTCCATACTTAGTTTTCACCGGCAGGTTCAGTATAGTGCTAGCCCAGCTGGCATATCGACTACCATATCTATATACATATTTTTAATACAAATAGGATTACACTGTGCATACTGACTTATGGCTTGATTTTTCAATTGGGATTTCTTTTTTCATATCAATACTTATAATTCCATTATATATTGAGTATATATCATGCTTTACTTAGCTAGTGCCTCACCGATAAGCACTTAGTCTCTAGGTTTCTGCTATTACATAAACAGTGTTTAGCCTGAATGTTCTCGTCCGTCCATTTATTTTAGCGCATATCCTCAGGATAACCTGGCTGTAGGTTTACTATGTCAAGAAATCTGTGCAGTGACCATTCTGGTGGGTAAAAGATGATCAGATTGCTCTTTGGGAAGCTTACTGATTTCTACTGCCAGTAGTTTGGGAGTTCCTGTTCTCTAGCTTTTGACAACACTGAATTGTATCGATTTTGATTAATCTGAGAAAGGAAAACTAGGGTCTAGGAATATTTGACATTTTCTTAATTATGGTTACTTCAACATTATTTCATACGTTTATTGCCAGAAATGCCTGTGTTTAATTTCTGTTCCCGAAGCACTTTTTTGCTTCAGAATTCAGGAGAAATTATCATTAAAAACTGTACTAATAGCTAGGAAAAGGAAGAAAAAAGTTTCATTTGGTGCCTATGTTTTGAGAAAATTAAATGGGAGGATACTGATCATTTGATGTTAAGTAAAAACTTCCAAATGTTACACACTGGACAGCACAAGATGCAGCTTTTATGCCTGTCTCTCCTGTTATTTTCCTGATTCATTTGGATAAATCCCCTCACAAACCCTCCCACGGTATTTAGCATAGCACTTCAATAAAGTTCAAATGTCAATGCAATCTTAATTATTATTATATTGTGAAACCCTGCTACCCATGTAGCAGTGATCCTTTTAAGGAGGAGAAAAGAATGCATTGAAAGAGAAGAGGTAACAAGCAAAGGATACAGAAATAAAAATAAGGCTTTAACTTTAAGAAATCACTTGCTTACATTTAACTTCCAGATGTGAGACAGAAGGGGATAACTTGTCTCAGGCAGAAGGCACTGCCTGTGTTGGGCCCAAGGTCTCTGCCTTTCCTATTTCAAGATCTCTGAGCCTGCCAGTCAATAAGCAAGTTCAATTACCTGGAAACTCCCAGGCTGAGCCTGCTCGCTCCTGAGAGAAGCTGACGTCTAGCACTTATTTTGTTTGTTTTCTTGTATACTTTTTCAGGAAAGTACTAGGTACAGACTTGCCCTGTGCTTTACTTACACGGGAAACTGAAAATGGCTGGAGAGCAGAGAAGGTTCTTTGCATGACAAACGTGTTTTTCAGGAGAAATTATGCATCTAGATATGTTCATAGCTTCGCAGCTTCCAGTCTGTCCCAAGACCTAGACTGTTGGCCCCTGTTAAAGGGTACACTTGGTGTCACCAAGGACCTGGGCTTGTTCTTTCACCCAAAAAGGATTCTGGGGTGGAACGAAAGTGCATCTCTTTTTCTTTCTGGCTTTTCTAAAATGTCAGTTTGAGGAGGTAGCTGATTCATCCTTTGCTTTTGCCTATAAAATCATACTTAAAAATTTTCAAGCTTCCAATGTCTCTCTGGGGCTACAAGTATGTGTGTGTGTGTGTGTGTGTGTGTTTATGTCATTCATTTCACCACTGAGGGTAACACTGATGAATCAAAACACTGCCTTGGAAGTGACCCCAGGGGTCACTTAGAACAACTTCCTAAACAAAGGCAGCATGTCTCTGACAGCATGGGTGACAGGTGGTCTCTGGGATTTTACTTGACCACTTCAGTGCCAGAGGAAGGTGGCTCATTGGTGCATTGTTGATCAGCTCTAATTCTTAGCAAGTTCTTTATGCTGAGCCCTCATCTGCCCCTCTGGAATGTCGCTGCTTTTTGCTGAGACACAAACTTAATGTCCAAGGGGAGCTTTACATTCTTTGTTCTTCTATATTAGTGCTTACAGTTTAGGATTTCATGGAGGTTTTTAGAGTCTTGTGTTGGCCTTTGTGTTTAAGATATTATCATAGTTTCTTTTCTTTTCCCTTTAGAATAGTTTTATTCTTTTCTAAAAATTTTTTCCCATCTTTTTAAAAAATTGTTGTTCAAGTACAATGTTGTCTTAAGTAAAATTTTGCCTCCATTTTTACCCCATCACTCCCCCTACCCCAGACATCCCCAACTCCCACCCTCCATCCTATCCGCGTTTTGCTTTGTCCATGTGTCATTTACACATGTTTCTGACAACCCTTCCCCCAATGGGGGATAAAATATTATCGTGATTTTTTTCCAGAATAATACTCAGGTGTTATGCTGCTTAACATACATATCTCGTCTCTTTAGATCTTTACCCAAACAGCAGCAAGTAAACCATCTAAGTATGGCTATATAACAAATAAAAATAAAACATAACAAAAAATTCTTACTTTTTTCCAGTAATTTACATCTTATTAGTGTTATTTTTAGTTATTTTATCCTCAAATACCTTTGTCTTTTCTTTAACAGTTCAGATTTAATTATAGTTAAAATACTGATTGGCCTGGAAACTATGCATGTTTTAAAGACAGAAATCCATTGATTAAGTTTTCATTTCAAACACAATGCAAACTTTTGGCCTTGTGCATAGAATTTTGAGTAGTTACTATGTTACTCTAAAACTTGAGATAAAAGTGGGATTTATAAGTGAGGAGGAATACAGAGAGGTGTTGAAATTTACATGAAGGAAATGGAATCATCTTTCAGGGATTCATTTAGCTTAGGATGTGGAAACTTACCAAAATTTTCCAGCTGACATTTCTTATGAAAGATTCATAGGTGAAAAAGATAATAAGAAGTCCCCAGGCAAGGGTTCTAGACATCCACATTTGTTCCTCTGAGAAAATTTGACTTGGCTTATGACTTGTGTTTCTCCCTTGCCTGAGTGGTAGTTTAGCTGCGCCTTTATTGGATTTAGTATTGTAATTGGATATGGAATTGTGCCGGGAAGCATGTATTTCAATATGTGCACCCGAGCAATCTAAATCATTAGGATGGTGACTCACTCACATTTAACAGGGAAATTAGCAGACTTTTTCTTTGTGTGAACATTTGGGGAGGAGCTGACACATGCTAGCTGCAGAGAGATACCAGTAGTGTTCCAGATCACCTGTGGCAATACCTAGCCTTGTGGAGGGTGGGGATTTCTCTAGATTTAGCCAGGCTAGGTTTTATCAGACAGGTCTGTGTTCCGTGTTGGAGAACTGTCTGATTAGGGGATTCGCTGGCTAGTAAATGGTTGGATATATGTGTTAGCCCATTCATTTATGTCACTGCAGACTTGTGAGGGTGCTTCAGCAAAGGCACATACCATCGTGGCAAGGGATATTATGAAATTCTTAGAAAAGAATAATCTTTACAACCTAATTATTTAAAAAATAGTTATGTCATAGAGCCTTGTTTCCCAAACTTGCTTGTTTATAAGAATTATTCTGGGATGATTATGAAAATAGAGTCCCACCCCTCACCCAAGCTGTGCAGAGTCAGTCTACAAGGAAGGCACCTCTGACCTTGACTGAAATACAGGCATAGCTCTTTTTATTGGGTTTCATTTTAGTGTGCTTCACAGATGTGGCATTTTTTACAAATTGAAGGAAAGCACTCCACCAGCAAAAAGACTGTGACTGTCTCTAATAGGAGACTCACTTTACTGCTGTGGCCTGGACCCGAACCTCCAACATCTCTGACGTGTGCCTGTAGTATATATGCTGGAATTGGAAAGGGCTGCATTGGGACAGAAGGTGGTGGCTGCCCCAAGGTGTCAGGGAATTGCACCACATCCCATCAAACAGTAAAATGCCCCTTTCTTCTCAGTGAAGGCATATGCAAGTGACCGACTGTGGCTGACGAGCTTGCAGGGGATGGAGGGAAAGTGGGTGTTTCTCTTAAAAAACAAAATAAAACAAAACACCTAAAGTAAAACAACTACTCTGTAAAAGTATGTTATCTTCTTTTAATTGCAGTAGCCAGTTGGTCTTTACTCTTCTTCTTTCTTACTCTTCCTCTACCCACATTTGGTCATTTTCCTTTTTCTTGGCCTTCCAGGTTATTCCTTTGGGATGTTTTAGAAAACCATGTGCAACATTTTCACACTGCATTTGATGGGACCGAATATTTTCTCTCCACGTCTTCCTCAGTTGTGTTCCTCAGTCTGTGTACAAAAAATAGACACTCGTTCCTGTTTCAGCCAGGGAGCTTGTACATCTGTGACACTTCAGAAATAATCCGTTTAGATTTCAGCAGCTGATTAGTGCTCCATTCTAACCAAACTGAGAAGGAACTCTTAAGAATGATAGCATATTATTCAACTTAGCTGTCTGTAGAAAAATGTAATAATAATGGTCGTATTTAAGCAGTCCTGTGCTTATATAAAAGGCTTTTGCTATAGTTATGTTTTTCCTTATTGTGCTTTATTAAAACATTTAGTGACCAGTCTACCAAAAGCAGTTATTCCAAGAGTAATCACAAAAAAATCATTAGGCTCCTCTCACTTATAGCAGGGTGTCAAACTCATTTTCCCCAGGGGCCACATCAGCCTCATGGTTGCCTTCAGAGGGCAGAATGTAGAGCTCCTTGCCCCTAGTTAAGGAGTAGTTGTATTTACACAGTCCTAGAATTACATTCTGCCCTTTGAAGGCGACCGTGAGGCTGATGTGGCCCCTGGGGAAAATGAGTTTGACACCCCTGACTTATAGCAACCCTGAATGTCAGGGGAAAAGTGTTGGTGGAATTCTAGGACTATTCTGTATGATCTCCTAAACAGTTTTACAGGGACTCCAAATTCCACATTGAATTACTACTGAATGTGAGAAATATAGCTAATGGTGTCAGTGTGGCACCCAAGTACTGATTTGCCTATAAGATAGGAAGCCGTATCCCCATGAGCTGGAGCCAAAAGGAAAGAAGAGATGCACGTTTTAAATGTGCTTGTGCAAACATTTACCTGGTTGACCTTATATTTCTCCAATAGTCTGTGGAAACAGACTAGAAATAGAATTAGAGAACACAGTAGGATCGATAGAAAAAATAGAATAGGTAGAAATAGAATCAGAAAGCATAAATCTGATTTGTAGAATAGATACTATAGGATAGTTATCTAAAGCAATTAGTGTATATTTATTGAATACTTTATGAAAAATACTGTGTGTAGGATGAAGAAGAATGTTTTTTCCTGTGACGAGAATGAAGTTTACCATAACAAAGTCAAATAAATTAAAAATCAAATATCAGTTGGATATTTTAAATGTGAGGTTGATACATGTAGGCACATATAACAGGGTTTTCCAATTATATCCATATGATTAAAGCAGAGGGTACCCTGATTTCTTAGGAAGAATTGGAGGTCATCTACCTTCTGGTTATATTCATAGAATTAATAATTTCTGTTCTGTAATCAGACCACCTGTTTCTATACTACAGCGCTGTCTTCTTCCTGAAAACCTTCATGACTCCCCTTCCCTGTAGGGAGTGACAAAGAGTTGTATTAGCTGTAAAGAACTAACATGCTCTTTGACATTTTATGCTACACCCTTTATTAAACAACACAGTCTCTCTTTTTATTTTCATCTCCTGAAATTGCCTTTCACATATATCATGTTTCAACCACAGTCACTTGTCATGTCTTGAACATACATTCTTTGATGCTGCTTTGTCTTTACATAACCCTTTTCCTTGAATTCCTGTCCTTTTTTTGGACCAGGCAAGCTCCCAGTCCTTCTCAGAGACCAAATGTTACTGCTTCTTTGAAACTGTGGCTGCTCCTCTGTGTTCTAGTAGCACTGGTTCTATACATAACTCTATGGTAGTACGTACCACACTTGGTCTTGACTCTTTTATGTCTGTCTCCCTTATTATACTTCAAAATCCTCCAGGACGGAGACTGTCTTGTTCATCTCTGTATCTGTCATCTTGCCACTGTGCCTGCAGCCGAGTAGGTACACCCCTCCCCCGTGGTTTACGGCCAAAGGAACAAGGGGGAGTAGATGGGCTTGGGGGAGGTGGGTGGGAGTAGGGGGCTGCCCTGGAAGAAAGGGAAGTGGCCGTCTCCTTTAATGGGGTGGGGGCGGGGGAGAGAGAGATCAAGCAGTGAAGGTCAGTTTTGATCTGATTGCACTTGCCCCTATGTGAACAGGATGCGGTAGAGCTCCCTATAGGAGGGTGACCTCTGAATCCAGATCTGTAGAGATAGTCCTACACCCAATACTCAGGCCTTTTCAGGGCTCACTTCGTGGTTATTCTTGTGATTTGGAGCCAGCCAAGATGGAATGTCTGTAGCTGGGCCTCAGAGTAGGCTGGACTATTAATAAGCCAAATTCCTATGGACTTCCTTATATGTGTCATCTGGAACAGAATAATAACAGTGGTGCACCCTTTGTCCTTGTCCTTCTCATGTTTCTTCTCTCCCACACTGTCTTCATTCCTGTTCCTGCTGGCTCATGGATTTAGACTTCTCATGAAACTTCCTCTCGCCAAACCTAGGGAGATTTCTTTCAGTTCAGTCATTTGCCTTTGTCAAGTTGACCTATTTCATTAAAAAAAATGAGGTTGTGGTGGGAAGAGTACTTAGAACGCGGGAAGGGGCACGCCGCAGCAAAGGTGATGTAGATAAGGCTGGCTTTAGTGAAGTGCATGAATTGTCTTTGGGCCCTTTTTGCTATTCTTCTTTCTTTCTTAACACTCCCCTTTAGAAACCCACTTCCTTTGTGGTACTTTTTTTTTTTTTGCTGCTTCGCTGTCCCACTCAGTCCTGGCTTCCTTTCGGGGTTCTGATATGTTTCCACAATCCCTCTTCATCCAAAGCAGTACCTGTCTATGGCACTAGGGCCCCTTTTTACATTCTGTCCCATCATAGAACAATTTAAGTAAACTCATTTAAAGCTGAGATTTTAAAGAGTGATGTAGTTTAATAGATCACTGTTGTCTTACAGTAGCATAGATCACATATATGCTTCAGTAGAGGTTTGTCTAGAAATAGAAAAGTCTCAAGTCCTTTGAATAAATTTCTGATAATGAGACGTTCGGGCACCACATCACACTGGAGGGTGTGCAGGAGAAATTTGGGGCCGTGAACACTTCATTTTCCATCAGATTAGTGACACTGAAGTGAGGTCTCTCAGCCCACTGGTGGTACCACGTTGGAGCTGAGACATTTTGTTCCATGAGTACAGAGTGTCAGCACTGCCTTTGTGGTTAGAAAAGTGTGAGAGAATTTTAGGGCCTGGGAATGACTTGCCGGCATTCTTTGACCCTAGGCCAAATGGTTTTTTTGAGGGGGAGCCCCAGGTGGTATCTGTGTGTGTACAAACTCCAGCTAATAAGGTTCGAAACCACCTTTTCAGTTTGTTGGAGTTGGAGTTGTTTGCTTTTGTTTTATTTTAATATGAGGAACTTATGGTTTAGCTGTATAAACGCAGGACACATTTCCCGATGTTTTTGAATACCATAACAAATACACGCTTGAAACTCTTGCCCGGAGCCCTCCAGCCAGCCCACGCGTGTGCTCACGGTGCCTGGGCCTGTGGGGTGTGGGAAAGGTGTCTCATGTCAGAATGTCCACACTTGCGGAAACCTTGCCACGGAAAGAATCGCAAGTGCTTTGATAAAGCCCCTATGAAACCTCAGCTTCTAAATATCTCTAAAGAATAAAATGCCACAGCTATAAAAATATGGTTTGTAAAAATATACCAAGCCTTTCTATTTTGGTATTCAATGCATTTGTCCTAAGAAGGAGGGAAAACCTGATCGGTTGGAAGACATGGAGCAAGAACTATTTATACCAGGGCTTGCCTTTAAGTTCATTTATAAGCCTCTTCTTTTTTTTTTTCTTAAGAGTGAATTTTTGTTCGGTATCCTGATTGTGGTGGTGGTTACATGAATCTATGTGTGTTGTAGAACTGGATATAGAGGGTGGGTAAAACTCAAATTTTTTGTGTGACAATATTAAAGATAAAATGATACAATAAATGGCTACACTTTTTATTAGAAACCATGGTAAAATGGTGGTTAAATTTCCAGAATATCCAGTGAAAAGGCTCAGTAAGTATAACACTTATCTGATCGATAGTATTAATAGTATTATGCACACTAACCTTTAATGAGGAAATACATTTTATTTCTACTTATTTATTTATTTTTGAGGAAATACATTTTTAAGTCACAAGTGAGAATTTGAAGAATGCGTTTTTCCCTGGATAGCCGGGAGTGGGAACAGAGCTTTGGCACTTAGAGTTCTGGTGGTGGTTGTGGTGAGTTCAGTTGCGGCATCTGTGGTTCTTGAGGCAGGGGCTCAGACTGAGAGTTGGAAGAGGGTTGGCTGGGAGTGGTTGCCGAGAGACCCTGGCCCTCGCATATCGGGAGTCCTGACTGTAGGGCAGTCGTCAGTCCCTGGATGTACCTAGCATTTTGCACGTAGTGGACGCTCAATAACTGATGCCTGAAAGCTGGAGCAGAGAATTTGCCTAGGCTCAAATTCTGGCTCCGCCAACCAGCTCTGTGACGTTGGATAACTTACTTACCCTCTTTGTTTCTTCTCCCTCCGCCTTAAAAATTGGGGAAAACACCTCTCTCATAGGCTGTTGGGAAGATTAAATGAGATGATGAAGCATGAAGCTCTTAGCAGAGTTTGAGGCATCTAGTAAGTGACCTTGTAAACGTGAAATGCTATTATTAAGTAACTGCTTTGTGAATGGCAGTGACTCCTGCCGCTTTCTGGGTTAGGGAGACAGTGCGAATAATGACAGCATGTTTGCACACTGGTTTCTTTGTTGGGGTCAGGAGCCTTTGTGAAATTATTTATTTCTCATAGAAAAGCCCAGAAAACTCAGATGTCTAAACTTTTAATGTTTCTTTCCATTCTTACATACTTTTAATTCTCAGCTTTTCACATAATCAATTTTACCTTAAATGCCATTGAGTAAAAATTATTTGGTATATCAGTTATTCAAAACATTTATAGTAATATGGATTAATTTCCCCAAATTATGATGATTGTGTATGAAAATGATTATTTTAATGAAATATATTTTAATTATATATATTTTATTTTAAATGTTTTTAATGGAATGAATGCAGGTTAATTAAGGCGAAAATAAATGCGTAAGTAAAAAGGAGTACTCAATCTCACAATTAGAGCCAATTTCGGTGCAAAGTAATAACAGCAGAAATTCTTCTATAGCATTTACTGTGTATGAGGCATTATTCTAAGTGAGTTGCATATACTGTAATTTATTTAACAGCTCAGAGGATTTCTATGTAGGTCATTTTCTATCCCCACGTAAACACAAGAACAACTGGGATCTTATTATAAAAATTGTTTTTATGTGATTATTTTGTCACAGTAGTTTACATTCTGTGCACTATTTTAGGTCACTAAGTGCATACATAGGTACACATTATGTTTTTAGCAGCCACAGAATGTTGCTTTCTGTGGTAATTGACCCATTGGCACATTTTTTGGTGCTCCTGTAACCAAGGGAAGGTTTGTCTCTTAAGATGTTGCTAATATGACTTTGTTTTTCCTACAAATACCACTTTTAACCAGAAAGTCAGCAAAGTATCACCTATGATTATTTCTTATTGAGAAGTTCGGGCAGCGCTTTGCTCTAGTTCTAGAGTTTTACCCTGCTTCTGTGTACCTGCTCTACCAAGTGAGGAAGCTCTGGTGTTACCCAGCTGTGTTTTCATCGTAGCCCCAAACAACGTGGTTCTGAGATAGCTCTTTCTGCTTGAAATTGTTTTAAAGTAAAATAAGACCTAAGTATTTATTATCTTGTGTAAATGATTAGACACTCTTGATTTACTGACAGTTGGCATATAAAGAAATTCTCTTTTAGTTCTGATGGGAAAAACTCGGTCTAATGCCAATTATGACTATTTCCTGATAGTAATTGGGACATATTTGTTGAGATCCACATGGTTTGAGTCATGCAGTGCCTTCGCCTATCCCTTTAATTTATTTTTAAGGCAGGAGATGAGAGTGATGGATTGGTTTCAGGGTGTGAACACAGTCTCTGATTGTAATTCTGGAGATATGTGGATCTGAAGTTGATGGGCAAGCTGCCTGGTGAGCCAGGTGAGCTTCCATTATCTCAAGAACCTGTACCGATTAGTCTGCTATCATATTGAGAGACCTCACAATGAACACAGATATTTTCCCAGGGCGGCTGAGACATAAAAGATAATATTCCATCTGTGGCTTACCATTGTTTCAAGCCTATAGCATTTTATTTACCGGTATCTAACAGGGATAGCATGTTTATTCGGAAGGGAACTGGAAGTCTTATTTTCCTCTCCAGTCACCATTTCCCTTCTTCCTACCTCAAATTGGGGCCAGTTCAGAGTTGAGGCATGAAACTATTTAATTTTATTTTTCTAGGCTAGTGTCTTGCAAAAACTAAAAGTTCAGTACACTTATTGAATATTGAGTGGACAAAATTAGATTAAGAACTATATAAATAACAACATGAAATATGATTTATCATAATGTGTGTGATTATATATATTTATTATACAGCTTTTTCACAGCTGTTGAGTGCAGTATTGTCTGTGATTTTTGGCCTTCTTAGATCATGACTGAAACAGCTTTTTTACAGTTTTTAAGAGTTAATAGGCATTGGTTTTAATTCTAGAAAGCTTTCCTTGAATAGGTTTATGTTTCTATTTCTTAACAGGCTTATGCTTTGATCAGAGTCATTAAATTAGATGCCTTGGAGGACCAGATCTTCACACTTTGAAGGACTTTATTGAAGGATTTCTTATTTTTATGAGGAATTTCTTACCTGATTTTCACATACTCTTCCATGTAGTTAATATACTGAGTACATTCAGTTTGTACAATGATGTACATCACATAGTCAAATGATCTGACCATTAATAGTTACATTTCTCATTTCACCTAGCAATGAACCAATCACTGGGTAGAATATGAAAGAAAAAAAAACTTAGCCTTTCTCATTTATATTTTGTTTTATCAAAATACTCTTTTAGATTTTTCCAGAGCAATTATATTTTGGATCTATCAAAGTAAAACTGTCAGAGAACTTAGTCGGAGTAAAAAACACCTTTGTCCCTGCTTCACACATAGACACACACACTCCTCCCTTATTGCTTTAGAGGAAGATCGCATTTTAGGTTTCTCTGAAGGAGCTATTGATGGCATATTTTTGCAGGAAACCTTATTGTCATCATTAGCAACAACAAGCACTGAAAATATATTTAAAAATTCCAGTCAGCTGTTACTTGAACCTAAACTTTAGACTTGGTTATCAGTGTCAAAGGAATTCAGGAAGTCATTTAAGGGCAGAGAACAAGGCCCCATTAATGCATTAAGGAGAACTGATTGCTCTAGGGTGTTAGGAAGAGGGTGGTGGTGTAGTTTCTGGGAGACAGGTGTTCTGTTAGCCTGCTATCACCTGCCATCCATGTGATAAGCATAAAATTATCCATTTAGCTTTATTTCTATCAAACTTGTGTACCCTGCTCCTCCTTGCTGAATAAGATGCCAAACTTAAGAGTATAGTCCTAATCAGATTTAGGAACATGCTAAAACTAAACAAAACACATACCTTTCTCCATCTCTCCACTGTAATCAGGAAAAAAGTGTGCCACATGTCAATAGGTGAAATTGGACAGAGAGAGAGAGGAGAAAAAGCAAAATATTTTATATAACAGTAAACAAACTTTCAACCATGACTTCTTCTTCTTTTTTTTTTTTTAGAAATAGACTCTTGCATCTTCCCGGGGTTTCTTGAGATTGTACTTGAACTTGTTGTAGCATGTTTACTAGAGGGAGCCAAAGTGTTAATGTCATTTGATACACAGAGTGGATAGATTCCAAAAGTTGATGGAACAGTGAAATTAATGTCTAATAAATACCTATTCTTTGTTAGCTCCAAAGTTTTCTTTGGAGAGCCCAAACTGGGATATTGGGAGTTAAGCAGGGAATGACATTACTCTTTCCTCTAGGGTGGGTTTAAGATGATGGGTCTAAGTGTCATAAAGACCAGGTGCCCTCTGCCTACCATTTCAGGCACCGTTTCAGAGTAGTGCCACCATCTGTTGCCTGGATTGTCCCTTGCTACAGCTGTGCCAGGAGCCAGCGTGGGTGTAGATTAGTCTTGGTGGATAAAATAGACTCATTTCTTATTGTTGTGGGAATGATCACTGGATACCCATACCCTTTCATACAAATCTTTATCACATGCCTATCTCCACTTCATTTTAAATGCCTTAAGAATTTGCATATAAAATAAACAAAAGAAATAGAAGCAGACTGAAGATACAGTGAACAGACTGGTGGTTGCCAGAGGGGATGAAGAACTACAGATCGGCAGCCACGAACGACTCCCGGCAGGTCAAGTACAGCAGAGGGAGAATAATCAATGATATTGTAATAATTACGTGTGGTGTCAGGGAGGTACTGGAAATATCAGGGGGACCATATGTAAAGTATAGGGTTGTCTCACCACGATGATGCACACCTGAAGCTAATACAAAATAATATTGAATGTAAACTGTACTTGAAAAAGAAAATAGGATGAAGAATTTGCACATAAATCTGAAGAAGGGAAGCTCCCTTTATTCCTTAGGAGGATGTTTGTTCACACCAGCTCTCTCCATGTCTCTAGCTTCCCCAGTAGGACTTGTGGGTAGAAGACACTGAACCCATGGATTCCAGGACGTGGTCACTGAGTTCGTAATGACAAATCTGTAGTTATGGTGGGTGTACTGTTACCTCTTTCACTAGTTAGTCAGAAGCAGTAAGGAGTAGAGGGCAGGCAATAAGCCAGAAAGTTTTCATAATTGTCTTTAAGAAATGTGATATACACATGTCTCTTATCCAATTTAAAAATTTGAGAATCTGGAGCATAAGACTACATCTACCAGAGCTATTTACATGTTACTGTGGAGTAGTTAAAAAGTTTGCAACTGAGAGTCATACATACGGTGACTTCTTTTAATGTACTGGTAAATCACAATTTTTTAGCATGCTTATTGGTTTCATAAAGTCCTTAAAAGTACTTACTTGCGTCATTTCCTTATATAAAGGAAAAATAAAACAGAGCCTTTGATGCGTATTTATTGATTATCTCCAATGCCTTGGAGGGAAACACATGGTCCATGTCAGATGTTTAGACCATATTGGAGTGTTCATAATTATTTCTAATACATGATAGGAAGTTTATATTTTAATGCTTTTTTTCTCAGTTTCTATATTTTAGGGATGCTGGTGTTCTTTTGGCAGCTTCAGGGTGAAGGAAATACTGTATTAAAGCAGTGAAATTTATTATTGAAACATGCATTTGCAAGTATTGACTCATTTAATCTTCATAAAACCTATGAGGTAGATACGGTTGCCCTCATCTTATAGATCAGTCATGGATGTACAATTAAAAGCCATTAAGAGGTACAGCTGTGATTGAAACCCAGGCTGTGTGGCTCCAGAACCCTTGTTCTTAGCTAGGATGACAATATTTCCTAAACTACAGATTGTAATTTATTGTGAGCTGGAAATCAATATAGTGTGTTTCAACTGGCATTTTAATAAAAATAAATCATTGTGTGTATGTATTATATGTAGTAAGTATGAGTATTGTTTTATGAAACCATCTTTGATAATCATGTGCCTCTATATTTAGACACATACAGATGTAGATATATATTGAGTTGCAGTAGAAAATGTATTCTGATTGTGTACCTAGGTCAAAAAACATCTGCAAGCCCCTGAACAACACTATAGAGCCATTCACTGCCTCGAAAATAGGTGTTCAGTAAGTATTAAGTTGAATAAGTGTATTATTAAATTAAAAAAAACTCACATAGTGTTAGGCTAAAAGGCTTCTGCTGAACACATACTTTCCCTGTGGAATAGGACTGAAAATGTTAGTCCCAAGTTCTTAACCAATAGAATGATAACACTCTGATATAACCAATTAGTTTATATCCAATTTCCAAGCTAAATTCAAGTCATCTTCCCAAAACTTTCTGGTTGGTAATTTTTATTACTTTAAGACTGTCAAATAATAATCATAGTCCAAAAGAAGAGGTAATTCCTAAAAAAATTAGTTAATCTGGATTCCATTGAAGTAATGATACATTATCAACAAGTGATGTTTATTTCAGCAGTGCAAAGATGGTTCAATGGTAGAAAGTGTGCAAGATTTATGATATTAAACTAAGTATAAAAATCATAGTATTATTTCTGTAAACACTGAAAAGACATAGGATAAAAATTAACTATCTTTCACATTTAATAGGACTTAAATGTGAGACTTTAAGGAGTCTTAAAGGAGACTTCTTCAATGGGATAAATACATATTTATATCATCTCACAAAGCTATTGTGATTGATGGGGAAACACATGAAGTGTACTAACTAGCATGAGAAATAAAAAGAAATCTGGCTCACTTCCTTCACTGTTATTTACAGTTGTGCTGGAGGAAATTGCCAATGTTACTAGATGAAAGGAAGAAAGTAGGGTATTCAAATTCGAAAGGAGGCAGTGAAATAATTGTTATTCACAGAAGATAAGATTTTATATCCACAACCCTCAGAGGATCAGTTGAAAAGTGATTGCAAACAACATATTAATTCGGTAATAGGAAAGTTCAGAATTAATGTATGTTTTATGTAATTGTATAATAGTCATATTAAAGAATATACAGAACACTTAAAATGGGAAGAGATACTATATTCTTTGATAGGTAGACTCATCATTCATGTCTCATAGTGAACATCAGGAATTAGAACAAAGATTTAAATGGGGAAGATGAAGCCATAAAAGTAGTAGAGTTACACCCTGGCTAGATAGCTCGGCTGGTTAGAGCCTCATCCCCCTGTGCCAGCTTGGTGGGTTTGCTCTCTGGTCGGGGCACATAGAAGTGGCAACCAAGGACTGCATAAATAAGTAGAACAGCGATTGCCCTTCTCTGTCTCTCTCTCTTCTTCCTCTCTAAAAACAAATAAAGAAAAGTTTTTAAAAGTAGTAGAAGAAAATACGAATTTCTTCTGGTCTAAGAATGGAGAAGGCCATTTTAATAAAATTCAAAATTCAGTTTAAAAGATTAACGTAGTTAGGTTTATAAAACTTTAAAACTTCTACATGGCAAACAAATATGAACAAAAGCAAAGGATAATAGGTTGGAGATAAAAATTACAACTCATTATGAATAAGATCTTATCTCCCCAGTACAGAGCAACTAGTATTTAATTGACTAGACCTAACACAAATCTGGTTATATTAACACATAGCTCTCAGAAAAATACCACTGGCTTTTACACATATGAAGAGTTTCTTAACTTCTTTCAAAATAAAAGAAATCTATGACTACACTGACAGCATTTTTAACAAAATGCAGTGCATTAGCAAAAATCCGAATGTATAATAGCACACTCTGTTGGCAAGGCCACAAGGAAACTAGGATTTTCATACATTGTTGATGAGAGGATGAGTTGATATAAATGTAAATGGGAACAAATGCATATGAGCTTTGATTTAGTATTCATGTTTCTACAAATTTATCTTACAGTGTATTTGTAAAATGTTAAGTGTACAAATTTATCTGTGCCTGCTTTGTTTTTAATAGCAAAAGGCATGAAACATTTTACAGTTAATATCCATCAGTGGAGGACTGACAAAATAAACTAGGTACATCAATAATGGAATGTATGTAGGTATACAAAAAATGAGAAATCTTATGAATATGGATGGATTTCCAAAATATATTGCTAAATTAAAAAATGCAAGGGCAGAATAAAATGTTACATTTGTGCAAAAAAGAGAAATTACTGGTAGTTATGTTAAAAATACCAGAACACATACAAGAAAGCAATAAGCTGGTTATTTATTTGGGGGGTACATAGGTAGAGGATCCATAGCTGAGCAGATAGGGGATTAGGATAGAGTCAAGACTTTTCACTATATACTTTATTAAAGCAGGACTTTTCACTATTTTCTTAAAATTTTTAGCCATTCAAATACATGGATGTATCCATTCAACAATAACAACAAAAAGAAAGAAAAGATAAACACTTAAAATAACAAATGAACCATACCACTTGATAAACAGTTGAACAAAAATTAGGATTGGAGTTCATCTTAAAAATTACTGGACGTTGTTATACAACATACAACTCCGAATGTCTGTATTATGATTTGCTTATGCTTATCTCCTGGAGACATAAGACTGTCAAATTGCCATGCTATAACATGGTGGTAATAATATAGTCTTAGCAGTTTGTTCTTGTTACTGTTAAAATTCATTTAATACACATAAATATATAGTACATACACACAAAGGAGAGCATTGAACATCTGTTTGATGTAGGATTCAAGAGCTACCTCTTAAGTTTTGGTAGGGTTTATTTATTCTGTGAATTATTTAACAATCTTTCAGAAAGTTAATTTGTAAGAAAGACAGCAGTACTTACCCTTTAGAACTGAGGCCAAGATTAGAGTGAATGTCTTTATAAAACAGCCTAATAAATACTGAATGCACGTACTTCTTATGCTGGCGATTGTGTTAATTATGATATGCAGCCTTAAAATTCCAAGGTGAATGTTAACAAGGAAAAATGCACAGTTTGCCCTACTTATAATGTTTGATTTACTTGAATAGAATAAAGTGGGAGTTTGCTGCAAAATTTTTGATGGAATGAGTTTGTGTCTACTTGCATTTTTTTATTTACTAAGAATCTGATAGGGTGAACTGTTCAAATCACCTTTAAAATAATCTCAAGTTGAATATTTTATATGGAAAATTAACTGTTATATTTAAATTGTTTGAAATAGTTTAGATTAAAGTTGATTGTTTAAAATGGCATACCACTGGGTGGAGTAAGATATAGTTATTAAAAATTAGATGCATAATGATTATAATGGCATAGGAATTTTTCAAAATAAAGTAATTTAAAATGCTGCAAAAGTTTATTTACTAGGATTTCAAATTGGTGAATAAAAACCCACTCATGTATTTGAATTTCGTAGAAAAGAATAGGAGGAATATATATCAAATTTTATTAGTGTTCATCTTTGAGTGTTGGAAGTATATTTGCTTTTTCTATATTCTTTTCTAGATTTCCAAGTTTTCTATTGAACGCAGTGAACATTATTACTTTGGTGTATTTGTATGTGAAAAAGCAGTGTGTTTATACTTTGAAAATGGATAACAGAATCTAAATATATGTACCTATTCAAGAAAAGCAGTTCAAAGCTGTACTGACTTTGTTAGTGGAATCTTATTCTAGAAGAGGAGCAGTTGGCACCTGGAGGGACTCCTGGCACTTCTGCGCATTGAGGAGGGGTTTATTTTGGTAAAGTAACACTACCACCACAGCCTGGTGGCCACTGCAGTGGGATCAGATCTCAGGTCACGTCAGTTCATTAGCTCAGCGTGGAGCTCCGCTCTCTGAAATTGTGGGCCACACTCAGGGCTTTAAAAGGTTGTTTTTAATTAGTTGGGATAAAATTGCTTAATAAAATTGTATAGGTTTTAGGTGAACGATTCTATAATATATCATCTGTGTATTGTACTGTGTTTTCACCACCCCAAGTCAAAACACTAATGGTTTTTAGAAGGTGAGCCCTGTGTCTTTCATGCATGTACTTGTGCTTATTGAGAACAAATACAGATCACAGGTTATCAGGGATGGTAAAGTAGCTAATTCAAGGAAGTTATTTTGTGCTCTGTAGATGGGAATGTAAAAGAAATGTGTAAATTTCTTCTGTCCTCCTGTTCGCTAGTTAGAAATCCTCTGGTTTCCAGTGTAATAAGTAAGTGTACATCCTAGAGTCTTCATGGTTCCATTTCTGAGCAGCTGGTGTTATTCTAGTTGACATCAGGCGTAACACCCATTTCGAATACTTTGGGGAGTAGTCAGTGAACTAAACACTGAAAACGATGTCTTGTAGGTTTCTGTTCAGTGATTTCAGTCATTTTTTCTTGATTTATAGTGACTCCATCATCCTGAAAATTCAGTGTCCCTGTTGTCTTTATGTTACCTGTAGTCTAATTTAGGATCTAGCCTCTCATTCTTTTCATTTGATTTTACCAGAACTATTGAGGGATTTTTCAACCCCTTTCATTTAGAGGTGTGAAATAGACACAGAAGAGCTAGGGAATTGGCCAAGGCTACACAGGTAGTAAATACATAAAATTCAAGTCTTTTCACTTTCAATTCAGTGTACATTATGCTTTACTATGTTCCAGTTATTATTTTTTTAATTTTCTAAAATGTTGAGAAAGGGCTAGGATATATCTGTTCTTTACCATATTGGGACTTGATACGTGCAACAATAGATACTTTGAACAAAATTATATTAAACTGTAAAAAGATCTTTTATATCAAAAGTATTTAATAAATGGAGAGATGATTTTAGTGCCAATGTCCCAGTATTAATTACATCTTAAATACATGCTTTATTTGATGTGTTCATCATCGTGTTATATATGAACAAGATACATGAAAATGAGATGTGAGATCTTTTTAGATTTTTCTAAGTGGCAGGGGTTGTTACACATTTGGTTTCAGAATGGAAAACCTACAAGGAACAAATTTATTTTCTTAAAAATAGTTAGATCATCTTTTCATTTAGAAAGACAGGGATGGCCTAAGTTAAACAGGAAGAATTTGGTCCCCTCTTTTGTAACTTACTTGTTTAGAAACCACAAAAAAATTAAAAGATAGCATTGATGTCAAAAATATTTCAATACTATTTGATTCATTATTTTCAGTTATTATAATAATGTCTTTTCCCCCCAGAGAAGTAGCCAATTGTGAAGTTTAACAATTTAAATGAAGTTTAGGAACTTTATATCTTAAAAATTGGAATAATTTTTATCACTGGTTATAAAAATACATGGATTGAAAAAGTGTTATCAAAAAGACTACAAATTTATCTTTTGCCCCAGAGTTGTTTTATTATCTGAAGAAGGGAAAAATTAAATAGTATAAAAGAAGTTTCAAAACTCTTAAATCTTAGTGCAAACATTGCAGTGAAATAGAGTTTGGTTTCATTGAGAGCTTGGCATTCTCACAACAGAGGTTTTGAGCATGGTGCCATTGGATCAACAGTTTGGCCAAAGTTTCCGCCCACCCAGAATTTCCAATGTTTTGGGGGGGAAAAGGATCTTTACACTTTAGTCTTTGACTTTGGTTACAATTTTATAAGTTGGTAAGCTTTCTGTAAGTTATGTTGTTTTGCTTTAGATAAAATTATTTCATCAAGGCATTTGGGAAACTTTTGAGTCTATCTTCAGTGATATATGTAATGTGTATAAAAAACTTTTCAGATAACAGAAAAAACAATTCAGGAATTAAATACCATTCCTTTATCAGGAATCAAATATCATTCCTTCATCGAGTGTGTATGCGTGCATGTGCTCCTTTGCTACAGTGGTTTTTGCTCCCCTCCTTCCCACACCTCCTGTCCGTTCACTAATAGTGATGTCAGGTTCTTTGGGGAACAGCTGGAAAGGAAAACAGCAGGAGAGAAGAGGGTTGGATCTTCGGGGAATGATTGGGAGGGAAGGCAGTGGGGGAATTGGTTTCTATGGGAGAGAGCGCTGCCATAGGAGAGGAGTCAAACCTTTTGGGAGGTTTAGGGAAATAAAGGGTGGAGAATTGGACATTTCAGGGAGCCATTAGAATCGAAAGAGGAAGAGCAGTGAAGGAATTCACTTGGACACCCCTCAAAGGAGACTAGTGATGAAAGCACTGAGCTCCTCTCAGAGGATTCTGGTTTTGAAGCTGGGATCCGGGAGGGACGGGCTCCCGCCGCTACTTTTGTTGTTGGATCCACTTAGGTCCCTGGTGTAAGGAAGGATCCAGAAAGCTGTAGTTACAAATGGGTTGGCTGTGCATCTCTGTGTGTGTAAGTGTTGTTCTGACTTCCTCTCCTTTTCACTGTTTTATCTGAGTATGGGAATGGCTGAAGGCTTTATTGCTATCTGTGTGTTTTATGCTCTGTGGATCTTTTAAGGCGTGGCCTTATCAAAGTTGGCATCTGAATGCAAAGGAAAATGCAGGGCAAGCTTGTTCTAGTTGGGGTTCCTGTCACCAGACCATGGCAATGTGGAACAATGGATACATTACCCGAATTCATTGGATGCAAACAGAGTCCCAGCTTTCACGCTTGCCCTTATCAGCGTTTAAAATAGTGCCCAGTACTAAGAGTACTATCTATAAAGAGAACATCTCCTTCTCATTCTCTTCTTTTCCCTATCCTTTATGAATATTTTAGGGGGAAGGCTTTTGTTTGAGCAGTTAGAAATGTGGAAAAACAAGATTACAAGGTCGGGGTGAAAGTGGTACAAGATTGGAAGAAAGAAACTATTTTTCTTCACTCAGAGTAAAATGATACTTTTGGCTTGAGGCCAGAGAAAGTTAGGAGTTAGGATGGTGCAGACAGGACTGGCAACAAGTTTGTTAAGGAATGGGCTGAGAGCGAATGGGCTCGTCTCTGCTCTGTGGTTTACTGTTGAGTTTGAGTTTTAACTCTTTGGGTTTTTTGTCCGTTGGAAGCAGTGGTAAGAGAGATTACACTAAGCTTTAAAACCACAGCAAAACAAAACTTCTTAAAACACTTGTGTGGTAGCCTAAGAGACTAACAGGTTCTGTGTTCACTGTACTAATAATATCTTTTTGACAGTTTGCAGTACCTATGGAATAGTTAACTCTTTTTTCTTTCCATTCTGTTTTATAAATAGAATCCAAGGTGTGTGAGCATTAAAGGAAACAATAAATTTTAGGCAGAAAATACATACGTCTTCTGAAAGTGCCATTTGCATGACATGATTAGCATTCCTTTTATTCAGTACATTTTGAAAATACTGTATTCCTTTTAGAAAATTCAGAGAAAGTTTAACTTTTCTTTATAAATCTATTTGTGATTAATAAACAATTTTACAGTATTTTTCAATCTGAATGTATTTCTGTAATAATTGTTATAACAATTAAATCTTTAGCAACTATATATACCTCAAAATATTGTTTTATATATTTATTTTCCCTAATTATCCAAAGTTTACAAAACAAACCTTTATTGAAGATGGAGATGTAATTTTAATGTTAGAACACATTTCCTTTCACAGAATGGAGGCATGAATAATAAAGGTTAAAGAGATTTCCCATTCTTTCCTTAAAAAAAAGCCAGTATATCCTTTATTACCTTGTATTCATTCATTCATTCATTTTTTGAACTCATTTATAGTACAGATAGTAAGTGCTCATTAGAGTGTTTACTTTTTAGTCTGTCGACTTGATAAATTGTAAGATTATCTTTTGTAATCATTAATAATAAAATACTTTATGATTAGCCTTTAATACTTAAAAAAATACTATTCCAGACTTTGGAGACAGATGTAGATTAAAGTCCAACTGCTTGGTTAGCTGTGATAAACATGTATATAACTCTAGCTGTCATCATTTATTACAATCCACTGTTACCTACCCAAAAGAATAACTAGGTACTGACTGAGTGACCTTGTGTGAGTAAATGAACATTTCTGAGTCTCAGTTGTCATATATGTACAAAAAGGAGTAATAATACCTATATTTGTTAAGATTGTTACAAATAGATGCATATTTAAGCCCCCCATGTACTTGGAATGTATAGGTGTTTAGGTTTTAAATGTTAGAAGTGCTGGATTACTTATCATTTATATCCTCTCTTGTGACCACTGTATGGAGAAAGCCTCCAACTGGTCCTGGCCTCCGCGCCCTTTTGCCCTCTGTGTTTCCAGGACTGCCTGCCGTGCTGTGTCCTGGAGTTAAAGAGTGTCAGCTTCCCCGTTTGTCACACTGGATTCCTTCCTGCAGCCTCGTGCACGCTCTGCACAGGGCAGAGCAAGGCTCAGGAAGCACTGCCTTCCCCCTCCCTTCTCGTGTAGCTGGGAGTGTGGCAGAAAGAGTGGGATGTTTCACTAGTAGTTAAGCAACAGTGTATTTTTCTATATATTTAATATAACTGGGACCCCTCCCATTAAATATTATATATAGTCTTAGTAAAATCATTTTCTACTATGCTGTGGGTTCTTATACATTCTTGTTAGTGAGTTTCGGATAATGAGTTATTGAAATCTTACGAGATTGACATCTTGGGTTTTTAAAAAATTCCATATGGTTTCCATGTTGGAAACAAAGAGAAGGTGCAAAAACAGCTTCCAAACTTGTGTTGGTGAATTGCAAACTGCTCCGGTTTATTTTGCTTTACTGTATTTAATGTTCAAGTACTGTACTACACTTTGCATTTTAATTCGCCGTATAAAATTCAGTCTTGAATTTTTGTTCTTTCCCACTTCCTTTTTATGCTTCAAGAGCTTAATACCTTTGCTCCAGCTGGATAAAAGTTGAGCAAACAGACACTTTGACAACTGCTAACAGTACCACACCTTGGCTTTCCTGGGTACAGAGAGTAGTCACTTATTTCCATGGTTAAACAGCTGTCCTGTTTGAAAGATGCCAGTCACAAATTCCAATAAAATATATCATGACTGAAAAAGTGAAGTTGTCAGAACTTTAAAAATAGATATGTATTGTATATGCCTCTTTCCCAGTTGTATACCAAAAAAAGTAAAACAGAAAAATGTGTGTGGTAGATTGAGGTCTACAGCCTGGAAATCACTTCCTGTTGGCTTGCGTGGCGGCACCATCCTTCTCCGTGCCGGTTTTGATACTAGTAACTGGTCATGGATCAGTTATCCGAAATGGCAGGTGTATTTGTTCAAGGAGGAATGACATTATTTCTTGTCCTTTACACAAAGCTAAAGTGAGGATGAAGGGATAAGAGTGTCCCTCTGCACTTTGGGTGTGAATGTGCCAGCGTTTGTACTGCTGATTCGATGGCAGCAGCCACTGTCATTAGCATCTTGGGCCCAACCTGGGACGGGCTGTACTGTATGTGTTTCATGTGTGATGGAATACAGAGGCTGATTACAGGTACTGGGTGAGGCACTGGGCCATTCATGGGAAAGCTGGTTGTGTGCCTTATACTTAGGGGGCTTAAAGTTATTTTCATTTGTGGCCATTAAACACTTTTAATTGTTGCCTTTTGAAGTGAAATGCAAGTTTAATTTGGGCCTAGGAAAGGCTTTTCTCCACTTGACACTGATTTGTTCTGTAGTCTCAGAGTCGTCTCCACAGTGGGTAGTGTCAGTAACCAAAAAAACCTCAATGTGAAGAGACCCCGTCTTTATATCAGGGGCCCTTTTCCTAGTTTCTTTCCTGGGCTGCCTTGTGTTAGGACACTTTTAGTTTGACATCTGAAAGAAGAAAAACTCTTTTGGATTGGAGAAACATGAGTAATGCTGCGTTAGAGACTATCTTTTATCTTTCTCTCCAATTCAGTCACTATATGGTATTATAAATGAGCAACGAAAACATTTCATGGTTTCTGGGATTTCTTTTAAGGTAGGCTTGAAAGGTATGAAGTGATTTACTGATAAACCAAACTTTATCATTGTAGGCGGAAGAATGTTTTCGCTCCAGCTTGCTTTCTTTTATTGTGTTCCACTCTTCTTAGGGATAGGGATATAGGAGATTTGTTTTACCAGTAAAAAGATTATATATATCTTACTAGGAAATTTCAACCGTGTAGGTAGCATCTGTAAGGTTAAATAATTTGCATTAATGCCAAAACTGATAAGAGATTGTGTTGAAACCATAGAATAAAATATGTAATAAGCATTTTTATTCTATAATGAAATCAAACTTTTTAATACATTATTTGCTTTGTTGGCTTTATACTATTGGTATTTCTCTTTAATAACTCTATGTAGGTACACAGAACCTTTTATTGTAGTACTACCCAAAGTAGTAAATGGTTCTGTTAAAGTTGCCAAGTGTTCCAAAATAAATTGTTTATTAGTGTGAGGAATTTTGTTAATAATTTAAATGTAAACCTGTGAGGTTACACTTATTGTCTGTTTTTCATAGTTTATTTACTGACTGTTCTACAGTATAGAAGTTAATCTACATTGTTCTGTACTAAATCAGTTTTAAGTTAAAATCCAATTCAGTAACCTTTTAAGATAGTGTATGAAATGTGGTTTTTGTGAGGGTCAGCAGGCTATTACTGACTGTTTTTCTGTGTATTTTTTAATTAACATCTAAATTGTATTGAAATCAGTGTAAGAGGAACATCATTAGTAGGAGAAGGATTTTTAGTTTTTAACTTTAGTTTAATTAATCACAAAACGCCCACTCTCCGTTCATTCCTAAAGTCAGGCATTTTTTGTAACAGCCTGAAAAACACATGTAGTCTGGGCAGTGCTTCGTTCCCGCCTGATAAGTACTTCAGATAAGTATAGAAGTTGAGTCAAGTATTTAAAACGTATAACAATGGGACAGCAACAAAATTGGGATCTCATACTTTCTATTTTTCAAATGTCACTTTTATTGCAGTATACAAAAGCATTTATCACAAATTGGAAATTAAATAAGTATATTTTTTCACAGATTGTTTGACAAGCACTGTGTTAGAAGACCGAAGGAGAGTCATCTATGTCCATTAAGTCCCTGAAAGGCTAAACATTATGATATAAACATTTCCTAAAGCAACTTATATTACTAACCTGTTTATATAGATAACCATATAATTTTTATACAGGAAACTAAAGTGAAAATGAAAGCCAACTCTTTATTGCCTCTAATGCAGGAGACTTTTCCTTATGCGCCTCATAAGCATCATTTATGAAGTGCTTACAGTGCGCCAGATACAGCAGGTTTGTTTTGTCTCACTGCTGCAAAAGTGCACGGGGGTGGGTTCCATCTTAGCTTCATTTTATTTATTTATTTTTTTCTTTTACTGAATCTAGATAGAGGAGAAGGGAGGGAGGAAGAGAGGGAGAGAAACAGTTATGTGAAAGAGAAACGTTGATTGGTTGGTCGTTTCTTGCATCATGTACTCGGACAGGGGGACTGTACTTCAACCCAGGTGTGTGTCCTGATTGGGAATCAATCCTCAACCTTTGGTTTGCAGGACCAATACCCAACCAACTGAGCTACACTAGCCAGGGTGCTATTAGCCTCATTTTAAAAATGAGGATGGGGAGGGGTGGTTATGTGTGTAATTTTTTTATGTTAGGATAGGAGATGATGTTTTCT
Source organism: Sturnira hondurensis (assembly GCF_014824575.4). NCBI lineage: Eukaryota > Metazoa > Chordata > Mammalia > Chiroptera > Phyllostomidae > Sturnira > Sturnira hondurensis. The sequence goes on from NW_028076312.1 coordinate 1,223,360, forward strand.
AATTTCCATTCTAGGCTTTTTGGGACTTCCTTTTTTAGTAGTAGGAGGGAAAGTTTACATTGTATTTTAGTAGATTTTAATAGTTTTATATGTATGTGTTCTAAAATCAGGAGCTACTTGGGGGTAGAAGAGGAAAAATCAGGTCTTCTCAGATTTTCCTTCAGTGGTAAGTCGGTACATATGTTCAAGGTGAGGCTTCATCACACATGTTGGTTTTGACCACAGAGTCTGTTGCTACCGATTATTGAAAAATGCAAACTTTAGGGATAGCGTATTCACATTATAGTAGATTCTGTTTGTAAGGTGGAACCTTTCTTTCCAAAAAGATGGTGATTTTTAATGACATCCATGCTCTTTATGTCACCATAGTTACTTGACTCTCAAGAAACATATACATAATATTTGTATCTATTTTCTGTTTACCTTTGCAAGTGAGGAAATGGAGAAAAGGAAGGAAGGGAATGAGGAAATGGAAGGAAGGAAGGAACAAAGGGAGGGAGGGATGGGTGGGAGATGGAGGAAGGGTGACTTTCCTCATGTGGAGTCCACAACCAAATAAGCCTTCAGATCTTCATTAGTTATTGGATAAAGGTAGTTGGTTTGCTAGTTTATTTTTCCTTCTCCAAAATTCTATAATTCAACTAGCTGATACTTAGTTGGATTTGTATTTTGTTTGTCTTCATTTGGTCAGTTCTACCACTTGTCTTTGATGTGTCATTTGCCTGATAGCCTTTAGACGGTGTTTAAAGATGAAGGATAAACACTATCCAGGGGAAAACGAGAAGAGGTGACTGTGATTCTCTGCTGCCCTTGGAGGCACTGGATAATGGAGAAACAAGTGCCTGCATGTGTTGGATTTTGTTAATTGGATCCAGCTCCAGCAAAGAGACAACTGAGGTCATGTCAACACCTTGGAAGGCTGGGAAGCTGGAACTGGAGCAGCTGAGCCAATCCCCAGACAAACAGGTTTTAACCAGGACAGAGTGAGAGAGAGAGAGAGAGAGGGAAAGGGAGAGGGAGGGAGAGGAGGGGCGAGAGAGAGAGAGAAGGAGAGAGAGAGCTCTGCTTTGGAGACTTTGCACATCACCTGAGGCAGTGGTTCTGTTCACACCATTTCCTGCTTCTGTTCATTTATGTATCTAATAGATCTTTTATAAAGACTTATTTTTATTTATGTAGCAAGAGTAACTACTCATTTTTACGTTAGACTTTGAGGTCTTTTTATTTTCTTCAGAGCAAGAAGCAAAGAAGAGCCTAGTTCTGTAATTAGGTGTTATGATGGAAAGACTGCTTATGGCAATGGCCAGGGCAACCTTCTGCTGATGAGCAGCGTTTGGCGTAAGGTTCATTGCAGATTAAATGCACTTTCTGCCTCAATATTGTGTTTAAATATTTCCCAGTTATGTAATATCACACACTCAAACCTCTTTTGACTCTGGAGTGAGATTTTCTTATAATTTCTAAATATGGAGACTTGGATTGCAGTCTCAGCCTTGTCACTGGCTTTTGCTGCAGACCAATTTAATCACAGTCTTCAGGGGTGGAGCCGAAGCATCTATAACGATTCTTTAATTCCCCCAGATAATTTTGCAGCACAGTGAAGGTCTAGAACCACGTTCATAGCATGATATCTAACGGACCTAACTTCTGGGATTTTCTGAAGTTAATTAATACATACTAAATATACTCTTGCAAAAAGTACTATATAATTTACAGTGTCTTTCATTGTTCAATATTGAATTGGAAACTGGTCCTCTGATATGAACCTGTACTTGGACAGATTACATTTAACCTTCAACAAGGTGTAAATATGTTTGGTGATGTATATTATAAATATATAATTATATCATTTTATCACTTGCTTAATTACCATTAAACACTTGATTTGCCAACAACTATGTACTGATGGGCAGAAGGGTGGGAAAGCAATGAGTGAAGAGAGAGGGCACAGCATTTAGTGGGCATCTCTGTGTGCTCTGTGCCAGGCTCTATAACACAATAACCTCTGATACAGGAATCACTGTTCCCCCTTATACATGAAGAAATCGGGACTTATGAGGTTGTTGATTAAATTTCATTGTATTTCATTAAGTCATAGAATATCATGGATATGATTGATCTTAAAAGTCATCTAAGTAGGTTATCTACTGCACATAAAGGCTAAATGTACAGGTTTTTGGGTACTTTAAACATTAAATCAGGAATGAACCTTGGGATTTAAATTATTGTCTGTCAGCAAAAGTAAACATAGTTTTTAAAAAAAGTCCTGAGAAAGAGAATCAGTACTATACAGATTATATAGTGCAACTATTGGCTCAACTGTGTAAAGTTATTTTTAAATCTATTTGCTAGTTACAGCAGAGATGAAATTTTACTTTAATTCCTTAGGTATGATTATTCATTATAAGGATGCTTTAAAATATTGTGTATCAATTTATAAATCTGATTATTTAGAACTATGACGTATTTTTAGAACCTCCATAGTTAACTTGAATATCTGAAATAATTCCATAGTTGTATACTACTTTTATTTAACAAGAACTTACTCTTGATAATCAGAGAAAAACTATTAAGGTTTACACATAATTTTCAGATGTTTTGTTAGGGACAGGGCAAGCTTCATTTGTAATTGTTAGCCCTTTCTAGAGCCGATCATTTAGCTCTTGTTTGTGAAATTTGTGTCAAGATTAGAATATGATGCTCTCTTAACCAAGCAACTTACCTTCAGAGAATGGGTTATGGGTTTTGTTTTACTTTTTATTTTTGAGATTTTAGCTCTATATTCTTCTATAGTACTTCTTCTTAGCTCTTCTGGGGCTATTTTCCAGGTTATTGTCTCCATGGAATGTCTGATATTTAGTAGTCATTGTACCCCAGAGGTGGGTTCCTTATGAATATCAACCAGTACTATTAAAACTGTAAACAGGATTCTTTTAACTCATCATGATATTTACATTTTGTATTAGATATCTGCTATTCTCTATTTAGTTAATGGAAACAGTATCCTTAGATGAGCTAGACATCCCAAATTAAGAATTTTTCCTGGATTTTGCTTCTACTGAAATATATGCAATAACTTATTCTTTAGATTTAGTGAAATAGCAAAATATACTTCTTAGCATAACTTGAAATGTCAGTTTGTTCTTCACCTTTTCATAAACAGGTATTTTTATCATAAGACACCTTGATGAAACTACATAGAAAGCAATTTTAATGTACTAATTTTCATAAAAGTATTTTAAAGATATCATATTTGAAATATTTACTTGTACCTGTTAAGGTTCATTGTATAATTAGAATAGGTAATATATGCATGGTTTAACATTCTGACTTTTTAATGTTTAAAGTATTTTTACTATCTAGATAAATCTTCATTGAATAATACGTTTTTTATTTTCTCATCTTGTTATATTTGACTTTGTATGTTCTCTGTCAAGATTTTACTCAGTCAGTCAAGCATGCGTGCATTTCTCACTCATTCATGTTTATTTCCACACCAAACATTTATAGAGTGTTTACTGTGTGAGGGACACTTTTTTCCCAGATCACAAATCTTCCTAGTAGAATATTTCATTTAAATTAGTTGGGTGACGGAACTGGATATAGTTATTTTTGCAATCTTAGACTATGTTTTGGACCACTGGTTCTCATTTAATTGGTCAAGCCTCTGTATATTGGTCTGTTCAGTCTCCATAACAACATACCTTAGCCTGGGTCACTGTAACAACAGACATTTATTTTCTTAAAATTCTGGAGATGGGAAGTCTGGGATCAGTGTGCCAGCATGGCTAGGTCTGGCGAGGAGTCTTCAGGCTGCACACAGCCACCTTCTCACTGCGCCCTCACAGCGGGAGGGAGGGCGAACGAACCTGGGCACAGGCTTTGTGTGCAAGCTCTCATCTGATGCATCTTCCGAAAAGGGTCCTTATCCCCCTTGTGAGGACGATACTTCATGATCTCATCTAATCCTAATGATCTTCCACAGACCCCTTTCCCAAATACTGTCGTGTTGGGAGTTAGGGCTTCAACAAAATAATTTTGGGGGACACAATTCAGTCCATACCAATCACTGTATTT